>NC_141068.1:4127200-5327200 GCF_041138505.1 Cibotium barometz
CCATAGAACAATTTCTATCCGGGATTTACTTCATCTATCGTAATAATAGAAATTAAATCTCGATTTACGGATCCATCAGTCCAGCCTAACCCCATCTGATCCCATGGGTTAGCCAACCGCCCAACCACTGTAGTGATGGGATCCAATTTGGAATTTGGTTAGGTTTTGTCCCGGGTACCAAGGAAAAGAGTTCCAAGGCCCCCTAGCCGGAAGTTCATGCAAACATAAAATTAGGCACACCACTTACACACCCAATATGAAATTGCCTTATTCTTAGCATCAGCTAACTTTAAAACAATCCTTTAATGAAACCATAGTACCACTGATCACAGTCTTCCAAATTATCCGGTTGATTCTCAAATTTCCCATCATTCCTTCATCATCAGAGTATCTATGGCATCATTGGCAACTAGAACGCTCACCACCTGTCCACACAGAGGCCGTTTCCATAGTTCCTAGCCCATAATACTCGGCAATATAATCACTTATCAAGATGGACTCTCGTTGAAGATCAGCAAGATCAACCAACAGATCCATATAAAAGAGCCATGGACTCATCCGTTGAGGACCAGCAAGGTCAGTCAACCAGATCCATGCCCGGTTTCACAAAACAACTCTTACTCCTTGTTCCAATATCTTCCTCGACGCACGCGTGGGTATCCTGGGCGACCCAGAGCCCGAGCACCGTATGGTCAGCACCCTCTAGGATCCTTTGCAGGTGACCTAGCGCTTCACTCATAGGCCGCTTCCTTGGTCCCTCATCCACCGTACCGGAAGCTCACCATTTAAATCGAACCGAGGCTGGTCAAGACCTCGGTCGACCTTGCTACGCGAGACGTCCTCCATTGACTCTCCGTCAGCAGTTGCAACTTTAACAGTTAGGTCTTCATGACCTTAATCCACAAGATGGTCAAAATGCTTCCCCAGCATTCTTGACATAAAACAGTCATTTACAAACAGTCACAAAATACAGTTTCTAAATCAAACTCTTGTCTTTCCACATTATCCCTCCTTAGTCCACATTACTTATTCCACATTCCATTCAATGTGTACTCATTCTCATCCATTTCCTCATATCGACGACACATTAATTCACATTCACATTCATACATCCACATTTACATGGATACATCCATTTTCACATCCTCATTTATACATCCACATCCCATATCCACATTCATACATACACATCCATATCCACATCCATACATCCACATTCACATCCACATTCACATTCACATCCACATTCACATCCTCATTTATACATCCACATCCACATCCATACATCCACATCTACATGCATACCTCCATTTTCACATCCTCATTTATACATCCACATCCCTTATCTACATTCATACATACACATCCATATCCACATCCATACATCCACATCCACATCCACATTCATATTCACATCCATATATCCACATCTACATGCATACATCCATTATCACGTCCTCATTCATACATCCACATCCACATACATACATCCACATCCACATACATACATACATCCACATCCACATTCCCATTCACATCTATACATCTACATCTACATCCACATTCATATACATCCACATCCACATTCCCATTCACATCTATACATTCACATCTACATCCACATACATACATACATCCACTTCCACATTTCCATTCACATCTATACATCCACATCTACATCCACATTCATATACATCCACATCCACATTCCCATTCACATCTATACATTCACATCTACATCCACATACATACATACATCCACATCCACATTCCCATTCACATCTATACATCCACATCTACATCCACATTCACATCTATGCATATACATCTTCATGCATACATCCATTTTCACATTCATACATCCACTTTCACATTCATACATCCATACTCCCATCTCCACATCCACACATCCACATACATACATCCATTTCCACATTCCCATTCATGTAACCCCATATGTCTTCACATCTAATCTTTTACATCACATCCATTCTCGCCCTATCACAACCCATATACATCCTATTCTATCACATACACTTCTTACCTCATCCCATACACATCTTATCACATCTTAATTCATCTTATCACCTCTTATCACCTCTTATACACCTCTTATCACATCCTATCACATCTCATATCTTATTTATAGAATACAAGAGAATTCTTATATTTGATATAAGATTTCTTTACACATTTACTTATGCATAAATTCCATTTAAGGAGATTAATACTTCCGAAGAAAAATCAATCTTTTATGCATCTTCCTATGCATAAATTCATGAAAATGACACTTTTGAATTAAAATTCAATCTTTTATGCATCTTCCTATGCATAAATTCAATTTAGATGAGAATGACACTTTTGAATTAAAAATTAATTTTTTTTATGCATCTTCTTATGCATAAAGTCAATTTGGTAGGAATTACACTTTTAGAATAAAAGAATTTCTCTTATGCATCTAAGTTATGCATAAAATCCATTTATGATGAAAATCACACTTTTAGTATAAAAAGAATATCTTTTATGCATACCTCCATGCATGAAATCCAATTATGATAAAAGTAACACTTTTATAATAAAATAATCAACTTTTATGCATACCTCTATGCATGAAATTCAATTATGATAAAAGTCACACTTTTATATAAAATTTTTTCTTTATGCATACTTCTATGCATGAAAATTAAAAATGATAAAAGTAACACTTTTGATATAAAAATTTTCCTTTATGCATACTTCTATGCATGAAAATTAAAAATGATAAAAGTAACACTTTTGATATAAAAATTTTTCTTTTATGCATACTTCTATGCATGAAAATTAAAAATGATAAAAGTAACACTTTTGATATAAAATTTTTTCTTTTATGCATACTTCTATGCATGAAATAAAAATGGTAAAAATAACACTTTTGATATAAAAATTTATCCATTATGCATACTTCTATGCATGAAATAAAAATGGTAAAAATAACACTTTTGATATAAAAATTTATCCATTATGCATACTTCTATGCATGAAATAAAAATGGTAAAAATAACACTTTTGATATAAAAATTTATCCATTATGCCTAATATTAAAATTCAATTTCTCCATGATTGTAATGAAATTCTTTCAATTAATCTAGGATGATAATTCCTAGAATATGGTAGGAAGTCCTCTTTTTATGCTTTGAATGAGATTATTTTATGCATAATTTTTATAAAAATTTTGCCATAGCTCCGCTGCTATGACTGATAAATCTCAATTTTTCTAAGGGATAATGCTTATCATTAAGAAAATAATTAAAATAATCTCTAATTGGATTATCAATGCATAATGGATTGAATCATTAATATACATAAACTAAAAGCATAGAAAAAAAACCATTAATTTGGCCTCAAGCATAGCTTAATCTTGGGTTAAGGAAAAGCTTTATGAAAAGCTTGATTTGGATTGAGAACGGTTCATGAGTATGACCATTTCTTGAGTGAGAGAGGGAATTTACATAAAAATCATTAGAATTTAAACATAAATGAAAATTAACTTCAATAGCATTATGTAACTCTTCACTACTATTCAAACTTCAATAGCATTAAAAAAAAAACCATACCAATTAAACTTCTCAAGCTTGAGAGGGGTTGAGAAGAGAGAAACATTGAGAAATTATAGAAAGATCAATATTCACTAATTACCTTACAACTTGCTTGATTCTTTGTTCACGGTAGAGGCCCCCAACCAATCAATTGGTTAAGTATGTTGATGGAGCCACTAATGGGGATTGAAGAAAGAGGGAAGCTCCAAAAACTAGTGAATTATTAAATGAATTCACAGTTTCTGGCTTAGGTGGAGTAGAGTAACGATGCATAAACACTATATATTTTTCAACAAGGGGGAGGCTTCTATTTATAGGAAAAATTGAGCTCCTAACCAAACAAACTGATTCTAGAATTTTCTAAATCAGTTTGGTCAATATTTGACCATTTTTAGGTCAGTTAAGCTAACTTTTTGGAACTAGACTTAAATGAGGAGAGAGGAGAGATGAAATATCTCAATTTTTATGAGTTTAAAACTCATTCAAGCATGTGAAATATGCACCTCCTTTAAAGAACTCCCTTTCCTTACATATGTCATATTTTTAATATTGCTCATAGTTTTTTACTAATAAACCTTGTACATTTTCAACTCTTCATCTTATGTGAAATATGCATCTCCTTTAAAGAACTCCCCTTCCTTACATATGTCATACTTTTAATATTGCTCATAATTTTTTTACTAATAAACCTTGTACATTTTCAACTCTTCATCTTATGTGAAATATGCACCTCCTTTAAAGAACTCCCCAAGAGATAAAGAACTTCTTTTGGGCCGTACTCGAATGAAAACCAAAACCTTGGTATCCAAAACATCGATTTTCACTTCTGAACTCATTGTTCTGAATCCTTAAAACAGCGTGACTCCTGAGAAGTATTCTAGGAAAAGGGTCTTCCTTTTTTTTAAACAGAATCTTTCTTTTATTTTAGAGAGGGAATAATTATAAGATCAAAAAGGGAGATTCTTACTCCTGTATACCTCAAAGGCAGGGGAGGAATCTTACATTCTACCCCACTTAAAAAAGTGCGAGATGTCCTCATCTCGCCAAGTAGAGGACAACTCTTTAAGACTTATCTTGGTGGTTAATCTTGAGGATGTGAAAATGGAGGTAAACATGTAGATGTGGATGTATGGATGTGAATGTGGATGTGGATGTGGATGTGAATATATGATATGTGATGTGAAGGAATCTGAAGTGAAGAGATGGAAAATGATGTGATTGGATGAGTACACATATAAATGGAATGAGGAATAAGTAATGTGGATTATATGAGGGATAATGTGGAAAAATTAGAGTTAATATAGAAATTATATTTGTAAACTGTTTGTAAATGCTGTTTGTAAATGGCTGTTTTATGTCAAGAATGCTGGGAAAGCATTTTGACCGTCTTGTGATTAAGGTCGTGGAGACCTAACTGATAAAGTTGCAACTGCTGACGGAGAGTCAATGGAGGACGTCTCGCGTAGCAAGGTCGGCCGAGGTCTTGACCAGCCTCGGTTCGATTAAAATGGTGAGCTTCCGGTACGGTGGATGAGGGACCAAGGAAGCGGCCTATGAGTGAAGCGCTAGGTCACCTGCGAAGGATCCTAGAGGGTGCTGACCATACGGTGCTCGGGCTCTGGGTCGCCCAGGATACCCACGCGTGCGTCGAGGAAGATATTGGAACAAGGAGTAAGAGTTGTTTTGTGAAACCGAGCATGGATCTGGTTGACTGACCTTGCTGGTCCTCAACGGATGAGTCCATGGCTCTTTTATATGGATCTGTTGGTTGATCTTGCTGATCTTCAACGAGAGTCCATCTTGATAAGTGATTATATTGCCGAGTATTATGGGCTAGGAACTATGGAAATGGCCTCTGTGTGGACAGGTGGTGAGCGTTCTAGTTGCCAATGATGCCATAGATACTCTGATGAAGGAATGATGGGAAATTATGAATCAACCGGATAAATTGAAAGATTGTGATCAGTGGTACCGTAGTCAAAACCCTTACTGATCAAACAGATCCGACTGCATCTATAAAGATACTTGGTCAGATCAAGGAAGAAACTTGCACTTGGATCATTAGGATCAACGCTTTTTTCCCCACCAAGGAGGCACAGCCGTTGATTCCTATCCATAGAACAATTACTATCCGGGATTTACTTTATCTATCGTAATAACAAAAATTGAGTCTCGATTTACGGATCCATCAGTCCAGCCTAACCCCATCCGATCCCATGGGTTAGCCAACCGCCCAACCACTGTAGTGATGGGATCCAATTTGGAATTTGGTTAGGTTTTGTCCCGGGTACCAAGGAAAAGAGTTCCAAGGCCCCCTAGCCGGAATTTCATGCAAACATAAAACTAGTCACACCACTTACACACCCAATATGAAAATTGCCTTTTTCTTAGCATCAGCTAACTTTAAAACAATCCTTTAATGAAACCATAGTACCACTGATCACAATCTCCCAATTTATCCAGTTGATTCATAATTTCCCATCATTCCTTCATCAGAGTATCTATGGCATCATTGGCAACTAGAACGCTCACCACCTGTCCACACAGGGGCCGTTTCAATAGTTCCTAGCCCATAATACTCAACAATATAATCACTTATCAAGATGGACTCTCGTTGAAGATCAGCAAGATCAACCAACAGATCCATAAAAAAGAGCCATGGACTCATCCGTTGAGGACCAGCAAGGTCAGTCAACCAGATCCATGCCCGGTTCCAGAAAACAACTCTTACTCCTTGTTCCAATATCTTCCTCGACGCACGCGTGGGTATCCTGGGCGACCCAGAGCCCGAGCACCGTATCGTCAGCACCCTCTAGGATCCTTCGCAGGTGACCTAGCGCTTCACTCATAGGCCGCTTCCTTGGTCCCTCATCCACCGTACCGGAAGCTCACCATTTTAATCGAACCGAGGCTGGTCAAGACCTCGGCCGACCTTGCTACGCGAGACGTCCTCCATTGACTCTCCGTCAGCAGTTGCAACTTTATCAGTTAGGTCTCCACGACCTTAATCACAAGACGGTCAAAATGCTTTCCCAGCATTCTTGACATAAAACAGCCATTTACAAACAGCATTTACAAACAGTTTACAAATACAATTTCTATATTAACTCTCATTTTTTCACATTATCCCTCATGCAATCCACATTACTTATTCCACATTTCATTTATATGTGTACTCATCCAATCATATCATTTTCCATCTCTTCACTTCAGATTCCTTCACATCACATATCATATATTCACATCCATATCCACATCCATACATCCACATCCACATCCATACATCCACATCTACATGCTTATCTCCATTTTCACATCCTCATTTATACATCCACATCCCATATCCACATTCATACATACACATCCATATCCACATCCATATCCGCATTCATACATACACATCCATATCCACATCCACATGCATACATTCATTATCACGTCCTCATTCATACATCCACATCCACATACATACATACATACATCCACATCCACATCCACATTCTCATTCACATCTATACATCCATATCTACATGCACATTCACATCTATACATCCACATCTATATCCTCATTCACATCCATACATCCACATTCATGCATCCACATCTACATGCCTACATCCATACATACACATCCACATTTACATCCATGCATCCACATCCACATCCTCATTCACATCCATACATCCACATTCATACATCCACATCCACATCCACATTCACATCCATACATCCACATCTACATGCTTATCTCCATTTTCACATCCTCATTTATACATCCACATCCCATATCCACATTCATACATACACATCCATATCCACATCCACATGCATACATACATCCACATCCACATTCCCATTCACATATATACATCCATATCTACATGCACATTCACATCCATACATCCACATCTATATCCTCATTCACATCCATACATCCACATTCATGCATCCACATCTACATGCTTATCTCCATTTTCACATCCTCATTTATACATCCACATCCCATATCCACATTCATACATACACATCCATATCCACATCCATATCCGCATTCATACATACACATCCATATCCACATCCACATGCATACATTCATTATCACGTCCTCATTCATACATCCACATCCACATCCACATTCTCATTCACATCTATACATCCATATCTACATGCACATTCACATCCATACATCCACATCTATATCCTCATTCACATCCATACATCCACATTCATGCATCCACATCTACATGCCTACATCCATACATACACATCCACATTTACATCCATGCATCCACATCCACATCCTCATTCACATCCATACATCCACATTCATACATCCACATCCACATCCACATTCACATCCATACATCCACATTCATACATCCACATCCACATCCATACATCCACATTCATACATCCACATCCACATCCACATTCACATCCATACATCCACATTCATACATCCATATCCACATCCACATTCACATCCATACATCCACATTCATACATCCACATCCACATCCACATGCATCTTATCATATCTTATCACTTCCCATATCTTTTATGCATACCTCTATGCATGAAATTCAATTATGCTAAAAGTAACACTTTTATAATAAAATATTCAACTTTTATGCATACCTCTATGCATGAAATCCAATATGATAAAAGTAACACTTTTGATATAAAAAAAATTATCCTTTATGCATACTTCTATGCATGAAAAATTAAAAATGATAAAAGTAACACTTTTGATATAAAAATTTTCCTTTATGCATACTTCTATGCATGAAAATTAAAAATGATAAAAGTAACACTTTTAATATAAAAAAATTATCCTTTATGCATACTTCTATGCATGAAAATTAAAAATGATAAAAGTAACACTTTTGATATAAAAATTTTCCTTTATGCATACTTCTATGCATGAAAATTAAAAATGATAAAAGTAACACTTTTAATATAAAAAAATTATCCTTTATGCATACTTCTATGCATGAAAATAAAAAATGATAAAAGTAACACTTTTGATATAAAAAATTTTCCTTTATGCATACTTCTATGTATGAAAATTAAAAATGATAAAAGTAACACTTTTAATATAAAAAAATTATCCTTTATGCATACTTCTATGCATGAAAATTAAAAATGATAAAAGTAACACTTTTGATATAAAAATTATCCTTTATGCATGATATTAAAATTCAATTTCTCCATGATTATAATGAAATTCTTTCAATTAATCTAGGATGATAATTCCTAGAATATGGTAGGAAGTCCTCTTTTTATGCTTTGAATGAAATTATTTTATGCATAATTTTTATAAAAATTTTGCCATAGCTCCGCTGCTATGACTGATAAATCTCAATTTTTTCTAAGGGATAAAGCTTATCATTAAGGAAATAATTAAAATGATCTCTAATTGGATCATTAATCTATAATGGATTGAATCATCAATATGCATAAACTAAAAGCATAGGAAAAAGCCATTAATTTGGCCTCAAGCATAGCTTAATCTTAGATTAAGGAAAAGCTTTATGAAAAGCTTCATGTGGATTGAGAATGGGTCATGAGTATGACCATTTCTTGAGTGAGAGAGAGAAATTACATAAAAACCATTAGAATTTAAACATAAATAAAAATTAACTTCAATAGCATTTATTAAATTATGTAACTCTTCACTACTATTCACCAATTAACTTTAATAGCATTTAAAAAAATCATACCAATTAAGCTTCTCAAGCTTGAGAGGGGTTGAGAAGAGAGAATTATTGAGAAATTATAGAAAAGATCAATATTCACTAATTACCTTACAAATTGCTTGATTCTTTGTTCACGGTAGAGGCCCCCAACCAATCAATTGGTTAAGTATGTTGATGGAGCCACTAATGGGGATTGAAGAAAGAGGGAAGATCCAAAAACTAGTGAATTATTAAATGAATTCACAGTTCTTGGCTTAGGTGGAGTAGAGTAACGATGCATAAACACTATATATTTTTCAACAAGGGGGAGGCTTCTATTTATAGGAAAAATTGAGCTCCTAACCAAACAAACTGATTCTAGAATTTTCTAAATCAGTTTGGTCAATAATTGACCATCTTTAGGTCAGTTAAGCTAACTTTTTGGAACTAGACTTGAATGAGGAGAGAGGAGAGATGAAATATCTCAATTTTTATGAGTTTAAAACTCATTCAAGCATGTGAAATATGCACCTCCTTTAAAGAACTCCCCTTCCTTACATATGTGTCATAATGGAATCATTTTAATATTGCTCATAGTTTTTTTACTAATAAACCTTGTACATTTTCAACTCTTCATCTTATGTGAAATATGCACCTCCTTTAAAGAACTCCCCTTCCTTACATATGTGTCATAATAAAATCATTATACCCAAAATATCTCATATTTTTAATATTGCACATAGTTTTTTACTAATAAACCTTGTACATTTTCAACTCTTCATCTTATGTGAGCATTTACTCATTTTTGGATACCCAAAATATCTCATATTTTTAATATTGCTCATAGTTTTTTACTAATAAACCTTGTACATTTTCAACTCTTCACCTCATGTGAGCATTTACTCATTTTTTGGTATTTTCTTTTTACAAGATGGATTTATCTCCTCCCTACACATGGATTGATGCTATTGGTTCATAGGAACCTTAATTGCACCATAGTCTAAAGATTTCTGAAAATCTAGACCCTTAGGCTAAGGTTCTTTATACCTATTTTCAATTAATTCCAATTGCACATTGGAAAATTCTTTTTGAATTTTTGTTTCAGGGGAACTCATCTGAATTAGAAGAGATATTTTTCTATCCAAAAATATTCAAAATCTGAATATTCTCTCTCTAGAATATTTTTCTCTCTCTAGGCTAAAACAGATAGAAACAAGGTCTTTATATTTCTGAAGAGGGATTGATTACACGGAAAGATACTAGACATCAAAAAGGGGGTGGGGGAGGAATCTTACATTCTACCCCACTTAAAAAATGTGAGATGTCCTCATCTCGCAAGGTAGAGGACAACTCTTTTTCTTAACATCCAATTTTATTTTGGGGTTCCTTATATTCTGGTCAACCCAACAGAACACTGGGATAAATATCCCTTATATAGAACTCATCATTAATGTAAGATTCCTCCCCCACCCCCTTTTTGATGTCTAGTATCTTTCCGTGTAATCAATCCCTCTTCAGAAATATAAAGACCTTGTTTCTATCTGTTTTAGCCTAGAGAGAGAAAAATATTCTAGAGAGAGAATATTCAGATTTTGAATATTTTTGGATAGAAAAATATCTCTTCTAATTCAGATGAGTTCCCCTGAAACAAAAATTCAAAAAGAATTTTCCAATGTGCAATTGGAATTAATTGAAAATAGGTATAAAGAACCTTAGCCTAAGGGTCTAGATTTTCAGAAATCTTTAGACTATGGTGTAATTAAGGTTCCTATGAACCAATAGCATCAATCCATGTGTAGGGAGGAGATAAATCCATCTTGTAAAAAGAAAATACCAAAAAATGAGTAAATGCTCACATGAGGTGAAGAGTTGAAAATGTACAAGGTTTATTAGTAAAAAACTATGAGCAATATTAAAAATATGAGATATTTTGGGTATCCAAAAATGAGTAAATGCTCACATAAGATGAAGAGTTGAAAATGTACAAGGTTTATTAGTAAAAAACTATGTGCAATATTAAAAATATGAGATATTTTGGGTATAATGATTTTATTATGACACATATGTAAGGAAGGGGAGTTCTTTAAAGGAGGTGCATATTTCACATAAGATGAAGAGTTGAAAATGTACAAGGTTTATTAGTAAAAAAACTATGAGCAATATTAAAATGATTCCATTATGACACATATGTAAGGAAGGGGAGTTCTTTAAAGGAGGTGCATATTTCACATGCTTGAATGAGTTTTAAACTCATAAAAATTGAGATATTTCATCTCTCCTCTCTCCTCATTCAAGTCTAGTTCCAAAAAGTTAGCTTAACTGACCTAAAGATGGTCAATTATTGACCAAACTGATTTAGAAAATTCTAGAATCAGTTTGTTTGGTTAGGAGCTCAATTTTTCCTATAAATAGAAGCCTCCCCCTTGTTGAAAAATATATAGTGTTTATGCATCGTTACTCTACTCCACCTAAGCCAAGAACTGTGAATTCATTTAATAATTCACTAGTTTTTGGATCTTCCCTCTTTCTTCAATCCCCATTAGTGGCTCCATCAACATACTTAACCAATTGATTGGTTGGGGGCCTCTACCGTGAACAAAGAATCAAGCAATTTGTAAGGTAATTAGTGAATATTGATCTTTCTATAATTTCCTACTTTCATTGAATTCAGATATAAGGCTCACAATATCTGGGGGATAAGTTCTTATACTCCCCAAGAGATAAAGAACTTCTTTTGGGCCGTACTCGAATGAAAACCAAAACCTTGGTATCCAAAACATCGATTTTCACTTCTGAACTCATTGTTCTGAATCCTTAAAACAGCGTAGCTCCGCTGCTATGACTGATAAATCTCAATTTTTCTAAGGGATAATGCTTATCATTAAGAAAATAATTAAAATAATCTCTAATTGGATTATCAATGCATAATGGATTGAATCATTAATATACATAAACTAAAAGCATAGAAAAAAGCCATTAATTTGGCCTCAAGCATAGCTTAATCTTGGGTTAAGGAAAAGCTTTATGAAAAGCTTGATTGGTTTGAGAACGGTTCATGAGTATGACCATTTCTTGAGTGAGAGAGGGAATTTACATAAAAATCATTAGAATTTAAACATAAATGAAAATTAACTTCAATAGCATTATGTAACTCTTCACTACTATTCAAACTTGAATAGCATTAAAAAAAAACCATACCAATTAAACTTCTCAAGCTTGAGAGGGGTTGAGAAGAGAGAAACATTGAGAAATTATAGAAAGATCAATATTCACTAATTACCTTACAACTTGCTTGATTCTTTGTTCACGGTAGAGGCCCCCAACCAATCAATTGGTTAAGTATGTTGATGGAGCCACTAATGGGGATTGAAGAAAGAGGGAAGCTCCAAAAACTAGTGAATTATTAAATGAATTCACAGTTTCTGGCTTAGGTGGAGTAGAGTAACGATGCATAAACACTATATATTTTTCTACAAGGGGGAGGCTTCTATTTATAGGAAAAATTGAGCTCCTAACCAAACAAACTGATTCTAGAATTTTCTAAATCAGTTTGGTCAATATTTGACCATTTTTAGGTCAGTTAAGCTAACTTTTTGGAACTAGACTTAAATGAGGAGAGAGGAGAGATGAAATATCTCAATTTTTATGAGTTTAAAACTCATTCAAGCATGTGAAATATGCACCTCCTTTAAAGAACTCCCTTTCCTTACATATGTCATATTTTTAATATTGCTCATAGTTTTTTACTAATAAACCTTGTACATTTTCAACTCTTCATCTTATGTGAAATATGCACCTCCTTTAAAGAACTCCCCTTCCTTACATATGTCATACTTTTAATATTGCTCATAATTTTTTTACTAATAAACCTTGTACATTTTCAACTCTTCATCTTATGTGAAATATGCACCTCCTTTAAAGAACTCCCCAAGAGATAAAGAACTTCTTTTGGGCCGTACTCGAATGAAAACCAAAACCTTGGTATCCAAAACATCGATTTTCACTTCTGAACTCATTGTTCTGAATCCTTAAAACAGCGTGACTCCTGAGAAGTATTCTAGGAAAAGGGTCTTCCTTTTTTTTAAACAGAATCTTTCTTTTATTTTAGAGAGGGAATAATTATAAGATCAAAAAGGGAGATTCTTACTCCTGTATACCTCAAAGGCAGGGGATCTTTAATGTAAGATTCCTCCCCTGCCTTTGAGGTATACAGGAGTAAGAATCTCCCTTTTTGATCTTATAATTATTCCCTCTCTAAAATAAAAGAAAGATTCTGTTTAAAAAAAAGGAAGACCCTTTTCCTAGAATACGTCTCAGGAGTCACGCTGTTTTAAGGATTCAGAACAATGAGTTCAGAAGTGAAAATCGATGTTTTGGATACCAAGGTTTTGGTTTTCATTCGAGTACGGCCCAAAAGAAGTTCTTTATCTCTTGGGGAGTATAAGAACTTATCCCCCAGATATTGTGAGCCTTATATTTGAATTCAATGAAAGTAGGTGACTTAGCCTACAAGCTTCTTTTACCTCCTCATCTCAAAGTTCTTAATGTATTTCATAGAAATATGTGCCAAACCCAAATCATGGAAAGACGGTAAAACTTCAGTGGCAAGTTACCGTTGGCTTCTAAGTTACACTAGCTCCTTCCTTTATATAAGTCGTAACTTTTACTTGTCGTTCACAGTAATCTTACTCCCATCGATCTCCTTTCTTTCTTAATCTCCTTCATGGCTTGGCAACAAGAATTAGTTTTATCCATAATGATTCCTCACCTTCAAGACGCAAGTGAGTCTGTGAAGAAGGATTTTATAGAACAGTATGAGCGCTCACTTTTTCCTCACCTAGGAACTTCTGTAGCGCAGACCAAATGGCGGACCTATCAAGACATAACTAGGGTAACACCCTGGGGTCAGCAGCACTTTCGTAACAATGTCCGCTTGGCCATGGTTATCGAAGCCTTAGGTTTGGGTCCTCGATACTATTGCGTCATGAGATCAAGACATCTTGGGTTTTCTGAGCGGGTCTTCTTACTGGCGTGTTTTCTTCCTCATGAGAAGATATGCCTTTACCCCGTTTTTGGCTTGCCTCTCAGAGGTCCTTTTGTTAGAACACCTCATACCACTGAGATAGGCGCAGCAATAACCCACAGAATCATTCCCATAGATGAGTTACCTTATACTTGTGCAGCTTGTGAGGACTGCTTTTGTGACCATATGATGGACGGGCTTATGGAAGTGTAAAGAGTTCCTCTATCTTTACTGTATAAGTTCCGAGAATGAATAAAGTTTAAATCTTGTTCGTATTTTGAATCTTGCTCTCTTTAAGACTTATCTTGGTGGTTAATCTTGATTAAAATTTTTCTCTAAGTCTCATATTCGTGAATCTTGCGAAATTACCCCCAGTTTGTGAGATGAGGGCATCTCGCGTTTTTTAAGTGGGGTAGAATGTAAGATTCCTCTGCCAACCCCTTTTTGATGTCTAGTATCTTCCCTTGTAATCAATCCCTCTTCAGAAATATAAAGACCTTGTTTCTAACTATTTTAGCCTAGAGAGAGAAAATATTCTAGAGAGAGAATATTCAGATTTTGAATATTTTTGGATAGAAAAATATCTCTTATAATTCAAATGAGTTCCCCTGAAACAGAAATTCAAAAAGAATTTTTCAATGTGCAATTGGAATTAATTGGAAATAGGTATAAAGAACCTTAGTCTAAGGGTCTAGATTTTCAGAAATCTTTAGACTATGGTCCAATTAAGGTTCCTATGGGCCAATAGCATCAATCCATGTGTAGGGAAGAGATAAATCCAAATTTATAAAAAGAAGATACCCAAAAATGAGTAAATGCTCACATAAGGTGAAGAGTTGAAAATGTACAAGGTTTATTAGTAAAAAAAACTATGAGCAATATTAAAATAATGCCATTATGACACATATGTAAGGAAGGGGAATTCTTTAAAGGAGGTGCATATTTCACATAAGATGAAGAGTTGAAAATGTACAAGGTTTATTAGTAAAAAAATTATCAGCATAAAGGAAAAAATTTTATGTCAAAAGTGTTACTTTTATCATTTTTAATTTTCATGCATAGAAGTATGCATAAAGGAAAAAATTTTATGTCAAAAGTGTTACTTTTATCATTTTTAATTTTCATGCATAGAAGTATGCATAAAGGAAAAAATTTTATATCAAAAGTGTTACTTTTATCATTTTTAATTTTCATGTATAAAAGTATGCATAAAGAAAAAATTTTATATCGAAAGTGTTACTTTTATCATTTTTAATTTTCATGCATAGAAGTATGCATAAAGGAAAAAAATTTATATCAAAAGTGTTACTTTTATCATTTTTAATTTTCATGCATAGAAGTATGCATAAAGGAAAATTTTTTTATATCAAAAGTGTTACTTTTATCATTTTTAATTTTCATGCATAGAAGTATGCATAAAGGAAAAATTTTTATATCAAAAGTGTTACTTTTATCATATTGGATTTCATGCATATAGGTATGCATAAAAGATATTCTTTTTATACTAAAAGTGTGATTTTTCTCATAAATGGATTTTATGCTTAACTTAGTTGCATAAGAGAAATTCTTTTATTCTAAAAGTGTAATTTCCTACCAAACTGAATTTATGCATAAGAAGATGCATAAAAGATTGATTTTAATTTCGAAAGTGTTAGTCTCCTTAAATGGAATTTTTGTATAAATAAATGTGTAGAGAAATCTTATATTAAATATAAGAATTCTCTTTTTAAAAAAAAAGATATGAAATGTGATAAGATGTGATAAGAGGTGTATGAGATGTGATAAGAATTGATAAGATGCGTATGGAAAGTGATAGGATGTGATAAGATGTGTATGGGATGAGGTAAGAAGTGTATGTGATAGAATAGGATGTATATGGTTGTGAGATAGGGTGAGAATGGATGTGATGTAAAAGATTAGATGTGAAGACATATGGGGTTACATGAATGGGAATGTGAAAATGGATGTATGTATGAAGATGTATATGCATAGATGTGAATGTGGATGTAGATGTGGATGTATAGATGTGAATGGGAATGTGGATGTGGATGTATGTATGTGGATGTGTGGATGTGGAGATGGGAGTATGGATGTATGAATGTGAAAGTGGATGTATGAATGTGAAAATGGATGTATGCATGAAGATATATATGCATAGATGTGAATGTGGATGTAGATGTGGATGTATAGATGTGAATGGGAATGTGGATGTGGATGTATATGAATGTGGATGTAGATGTGGATGTATAGATGTGAATGGAAATGTGGATGTGGATGTATGTATGTATGTGGATGTAGATGTGGATGTATAGATGTGAATGGGAATGTGGATGTGGATGTATGTATGTATGTGGATGTGGATGTATGTATGTATGTGGATGTGGATGTATGAATGAGGACGTGATAATGGATGTATGCATGTAGATGTGGATATATGGATGTGAATATGAATGTGGATGTGGATGTGGATGTATGGATGTGGATATGGATGTGGATGTGGATGTATGGATGTGGATATGGATGTGTATGTATGAATGTAGATAAGGGATGTGGATGTATAAATGAGGATGTGAAAATGGAGGTATGCATGTAGATGTGGATGTATGGATGTGAATATGGATGTGGATGTGGATGTATAAATGAGGATGTGAAAATGGATGTATCCATGTAAATGTGGATGTATGAATGTGAATGTGAATTAATGTGTCGTCGATATGAGGAAATGGATGAGAATGAGTACACATTGAATGGAATGTGGAATAAGTAATGTGGACTAAGGAGGGATAATGTGGAAAGACGAGAGTTTGATTTAGAAACTGTATTTTGTGACTGTTTGTAAATGACTGTTTTATGTCAAGAATGCTGGGGAAGCATTTTGACCATCTTGTGGATTAAGGTCATGAAGACCTAACTGTTAAAGTTGCAACTGCTGACGGAGAGTCAATGGAGGACGTCTCGCGTAGCAAGGTCGACCGAGGTCTTGACCAGCCTCGGTTCGATTTAAATGGTGAGCTTCCGGTACGGTGGATGAGGGACCAAGGAAGCGGCCTATGAGTGAAGCGCTAGGTCACCTGCAAAGGATCCTAGAGGGTGCTGACCATACGGTGCTCGGGCTCTGGGTCACCCAGGATACCCACGCGTGCGTCGAGGAAGATATTGGAACAAGGAGTAAGAGTTGTTTTGTGAAACCGGGCATGGATCTGGTTGACTGACCTTGCTGGTCCTCAACGGATGAGTCCATGGCTCTTTTATATGGATCTGGTGGTTGATCTTGCTGATCTTCAACGAGAGTCCATCTTGATAAGTGATTATATTGCCGAGTATTATGGGCTAGGAACTATGGAAACGGCCTCTGTGTGGACAGGTGGTGAGCGTTCTAGTTGCCAATGATGCCATAGATACTCTGATGATGAAGGAATGATGGGAAATTTGAGAATCAACCGGATAATTTGGAAGACTGTGATCAGTGGTACTATGGTTTCATTAAAGGATTGTTTTAAAGTTAGCTGATGCTAAGAATAAGGCAATTTCATATTGGGTGTGTAAGTGGTGTGCCTAATTTTATGTTTGCATGAACTTCCGGCTAGGGGGCCTTGGAACTCTTTTCCTTGGTACCCGGGACAAAACCTAACCAAATTCCAAATTGGATCCCATCACTACAGTGGTTGGGCGGTTGGCTAACCCATGGGATCGGATGGGGTTAGGCTGGACTGATGGATCCGTAAATCGAGATTTAATTTCTATTATTACGATAGATGAAGTAAATCCCGGATAGAAATTGTTCTATGGATAGGAATCAACGGCTGTGCCTCTCTTGATGGGGAAAAAAGCGTTGATCCCAATGATCCAAGTGCAAGTTTCTTCCTTGATTTGACCAAGTACCGTTAAAGGTGCAGTCAGATCAGTTGATCCGTAATGATCTTGACTACGTTAGAGTTAAGAGTTATCCTGGTGGAATCGCCCATGCTTTCCGGGTAAAGGAAGTTTTTCCGGTTTCGGTTTTGGACAAACCGACGGATTAGTCTCTTGTCCGGATATCCGTGGGCGAGGCCCCGAGTGTGGGTCCCTGCCCCGCGCATGAAGTGCTACTTCCGCTGCTAGTACCCCGAATTTGTTGCGCGGTGGAGACCGGGATCTCACAGTTGGTAACTGTCAGATCCCTATTCCCACCGAGCAACGGATTCGGGGTACTAGCAGCGGAAGTAGCACTTCTCGCGCGGGACAGGGGTCCAACACTCGGGGCCTCGCCCACGGATATCCGGACAAGAGACTAATCCGTCGGTTTGTCCAAAACCGAAACCGGAAAAACTTCCTTTACCCGGAAAGCACGGGCGATTCCACCAGGATAACTCTTTACTCTAACGTAGTCAAGATCATTACTGATCAAACTGATCTGACTGTACCTTTGACGGTACTTGGTCAAATCAAGGAAGAACTTGCACTTGGATCATTGGGATCAACGCTTTTTTCCCCATCAAGAGGCACAGCCGTTGATTCCTATCCATAGAACAATTTCTATCCGGGATTTACTTCATCTATCGTAATAATAGAAATTAAATCTCGATTTACGGATCCATCAGTCCAGCCTAACCCCATCCGATCCCATGGGTTAGCCAACCGCCCAACCACTATAGTGATGGGATCCAATTTGGAATTTGGTTAGGTTTTGTCCCGGGTACCAAGGAAAAGAGTTCCAAGGCCCCCTAGCCGGAAGTTCATGCAAACATAAAACTAGCCACACCACTTACACACCCAATATGAAAATTGCCTTTTCTTAGCATCAGCTAACTTTAAAACAATCCTTTAATGAAACCATAGTACCACTGATCACGATCTTCCAATTTATCCAGTTGATTCATAATTTCCCATCATTCCTTCATCAGAGTATCTATGGCATCATTGGCAACTAGAACGCTCACCACCTGTCCACACAGGGGCCTTTTCAATAGTTCCTAGCCCATAATACTCGGCAATATAATCACTTATAAAAATCAAGATAGACTCTCGTTGAAGATCAGCAAGATCAACCAACAGATCCATATAAAGAGCCATGGACTCATCCATTGAAGACCAGCAAGGTCAATCAACCAGATCCATGCCCAGTTTCACAAAACAACTCTTACTCCTTGTTCCAATATCTTCCTCGACGCACGCGTGGGTATCCTAGGCGACCCAGAGCCTGAGCACCGTATGGTCAGCACCCTCTAGGATCCTTCGCAGGTGACCTAGCGCTTCACTCATAGGCCGCTTCCTTGGTCCCTCATCCACCGTACCGGAAGCTCACCATTTAAATCGAACCGAGGCTGGTCAAGACCTCGGTCAACCTTGCTACGCGAGACGTCCTCCATTGACTCTCCGTCAGCAGTTGCAACTTTAACAGTTAGGTCTTCATGACCTTAATCCACAAGATGGTCAAAATGCTTCCCCAGCATTCTTGACATAAAACAGTCATTTACAAACAGTCACAAAATACAGTTTCTAAATCAAACTCTCGTCTTTCCACATTATCCCTCCTTAGTCCACATTACTTATTCCACATTCCATTCAATGTGTACTCATTCTCATCCATTTCCTCATATCGACGACACATTAATTCACATTCACATTCATACATCCACATTTACATGGATACATCCATTTTCACATCCTCATTTATACATCCACATCCCATATCCACATTCATACATACACATCCATATCCGCATCCATACATCCACATTCACATCCACATTCACATTCACATCCACATTCACATCCTCATTTATACATCCACATCCACATCCATATTCACATCCATACATCCACATCTACATGCATACCTCCATTTTCACATCCTCATTTATACATCCACATCCCTTATCTACATTCATACATACACATCCATATCCACATCCACATCCACATTCATATTCACATCCATATATCCACATCTACATGCATACATCCATTATCACGTCCTCATTCATACATCCACATCCACATACATACATACATCCACATCCACATACATACATACATCCACATCCACATTCCCATTCACATCTATACATCCACATCTACATCCACATACATACATACATCCACATCCACATTCCCATTCACATCTATACATCCACATCTACATCCACATTCATATACATCCACATCCACATTCCCATTCACATCTATACATTCACATCTACATCCACATACATACATACTTTTGATATAAAAATTTATCCATTATGCATACTTCTATGCATGAAATAAAAATGGTAAAAATAACACTTTTGATATAAAAACTTATCCTTTATGCATGATATTAAAATTTAATTTCTCCATGATTATAATGAAATTCTTTCAATTAATCTAGGATGATAATTCCTAGAATATGGTAGGAAGTCCTCTTTTTATGCTTTGAATGAGATTATTTTATGCATAATTTTTATAAAAATTTTGCCATAGCTCCGCTGCTATGACTGATAAATCTCAATTTTTCTAAGGGATAATGCTTATCATTAAGGAAATAATTAAAAATAATCTCTAATTGGATTATTAATCCATAATGGATTGAATCATTAATATACATAAACTAAAAGCATAGAAAAAAAAAACCATTAATTTGGCCTCAAGCATAGCTTAATCTTGGATTAAGGAAAAGCTTTATGAAAAGCTTCTTTTGGATTGAGAATGGGTCATGAGTATGACCATTTCTTGAGTGAGAGAGAGAAATTACATAAAAACCATTAGAATTTAAACATAAATGAAAATTAACTTCAATAGCATTTATTAAATTATGTAACTCTTCACTACTATTCACCAATTAACTTCAATAGCATTTAAAAAAACCATACCAATTAAGCTTCTCAAGCTTGAGAGGGGTTGAGAAGAGAGAAACATTGAGAAATTATAGAAAAGAGCAATATTCACTAATTACCTTACAACTTGCTTGATTCTTTGTTCACGGTAGAGGCCCCCAACCAATCAATTGGTTAAGTATGTTGATGGAGCCACTAATGGGGATTGAAGAAAGAGGGAAGCTCCAAAAACTAGTGAATTATTAAATGAATTCACAGTTCTTGGCTTAGGTGGAGTAGAGTAACGATGCATAAACACTATCTATTTTTCAACAAGGGGGAGGCTTCTATTTATAGGAAAAATTGAGCTCCTAACCAAACAAACTGATTCTAGAATTTTCTAAATCAGTTTGGTCAATATTTGACCATTTTTAGGTCAGTTAAGCTAACTTTTTGGAACTAGACTTGAATGAGGAGAGAGGAGAGATGAAATATCTCAATTTTTATGAGTTTAAAACTCATTCAAGCATGTGAAATATGCACCTCCTTTAAAGAACTCCCCTTCCTTACATATGTGTCATAATGGAATCATTTTAATATTGCTCATAGTTTTTTTACTAATAAACCTTGTACATTTTCAACTCTTCATCTTATGTGAAATATGCACCTCCTTTAAAGAACTCCCCTTCCTTACATATGTGTCATAATGGAATCATTTTAATATTTCTCATAGTTTTTTTACTAATAAACCTTGTACATTTTCAACTCTTCATCTTATGTGAGCATTTAAGGGACTCCCCTTCCTTACATATGTGTCATAATAAAATCATTATACCCAAAATATCTCATATTTTTAATATTGCATATAGTTTTTTACTAATAAACCTTGTACATTTTCAACTCTTCACCTCATGTGAGCATTTACTCATTTTTGGGTATTTTCTTTTTTACAAGTTGGATTTATCTCCTCCCTACACATGGATTGATGCTATTGGTCCATAGGAAGTTTTACAATAATTAAAATTCATGCATAGAGGTATGCATAAGAGATGAATATTTTATTATAAAAGTGTTACTTTTAGCATAATTGAATTTCATGCATAGAGGTATGCATAAGAGATGATAATTTTATTATAAAAGTGTTACTTTTAGCAAAATTAAATTTCATGCATAGAAGTATGCATAAAAGATATGGGAAGTGATAAGATATGATAAGATGCATATAAGATGAGTTAAGATGTGATAAGATGTGGATGTGGATATATGTGAATGTGGATGTAGATGTGGATGTATAGATGTGAATGTGGAATGTGGATGTGGATGTATGTATGTATATGGATGTAGATGTGGATGTATAGATGTGAATGTGGAATGTGGATGTGGATGTATGTATGTATGTGGATGTAGATGTGGATGTATAGATGTGAATGGGAATGTGGATGTGGATGTATGTATGTATGTGGATATGGATGTATGAATGAGGACGTGATAGTGGATGTATGCATGTGGATGTGGATGTATGAATGAGGACGTGATAGTGGATGTATGCATGTGGATGTGGATGTATGGATGTGGATATGGATGTGTATGTATGAATGTGGATATGGGATGTGGATGTATAAATGAGGATGTGAAAATGGAGGTAAACATGTAGATGTGGATGTATGGATGTGAATGTGGATGTGGATGTGGATGTGAATATATGATATGTGATGTGAAGGAATCTGAAGTGAAGAGATGGAAAATGATGTGATTGGATGAGTACACATATAAATGGAATGAGGAATAAGTAATGTGGATTATATGAGGGATAATGTGGAAAAATTAGAGTTAATATAGAAATTATATTTGTAAACTGTTTGTAAATGCTGTTTGTAAATGGCTGTTTTATGTCAAGAATGCTGGGAAAGCATTTTGACCGTCTTGTGATTAAGGTCGTGGAGACCTAACTGATAAAGTTGCAACTGCTGACGGAGAGTCAATGGAGGACGTCTCGCGTAGCAAGGTCGGCCGAGGTCTTGACCAGCCTCGGTTCGATTAAAATGGTGAGCTTCCGGTACGGTGGATGAGGGACCAAGGAAGCGGCCTATGAGTGAAGCGCTAGGTCACCTGCGAAGGATCCTAGAGGGTGCTGACCATACGGTGCTCGGGCTCTGGGTCGCCCAGGATACCCACGCGTGCGTCGAGGAAGATATTGGAACAAGGAGTAAGAGTTGTTTTGTGAAACCGAGCATGGATCTGGTTGACTGACCTTGCTGGTCCTCAACGGATGAGTCCATGGCTCTTTTATATGGATCTGTTGGTTGATCTTGCTGATCTTCAACGAGAGTCCATCTTGATAAGTGATTATATTGCCGAGTATTATGGGCTAGGAACTATGGAAACGGCCTCTGTGTGGACAGGTGGTGAGCGTTCTAGTTGCCAATGATGCCATAGATACTCTGATGAAGGAATGATGGGAAATTATGAATCAACCGGATAAATTGAAAGATTGTGATCAGTGGTACTATGGTTTCATTAAAGGATTGTTTTAAAGTTAGCTGATGCTAAGAAAAAGGCAATTTCATATTGGGTGTGTAAGTGGTGTGGCTAGTTTTATGTTTGCATGAACTTCCGGTTAGGGGGTCTTGGAACTCTTTTCCTTGGTACCCGGGACAAAACCTAACCAAATTCCAAATTGGATCCCATCACTACAGTGGTTGGGCGGTTGGCTTATCTCTTGGGGAGTATATGAAGTTATCCCCCAAATATTGTGAGCCTTATATCTGAATTCAATGAAAGTAGGTGACTTAGCCTACAAGCTTCTTTTATCTCTTCATCTCAAAATTCTTAATGCCTTCTATAGAAAAATGTGTCAAACCCAAATCATGGAAAGACGGTAAAACTTCAGTGGCAAGTTACCGTTGGCTTCTAAGTTACGCTAGCTCCTTCCTTTATATAAATCGTAACTTTTACTTATCGCTCACAGTAATCTTACTTCCATCGATCTCCTTTCTTTCTTAATCTCCTTCATGGCTTGGCAACAAGAACTAGTTTTATCCATAATGATTCCTCACCTTCAAGACGCAAGTGAATCTGTGAAGAAGGATTTTATAGAGCAGTATGAGCGCTCACTTTTCCCTCACTTGGGAACTTCTGTAGCGCAAACCAAATGGCGGACCTATCAAAACATAACTAGGGTAACACCCTGGGGTCAGCAGCACTTTCGTAACAATGTCCGCTTGGCCATGGTTATTGAAGCTTTGGGTTTGGGTCCCCGATACTACTGTGTCATGAGATCAAGGCATCTTGGGTTTTCTGAGCGGGTCTTCTTACTGGCATGTTTTCTTCCTCATGAGAAGATATGCCTTTATCCCATTTTTGGCTTGCCTCTCAGAGGTCCTTTTGTTAGATCACCTCATACCACTGAGATAGGTGCAGCAATAACCAACAGAATTATTCCCATAGATGAGTTACCTTATACTTGTGCAGCTTGTGAGGACTGCTTTTGTGATCATATGATGGACGGGCTTATGGAAGTGTAAAGAGTTCTTCTATCTTTACTGTATAAGTTCCGAGAATGAATAAAGTTTAATCTTGTTCTTATTTTGAATCTTGCTCTCTTTAAGACGTTTCTTGGTGGTTAATCTTGATTAAAATTTTTCCCTAAGTCTCATATTCGTGCATCTTGCGAAATTATCCCAGTTTGCGAGATGAGGACATCTCGCATTTTTTAAGTGGGGTAGAATGTAAGATTCCTCCCCCACCCCCTTTTTGATGTCTAGTATCTTTCCCTGTAATCAATCCCTCTTCAGAAATATAAAGACCTTGTTTCTATCTGTTTTAGCCTAGAGAGAGAAAAATATTCTAGAGAGAGAATATTCAGATTTTGAATATTTTTGGATAGAAAAATATCTCTTCTAATTCAGATGAGTTCCCCTGAAACAGAAATTCAAAAAGAATTTTCCAATGTGCAATTAGAATTAATTGAAAATAGGTATAAAGAACCTTAGCCTAAGGGTCTAGATTTTCAGAAATCTTTAGACTATGGTCCAATTAAGGTTCCTATGGACCAATAGCATCAATCCATGTGTAGGGAGGAGATAAATCCAACTTGTAAAAAAGAAAATACCCAAAAATGAGTAAATGCTCACATGAGGTGAAGAGTTGAAAATGTACAAGGTTTATTAGTAAAAAACTATATGCAATATTAAAAATATGAGATATTTTGGGTATAATGATTTTATTATGACACATATGTAAGGAAGGGGAGTCCCTTAAATGCTCACATAAGATGAAGAGTTGAAAATGTACAAGGTTTATTAGTAAAAAAACTATGAGAAATATTAAAATGATTCCATTATGACACATATGTAAGGAAGGGGAGTTCTTTAAAGGAGGTGCATATTTCACATAAGATGAAGAGTTGAAAATGTACAAGGTTTATTAGTAAAAAAACTATGAGCAATATTAAAATGATTCCATTATGACACATATGTAAGGAAGGGGAGTTCTTTAAAGGAGGTGCATATTTCACATGCTTGAATGAGTTTTAAACTCATAAAAATTGAGATATTTCATCTCTCCTCTCTCCTCATTCAAGTCTAGTTCCAAAAAGTTAGCTTAACTGACCTAAAAATGGTCAAATATTGACCAAACTGATTTAGAAAATTCTAGAATCAGTTTGTTTGGTTAGGAGCTCAATTTTTCCTATAAATAGAAGCCTCCCCCTTGTTGAAAAATAGATAGTGTTTATGCATCGTTACTCTACTCCACCTAAGCCAAGAACTGTGAATTCATTTAATAATTCACTAGTTTTTGGAGCTTCCCTCTTTCTTCAATCCCCATTAGTGGCTCCATCAACATACTTAACCAATTGATTGGTTGGGGGCCTCTACCGTGAACAAAGAATCAAGCAAGTTGTAAGGTAATTAGTGAATATTGCTCTTTTCTATAATTTCTCAATGTTTCTCTCTTCTCAACCCCTCTCAAGCTTGAGAAGCTTAATTGGTATGGTTTTTTTAAATGCTATTGAAGTTAATTGGTGAATAGTAGTGAAGAGTTACATAATTTAATAAATGCTATTGAAGTTAATTTTCATTTATGTTTAAATTCTAATGGTTTTTATGTAATTTCTCTCTCTCACTCAAGAAATGGTCATACTCATGACCCATTCTCAATCCAAAAGAAGCTTTTCATAAAGCTTTTCCTTAATCCAAGATTAAGCTATGCTTGAGGCCAAATTAATGGTTTTTTTTTCTATGCTTTTAGTTTATGTATATTAATGATTCAATCCATTATGGATTAATAATCCAATTAGAGATTATTTTTAATTATTTCCTTAATGATAAGCATTATCCCTTAGAAAAATTGAGATTTATCAGTCATAGCAGCGGAGCTATGGCAAAATTTTTATAAAAATTATGCATAAAATAATCTCATTCAAAGCATAAAAAGAGGACTTCCTACCATATTCTAGGAATTATCATCCTAGATTAATTGAAAGAATTTCATTATAATCATGGAGAAATTAAATTTTAATATCATGCATAAAGGATAAGTTTTTATATCAAAAGTGTTATTTTTACCATTTTTATTTCATGCATAGAAGTATGCATAATGGATAAATTTTTATATCAAAAGTGTTATTTTTACCATTTTTATTTTCATGCATAGAAGTATGCATAATGGATAAATTTTTATATCAAAAGTGTTATTTTTATCATTTTTATTTTCATGCATAAAAGTATGCATAAAGGATAAATTTTTATATCAAAAGTGTTACTTTTATCATTTTTAATTTTCATGCATAGAAGTATGCATAAAGGAAAATTTTTATATCAAAAGTGTTACTTTTATCATTTTTATTTACATGCATAGAAGTATGCATAATGGATAAATTTTTATATCAAAAGTGTTACTTTTATCATTTTTATTTTCATGCATAGAAGTATGCATAATGGATAAATTTTTATATCAAAAGTGTTACTTTTAGCATAATTGAATTTCATGCATAGAGGTATGCATAAGAGATGAATATTTTATTATAAAAGTGTTACTTTTACAATAATTAAAATTCATGCATAGAGGTATGCATAAGAGATGAATATTTTATTATAAAAGTGTTACTTTTACAATAATTAAAATTCATGCATAGAGGTATGCATAAGAGATGAATATTTTATTATAAAAGTGTTACTTTTAGCATAATTGAATTTCATGCATAGAGGTATGCATAAGAGATGATAATTTTATTATAAAAGTGTTACTTTTAGCAAAATTAAATTTCATGCATAGAAGTATGCATAAAAGATATGGGAAGTGATAAGATATGATAAGATGCATATAAGATGAGTTAAGATGTGATAAGATGTGTATGGGATGAGATAAGAAGTGTATGAGATGAGATAAGATGTATATGGGTTGTGATAGGGTGAGAATGGATGTGATATAAAAGATTAGATATGAAGGTATATAGGGTTATATGAATGGGAATGTGAAAATGGATGTATGTATGTGGATGTGTGGATGTGGAGATGGTAGTGTGGATGTATGCATGTGAAAATGGATGTATGCATGAAGATGTATATGCATAGATGTGAATGTGGATGTAGACGTGGTTGTATAGAAGTGAATGTGGAATGTGGATATGGATGTATGTATGTATGTGGATGTAGATGTGGATGTATAGATGTGAATGGGAATATAGATGTGGATATAGATGTGAATGTGAATGTAGATGTGGATGTATGTGAATGTGGATGTAGATGTGGTTGTATAGATGTGAATGTGGAACGTGGATGTGGATGTATGTATGTATGTGGATGTAGATATGTATGTATAGATGTGAATGGAAATGTGGATGTGGATATATGTGAATGTGGATGTAGATGTGGATGTATAGATGTGAATGTGGAATGTGGATGTGGATGTATGTATGTATATGGATGTAGATGTGGATGTATAGATGTGAATGTGGAATGTGGATGTGGATGTATGTATGTATGTGGATGTAGATGTGGATGTATAGATGTGAATGGGAATGTGGATGTGGATGTATGTATGTATGTGGATATGGATGTATGAATGAGGACGTGATAGTGGATGTATGCATGTGGATGTGGATGTATGAATGAGGACGTGATAGTGGATGTATGCATGTGGATGTGGATGTATGGATGTGGATATGGATGTGTATGTATGAATGTGGATATGGGATGTGGATGTATAAATGAGGATGTGAAAATGGAGGTAAACATGTAGATGTGGATGTATGGATGTGAATGTGGATGTGGATGTGGATGTGAATATATGATATGTGATGTGAAGGAATCTGAAGTGAAGAGATGGAAAATGATGTGATTGGATGAGTACACATATAAATGGAATGAGGAATAAGTAATGTGGATTATATGAGGGATAATGTGGAAAAATTAGAGTTAATATAGAAATTATATTTGTAAACTGTTTGTAAATGCTGTTTGTAAATGGCTGTTTTATGTCAAGAATGCTGGGAAAGCATTTTGACCGTCTTGTGATTAAGGTCGTGGAGACCTAACTGATAAAGTTGCAACTGCTGACGGAGAGTCAATGGAGGACGTCTCGCGTAGCAAGGTCGGCCGAGGTCTTGACCAGCCTCGGTTCGATTAAAATGGTGAGCTTCCGGTACGGTGGATGAGGGACCAAGGAAGCGGCCTATGAGTGAAGCGCTAGGTCACCTGCGAAGGATCCTAGAGGGTGCTGACCATACGGTGCTCGGGCTCTGGGTCGCCCAGGATACCCACGCGTGCGTCGAGGAAGATATTGGAATAAGGAGTAAGAGTTGTTTTGTGAAACCGAGCATGGATCTGGTTGACTGACCTTGCTGGTCCTCAACGGATGAGTCCATGGCTCTTTTATATGGATCTGTTGGTTGATCTTGCTGATCTTCAACGAGAGTCCATCTTGATAAGTGATTATATTGCCGAGTATTATGGGCTAGGAACTATGGAAACGGCCTCTGTGTGGACAGGTGGTGAGCGTTCTAGTTGCCAATGATGCCATAGATACTCTGATGAAGGAATGATGGGAAATTATGAATCAACCGGATAAATTGAAAGATTGTGATCAGTGGTACTATGGTTTCATTAAAGGATTGTTTTAAAGTTAGCTGATGCTAAGAAAAAGGCAATTTCATATTGGGTGTGTAAGTGGTGTGGCTAGTTTTATGTTTGCATGAACTTCCGGCTAGGGGGTCTTGGAACTCTTTTCCTTGGTACCCGGGACAAAACCTAACCAAATTCCAAATTGGATCCCATCACTACAGTGGTTGGGCGGTTGGCTAACCCATGGGATCGGATGGGGTTAGGCTGGACTGATGGATCCGTAAATCGAGACTCAAACTTTTGTTTTTACGATAGATAAAATAAATCCCGGACAGTAACTGTTCTATGGATAGGAATCAACGGCTGTGCCTCTTGAATGGGGAAAAAAGCGTTGATCCCAATGATCCAAGTGCAAGTTTCTTCCTTAATCTGACCATGTATCTTATAGATGCAATTGGATCAGCTTGAACAGAAATGTTCTTGACTACGTTAGAGTAAAAAGTTATCCAGGTGGAATCGCCCGTGCTTTCCGGTAAAGGAAGTTTTTCCGGGTTCGGTTTTGGAACAACCGACGGATTAGTCTCTTATCCGGATATCCGTGGGTGAGGCCCCGAATGTGGGACCCCTGTCCCGCGCGAGAAGTGCTACTTCCGCTGCCAGTATCGTGAATCCGTTGCTCGGTGGGAACAGGGATCTCACAGTTGGTATCAGAGCATTTGGTTAATAAAGATCAACTGAGAAGACAAATATGTCAAAAATTTATCAAGAAGCACAAAAAGGTTGTAATTGTGTGATATAATTCATACAATTTGATATTCAAACTGAAATTCGTAATTTGGTAATTGGGTCTTCAGATGGAAGTACCGTAATTATATAGAATCCCTGACTTGCTTGAGGCCTAGACATGATGGTATTTACCTTATAATTCCAAGAGCCACGACTACCCGTATATACCGAGAGTATACTGCAGCTCTTTACTGACAGTATATACGAGTAAATCTAAGACTTGAAATTATAAGCGTTAATGCTATCCAGATGACGAATTCGAATGTGGTTGATATGATTTTTAATTCTGTTTGAGAATTGATGAATTGATTTGGATTCTGATTGAAAAATGATGATTTTCAAAATTTAGTTGAAATGTAATAAGCTGAGCGAAACCACAATGAGGATGAATGGGACGAGTCCCAGTGATGATATTCATAACTGGAATGATGATAATGAATTCAGCAAATCACTATGAGATTAGTGGGTTGTGCTGTCAAATTGTTACTGTTAACACTTGATCAGTAGATCAAGTTAAGGGATGACAAATTGAGAACTTGCTTGACTGAAATTCCCGTGGAGGAATGTTCAGAAGGAAATTTTTCGGTCTAATGGACCATTATCATGTTAAAGATATGAATGATATGATCTGAATATTAATGATGAGTTCTATATAAGGGATATTTATCCCAGTGTTCTGTTGGGTTGACCAGAATATAAGGAACCCCAAAATAAAATTGGATGTTAAGAAAAAGAGTTGTCCTCTACCTTGCGAGATGAGGACATCTCGCACTTTTTAAGTGGGGTAGAATGTAAGATTCCTCCCCAGCCTTCGAGGTATACAGGAGTAAGAATCTCCCTTTCTGATCTTATAATTATTCCCTCTCTAAAATAAAAGAAAGTTCTGTTTAACAAAGGAAGACCCTTTTCCTAAAATACTTCTCAAGAGTCCCACCTATTTTAAGGATTCAGAACAATGAGTTCAGAAGTGAGAATGGATGTTTTGGATATCAAGGTTTTGGTCTTCATTCGAGTACGGCCCAAAAGAAGTTCTTTATCTCTTGGGGAGTATATGAAGTTATCCCCCAAATATTGTGAGCCTTATATCTGAATTCAATGAAAGTAGGTGACTTAGCCTACAAGCTTCTTTTATCTCTTCATCTCAAAATTCTTAATGCCTTCTATAGAAAAATGTGTCAAACCCAAATCATGGAAAGACGGTAAAACTTCAGTGGCAAGTTACCGTTGGCTTCTAAGTTACGCTAGCTCCTTCCTTTATATAAGTCGTAACTTTTACTTATCGCTCACAGTAATCTTACTTCCATCGATCTCCTTTCTTTCTTAATCTCCTTCATGGCTTGGCAACAAGAACTAGTTTTATCCATAATGATTCCTCACCTTCAAGACGCAAGTGAATCTGTGAAGAAGGATTTTATAGAGCAGTATGAGCGCTCACTTTTCCCTCACTTGGGAACTTCTGTAGCGCAAACCAAATGGCGGACCTATCAAAACATAACTAGGGTAACACCCTGGGGTCAGCAGCACTTTCGTAACAATGTCCGCTTGGCCATGGTTATTGAAGCTTTGGGTTTGGGTCCCCGATACTACTGTGTCATGAGATCAAGGCATCTTGGGTTTTCTGAGCGGGTCTTCTTACTGGCATGTTTTCTTCCTCATGAGAAGATATGCCTTTATCCCATTTTTGGCTTGCCTCTCAGAGGTCCTTTTGTTAGATCACCTCATACCACTGAGATAGGTGCAGCAATAACCAACAGAATTATTCCCATAGATGAGTTACCTTATACTTGTGCAGCTTGTGAGGACTGCTTTTGTGATCATATGATGGACGGGCTTATGGAAGTGTAAAGAGTTCTTCTATCTTTACTGTATAAGTTCCGAGAATGAATAAAGTTTAATCTTGTTCTTATTTTGAATCTTGCTCTCTTTAAGACGTTTCTTGGTGGTTAATCTTGATTAAAATTTTTCCCTAAGTCTCATATTCGTGCATCTTGCGAAATTATCCCAGTTTGCGAGATGAGGACATCTCGCATTTTTTAAGTGGGGTAGAATGTAAGATTCCTCCCCCACCCCCTTTTTGATGTCTAGTATCTTTCCCTGTAATCAATCCCTCTTCAGAAATATAAAGACCTTGTTTCTATCTGTTTTAGCCTAGAGAGAGAAAAATATTCTAGAGAGAGAATATTCAGATTTTGAATATTTTTGGATAGAAAAATATCTCTTCTAATTCAGATGAGTTCCCCTGAAACAGAAATTCAAAAAGAATTTTCCAATGTGCAATTAGAATTAATTGAAAATAGGTATAAAGAACCTTAGCCTAAGGGTCTAGATTTTCAGAAATCTTTAGACTATGGTCCAATTAAGGTTCCTATGGACCAATAGCATCAATCCATGTGTAGGGAGGAGATAAATCCAACTTGTAAAAAAGAAAATACCCAAAAATGAGTAAATGCTCACATGAGGTGAAGAGTTGAAAATGTACAAGGTTTATTAGTAAAAAACTATATGCAATATTAAAAATATGAGATATTTTGGGTATAATGATTTTATTATGACACATATGTAAGGAAGGGGAGTCCCTTAAATGCTCACATAAGATGAAGAGTTGAAAATGTACAAGGTTTATTAGTAAAAAAACTATGAGAAATATTAAAATGATTCCATTATGACACATATGTAAGGAAGGGGAGTTCTTTAAAGGAGGTGCATATTTCACATAAGATGAAGAGTTGAAAATGTACAAGGTTTATTAGTAAAAAAACTATGAGCAATATTAAAATGATTCCATTATGACACATATGTAAGGAAGGGGAGTTCTTTAAAGGAGGTGCATATTTCACATGCTTGAATGAGTTTTAAACTCATAAAAATTGAGATATTTCATCTCTCCTCTCTCCTCATTCAAGTCTAGTTCCAAAAAGTTAGCTTAACTGACCTAAAAATGGTCAAATATTGACCAAACTGATTTAGAAAATTCTAGAATCAGTTTGTTTGGTTAGGAGCTCAATTTTTCCTATAAATAGAAGCCTCCCCCTTGTTGAAAAATAGATAGTGTTTATGCATCGTTACTCTACTCCACCTAAGCCAAGAACTGTGAATTCATTTAATAATTCACTAGTTTTTGGAGCTTCCCTCTTTCTTCAATCCCCATTAGTGGCTCCATCAACATACTTAACCAATTGATTGGTTGGGGGCCTCTACCGTGAACAAAGAATCAAGCAAGTTGTAAGGTAATTAGTGAATATTGCTCTTTTCTATAATTTCTCAATGTTTCTCTCTTCTCAACCCCTCTCAAGCTTGAGAAGCTTAATTGGTATGGTTTTTTTAAATGCTATTGAAGTTAATTGGTGAATAGTAGTGAAGAGTTACATAATTTAATAAATGCTATTGAAGTTAATTTTCATTTATGTTTAAATTCTAATGGTTTTTATGTAATTTCTCTCTCTCACTCAAGAAATGGTCATACTCATGACCCATTCTCAATCCAAAAGAAGCTTTTCATAAAGCTTTTCCTTAATCCAAGATTAAGCTATGCTTGAGGCCAAATTAATGGTTTTTTTTTCTATGCTTTTAGTTTATGTATATTAATGATTCAATCCATTATGGATTAATAATCCAATTAGAGATTATTTTTAATTATTTCCTTAATGATAAGCATTATCCCTTAGAAAAATTGAGATTTATCAGTCATAGCAGCGGAGCTATGGCAAAATTTTTATAAAAATTATGCATAAAATAATCTCATTCAAAGCATAAAAAGAGGACTTCCTACCATATTCTAGGAATTATCATCCTAGATTAATTGAAAGAATTTCATTATAATCATGGAGAAATTAAATTTTAATATCATGCATAAAGGATAAGTTTTTATATCAAAAGTGTTATTTTTACCATTTTTATTTCATGCATAGAAGTATGCATAATGGATAAATTTTTATATCAAAAGTGTTATTTTTACCATTTTTATTTTCATGCATAGAAGTATGCATAATGGATAAATTTTTATATCAAAAGTGTTATTTTTATCATTTTTATTTTCATGCATAAAAGTATGCATAAAGGATAAATTTTTATATCAAAAGTGTTACTTTTATCATTTTTAATTTTCATGCATAGAAGTATGCATAAAGGAAAATTTTTATATCAAAAGTGTTACTTTTATCATTTTTATTTACATGCATAGAAGTATGCATAATGGATAAATTTTTATATCAAAAGTGTTACTTTTATCATTTTTATTTTCATGCATAGAAGTATGCATAATGGATAAATTTTTATATCAAAAGTGTTACTTTTAGCATAATTGAATTTCATGCATAGAGGTATGCATAAGAGATGAATATTTTATTATAAAAGTGTTACTTTTACAATAATTGAAATTCATGCATAGAGGTATGCATAAGAGATGAATATTTTATTATAAAAGTGTTACTTTTACAATAATTAAAATTCATGCATAGAGGTATGCATAAGAGATGAATATTTTATTATAAAAGTGTTACTTTTAGCATAATTGAATTTCATGCATAGAGGTATGCATAAGAGATGATAATTTTATTATAAAAGTGTTACTTTTAGCAAAATTAAATTTCATGCATAGAAGTATGCATAAAAGATATGGGAAGTGATAAGATATGATAAGATGCATATAAGATGAGTTAAGATGTGATAAGATGTGTATGGGATGAGATAAGAAGTGTATGAGATGAGATAAGATGTATATGGGTTGTGATAGGGTGAGAATGGATGTGATATAAAAGATTAGATATGAAGGTATATGGGGTTATATGAATGGGAATGTGAAAATGGATGTATGTATGTGGATGTGTGGATGTGGAGATGGTAGTGTGGATGTATGCATGTGAAAATGGATGTATGCATGAAGATGTATATGCATAGATGTGAATGTGGATGTAGACGTGGTTGTATAGAAGTGAATGTGGAATGTGGATATGGATGTATGTATGTATGTGGATGTAGATGTGGATGTATAGATGTGAATGGGAATATAGATGTGGATATAGATGTGAATGTGAATGTAGATGTGGATGTATGTGAATGTGGATGTAGATGTGGTTGTATAGATGTGAATATGGAACGTGGATGTGGATGTATGTATGTATGTGGATGTAGATATGTATGTATAGATGTGAATGGAAATGTGGATGTGGATATATGTGAATGTGGATGTAGATGTGGATGTATAGATGTGAATGTGGAATGTGGATGTGGATGTATGTATGTATATGGATGTAGATGTGGATGTATAGATGTGAATGTGGAATGTGGATGTGGATGTATGTATGTATGTGGATGTAGATGTGGATGTATAGATGTGAATGGGAATGTGGATGTGGATGTATGTATGTATGTGGATATGGATGTATGAATGAGGACGTGATAGTGGATGTATGCATGTGGATGTGGATGTATGAATGAGGACGTGATAGTGGATGTATGCATGTGGATGTGGATGTATGGATGTGGATATGGATGTGTATGTATGAATGTGGATATGGGATGTGGATGTATAAATGAGGATGTGAAAATGGAGGTAAACATGTAGATGTGGATGTATGGATGTGAATGTGGATGTGGATGTGGATGTGAATATATGATATGTGATGTGAAGGAATCTGAAGTGAAGAGATGGAAAATGATGTGATTGGATGAGTACACATATAAATGGAATGAGGAATAAGTAATGTGGATTATATGAGGGATAATGTGGAAAAATTAGAGTTAATATAGAAATTGTATTTGTAAACTGTTTGTAAATGCTGTTTGTAAATGGCTGTTTTATGTCAAGAATGCTGGGAAAGCATTTTGACCGTCTTGTGATTAAGGTCGTGGAGACCTAACTGATAAAGTTGCAACTGCTGACGGAGAGTCAATGGAGGACGTCTCGCGTAGCAAGGTCGGCCGAGGTCTTGACCAGCCTCGGTTCGATTAAAATGGTGAGCTTCCGGTACGGTGGATGAGGGACCAAGGAAGCGGCCTATGAGTGAAGCGCTAGGTCACCTGCGAAGGATCCTAGAGGGTGCTGACCATACGGTGCTCGGGCTCTGGGTCGCCCAGGATACCCACGCGTGCGTCGAGGAAGATATTAGAACAAGGAGTAAGAGTTGTTTTGTGAAACCGAGCATGGATCTGGTTGACTGACCTTGCTGGTCCTCAACGGATGAGTCCATGGCTCTTTTATATGGATCTGTTGGTTGATCTTGCTGATCTTCAACGAGAGTCCATCTTGATAAGTGATTATATTGCCGAGTATTATGGGCTAGGAACTATGGAAACGGCCTCTGTGTGGACAGGTGGTGAGCGTTCTAGTTGCCAATGATGCCATAGATACTCTGATGAAGGAATGATGGGAAATTATGAATCAACCGGATAAATTGAAAGATTGTGATCAGTGGTACTATGGTTTCATTAAAGGATTGTTTTAAAGTTAGCTGATGCTAAGAAAAAGGCAATTTCATATTGGGCGTGTAAGTGGTGTGGCTAGTTTTATGTTTGCATGAACTTCCGGCTAGGGGGTCTTGGAACTCTTTTCCTTGGTACCCGGGACAAAACCTAACCAAATTCCAAATTGGATCCCATCACTACAGTGGTTGGGCGGTTGGCTAACCCATGGGATCGGATGGGGTTAGGCTGGACTGATGGATCCGTAAATCGAGACTCAAACTTTTGTTTTTACGATAGATAAAATAAATCCCGGACAGTAACTGTTCTATGGATAGGAATCAACGGTATAAAGAACCTTAGCCTAAGGGTCTAGATTTTCAGAAATCTTTAGACTATGGTGCAATTAAGGTTCCTATGAACCAATAGCATCAATCCATGTGTAGGGAGGAGATAAATCCATCTTGTAAAAAGAAAATACCAAAAAATGAGTAAATGCTCACATGAGGTGAAGAGTTGAAAATGTACAAGGTTTATTAGTAAAAAACTATGAGCAATATTAAAAATATGAGATATTTTGGGTATCCAAAAATGAGTAAATGCTCACATAAGATGAAGAGTTGAAAATGTACAAGGTTTATTAGTAAAAAACTATGTGCAATATTAAAAATATGAGATATTTTGGGTATAATGATTTTATTATGACACATATGTAAGGAAGGGGAGTTCTTTAAAGGAGGTGCATATTTCACATAAGATGAAGAGTTGAAAATGTACAAGGTTTATTAGTAAAAAAACTATGAGCAATATTAAAATGATTCCATTATGACACATATGTAAGGAAGGGGAGTTCTTTAAAGGAGGTGCATATTTCACATGCTTGAATGAGTTTTAAACTCATAAAAATTGAGATATTTCATCTCTCCTCTCTCCTCATTCAAGTCTAGTTCCAAAAAGTTAGCTTAACTGACCTAAAGATGGTCAATTATTGACCAAACTGATTTAGAAAATTCTAGAATCAGTTTGTTTGGTTAGGAGCTCAATTTTTCCTATAAATAGAAGCCTCCCCCTTGTTGAAAAATATATAGTGTTTATGCATCGTTACTCTACTCCACCTAAGCCAAGAACTGTGAATTCATTTAATAATTCACTAGTTTTTGGATCTTCCCTCTTTCTTCAATCCCCATTAGTGGCTCCATCAACATACTTAACCAATTGATTGGTTGGGGGCCTCTACCGTGAACAAAGAATCAAGCAATTTGTAAGGTAATTAGTGAATATTGCTCTTTTCTATAATTTCTCAATGTTTCTCTCTTCTCAACCCCTCTCAAGCTTGAGAAGTTTAATTGGTATGGTTTTTTTTAAATGCTAATGAAGTTTGAATAGTAGTGAAGAGTTACATAATGCTATTGAAGTTAATTTTCATTTATGTTTAAATTCTAATGATTTTTATGTAAATTCCCTCTCTCACTCAAGAAATGGTCATACTCATGACCCATTCTCAATCCAAATCAAGCTTTTCATAAAGCTTTTCCTTAACCCAAGATTAAGCTATGCTTGAGGCCAAATTATTGGCTTTTTTCTATGCTTTTAGTTTATGTATATTAATGATTCAATCCATTATGGATTAATAATCCAATTAGAGATTATTTTAATTATTCTTTAATGATAAGCATTATCCCTTAGAAAAATTGAGATTTATCAGTCATAGCAGCGGAGCTATGGCAAAATTTTTATAAAAATTATGCATAAAATAATCTCATTCAAAGCATAAAAAGAGGACTTCCTACCATATTCTAGGAATTATCATCCTAGATTAATTGAAAGAATTTCATTACAATCATGGAGAAATTGAATTTTAATATCATGCATAAAGGATAAATTTTTATATCAAAAGTGTTATTTTTATCATTTTTAATTTTCATGCATAGAAGTATGCATAAAGGAAAATTTTTTATATCAAAAGTGTTACTTTTATCATTTTTAATTTTCATGCATAGAAGTATGCATAAAGGAAAAATTTTTATATCAAAAGTGTTACTTTTATCATTTTTTAATTTTCATGCATAGAAGTATGCATAAAGGAAAAAATTTTATATCAAAAGTGTTACTTTTATCATTTTTAATTTTCATGCATAGAAGTATGCATAAAGGAAAAAAATTTTATATCAAAAGTGTTACTTTTATCATTTTTAATTTTCATGCATAGAAGTATGCATAAAGGAAAATTTTTTATATCAAAAGTGTTACTTTTATCATTTTTAATTTTCATGCATAGAAGTATGCATAAAGGAAAAAATTTTATATCAAAAGTGTTACTTTTATCATATTGGATTTCATGCATATAGGTATGCATAAAAGATATTCTTTTTATACTAAAAGTGTGATTTTCCTCATAAATGGATTTTATGCTTAACTTAGATGCATAAGAGAAAATCTTTTATTCTAAAAGTGTAATTTCCTACCAAACTGAATTTATGCATAAGAAGATGCATAAAAGATTGATTTTAATTTCGAAAGTGTTAGTCTCCTTAAATGGAATTTATGTATAAATAAATGTGTAGAGAAATCTTATATTAAATATAAGAATTCTCTTTTTTTTTAAAAAAAAAGATGTGAAAATGGATGTATAGATGTGGATGTATGGATGTGAATGTGGATGTGGATGTGGATGTATGAATGTGGATGTATGGATGTGAATGAGGATGTGGATGTGGATGCATGGATGTAAATGTGGATGTGTATGTATGGATGTAGGCATGTAGATGTGGATGCATGAATGTGGATGTATGGATGTGAATGAGGATATAGATGTGGATGTATAGATGTGAATGTGCATGTAGATATGGATGTATAGATGTGAATGAGAATGTGGATGTGGATGTGGATGTATGTATGTATGTATGTGGATGTGGATGTATGAATGAGGACGTGATAATGAATGTATGCATGTGGATGTGGATATGGATGTGTATGTATGAATGCGGATATGGATGTGGATATGGATGTGTATGTATGAATGTGGATATGGGATGTGGATGTATAAATGAGGATGTGAAAATGGAGATAAGCATGTAGATGTGGATGTATGGATGTGGATGTGGATGTATGGATGTGGATATGGATGTGAATATATGATATGTGATGTGAAGGAATCTGAAGTGAAGAGATGGAAAATGATATGATTGGATGAGTACACATATAAATGAAATGTGGAATAAGTAATGTGGATTGCATGAGGGATAATGTGAAAAAATGAGAGTTAATATAGAAATTGTATTTGTAAACTGTTTGTAAATGCTGTTTGTAAATGGCTGTTTTATGTCAAGAATGCTGGGAAAGCATTTTGACCGTCTTGTGATTAAGGTCGTGGAGACCTAACTGATAAAGTTGCAACTGCTGACGGAGAGTCAATGGAGGACGTCTCGCGTAGCAAGGTCGGCCGAGGTCTTGACCAGCCTCGGTTCGATTAAAATGGTGAGCTTCCGGTACGGTGGATGAGGGACCAAGGAAGCGGCCTATGAGTGAAGCGCTAGGTCACCTGCGAAGGATCCTAGAGGGTGCTGACGATACGGTGCTCGGGCTCTGGGTCGCCCAGGATACCCACGCGTGCGTCGAGGAAGATATTGGAACAAGGAGTAAGAGTTGTTTTCTGGAACCGGGCATGGATCTGGTTGACTGACCTTGCTGGTCCTCAACGGATGAGTCCATGGCTCTTTTTTATGGATCTGTTGGTTGATCTTGCTGATCTTCAACGAGAGTCCATCTTGATAAGTGATTATATTGTTGAGTATTATGGGCTAGGAACTATTGAAACGGCCCCTGTGTGGACAGGTGGTGAGCGTTCTAGTTGCCAATGATGCCATAGATACTCTGATGAAGGAATGATGGGAAATTATGAATCAACTGGATAAATTGGGAGATTGTGATCAGTGGTACTATGGTTTCATTAAAGGATTGTTTTAAAGTTAGCTGATGCTAAGAAAAAGGCAATTTTCATATTGGGTGTGTAAGTGGTGTGACTAGTTTTATGTTTGCATGAAATTCCGGCTAGGGGGCCTTGGAACTCTTTTCCTTGGTACCCGGGACAAAACCTAACCAAATTCCAAATTGGATCCCATCACTACAGTGGTTGGGCGGTTGGCTAACCCATGGGATCGGATGGGGTTAGGCTGGACTGATGGATCCGTAAATCGAGACTCAATTTTTGTTATTACGATAGATAAAGTAAATCCCGGATAGTAATTGTTCTATGGATAGGAATCAACGGCTGTGCCTCCTTGGTGGGGAAAAAAGCGTTGATCCTAATGATCCAAGTGCAAGTTTCTTCCTTGATCTGACCAAGTATCTTTATAGATGCAGTCGGATCTGTTTGATCAGTAAGGGTTTTGACTACGTTAGAGTAAAAATTATCCGGGTGGAATCGCCCGTGCTTTCCGGATAAGGGAAGTTTTTCCGGGTCTGGTTTTTGGAAAAACCGACGGATTAGTCTTTTGTCCGGATATCCGTGGACGAGGCCCCGAGTGTGGGACCCTGCCTTGCGCAAGAAGTGCTACTTCCGCTGCTAGTACCCCGAATCCGTTGCGCGGTGGGAACAGGGATCTCACAGTTGGTATCAGAGCATTTGGTTAATAAAGATCAACTGAGAAACCAATTATGTCAAAAATTTATCAAGAAGCACAAAAAAGGTTGTAATTGTGTGATATAAGTCATACAATTTGATATTCAAACTGAAATTTATAAATTGGTAATTGGGTCTTCAGATGGAAGTATCGCAATTATATAGAATCCTTGACTTGCTTGAGGCCTAGACATGATGGTATTTACCTTATAATTCCAAGGGCCGTGACTATCCGTATATACCGAGAGTATACTGCAGCTCTTTACTGACAGTATATACGAGTAAATCTAAGACTTGAAATTATAAGCGTTAATGCTATCCAGATGATGAATTCGAATGTGATTGATATGATTTTTAATTCTGTTTGAGAATTGATGAAATTGGATTCTGATTGAAAATTCTGATTGAAAAATGATGATTTCTGAAATTAGTTGAAATATAAAAATCTGAACAAAACCACAATGAGGATGAATGGGACGAGTCCCAGTGATGATATTCATAACTGGAATGATGATAATGAATTCAGCAAATCACTATGAGATTGGTGGCTTGTACTATCAAATTGTTACTGTTAACACTTGATCAGTAGATCGAGTTAAGGGATGACAAATTGAGAACTTGCTTGACTGAAATTCCCGTGGAGGAATGTTCAGAAGGAAATTTTTCGGTCTAATGGACCATTATCATGTTAAAGATATGAATGATATGATCTGAATATTAATGATGAGTTCTATATAAGGGATATTTATCCCAGTGTTCTGTTGGGTTGACCAGAATATAAGGAACCCCAAAATAAAATTGGATGTTAAGAAAAAGAGTTGTCCTCTACCTTGCGAGATGAGGACATCTCGCATTTTTTAAGTGGGGTAGAATGTAAGATTCCTCCCCCACCCCCTTTTTGATGTCTAGTATCTTTCCGTGTAATCAATCCCTCTTCAGAAATATAAAGACCTTGTTTCTATCTGTTTTAGCCTAGAGAGAGAAAAATATTCTAGAGAGAGAATATTCAGATTTTGAATATTTTTGGATAGAAAAATATCTCTTCTAATTCAGATGAGTTCCCCTGAAACAAAAATTCAAAAAGAATTTTCCAATGTGCAATTGGAATTAATTGAAAATAGGTATAAAGAACCTTAGCCTAAGGGTCTAGATTTTCAGAAATCTTTAGACTATGGTGCAATTAAGGTTCCTATGAACCAATAGCATCAATCCATGTGTAGGGAGGAGATAAATCCATCTTGTAAAAAGAAAATACCAAAAAATGAGTAAATGCTCACATGAGGTGAAGAGTTGAAAATGTACAAGGTTTATTAGTAAAAAACTATGAGCAATATTAAAAATATGAGATATTTTGGGTATCCAAAAATGAGTAAATGCTCACATAAGATGAAGAGTTGAAAATGTACAAGGTTTATTAGTAAAAAACTATGTGCAATATTAAAAATATGAGATATTTTGGGTATAATGATTTTATTATGACACATATGTAAGGAAGGGGAGTTCTTTAAAGGAGGTGCATATTTCACATAAGATGAAGAGTTGAAAATGTACAAGGTTTATTAGTAAAAAAACTATGAGCAATATTAAAATGATTCCATTATGACACATATGTAAGGAAGGGGAGTTCTTTAAAGGAGGTGCATATTTCACATGCTTGAATGAGTTTTAAACTCATAAAAATTGAGATATTTCATCTCTCCTCTCTCCTCATTCAAGTCTAGTTCCAAAAAGTTAGCTTAACTGACCTAAAGATGGTCAATTATTGACCAAACTGATTTAGAAAATTCTAGAATCAGTTTGTTTGGTTAGGAGCTCAATTTTTCCTATAAATAGAAGCCTCCCCCTTGTTGAAAAATATATAGTGTTTATGCATCGTTACTCTACTCCACCTAAGCCAAGAACTGTGAATTCATTTAATAATTCACTAGTTTTTGGATCTTCCCTCTTTCTTCAATCCCCATTAGTGGCTCCATCAACATACTTAACCAATTGATTGGTTGGGGGCCTCTACCGTGAACAAAGAATCAAGCAATTTGTAAGGTAATTAGTGAATATTGCTCTTTTCTATAATTTCTCAATGTTTCTCTCTTCTCAACCCCTCTCAAGCTTGAGAAGTTTAATTGGTATGGTTTTTTTTAAATGCTAATGAAGTTTGAATAGTAGTGAAGAGTTACATAATGCTATTGAAGTTAATTTTCATTTATGTTTAAATTCTAATGATTTTTATGTAAATTCCCTCTCTCACTCAAGAAATGGTCATACTCATGACCCATTCTCAATCCAAATCAAGCTTTTCATAAAGCTTTTCCTTAACCCAAGATTAAGCTATGCTTGAGGCCAAATTATTGGCTTTTTTCTATGCTTTTAGTTTATGTATATTAATGATTCAATCCATTATGGATTAATAATCCAATTAGAGATTATTTTAATTATTCTTTAATGATAAGCATTATCCCTTAGAAAAATTGAGATTTATCAGTCATAGCAGCGGAGCTATGGCAAAATTTTTATAAAAATTATGCATAAAATAATCTCATTCAAAGCATAAAAAGAGGACTTCCTACCATATTCTAGGAATTATCATCCTAGATTAATTGAAAGAATTTCATTACAATCATGGAGAAATTGAATTTTAATATCATGCATAAAGGATAAATTTTTATATCAAAAGTGTTATTTTTATCATTTTTAATTTTCATGCATAGAAGTATGCATAAAGGAAAATTTTTTATATCAAAAGTGTTACTTTTATCATTTTTAATTTTCATGCATAGAAGTATGCATAAAGGAAAAATTTTTATATCAAAAGTGTTACTTTTATCATTTTTTAATTTTCATGCATAGAAGTATGCATAAAGGAAAAATTTTTATATCAAAAGTGTTACTTTTATCATTTTTAATTTTCATGCATAGAAGTATGCATAAAGGAAAAAAATTTTATATCAAAAGTGTTACTTTTATCATTTTTAATTTTCATGCATAGAAGTATGCATAAAGGAAAATTTTTTATATCAAAAGTGTTACTTTTATCATTTTTAATTTTCATGCATAGAAGTATGCATAAAGGAAAAAATTTTATATCAAAAGTGTTACTTTTATCATATTGGATTTCATGCATATAGGTATGCATAAAAGATATTCTTTTTATACTAAAAGTGTGATTTTCCTCATAAATGGATTTTATGCTTAACTTAGATGCATAAGAGAAAATCTTTTATTCTAAAAGTGTAATTTCCTACCAAACTGAATTTATGCATAAGAAGATGCATAAAAGATTGATTTTAATTTCGAAAGTGTTAGTCTCCTTAAATGGAATTTATGTATAAATAAATGTGTAGAGAAATCTTATATTAAATATAAGAATTCTCTTTTTTTTTTTAAAAAAAAGATGTGAAAATGGATGTATAGATGTGGATGTATGGATGTGAATGTGGATGTGGATGTGGATGTATGAATGTGGATGTATGGATGTGAATGAGGATGTGGATGTGGATGCATGGATGTAAATGTGGATGTGTATGTATGGATGTAGGCATGTAGATGTGGATGCATGAATGTGGATGTATGGATGTGAATGAGGATATAGATGTGGATGTATAGATGTGAATGTGCATGTAGATATGGATGTATAGATGTGAATGAGAATGTGGATGTGGATGTGGATGTATGTATGTATGTATGTGGATGTGGATGTATGAATGAGGACGTGATAATGAATGTATGCATGTGGATGTGGATATGGATGTGTATGTATGAATGCGGATATGGATGTGGATATGGATGTGTATGTATGAATGTGGATATGGGATGTGGATGTATAAATGAGGATGTGAAAATGGAGATAAGCATGTAGATGTGGATGTATGGATGTGGATGTGGATGTATGGATGTGGATATGGATGTGAATATATGATATGTGATGTGAAGGAATCTGAAGTGAAGAGATGGAAAATGATATGATTGGATGAGTACACATATAAATGAAATGTGGAATAAGTAATGTGGATTGCATGAGGGATAATGTGAAAAAATGAGAGTTAATATAGAAATTGTATTTGTAAACTGTTTGTAAATGCTGTTTGTAAATGGCTGTTTTATGTCAAGAATGCTGGGAAAGCATTTTGACCGTCTTGTGATTAAGGTCGTGGAGACCTAACTGATAAAGTTGCAACTGCTGACGGAGAGTCAATGGAGGACGTCTCGCGTAGCAAGGTCGGCCGAGGTCTTGACCAGCCTCGGTTCGATTAAAATGGTGAGCTTCCGGTACGGTGGATGAGGGACCAAGGAAGCGGCCTATGAGTGAAGCGCTAGGTCACCTGCGAAGGATCCTAGAGGGTGCTGACCATACGGTGCTCGGGCTCTGGGTCGCCCAGGATACCCACGCGTGCGTCGAGGAAGATATTGGAACAAGGAGTAAGAGTTGTTTTCTGGAACCGGGCATGGATTTGGTTGACTGACCTTGCTGGTCCTCAACGGATGAGTCCATGGCTCTTTTTTATGGATCTGTTGGTTGATCTTGCTGATCTTAAACGAGAGTCCATCTTGATAAGTGATTATATTGTTGAGTATTATGGGCTAGGAACTATTGAAACGGCCCCTGTGTGGACAGGTGGTGAGCGTTCTAGTTGCCAATGATGCCATAGATACTCTGATGAAGGAATGATGGGAAATTATGAATCAACTGGATAAATTGGGAGATTGTGATCAGTGGTACTATGGTTTCATTAAAGGATTGTTTTAAAGTTAGCTGATGCTAAGAAAAAGGCAATTTTCATATTGGGTGTGTAAGTGGTGTGACTAGTTTTATGTTTGCATGAAATTCCGGCTAGGGGGCCTTGGAACTCTTTTCCTTGGTACCCGGGACAAAACCTAACCAAATTCCAAATTGGATCCCATCACTACAGTGGTTGGGCGGTTGGCTAACCCATGGGATCGGATGGGGTTAGGCTGGACTGATGGATCCGTAAATCGAGACTCAATTTTTGTTATTACGATAGATAAAGTAAATCCCGGATAGTAATTGTTCTATGGATAGGAATCAACGGCTGTGCCTCCTTGGTGGGGAAAAAAGCGTTGATCCTAATGATCCAAGTGCAAGTTTCTTCCTTGATCTGACCAAGTATCTTTATAGATGCAGTCGGATCTGTTTGATCAGTAAGGGTTTTGACTACGTTAGAGTAAAAATTATCCGGGTGGAATCGCCCGTGCTTTCCGGATAAGGGAAGTTTTTTCGGGTCTGGTTTTTGGAAAAACCGACGGATTAGTCTTTTGTCCGGATATCCGTGGACGAGGCCCCGAGTGTGGGACCCTGCCTTGCGCAAGAAGTGCTACTTCCGCTGCTAGTACCCCGAATCCGTTGCGCGGTGGGAACAGGGATCTCACAGTATTCAATGTGTACTCATTCTCATCCATTTCCTCATATCGACGACACATTAATTCACAACCATACCAATTAAGCTTCTCAAGACGGTCAAAATGCTTTCCCAGCATTCTTGACATAAAACAGCCATTTACAAACAGCATTTACAAACAGTTTACAAATACAATTTCTATATTAACTCTAATTTTTCCACATTATCCCTCATATAATCCACATTACTTATTCCTCATTCCATTTATATGTGTACTCATCCAATCACATCATTTTCCATCTCTTCACTTCAGATTCCTTCACATCACATATCATATATTCACATCCACATCCACATCCACATTCACATCCATACATCCACATCTACATGTTTACCTCCATTTTCACATCCTCATTTATACATCCACATCCCATATCCACATTCATACATACACATCCATATCCACATCCATACATCCACATCCACATGCATACATCCACTATCACGTCCTCATTCATACATCCACATCCACATGCATACATCCACTATCACGTCCTCATTCATACATCCATATCCACATACATACATACATCCACATCCACATTCCCATTCACATCTATACATCCACATCTACATCCACATACATACATACATCCACATCCACATTCCACATTCACATCTATACATCCACATCTACATCCATATACATACATACATCCACATCCACATTCCACATTCACATCTATACATCCACATCTACATCCACATTCACATATATCCACATCCACATTTCCATTCACATCTATACATACATATCTACATCCACATACATACATACATCCACATCCACGTTCCATATTCACATCTATACAACCACATCTACATCCACATTCACATACATCCACATCTACATTCACATTCACATCTATATCCACATCTATATTCCCATTCACATCTATACATCCACATCTACATCCACATACATACATACATCCATATCCACATTCCACATTCAGATCTATACAGCCACATCTACATCCACATTCACCTCTATGCATATACATCTTCATGCATACATCCATTTTCACATTCATACATCCACACTCATCTTCATGCATACATCCATTTTCACATTTATACATCCACACTCCCATCTCCACATCCACACATCCACATACATACATCTCTTATCGCATCCTATCCCTTCCCATATCTATTTATAGAATATAAGGGAATTCTTATATTTGATATAAAATTTCTTTACGCATCTAATTATGCATAAATTCCATTTAAGGATACTAACACTTTCGAAATAAAAATCAACCTTTTATGCATCTTCCTATGCATAAATTCATTTTAAATGAGAATGACACTTTGAATTAAAATTCAATCTTTTATGCATCTTTCTATGCATAAATTCATTTTAGATGAGAATGACACTTTTGAATTAAAATCAATCTTTTATGCATCTTCTTATGCATAAATTCAATTTAGATGAGAATGACACTTTTGAATTAAAATCAATCTTTTATGCATCTTCTTATGCATAAATTCAATTTAGTAGGAATTACACTTTTAGAATAAAAGAATTTCTCTTATGCATCTAATTTATGCATGAAATCTATTTATGATGAAAATCACACTTTTAGTATAAAAATATCTTTTATGCATAACTCTATGCATGAAATCCGATTATGATAAAAGTAACATTTTTACAATATAATAATCATCTTTTATGCATACCTCTATGCAAGAATTTCAAATGTGATAAAAGTAACACTTTTACAATAAAATAATCATTTTTTTTCATATCCCTATGCATGAAATTCAATATGCTAAAAGTAACACTTTTGATATAAAAATTTATCCATTATGCATATTTCTATGCATGTAAATAAAAATGATAAAAGTAACACTTTTGATATAAAAACTTATTCTTTATGCATAATATAAAAATTCAATTTCTCCATGATTATAATGAAATTCTTTCAATTAATCTAGGATGATAATTCCTAGAATATGATAGGAAGTCCTCTTTTTATGCTTTGAATGAAATTATTTTATGCATAATTTTTATAAAAATTTTGCCATAGCTCCGCTGCTATGACTGATAAATCTTAATTTTTCTAAGGGATAAAGCTTATCATTAAGGAAATAATTAAAATGATCTCTAATTGGATCATCAATACATAATGGATTGAATCATCAATATACATAAACTAAAAGCATAGAAAAAAGCCATTAATTTGGCCTCAAGCATAGCTTAATCTTGGGTTAAGGAAAAGCTTTATGAAAAGCTTAATTTGGATTGAGAATGGGTCATGAGTATGACCATTTCTTGAGTGAGAGAGAGAGATTACATAAAAGCCATTAGAATTTAAACATAAATGGAAATTAACTTTAATAACATTTATTAAATTATGTAACTCTTCACTACTATTCACCAATTAACTTCAATAGCATTTAAAAAACCATACCAATTAAGCTTCTCAAGCTTGAGAGGGGTTGAGAAGAGAGAAACATTGAGAAATTATAGAAAAGATCAATATTCACTAATTACCTTACAAATTGCTTGATTCTTTGTTCACGGTAGAGGCCCCCAACCAATCAATTGGTTAAGTATGTTGATGGAGCCACTAATGGGGATTGAAGAAAGAGGGAAGCTCCAAAAACTAGTGAATTATTAAATGAATTCACAGTTCTTGGCTTAGGTGGAGTAGAGTAACGATGCATAAACACTATATGAGCAATATTAAAAGTATGACATATGTAAGGAAGGGGAGTTCTTTAAAGGAGGTGCATATTTCACATAAGATGAAGAGTTGAAAATGTACAAGGTTTATTAGTAAAAAACTATGAGCAATATTAAAAATATGACATATGTAAGGAAAGGGAGTTCTTTAAAGGAGGTGCATATTTCACATGCTTGAATGAGTTTTAAACTCATAAAAATTGAGATATTTCATCTCTCCTCTCTCCTCATTTAAGTCTAGTTCCAAAAAGTTAGCTTAACTGACCTAAAAATGGTCAAATATTGACCAAACTGATTTAGAAAATTCTAGAATCAGTTTGTTTGGTTAGGAGCTCAATTTTTCCTATAAATAGAAGCCTCCCCCTTGTTGAAAAATATATAGTGTTTATGCATCGTTACTCTACTCCACCTAAGCCAGAAACTGTGAATTCATTTAATAATTCACTAGTTTTTGGAGCTTCCCTCTTTCTTCAATCCCCATTAGTGGCTCCATCAACATACTTAACCAATTGATTGGTTGGGGGCCTCTACCGTGAACAAAGAATCAAGCAAGTTGTAAGGTAATTAGTGAATATTGCTCTTTTCTATAATTTCTCAATGTTTCTCTCTTCTCAACCCCTCTCAAGCTTGAGAAGCTTAATTGGTATGGTTTTTTTAAATGCTATTGAAGTTAATTGGTGAATAGTAGTGAAGAGTTACATAATTTAATAAATGCTATTGAAGTTAATTTTCATTTATGTTTAAATTCTAATGGTTTTTATGTAATTTCTCTCTCTCACTCAAGAAATGGTCATACTCATGACCCATTCTCAATCCAAAAGAAGCTTTTCATAAAGCTTTTCCTTAATCCAAGATTAAGCTATGCTTGAGGCCAAATTAATGGTTTTTTTTTCTATGCTTTTAGTTTATGTATATTAATGATTCAATCCATTATGGATTAATAATCCAATTAGAGATTATTTTTAATTATTTCCTTAATGATAAGCATTATCCCTTAGAAAAATTGAGATTTATCAGTCATAGCAGCGGAGCTATGGCAAAATTTTTATAAAAATTATGCATAAAATAATCTCATTCAAAGCATAAAAAGAGGACTTCCTACCATATTCTAGGAATTATCATCCTAGATTAATTGAAAGAATTTCATTATAATCATGGAGAAATTAAATTTTAATATCATGCATAAAGGATAAGTTTTTATATCAAAAGTGTTATTTTTACCATTTTTATTTCATGCATAGAAGTATGCATAATGGATAAATTTTTATATCAAAAGTGTTATTTTTACCATTTTTATTTTCATGCATAGAAGTATGCATAATGGATAAATTTTTATATCAAAAGTGTTATTTTTATCATTTTTATTTTCATGCATAAAAGTATGCATAAAGGATAAATTTTTATATCAAAAGTGTTACTTTTATCATTTTTAATTTTCATGCATAGAAGTATGCATAAAGGAAAATTTTTATATCAAAAGTGTTACTTTTATCATTTTTATTTACATGCATAGAAGTATGCATAATGGATAAATTTTTATATCAAAAGTGTTACTTTTATCATTTTTATTTTCATGCATAGAAGTATGCATAATGGATAAATTTTTATATCAAAAGTGTTACTTTTAGCATAATTGAATTTCATGCATAGAGGTATGCATAAGAGATGAATATTTTATTATAAAAGTGTTACTTTTACAATAATTAAAATTCATGCATAGAGGTATGCATAAGAGATGAATATTTTATTATAAAAGTGTTACTTTTACAATAATTAAAATTCATGCATAGAGGTATGCATAAGAGATGAATATTTTATTATAAAAGTGTTACTTTTAGCATAATTGAATTTCATGCATAGAGGTATGCATAAGAGATGATAATTTTATTATAAAAGTGTTACTTTTAGCAAAATTAAATTTCATGCATAGAAGTATGCATAAAAGATATGGGAAGTGATAAGATATGATAAGATGCATATAAGATGAGTTAAGATGTGATAAGATGTGTATGGGATGAGATAAGAAGTGTATGAGATGAGATAAGATGTATATGGGTTGTGATAGGGTGAGAATGGATGTGATATAAAAGATTAGATATGAAGGTATATGGGGTTATATGAATGGGAATGTGAAAATGGATGTATGTATGTGGATGTGTGGATGTGGAGATGGTAGTGTGGATGTATGCATGTGAAAATGGATGTATGCATGAAGATGTATATGCATAGATGTGAATGTGGATGTAGACGTGGTTGTATAGAAGTGAATGTGGAATGTGGATATGGATGTATGTATGTATGTGGATGTAGATGTGGATGTATAGATGTGAATGGGAATATAGATGTGGATATAGATGTGAATGTGAATGTAGATGTGGATGTATGTGAATGTGGATGTAGATGTGGTTGTATAGATGTGAATGTGGAACGTGGATGTGGATGTATGTATGTATGTGGATGTAGATATGTATGTATAGATGTGAATGGAAATGTGGATGTGGATATATGTGAATGTGGATGTAGATGTGGATGTATAGATGTGAATGTGGAATGTGGATGTGGATGTATGTATGTATATGGATGTAGATGTGGATGTATAGATGTGAATGTGGAATGTGGATGTGGATGTATGTATGTATGTGGATGTAGATGTGGATGTATAGATGTGAATGGGAATGTGGATGTGGATGTATGTATGTATGTGGATATGGATGTATGAATGAGGACGTGATAGTGGATGTATGCATGTGGATGTGGATGTATGAATGAGGACGTGATAGTGGATGTGGATGTATGGATGTGGATATGGATGTGTATGTATGAATGTGGATATGGGATGTGGATGTATAAATGAGGATGTGAAAATGGAGGTAAACATGTAGATGTGGATGTATGGATGTGAATGTGGATGTGGATGTGGATGTGAATATATGATATGTGATGTGAAGGAATCTGAAGTGAAGAGATGGAAAATGATGTGATTGGATGAGTACACATATAAATGGAATGAGGAATAAGTAATGTGGATTATATGAGGGATAATGTGGAAAAATTAGAGTTAATATAGAAATTATATTTGTAAACTGTTTGTAAATGCTGTTTGTAAATGGCTGTTTTATGTCAAGAATGCTGGGAAAGCATTTTGACCGTCTTGTGATTAAGGTCGTGGAGACCTAACTGATAAAGTTGCAACTGCTGACGGAGAGTCAATGGAGGACGTCTCGCGTAGCAAGGTCGGCCGAGGTCTTGACCAGCCTCGGTTCGATTAAAATGGTGAGCTTCCGGTACGGTGGATGAGGGACCAAGGAAGCGGCCTATGAGTGAAGCGCTAGGTCACCTGCGAAGGATCCTAGAGGGTGCTGACCATACGGTGCTCGGGCTCTGGGTCGCCCAGGATACCCACGCGTGCGTCGAGGAAGATATTGGAACAAGGAGTAAGAGTTGTTTTGTGAAACCGAGCATGGATCTGGTTGACTGACCTTGCTGGTCCTCAACGGATGAGTCCATGGCTCTTTTATATGGATCTGTTGGTTGATCTTGCTGATCTTCAACGAGAGTCCATCTTGATAAGTGATTATATTGCCGAGTATTATGGGCTAGGAACTATGGAAACGGCCTCTGTGTGGACAGGTGGTGAGCGTTCTAGTTGCCAATGATGCCATAGATACTCTGATGAAGGAATGATGGGAAATTATGAATCAACCGGATAAATTGAAAGATTGTGATCAGTGGTACTATGGTTTCATTAAAGGATTGTTTTAAAGTTAGCTGATGCTAAGAAAAAGGCAATTTCATATTGGGTGTGTAAGTGGTGTGGCTAGTTTTATGTTTGCATGAACTTCCGGCTAGGGGGTCTTGGAACTCTTTTCCTTGGTACCCGGGACAAAACCTAACCAAATTCCAAATTGGATCCCATCACTACAGTGGTTGGGCGGTTGGCTAACCCATGGGATCGGATGGGGTTAGGCTGGACTGATGGATCCGTAAATCGAGATTTAATTTCTATTATTACGATAGATGAAGTAAATCCCGGATAGAAATTGTTCTATGGATAGGAATCAACGGCTGTGCCTCTCTTGATGGGGAAAAAAGCGTTGATCCCAATGATCCAAGTGCAAGTTTCTTCCTTGATTTGACCAAGTACCGTTAAAGGTGCAGTCAGATCAGTTGATCCGTAATGATCTTGACTACGTTAGAGTTAAGAGTTATCCTGGTGGAATCGCCCATGCTTTCCGGGTAAAGGAAGTTTTTCCGGTTTCGGTTTTGGACAAACCGACGGATTAGTCTCTTGTCCGGATATCCGTGGGCGAGGCCCCGAGTGTGGGTCCCTGCCCCGCGCATGAAGTGCTACTTCCGCTGCTAGTACCCCGAATTTGTTGCGCGGTGGAGACACTGTGAGATCCCTGTTCCCACCGAGCAATGGATTCACGATACTGGCAGCGGAAATAGCACTTCTCGCGCGGGACAGGGGTCCCACATTCGGGGCCTCACCCACGGATATCCGGATAAGAGACTAATCCGTCGGTTGTTCCAAAACCGAACCCGGAAAAACTTCCTTTACCGGAAAGCACGGGCGATTCCACCTGGATAACTTTTTACTCTAACGTAGTCAAGAACATTTCTGTTCAAGCTGATCCAATTGCATCTATAAGATACATGGTCAGATTAAGGAAGAAACTTGCACTTGGATCATTGGGATCAACGCTTTTTTCCCCATTCAAGAGGCACAGCCGTTGATTCCTATCCATAGAACAGTTACTGTCCGGGATTTATTTTATCTATCGTAAAAACAAAAGTTTGAGTCTCGATTTACGGATCCATCAGTCCAGCCTAACCCCATCCGATCCCATGGGTTAGCCAACCGCCCAACCACTGTAGTGATGGGATCCAATTTGGAATTTGGTTAGGTTTTGTCCCGGGTACCAAGGAAAAGAGTTCCAAGACCCCCTAGCCGGAAGTTCATGCAAACATAAAACTAGCCACACCACTTACACACCCAATATGAAATTGCCTTTTTCTTAGCATCAGCTAACTTTAAAACAATCCTTTAATGAAACCATAGTACCACTGATCACAATCTTTCAATTTATCCGGTTGATTCATAATTTCCCATCATTCCTTCATCAGAGTATCTATGGCATCATTGGCAACTAGAACGCTCACCACCTGTCCACACAGAGGCCGTTTCCATAGTTCCTAGCCCATAATACTCGGCAATATAATCACTTATCAAGATGGACTCTCGTTGAAGATCAGCAAGATCAACCAACAGATCCATATAAAAGAGCCATGGACTCATCCGTTGAGGACCAGCAAGGTCAGTCAACCAGATCCATGCTCGGTTTCACAAAACAACTCTTACTCCTTGTTCCAATATCTTCCACGACGCACGTGTGGGTATCTTCGGCGACCCAGAGCCCGAGCACCGTATGGTCAGCACCCTCTAGGATCCTTCGCAGGTGACCTAGCGCTTCACTCATAGGCCGCTTCCTTGGTCCCTCATCCACCGTACCGGAAGCTCACCATTTAAATCGAACCGAGGCTGGTCAAGACCTCGGTCGACCTTGCTACGCGAGACGTCCTCCATTGACTCTCCGTCAGCAGTTGCAACTTTAACAGTTAGGTCTTCATGACCTTAATCCACAAGACGGTCAAAATGCTTCCCCAGCATTCATGACATAAAACAGTCATTTACAAACAGTCACAAAATACAGTTTCTAAATCAAACTCTCGTCTTTCCACATTATCCCTCCTTAGTCCACATTACTTATTCCACATTCCATTTAATGTGTACTCATTCTCATCCATTTCCTCATATCGACGACACATTAATTCACATACACATTCACATTCACACCCCTACATCCACATCTACATGCATACATCCATTTTTACATCCTCATTTATACATCCACATCCCATATCCACATTCATACATACACATCCATATCCACATCCATCTCCACATCCACATCCACATCCACATCCATACATCTACATCTACATGTTTACCTCCATTTTCACATCCTCATTTATACATCCACATCTCATATCCACATTCATACATACACATCCATTTTCACATCCATACATCCACATCCACATGTATACCTCCACTATCACGTCCTCATTCATACATCCTCATCCACACACATACATCCACATCCACACACATACATCCACATCCACATTCCCATTCATATCTATACATCCACATCTACATCCACATTCACATTCCATATCCATATCTACATCCACATTCGTATACATCCACATCCACATTTCCATTCACATCTATACATCCACATCTACATCCACATACATACATACATCCACATCCACATTCCCATTCACATCTATACATCCACATCTACATCCACATTCACATACATCCACATCCACATTCCCATTCACATCTATACATCCACATTCATATACATCCACATCCACATTCCCATTCACATCTATACATCCACATTCCCATCCACATTCCCATTCACATCTATACATCCACATCCACATCCATATACATATATACATCCACATCCACATTCCCATTCACATCTATACATCCACATTCACATCCACATTCACATACATCCACATCCACATCAACATTCACATTCATACATATACATCTACATGTATACATCCACATCACATTCATACAACCACATTACATTCATTCTCGTTCTAACACATCCCATATACATCTTAACACATCCTAACTCATCTTAACACATTCTATCACATCTCATACACATCTTATCACATCTTTTTACATCTCATACACCTCTTATCACATCCTATCACTTTCCATATGCATCTTATCAATTCTTATCACATCTCATACACCTCTTATCACATCTTATCACATTTCATATCTTTTTTAAGAGAATTCTTATATTTAGTATAAGATTTCTCTACACTTTTATTTATGCATAAATTCCATTTAAGGAGACTAACAGTTTCGAAATTAAAATCAATCTTTTATGCATCTTCTTATGCATAAGTTCAATTTGGTAGGAATTACACTTTTAGAATAAAAGAATTTCTCTTATGCATCTAAGTTATGCATAAAATCCATTTATGAGGAAAATCACACTTTTAGTATAAAAAGAATATCTTTTATGCATACCACTATGCATGAAATCCAATATGATAAAAGTAACACTCTTACAATAAAATAATCAACTTTTATGCATACCTCTATGCATGAAATTCAATTATGATAAAAGTCACACTTTTATAATAAAATAATCAACTTTTATGCATACTTCTATGCATGAAAATTAAAAATGATAAAAGTAACACTTTTGATATAAAAAAATTTCTTTTATGCATACTTCTATGCATGAAAATTAAAAATGATAAAAGTAACACTTTTGATATAAAAATTTTTCCTTTATGCATACTTCTATGCATGAAAATTAAAATGATAAAAGTAACACTTTTGATATAAAAAATTTTCCTTTATGCATACTTCTATGCATGAAAATTAAAAATGATAAAAATAACACTTTTGATATAAAAATTTATCCATTATGCATACTTCTATGCATGAAATAAAAATGGTAAAAATAACACTTTTGATATAAAAATTTATCCATTATGCATACTTCTATGCATGAAATAAAAATGGTAAAAATAACACTTTTGATATAAAAATTTATCCATTATGCATACTTCTATGCATGAAATAAAAATGGTAAAAATAACACTTTTGATATAAAAATTTATCCATTATGCATACTTCTATGCATGTAAATAAAAATGATAAAAGTAACACTTTTGATATAAAAATTTATCCTTTATGCATACTTTTATGCATGAAAATAAAAATGATAAAAATAACACTTTTGATATAAAAATTTATCCATTATGCATACTTCTATGCATGAAAATAAAAATGGTAAAAATAACACTTTTGATATAAAAATTTATCCATTATGCATACTTCTATGCATGAAATAAAAATGGTAAAAATAACACTTTTGATATAAAAACTTATCCTTTATGCATGATATTAAAATTTAATTTCTCCATGATTATAATGAAATTCTTTCAATTAATCTAGGATGATAATTCCTAGAATATGGTAGGAAGTCCTCTTTTTATGCTTTGAATGAGATTATTTTATGCATAATTTTTATAAAAATTTTGCCATAGCTCCGCTGCTATGACTGATAAATCTCAATTTTTCTAAGGGATAATGCTTATCATTAAGGAAATAATTAAAAATAATCTCTAATTGGATTATTAATCCATAATGGATTGAATCATTAATATACATAAACTAAAAGCATAGAAAAAAAAACCATTAATTTGGCCTCAAGCATAGCTTAATCTTGGATTAAGGAAAAGCTTTATGAAAAGCTTCTTTTGGATTGAGAATGGGTCATGAGTATGACCATTTCTTGAGTGAGAGAGAGAAATTACATAAAAATCATTAGAATTTAAACATAAATGAAAATTAACTTCAATAGCATTATGTAACTCTTCACTACTATTCAAACTTCAATAGCATTTAAAAAAAACCATACCAATTAAACTTCTCAAGCTTGAGAGGGGTTGAGAAGAGAGAAACATTGAGAAATTATAGAAAGATCAATATTCACTAATTACCTTACAACTTGCTTGATTCTTTGTTCACGGTAGAGGCCCCCAACCAATCAATTGGTTAAGTATGTTGATGGAGCCACTAATGGGGATTGAAGAAAGAGGGAAGCTCCAAAAACTAGTGAATTATTAAATGAATTCACAGTTCTTGGCTTAGGTGGAGTAGAGTAACGATGCATAAACACTATCTATTTTTCAACAAGGGGGAGGCTTCTATTTATAGGAAAAATTGAGCTCCTAACCAAACAAACTGATTCTAGAATTTTCTAAATCAGTTTGGTCAATATTTGACCATTTTTAGGTCAGTTAAGCTAACTTTTTGGAACTAGACTTGAATGAGGAGAGAGGAGAGATGAAATATCTCAATTTTTATGAGTTTAAAACTCATTCAAGCATGTGAAATATGCACCTCCTTTAAAGAACTCCCCTTCCTTACATATGTGTCATAATGGAATCATTTTAATATTGCTCATAGTTTTTTTACTAATAAACCTTGTACATTTTCAACTCTTCATCTTATGTGAAATATGCACCTCCTTTAAAGAACTCCCCTTCCTTACATATGTGTCATAATGGAATCATTTTAATATTTCTCATAGTTTTTTTACTAATAAACCTTGTACATTTTCAACTCTTCATCTTATGTGAGCATTTAAGGGACTCCCCTTCCTTACATATGTGTCATAATAAAATCATTATACCCAAAATATCTCATATTTTTAATATTGCATATAGTTTTTTACTAATAAACCTTGTACATTTTCAACTCTTCACCTCATGTGAGCATTTACTCATTTTTGGGTATTTTCTTTTTTACAAGTTGGATTTATCTCCTCCCTACACATGGATTGATGCTATTGGTCCATAGGAACCTTAATTGGACCATAGTCTAAAGATTTCTGAAAATCTAGACCCTTAGGCTAAGGTTCTTTATACCTATTTTCAATTAATTCTAATTGCACATTGGAAAATTCTTTTTGAATTTCTGTTTCAGGGGAACTCATCTGAATTAGAAGAGATATTTTTCTATCCAAAAATATTCAAAATCTGAATATTCTCTCTCTAGAATATTTTTCTCTCTCTAGGCTAAAACAGATAGAAACAAGGTCTTTATATTTCTGAAGAGGGATTGATTACAGGGAAAGATACTAGACATCAAAAAGGGGGTGGGGGAGGAATCTTACATTCTACCCTACTTAAAAAATGCGAGATGTCCTCATCTCGCAAGGTAGAGGACAACTCTTTTTCTTAACATCCAATTTTATTTTGGGGTTCCTTATATTCTGGTCAACCCAACAGAACACTGGGATAAATATCCCTTATATAGAACTCATCATTAATATTCAGATCATATCATTCATATCTTTAACATGATAATGGTCCATTAGACCGAAAAATTTCCTTCTGAACATTCCTCCACGGGAATTTCAGTCAAGCAAGTTCTCAATTTGTCATCCCTTAACTTGATCTACTGATCAAGTGTTAACAGTAACAATTTGACAGCACAACCCACTAATCTCATAGTGATTTGCTGAATTCATTATCATCATTCCAGTTATGAATATCATCACTGGGACTCGTCCCATTCATCCTCATTGTGGTTTCGCTCAGCTTATTACATTTCAACTAAATTTTGAAAAGATGAATATTGCTCTGATACCAACTGTGAGATCCCTGTTCCCACCGAGCAACGGATTCACGATACTGGCAGCGGAAGTAGCACTTCTCGCGCGGGACAGGGGTCCCACATTCGGGGCCTCACCCACGGATATCCGGATAAGAGACTAATCCGTCGGTTGTTCCAAAACTGAACCCGGAAAAACTTCCTTTACCGGAAAGCACGGGCGATTCCACCTGGATAACTTTTTACTCTAACGTAGTCAAGAACATTTCTGTTCAAGCTGATCCAATTGCATCTATAAGATACATGGTCAGATTAAGGAAGAAACTTGCACTTGGATCATTGGGATCAACGCTTTTTTCCCCATTCAAGAGGCACAGCCGTTGATTCCTATCCATAGAACAGTTACTGTCCGGGATTTATTTTATCTATCGTAAAAACAAAAGTTTGAGTCTCGATTTACGGATCCATCAGTCCAGCCTAACCCCATCCGATCCCATGGGTTAGCCAACCGCCCAACCACTGTAGTGATGGGATCCAATTTGGAATTTGGTTAGGTTTTGTCCCGGGTACCAAGGAAAAGAGTTCCAAGACCCCCTAGCCGGAAGTTCATGCAAACATAAAACTAGCCACACCACTTACACACCCAATATGAAATTGCCTTTTTCTTAGCATCAGCTAACTTTAAAACAATCCTTTAATGAAACCATAGTACCACTGATCACAATCTTTCAATTTATCCGGTTGATTCATAATTTCCCATCATTCCTTCATCAGAGTATCTATGGCATCATTGGCAACTAGAACGCTCACCACCTGTCCACACAGAGGCCGTTTCCATAGTTCCTAGCCCATAATACTCGGCAATATAATCACTTATCAAGATGGACTCTCGTTGAAGATCAGCAAGATCAACCAACAGATCCATATAAAAGAGCCATGGACTCATCCGTTGAGGACCAGCAAGGTCAGTCAACCAGATCCATGCTCGGTTTCTGCATCTATAAAGATACTTGGTCAGATCAAGGAAGAAACTTGCACTTGGATCATTAGGATCAACGCTTTTTTCCCCACCAAGGAGGCACAGCCGTTGATTCCTATCCATAGAACAATTACTATCCGGGATTTACTTTATCTATCGTAATAACAAAAATTGAGTCTCGATTTACGGATCCATCAGTCCAGCCTAACCCCATCCGATCCCATGGGTTAGCCAACCGCCCAACCACTGTAGTGATGGGATCCAATTTGGAATTTGGTTAGGTTTTGTCCCGGGTACCAAGGAAAAGAGTTCCAAGGCCCCCTAGCCGGAATTTCATGCAAACATAAAACTAGTCACACCACTTACACACCCAATATGAAAATTGCCTTTTTCTTAGCATCAGCTAACTTTAAAACAATCCTTTAATGAAACCATAGTACCACTGATCACAATCTCCCAATTTATCCAGTTGATTCATAATTTCCCATCATTCCTTCATCAGAGTATCTATGGCATCATTGGCAACTAGAACGCTCACCACCTGTCCACACAGGGGCCGTTTCAATAGTTCCTAGCCCATAATACTCAACAATATAATCACTTATCAAGATGGACTCTCGTTGAAGATCAGCAAGATCAACCAACAGATCCATAAAAAAGAGCCATGGACTTATCCGTTGAGGACCAGCAAGGTCAGTCAACCAGATCCATGCCCGGTTCCAGAAAACAACTCTTACTCCTTGTTCCAATATCTTCCTCGACGCACGCGTGGGTATCCTGGGCGACCCAGAGCCCGAGCACCGTATGGTCAGCACCCTCTAGGATCCTTCGCAGGTGACCTAGCGCTTCACTCATAGGCCGCTTCCTTGGTCCCTCATCCACCGTACCGGAAGCTCACCATTTTAATCGAACCGAGGCTGGTCAAGACCTCGGCCGACCTTGCTACGCGAGACGTCCTCCATTGACTCTCCGTCAGCAGTTGCAACTTTATCAGTTAGGTCTCCACGACCTTAATCACAAGACGGTCAAAATGCTTTCCCAGCATTCTTGACATAAAACAGCCATTTACAAACAGCATTTACAAACAGTTTACAAATACAATTTCTATATTAACTCTCATTTTTTCACATTATCCCTCATGCAATCCACATTACTTATTCCACATTTCATTTATATGTGTACTCATCCAATCATATCATTTTCCATCTCTTCACTTCAGATTCCTTCACATCACATATCATATATTCACATCCATATCCACATCCATACATCCACATCCACATCCATACATCCACATCTACATGCTTATCTCCATTTTCACATCCTCATTTATACATCCACATCCCATATCCACATTCATACATACACATCCATATCCACATCCATATCCGCATTCATACATACACATCCATATCCACATCCACATGCATACATTCATTATCACGTCCTCATTCATACATCCACATCCACATACATACATACATACATCCACATCCACATCCACATTCTCATTCACATCTATACATCCATATCTACATGCACATTCACATCTATACATCCACATCTATATCCTCATTCACATCCATACATCCACATTCATGCATCCACATCTACATGCCTACATCCATACATACACATCCACATTTACATCCATGCATCCACATCCACATCCTCATTCACATCCATACATCCACATTCATACATCCACATCCACATCCACATTCACATCCATACATCCACATCTACATGCTTATCTCCATTTTCACATCCTCATTTATACATCCACATCCCATATCCACATTCATACATACACATCCATATCCACATCCACATGCATACATACATCCACATCCACATTCCCATTCACATATATACATCCATATCTACATGCACATTCACATCCATACATCCACATCTATATCCTCATTCACATCCATACATCCACATTCATGCATCCACATCTACATGCTTATCTCCATTTTCACATCCTCATTTATACATCCACATCCCATATCCACATTCATACATACACATCCATATCCACATCCATATCCGCATTCATACATACACATCCATATCCACATCCACATGCATACATTCATTATCACGTCCTCATTCATACATCCACATCCACATACATACATACATACATCCACATCCACATCCACATTCTCATTCACATCTATACATCCATATCTACATGCACATTCACATCCATACATCCACATCTATATCCTCATTCACATCCATACATCCACATTCATGCATCCACATCTACATGCCTACATCCATACATACACATCCACATTTACATCCATGCATCCACATCCACATCCTCATTCACATCCATACATCCACATTCATACATCCACATCCACATCCACATTCACATCCATACATCCACATTCATACATCCACATCCACATCCATACATCCACATTCATACATCCACATCCACATCCACATTCACATCCATACATCCACATTCATACATCCATATCCACATCCACATTCACATCCATACATCCACATTCATACATCCACATCCACATCCACATGCATCTTATCATATCTTATCACTTCCCATATCTTTTATGCATACCTCTATGCATGAAATTCAATTATGCTAAAAGTAACACTTTTATAATAAAATATTCAACTTTTATGCATACCTCTATGCATGAAATCCAATATGATAAAAGTAACACTTTTGATATAAAAAAAATTATCCTTTATGCATACTTCTATGCATGAAAAATTAAAAATGATAAAAGTAACACTTTTGATATAAAAATTTTCCTTTATGCATACTTCTATGCATGAAAATTAAAAATGATAAAAGTAACACTTTTAATATAAAAAAATTATCCTTTATGCATACTTCTATGCATGAAAATTAAAAATGATAAAAGTAACACTTTTGATATAAAAAATTTTCCTTTATGCATACTTCTATGTATGAAAATTAAAAATGATAAAAGTAACACTTTTAATATAAAAAAATTATCCTTTATGCATACTTCTATGCATGAAAATTAAAAATGATAAAAGTAACACTTTTGATATAAAAATTATCCTTTATGCATGATATTAAAATTCAATTTCTCCATGATTATAATGAAATTCTTTCAATTAATCTAGGATGATAATTCCTAGAATATGGTAGGAAGTCCTCTTTTTATGCTTTGAATGAAATTATTTTATGCATAATTTTTATAAAAATTTTGCCATAGCTCCGCTGCTATGACTGATAAATCTCAATTTTTTCTAAGGGATAAAGCTTATCATTAAGGAAATAATTAAAATGATCTCTAATTGGATCATTAATCTATAATGGATTGAATCATCAATATGCATAAACTAAAAGCATAGGAAAAAGCCATTAATTTGGCCTCAAGCATAGCTTAATCTTAGATTAAGGAAAAGCTTTATGAAAAGCTTCATGTGGATTGAGAATGGGTCATGAGTATGACCATTTCTTGAGTGAGAGAGAGAAATTACATAAAAACCATTAGAATTTAAACATAAATAAAAATTAACTTCAATAGCATTTATTAAATTATGTAACTCTTCACTACTATTCACCAATTAACTTTAATAGCATTTAAAAAAATCATACCAATTAAGCTTCTCAAGCTTGAGAGGGGTTGAGAAGAGAGAATTATTGAGAAATTATAGAAAAGATCAATATTCACTAATTACCTTACAAATTGCTTGATTCTTTGTTCACGGTAGAGGCCCCCAACCAATCAATTGGTTAAGTATGTTGATGGAGCCACTAATGGGGATTGAAGAAAGAGGGAAGATCCAAAAACTAGTGAATTATTAAATGAATTCACAGTTCTTGGCTTAGGTGGAGTAGAGTAACGATGCATAAACACTATATATTTTTCAACAAGGGGGAGGCTTCTATTTATAGGAAAAATTGAGCTCCTAACCAAACAAACTGATTCTAGAATTTTCTAAATCAGTTTGGTCAATAATTGACCATCTTTAGGTCAGTTAAGCTAACTTTTTGGAACTAGACTTGAATGAGGAGAGAGGAGAGATGAAATATCTCAATTTTTATGAGTTTAAAACTCATTCAAGCATGTGAAATATGCACCTCCTTTAAAGAACTCCCCTTCCTTACATATGTGTCATAATGGAATCATTTTAATATTGCTCATAGTTTTTTTACTAATAAACCTTGTACATTTTCAACTCTTCATCTTATGTGAAATATGCACCTCCTTTAAAGAACTCCCCTTCCTTACATATGTGTCATAATAAAATCATTATACCCAAAATATCTCATATTTTTAATATTGCACATAGTTTTTTACTAATAAACCTTGTACATTTTCAACTCTTCATCTTATGTGAGCATTTACTCATTTTTGGATACCCAAAATATCTCATATTTTTAATATTGCTCATAGTTTTTTACTAATAAACCTTGTACATTTTCAACTCTTCACCTCATGTGAGCATTTACTCATTTTTTGGTATTTTCTTTTTACAAGATGGATTTATCTCCTCCCTACACATGGATTGATGCTATTGGTTCATAGGAACCTTAATTGCACCATAGTCTAAAGATTTCTGAAAATCTAGACCCTTAGGCTAAGGTTCTTTATACCTATTTTCAATTAATTCCAATTGCACATTGGAAAATTCTTTTTGAATTTTTGTTTCAGGGGAACTCATCTGAATTAGAAGAGATATTTTTCTATCCAAAAATATTCAAAATCTGAATATTCTCTCTCTAGAATATTTTTCTCTCTCTACGCTAAAACAGATAGAAACAAGGTCTTTATATTTCTGAAGAGGGATTGATTACACGGAAAGATACTAGACATCAAAAAGGGGGTGGGGGAGGAATCTTACATTCTACCCCACTTAAAAAATGCGAGATGTCCTCATCTCGCAAGGTAGAGGACAACTCTTTTTCTTAACATCCAATTTTATTTTGGGGTTCCTTATATTCTGGTCAACCCAACAGAACACTGGGATAAATATCCCTTATATAGAACTCATCATTAATATTCAGATCATATCATTCATATCTTTAACATGATAATGGTCCATTAGACCGAAAAATTTCCTTCTGAACATTCCTCCACGGGAATTTCAGTCAAGCAAGTTCTCAATTTGTCATCCCTTAACTCGATCTACTGATCAAGTGTTAACAGTAACAATTTGATAGTACAAGCCACCAATCTCATAGTGATTTGCTGAATTCATTATCATCATTCCAGTTATGAATATCATCACTGGGACTCGTCTCATTCATCCTCATTGTGGTTTTGTTCAGATTTTTATATTTCAACTAATTTCAGAAATCATCATTTTTCAATCAGAATTTTCAATCAGAATCCAATTCAATTCATCAATTCTCAAACAGAATTAAAAATCATATCAATCACATTCGAATTCATCATCTGGATAGCATTAACGCTTATAATTTCAAGTCTTAGATTTACTCGTATATACTGTCAGTAAAGAGCTGCAGTATACTCTCGGTATATACGGGTAGTCGTGGCTCTTGGAATTATAAGGTAAATACCATCATGTCTAGGCCTCAAGCAAGTCAGGGATTCTATATAATTGCGGTACTTCTATCTGAAGACCCAATTACCAAATTACGAATTTCAGTTTGAATATCAAAGTGTCATTCTCATCTAAATTGAATTTATGCATAGAAGTATGCATAAAGGATAATTTTTTTATATTAAAAGTGTTACTTTTATCATTTTTAATTTTCATGCATAGAAGTATGCATAAAGGAAAATTTTTATATCAAAAGTGTTACTTTTATCATTTTTAATTTTTCATGCATAGAAGTATGCATAAAGGATAATTTTTTTTATATCAAAAGTGTTACTTTTATCATATTGGATTTCATGCATAGAGGTATGCATAAAAGTTGAATATTTTATTATAAAAGTGTTACTTTTAGCATAATTGAATTTCATGCATAGAGGTATGCATAAAAGATATGGGAAGTGATAAGATATGATAAGATGCATGTGGATGTGGATGTGGATGTATGAATGTGGATGTATGGATGTGAATGTGGATGTGGATATGGATGTATGAATGTGGATGTATGGATGTGAATGTGGATGTGGATGTGGATGTATGAATGTGGATGTATGGATGTGGATGTGGATGTATGAATGTGGATGTATGGATGTGAATGTGGATGTGGATGTGGATGTATGAATGTGGATGTATGGATGTGAATGAGGATGTGGATGTGGATGCATGGATGTAAATGTGGATGTGTATGTATGGATGTAGGCATGTAGATGTGGATGCATGAATGTGGATGTATGGATGTGAATGAGGATATAGATGTGGATGTATGGATGTGAATGTGCATGTAGATATGGATGTATAGATGTGAATGAGAATGTGGATGTGGATGTGGATGTATGTATGTATGTATGTGGATGTGGATGTATGAATGAGGACGTGATAATGAATGTATGCATGTGGATGTGGATATGGATGTGTATGTATGAATGCGGATATGGATGTGGATATGGATGTGTATGTATGAATGTGGATATGGGATGTGGATGTATAAATGAGGATGTGAAAATGGAGATAAGCATGTAGATGTGGATGCATGAATGTGGATGTATGGATGTGAATGAGGATATAGATGTGGATGTATGGATGTGAATGTGCATGTAGATATGGATGTATATATGTGAATGGGAATGTGGATGTGGATGTATGTATGCATGTGGATGTGGATATGGATGTGTATGTATGAATGTGGATATGGGATGTGGATGTATAAATGAGGATGTGAAAATGGAGATAAGCATGTAGATGTGGATGTATGGATGTGAATGTGGATGTGGATGTGGATGTATGAATGTGGATGTATGGATGTGAATGAGGATGTGGATGTGGATGCATGGATGTAAATGTGGATGTGTATGTATGGATGTAGGCATGTAGATGTGGATGCATGAATGTGGATGTATGGATGTGAATGAGGATATAGATGTGGATGTATAGATGTGAATGTGCATGTAGATATGGATGTATAGATGTGAATGAGAATGTGGATGTGGATGTGGATGTATGTATGTATGTATGTGGATGTGGATGTATGAATGAGGACGTGATAATGAATGTATGCATGTGGATGTGGATATGGATGTGTATGTATGAATGCGGATATGGATGTGGATATGGATGTGTATGTATGAATGTGGATATGGGATGTGGATGTATAAATGAGGATGTGAAAATGGAGATAAGCATGTAGATGTGGATGTATGGATGTGGATGTGGATGTATGGATGTGGATATGGATGTGAATATATGATATGTGATGTGAAGGAATCTGAAGTGAAGAGATGGAAAATGATATGATTGGATGAGTACACATATAAATGAAATGTGGAATAAGTAATGTGGATTGCATGAGGGATAATGTGAAAAAATGAGAGTTAATATAGAAATTGTATTTGTAAACTGTTTGTAAATGCTGTTTGTAAATGGCTGTTTTATGTCAAGAATGCTGGGAAAGCATTTTGACCGTCTTGTGATTAAGGTCGTGGAGACCTAACTGATAAAGTTGCAACTGCTGACGGAGAGTCAATGGAGGACGTCTCGCGTAGCAAGGTCGGCCGAGGTCTTGACCAGCCTCGGTTCGATTAAAATGGTGAGCTTCCGGTACGGTGGATGAGGGACCAAGGAAGCGGCCTATGAGTGAAGCGCTAGGTCACCTGCGAAGGATCCTAGAGGGTGCTGACCATACGGTGCTCGGGCTCTGGGTCGCCCAGGATACCCACGCGTGCGTCGAGGAAGATATTGGAACAAGGAGTAAGAGTTGTTTTCTGGAACCGGGCATGGATCTGGTTGACTGACCTTGCTGGTCCTCAACGGATGAGTCCATGGCTCTTTTTTATGGATCTGTTGGTTGATCTTGCTGATCTTCAACGAGAGTCCATCTTGATAAGTGATTATATTGTTGAGTATTATGGGCTAGGAACTATTGAAACGGCCCCTGTGTGGACAGGTGGTGAGCGTTCTAGTTGCCAATGATGCCATAGATACTCTGATGAAGGAATGATGGGAAATTATGAATCAACTGGATAAATTGGGAGATTGTGATCAGTGGTACTATGGTTTCATTAAAGGATTGTTTTAAAGTTAGCTGATGCTAAGAAAAAGGCAATTTTCATATTGGGTGTGTAAGTGGTGTGACTAGTTTTATGTTTGCATGAAATTCCGGCTAGGGGGCCTTGGAACTCTTTTCCTTGGTACCCGGGACAAAACCTAACCAAATTCCAAATTGGATCCCATCACTACAGTGGTTGGGCGGTTGGCTAACCCATGGGATCGGATGGGGTTAGGCTGGACTGATGGATCCGTAAATCGAGACTCAATTTTTGTTATTACGATAGATAAAGTAAATCCCGGATAGTAATTGTTCTATGGATAGGAATCAACGGCTGTGCCTCCTTGGTGGGGAAAAAAGCGTTGATCCTAATGATCCAAGTGCAAGTTTCTTCCTTGATCTGACCAAGTATCTTTATAGATGCAGTCGGATCTGTTTGATCAGTAAGGGTTTTGACTACGTTAGAGTAAAAATTATCCGGGTGGAATCGCCCGTGCTTTCCGGATAAGGGAAGTTTTTCCGGGTCTGGTTTTTGGAAAAACCGACGGATTAGTCTTTTGTCCGGATATCCGTGGACGAGGCCCCGAGTGTGGGACCCTGCCTTGCGCAAGAAGTGCTACTTCCGCTGCTAGTACCCCGAATCCGTTGCGCGGTGGGAACAGGGATCTCACAGTTGTAAGATTCCTCCCCAGCCTTCGAGGTATACAGGAGTAAGAATCTCCCTTTCTGATCTTATAATTATTCCCTCTCTAAAATAAAAGAAAGTTCTGTTTAACAAAGGAAGACCCTTTTCCTAAAATACTTCTCAAGAGTCCCACCTATTTTAAGGATTCAGAACAATGAGTTCAGAAGTGAGAATGGATGTTTTGGATATCAAGGTTTTGGTCTTCATTCGAGTACGGCCCAAAAGAAGTTCTTTATCTCTTGGGGAGTATATGAAGTTATCCCCCAAATATTGTGAGCCTTATATCTGAATTCAATGAAAGTAGGTGACTTAGCCTACAAGCTTCTTTTATCTCTTCATCTCAAAATTCTTAATGCCTTCTATAGAAAAATGTGTCAAACCCAAATCATGGAAAGACGGTAAAACTTCAGTGGCAAGTTACCGTTGGCTTCTAAGTTACGCTAGCTCCTTCCTTTATATAAGTCGTAACTTTTACTTATCGCTCACAGTAATCTTACTTCCATCGATCTCCTTTCTTTCTTAATCTCCTTCATGGCTTGGCAACAAGAACTAGTTTTATCCATAATGATTCCTCACCTTCAAGACGCAAGTGAATCTGTGAAGAAGGATTTTATAGAGCAGTATGAGCGCTCACTTTTCCCTCACTTGGGAACTTCTGTAGCGCAAACCAAATGGCGGACCTATCAAAACATAACTAGGGTAACACCCTGGGGTCAGCAGCACTTTCGTAACAATGTCCGCTTGGCCATGGTTATTGAAGCTTTGGGTTTGGGTCCCCGATACTACTGTGTCATGAGATCAAGGCATCTTGGGTTTTCTGAGCGGGTCTTCTTACTGGCATGTTTTCTTCCTCATGAGAAGATATGCCTTTATCCCATTTTTGGCTTGCCTCTCAGAGGTCCTTTTGTTAGATCACCTCATACCACTGAGATAGGTGCAGCAATAACCAACAGAATTATTCCCATAGATGAGTTACCTTATACTTGTGCAGCTTGTGAGGACTGCTTTTGTGATCATATGATGGACGGGCTTATGGAAGTGTAAAGAGTTCTTCTATCTTTACTGTATAAGTTCCGAGAATGAATAAAGTTTAATCTTGTTCTTATTTTGAATCTTGCTCTCTTTAAGACGTTTCTTGGTGGTTAATCTTGATTAAAATTTTTCCCTAAGTCTCATATTCGTGCATCTTGCGAAATTATCCCAGTTTGCGAGATGAGGACATCTCGCATTTTTTAAGTGGGGTAGAATGTAAGATTCCTCCCCCACCCCCTTTTTGATGTCTAGTATCTTTCCCTGTAATCAATCCCTCTTCAGAAATATAAAGACCTTGTTTCTATCTGTTTTAGCCTAGAGAGAGAAAAATATTCTAGAGAGAGAATATTCAGATTTTGAATATTTTTGGATAGAAAAATATCTCTTCTAATTCAGATGAGTTCCCCTGAAACAGAAATTCAAAAAGAATTTTCCAATGTGCAATTAGAATTAATTGAAAATAGGTATAAAGAACCTTAGCCTAAGGGTCTAGATTTTCAGAAATCTTTAGACTATGGTCCAATTAAGGTTCCTATGGACCAATAGCATCAATCCATGTGTAGGGAGGAGATAAATCCAACTTGTAAAAAAGAAAATACCCAAAAATGAGTAAATGCTCACATGAGGTGAAGAGTTGAAAATGTACAAGGTTTATTAGTAAAAAACTATATGCAATATTAAAAATATGAGATATTTTGGGTATAATGATTTTATTATGACACATATGTAAGGAAGGGGAGTCCCTTAAATGCTCACATAAGATGAAGAGTTGAAAATGTACAAGGTTTATTAGTAAAAAAACTATGAGAAATATTAAAATGATTCCATTATGACACATATGTAAGGAAGGGGAGTTCTTTAAAGGAGGTGCATATTTCACATAAGATGAAGAGTTGAAAATGTACAAGGTTTATTAGTAAAAAAACTATGAGCAATATTAAAATGATTCCATTATGACACATATGTAAGGAAGGGGAGTTCTTTAAAGGAGGTGCATATTTCACATGCTTGAATGAGTTTTAAACTCATAAAAATTGAGATATTTCATCTCTCCTCTCTCCTCATTCAAGTCTAGTTCCAAAAAGTTAGCTTAACTGACCTAAAAATGGTCAAATATTGACCAAACTGATTTAGAAAATTCTAGAATCAGTTTGTTTGGTTAGGAGCTCAATTTTTCCTATAAATAGAAGCCTCCCCCTTGTTGAAAAATAGATAGTGTTTATGCATCGTTACTCTACTCCACCTAAGCCAAGAACTGTGAATTCATTTAATAATTCACTAGTTTTTGGAGCTTCCCTCTTTCTTCAATCCCCATTAGTGGCTCCATCAACATACTTAACCAATTGATTGGTTGGGGGCCTCTACCGTGAACAAAGAATCAAGCAAGTTGTAAGGTAATTAGTGAATATTGCTCTTTTCTATAATTTCTCAATGTTTCTCTCTTCTCAACCCCTCTCAAGCTTGAGAAGCTTAATTGGTATGGTTTTTTTAAATGCTATTGAAGTTAATTGGTGAATAGTAGTGAAGAGTTACATAATTTAATAAATGCTATTGAAGTTAATTTTCATTTATGTTTAAATTCTAATGGTTTTTATGTAATTTCTCTCTCTCACTCAAGAAATGGTCATACTCATGACCCATTCTCAATCCAAAAGAAGCTTTTCATAAAGCTTTTCCTTAATCCAAGATTAAGCTATGCTTGAGGCCAAATTCATGGTTTTTTTTTCTATGCTTTTAGTTTATGTATATTAATGATTCAATCCATTATGGATTAATAATCCAATTAGAGATTATTTTTAATTATTTCCTTAATGATAAGCATTATCCCTTAGAAAAATTGAGATTTATCAGTCATAGCAGCGGAGCTATGGCAAAATTTTTATAAAAATTATGCATAAAATAATCTCATTCAAAGCATAAAAAGAGGACTTCCTACCATATTCTAGGAATTATCATCCTAGATTAATTGAAAGAATTTCATTATAATCATGGAGAAATTAAATTTTAATATCATGCATAAAGGATAAGTTTTTATATCAAAAGTGTTATTTTTACCATTTTTATTTCATGCATAGAAGTATGCATAATGGATAAATTTTTATATCAAAAGTGTTATTTTTACCATTTTTATTTTCATGCATAGAAGTATGCATAATGGATAAATTTTTATATCAAAAGTGTTATTTTTATCATTTTTATTTTCATGCATAAAAGTATGCATAAAGGATAAATTTTTATATCAAAAGTGTTACTTTTATCATTTTTAATTTTCATGCATAGAAGTATGCATAAAGGAAAATTTTTATATCAAAAGTGTTACTTTTATCATTTTTATTTACATGCATAGAAGTATGCATAATGGATAAATTTTTATATCAAAAGTGTTACTTTTATCATTTTTATTTTCATGCATAGAAGTATGCATAATGGATAAATTTTTATATCAAAAGTGTTACTTTTAGCATAATTGAATTTCATGCATAGAGGTATGCATAAGAGATGAATATTTTATTATAAAAGTGTTACTTTTACAATAATTAAAATTCATGCATAGAGGTATGCATAAGAGATGAATATTTTATTATAAAAGTGTTACTTTTACAATAATTAAAATTCATGCATAGAGGTATGCATAAGAGATGAATATTTTATTATAAAAGTGTTACTTTTAGCATAATTGAATTTCATGCATAGAGGTATGCATAAGAGATGATAATTTTATTATAAAAGTGTTACTTTTAGCAAAATTAAATTTCATGCATAGAAGTATGCATAAAAGATATGGGAAGTGATAAGATATGATAAGATGCATATAAGATGAGTTAAGATGTGATAAGATGTGTATGGGATGAGATAAGAAGTGTATGAGATGAGATAAGATGTATATGGGTTGTGATAGGGTGAGAATGGATGTGATATAAAAGATTAGATATGAAGGTATATGGGGTTATATGAATGGGAATGTGAAAATGGATGTATGTATGTGGATGTGTGGATGTGGAGATGGTAGTGTGGATGTATGCATGTGAAAATGGATGTATGCATGAAGATGTATATGCATAGATGTGAATGTGGATGTAGACGTGGTTGTATAGAAGTGAATGTGGAATGTGGATATGGATGTATGTATGTATGTGGATGTAGATGTGGATGTATAGATGTGAATGGGAATATAGATGTGGATATAGATGTGAATGTGAATGTAGATGTGGATGTATGTGAATGTGGATGTAGATGTGGTTGTATAGATGTGAATGTGGAACGTGGATGTGGATGTATGTATGTATGTGGATGTAGATATGTATGTATAGATGTGAATGGAAATGTGGATGTGGATATATGTGAATGTGGATGTAGATGTGGATGTATAGATGTGAATGTGGAATGTGGATGTGGATGTATGTATGTATATGGATGTAGATGTGGATGTATAGATGTGAATGTGGAATGTGGATGTGGATGTATGTATGTATGTGGATGTAGATGTGGATGTATAGATGTGAATGGGAATGTGGATGTGGATGTATGTATGTATGTGGATATGGATGTATGAATGAGGACGTGATAGTGGATGTATGCATGTGGATGTGGATGTATGAATGAGGACGTGATAGTGGATGTATGCATGTGGATGTGGATGTATGGATGTGGATATGGATGTGTATGTATGAATGTGGATATGGGATGTGGATGTATAAATGAGGATGTGAAAATGGAGGTAAACATGTAGATGTGGATGTATGGATGTGAATGTGGATGTGGATGTGGATGTGAATATATGATATGTGATGTGAAGGAATCTGAAGTGAAGAGATGGAAAATGATGTGATTGGATGAGTACACATATAAATGGAATGAGGAATAAGTAATGTGGATTATATGAGGGATAATGTGGAAAAATTAGAGTTAATATAGAAATTATATTTGTAAACTGTTTGTAAATGCTGTTTGTAAATGGCTGTTTTATGTCAAGAATGCTGGGAAAGCATTTTGACCGTCTTGTGATTAAGGTCGTGGAGACCTAACTGATAAAGTTGCAACTGCTGACGGAGAGTCAATGGAGGACGTCTCGCGTAGCAAGGTCGGCCGAGGTCTTGACCAGCCTCGGTTCGATTAAAATGGTGAGCTTCCGGTACGGTGGATGAGGGACCAAGGAAGCGGCCTATAAGTGAAGCGCTAGGTCACCTGCGAAGGATCCTAGAGGGTGCTGACCATACGGTGCTCGAGCTCTGGGTCGCCCAGGATACCCACGCGTGCGTCGAGGAAGATATTGGAACAAGGAGTAAGAGTTGTTTTGTGAAACCGAGCATGGATCTGGTTGACTGACCTTGCTGGTCCTCAACGGATGAGTCCATGGCTCTTTTATATGGATCTGTTGGTTGATCTTGCTGATCTTCAACGAGAGTCCATCTTGATAAGTGATTATATTGCCGAGTATTATGGGCTAGGAACTATGGAAACGGCCTCTGTGTGGACAGGTGGTGAGCGTTCTAGTTGCCAATGATGCCATAGATACTCTGATGAAGAAATGATGGGAAATTATGAATCAACCGGATAAATTGAAAGATTGTGATCAGTGGTACTATGGTTTCATTAAAGGATTGTTTTAAAGTTAGCTGATGCTAAGAAAAAGGCAATTTCATATTGGGTGTGTAAGTGGTGTGGCTAGTTTTATGTTTGCATGAACTTCCGGCTAGGGGGTCTTGGAACTCTTTTCCTTGGTACCCGGGACAAAACCTAACCAAATTCCAAATTGGATCCCATCACTACAGTGGTTGGGCGGTTGGCTAACCCATGGGATCGGATGGGGTTAGGCTGGACTGATGGATCCGTAAATCGAGACTCAAACTTTTGTTTTTACGATAGATAAAATAAATCCCGGACAGTAACTGTTCTATGGATAGGAATCAACGGCTGTGCCTCTTGAATGGGGAAAAAAGCGTTGATCCCAATGATCCAAGTGCAAGTTTCTTCCTTAATCTGACCATGTATCTTATAGATGCAATTGGATCAGCTTGAACAGAAATGTTCTTGACTACGTTAGAGTAAAAAGTTATCCAGGTGGAATCGCCCGTGCTTTCCGGTAAAGGAAGTTTTTCCGGGTTCGGTTTTGGAACAACCGACGGATTAGTCTCTTATCCGGATATCCGTGGGTGAGGCCCCGAATGTGGGACCCCTGTCCCGCGCGAGAAGTGCTACTTCCGCTGCCAGTATCGTGAATCCGTTGCTCGGTGGGAACAGGGATCTCACAGTTAATGTAAGATTCCTCCCCCACCCCCTTTTTGATGTCTAGTATCTTTCCCTGTAATCAATCCCTCTTCAGAAATATAAAGACCTTGTTTCTATCTGTTTTAGCCTAGAGAGAGAAAAATATTCTAGAGAGAGAATATTCAGATTTTGAATATTTTTGGATAGAAAAATATCTCTTCTAATTCAGATGAGTTCCCCTGAAACAGAAATTCAAAAAGAATTTTCCAATGTGCAATTAGAATTAATTGAAAATAGGTATAAAGAACCTTAGCCTAAGGGTCTAGATTTTCAGAAATCTTTAGACTATGGTCCAATTAAGGTTCCTATGGACCAATAGCATCAATCCATGTGTAGGGAGGAGATAAATCCAACTTGTAAAAAAGAAAATACCCAAAAATGAGTAAATGCTCACATGAGGTGAAGAGTTGAAAATGTACAAGGTTTATTAGTAAAAAACTATATGCAATATTAAAAATATGAGATATTTTGGGTATAATGATTTTATTATGACACATATGTAAGGAAGGGGAGTCCCTTAAATGCTCACATAAGATGAAGAGTTGAAAATGTACAAGGTTTATTAGTAAAAAAACTATGAGAAATATTAAAATGATTCCATTATGACACATATGTAAGGAAGGGGAGTTCTTTAAAGGAGGTGCATATTTCACATAAGATGAAGAGTTGAAAATGTACAAGGTTTATTAGTAAAAAAACTATGAGCAATATTAAAATGATTCCATTATGACACATATGTAAGGAAGGGGAGTTCTTTAAAGGAGGTGCATATTTCACATGCTTGAATGAGTTTTAAACTCATAAAAATTGAGATATTTCATCTCTCCTCTCTCCTCATTCAAGTCTAGTTCCAAAAAGTTAGCTTAACTGACCTAAAAATGGTCAAATATTGACCAAACTGATTTAGAAAATTCTAGAATCAGTTTGTTTGGTTAGGAGCTCAATTTTTCCTATAAATAGAAGCCTCCCCCTTGTTGAAAAATAGATAGTGTTTATGCATCGTTACTCTACTCCACCTAAGCCAAGAACTGTGAATTCATTTAATAATTCACTAGTTTTTGGAGCTTCCCTCTTTCTTCAATCCCCATTAGTGGCTCCATCAACATACTTAACCAATTGATTGGTTGGGGGCCTCTACCGTGAACAAAGAATCAAGCAAGTTGTAAGGTAATTAGTGAATATTGCTCTTTTCTATAATTTCTCAATGTTTCTCTCTTCTCAACCCCTCTCAAGCTTGAGAAGCTTAATTGGTATGGTTTTTTTAAATGCTATTGAAGTTAATTGGTGAATAGTAGTGAAGAGTTACATAATTTAATAAATGCTATTGAAGTTAATTTTCATTTATGTTTAAATTCTAATGGTTTTTATGTAATTTCTCTCTCTCACTCAAGAAATGGTCATACTCATGACCCATTCTCAATCCAAAAGAAGCTTTTCATAAAGCTTTTCCTTAATCCAAGATTAAGCTATGCTTGAGGCCAAATTAATGGTTTTTTTTTTCTATGCTTTTAGTTTATGTATATTAATGATTCAATCCATTATGGATTAATAATCCAATTAGAGATTATTTTTAATTATTTCCTTAATGATAAGCATTATCCCTTAGAAAAATTGAGATTTATCAGTCATAGCAGCGGAGCTATGGCAAAATTTTTATAAAAATTATGCATAAAATAATCTCATTCAAAGCATAAAAAGAGGACTTCCTACCATATTCTAGGAATTATCATCCTAGATTAATTGAAAGAATTTCATTATAATCATGGAGAAATTAAATTTTAATATCATGCATAAAGGATAAGTTTTTATATCAAAAGTGTTATTTTTACCATTTTTATTTCATGCATAGAAGTATGCATAATGGATAAATTTTTATATCAAAAGTATTATTTTTACCATTTTTATTTTCATGCATAGAAGTATGCATAATGGATAAATTTTTATATCAAAAGTGTTATTTTTATCATTTTTATTTTCATGCATAAAAGTATGCATAAAGGATAAATTTTTATATCAAAAGTGTTACTTTTATCATTTTTAATTTTCATGCATAGAAGTATGCATAAAGGAAAATTTTTATATCAAAAGTGTTACTTTTATCATTTTTATTTACATGCATAGAAGTATGCATAATGGATAAATTTTTATATCAAAAGTGTTACTTTTATCATTTTTATTTTCATGCATAGAAGTATGCATAATGGATAAATTTTTATATCAAAAGTGTTACTTTTAGCATAATTGAATTTCATGCATAGAGGTATGCATAAGAGATGAATATTTTATTATAAAAGTGTTACTTTTACAATAATTAAAATTCATGCATAGAGGTATGCATAAGAGATGAATATTTTATTATAAAAGTGTTACTTTTACAATAATTAAAATTCATGCATAGAGGTATGCATAAGAGATGAATATTTTATTATAAAAGTGTTACTTTTAGCATAATTGAATTTCATGCATAGAGGTATGCATAAGAGATGATAATTTTATTATAAAAGTGTTACTTTTAGCAAAATTAAATTTCATGCATAGAAGTATGCATAAAAGATATGGGAAGTGATAAGATATGATAAGATGCATATAAGATGAGTTAAGATGTGATAAGATGTGTATGGGATGAGATAAGAAGTGTATGAGATGAGATAAGATGTATATGGGTTGTGATAGGGTGAGAATGGATGTGATATAAAAGATTAGATATGAAGGTATATGGGGTTATATGAATGGGAATGTGAAAATGGATGTATGTATGTGGATGTGTGGATGTGGAGATGGTAGTGTGGATGTATGCATGTGAAAATGGATGTATGCATGAAGATGTATATGCATAGATGTGAATGTGGATGTAGACGTGGTTGTATAGAAGTGAATGTGGAATGTGGATATGGATGTATGTATGTATGTGGATGTAGATGTGGATGTATAGATGTGAATGGGAATATAGATGTGGATATAGATGTGAATGTGAATGTAGATGTGGATGTATGTGAATGTGGATGTAGATGTGGTTGTATAGATGTGAATGTGGAACGTGGATGTGGATGTATGTATGTATGTGGATGTAGATATGTATGTATAGATGTGAATGGAAATGTGGATGTGGATATATGTGAATGTGGATGTAGATGTGGATGTATAGATGTGAATGTGGAATGTGGATGTGGATGTATGTATGTATATGGATGTAGATGTGGATGTATAGATGTGAATGTGGAATGTGGATGTGGATGTATGTATGTATGTGGATGTAGATGTGGATGTATAGATGTGAATGGGAATGTGGATGTGGATGTATGTATGTATGTGGATATGGATGTATGAATGAGGACGTGATAGTGGATGTATGCATGTGGATGTGGATGTATGAATGAGGACGTGATAGTGGATGTATGCATGTGGATGTGGATGTATGGATGTGGATATGGATGTGTATGTATGAATGTGGATATGGGATGTGGATGTATAAATGAGGATGTGAAAATGGAGGTAAACATGTAGATGTGGATGTATGGATGTGAATGTGGATGTGGATGTGGATGTGAATATATGATATGTGATGTGAAGGAATCTGAAGTGAAGAGATGGAAAATGATGTGATTGGATGAGTACACATATAAATGGAATGAGGAATAAGTAATGTGGATTATATGAGGGATAATGTGGAAAAATTAGAGTTAATATAGAAATTATATTTGTAAACTGTTTGTAAATGCTGTTTGTAAATGGCTGTTTTATGTCAAGAATGCTGGGAAAGCATTTTGACCGTCTTGTGATTAAGGTCGTGGAGACCTAACTGATAAAGTTGCAACTGCTGACGGAGAGTCAATGGAGGACGTCTCGCGTAGCAAGGTCGGCCGAGGTCTTGACCAGCCTCGGTTCGATTAAAATGGTGAGCTTCCGGTACGGTGGATGAGGGACCAAGGAAGCGGCCTATGAGTGAAGCGCTAGGTCACCTGCGAAGGATCCTAGAGGGTGCTGACCATACGGTGCTCGAGCTCTGGGTCGCCCAGGATACCCACGCGTGCGTCGAGGAAGATATTGGAACAAGGAGTAAGAGTTGTTTTGTGAAACCGAGCATGGATCTGGTTGACTGACCTTGCTGGTCCTCAACGGATGAGTCCATGGCTCTTTTATATGGATCTGTTGGTTGATCTTGCTGATCTTCAACGAGAGTCCATCTTGATAAGTGATTATATTGCCGAGTATTATGGGCTAGGAACTATGGAAACGGCCTCTGTGTGGACAGGTGGTGAGCGTTCTAGTTGCCAATGATGCCATAGATACTCTGATGAAGGAATGATGGGAAATTATGAATCAACCGGATAAATTGAAAGATTGTGATCAGTGGTACTATGGTTTCATTAAAGGATTGTTTTAAAGTTAGCTGATGCTAAGAAAAAGGCAATTTCATATTGGGTGTGTAAGTGGTGTGGCTAGTTTTATGTTTGCATGAACTTCCGGCTAGGGGGTCTTGGAACTCTTTTCCTTGGTACCCGGGACAAAACCTAACCAAATTCCAAATTGGATCCCATCACTACAGTGGTTGGGCGGTTGGCTAACCCATGGGATCGGATGGGGTTAGGCTGGACTGATGGATCCGTAAATCGAGACTCAAACTTTTGTTTTTACGATAGATAAAATAAATCCCGGACAGTAACTGTTCTATGGATAGGAATCAACGGCTGTGCCTCTTGAATGGGGAAAAAAGCGTTGATCCCAATGATCCAAGTGCAAGTTTCTTCCTTAATCTGACCATGTATCTTATAGATGCAATTGGATCAGCTTGAACAGAAATGTTCTTGACTACGTTAGAGTAAAAAGTTATCCAGGTGGAATCGCCCGTGCTTTCCGGTAAAGGAAGTTTTTCCGGGTTCAGTTTTGGAACAACCGACGGATTAGTCTCTTATCCGGATATCCGTGGGTGAGGCCCCGAATGTGGGACCCCTGTCCCGCGCGAGAAGTGCTACTTCCGCTGCCAGTATCGTGAATCCGTTGCTCGGTGGGAACAGGGATCTCACAGTTGGTATCAGAGCATTTGGTTAATAAAGATCAACTGAGAAGACAAATATGTCAAAAATTTATCAAGAAGCACAAAAAGGTTGTAATTGTGTGATATAATTCATACAATTTGATATTCAAACTGAAATTCGTAATTTGGTAATTGGGTCTTCAGATGGAAGTACCGTAATTATATAGAATCCCTGACTTGCTTGAGGCCTAGACATGATGGTATTTACCTTATAATTCCAAGAGCCACGACTACCCGTATATACCGAGAGTATACTGCAGCTCTTTACTGACAGTATATACGAGTAAATCTAAGACTTGAAATTATAAGCGTTAATGCTATCCAGATGACGAATTCGAATGTGGTTGATATGATTTTTAATTCTGTTTGAGAATTGATGAATTGATTTGGATTCTGATTGAAAAATGATGATTTTCAAAATTTAGTTGAAATGTAATAAGCTGAGCGAAACCACAATGAGGATGAATGGGACGAGTCCCAGTGATGATATTCATAACTGGAATGATGATAATGAATTCAGCAAATCACTATGAGATTAGTGGGTTGTGCTGTCAAATTGTTACTGTTAACACTTGATCAGTAGATCAAGTTAAGGGATGACAAATTGAGAACTTGCTTGACTGAAATTCCCGTGGAGGAATGTTCAGAAGGAAATTTTTCGGTCTAATGGACCATTATCATGTTAAAGATATGAATGATATGATCTGAATATTAATGATGAGTTCTATATAAGGGATATTTATCCCAGTGTTCTGTTGGGTTGACCAGAATATAAGGAACCCCAAAATAAAATTGGATGTTAAGAAAAAGAGTTGTCCTCTACCTTGCGAGATGAGGACATCTCGCACTTTTTAAGTGGGGTAGAATGTAAGATTCCTCCCCAGCCTTCGAGGTATACAGGAGTAAGAATCTCCCTTTCTGATCTTATAATTATTCCCTCTCTAAAATAAAAGAAAGTTCTGTTTAACAAAGGAAGACCCTTTTCCTAAAATACTTCTCAAGAGTCCCACCTATTTTAAGGATTCAGAACAATGAGTTCAGAAGTGAGAATGGATGTTTTGGATATCAAGGTTTTGGTCTTCATTCGAGTACGGCCCAAAAGAAGTTCTTTATCTCTTGGGGAGTATATGAAGTTATCCCCCAAATATTGTGAGCCTTATATCTGAATTCAATGAAAGTAGGTGACTTAGCCTACAAGCTTCTTTTATCTCTTCATCTCAAAATTCTTAATGCCTTCTATAGAAAAATGTGTCAAACCCAAATCATGGAAAGACGGTAAAACTTCAGTGGCAAGTTACCGTTGGCTTCTAAGTTACGCTAGCTCCTTCCTTTATATAAGTCGTAACTTTTACTTATCGCTCACAGTAATCTTACTTCCATCGATCTCCTTTCTTTCTTAATCTCCTTCATGGCTTGGCAACAAGAACTAGTTTTATCCATAATGATTCCTCACCTTCAAGACGCAAGTGAATCTGTGAAGAAGGATTTTATAGAGCAGTATGAGCGCTCACTTTTCCCTCACTTGGGAACTTCTGTAGCGCAAACCAAATGGCGGACCTATCAAAACATAACTAGGGTAACACCCTGGGGTCAGCAGCACTTTCGTAACAATGTCCGCTTGGCCATGGTTATTGAAGCTTTGGGTTTGGGTCCCCGATACTACTGTGTCATGAGATCAAGGCATCTTGGGTTTTCTGAGCGGGTCTTCTTACTGGCATGTTTTCTTCCTCATGAGAAGATATGCCTTTATCCCATTTTTGGCTTGCCTCTCAGAGGTCCTTTTGTTAGATCACCTCATACCACTGAGATAGGTGCAGCAATAACCAACAGAATTATTCCCATAGATGAGTTACCTTATACTTGTGCAGCTTGTGAGGACTGCTTTTGTGATCATATGATGGACGGGCTTATGGAAGTGTAAAGAGTTCTTCTATCTTTACTGTATAAGTTCCGAGAATGAATAAAGTTTAATCTTGTTCTTATTTTGAATCTTGCTCTCTTTAAGACGTTTCTTGGTGGTTAATCTTGATTAAAATTTTTCCCTAAGTCTCATATTCGTGCATCTTGCGAAATTATCCCAGTTTGCGAGATGAGGACATCTCGCATTTTTTAAGTGGGGTAGAATGTAAGATTCCTCCCCCACCCCCTTTTTGATGTCTAGTATCTTTCCCTGTAATCAATCCCTCTTCAGAAATATAAAGACCTTGTTTCTATCTGTTTTAGCCTAGAGAGAGAAAAATATTCTAGAGAGAGAATATTCAGATTTTGAATATTTTTGGATAGAAAAATATCTCTTCTAATTCAGATGAGTTCCCCTGAAACAGAAATTCAAAAAGAATTTTCCAATGTGCAATTAGAATTAATTGAAAATAGGTATAAAGAACCTTAGCCTAAGGGTCTAGATTTTCAGAAATCTTTAGACTATGGTCCAATTAAGGTTCCTATGGACCAATAGCATCAATCCATGTGTAGGGAGGAGATAAATCCAACTTGTAAAAAAGAAAATACCCAAAAATGAGTAAATGCTCACATGAGGTGAAGAGTTGAAAATGTACAAGGTTTATTAGTAAAAAACTATATGCAATATTAAAAATATGAGATATTTTGGGTATAATGATTTTATTATGACACATATGTAAGGAAGGGGAGTCCCTTAAATGCTCACATAAGATGAAGAGTTGAAAATGTACAAGGTTTATTAGTAAAAAAACTATGAGAAATATTAAAATGATTCCATTATGACACATATGTAAGGAAGGGGAGTTCTTTAAAGGAGGTGCATATTTCACATAAGATGAAGAGTTGAAAATGTACAAGGTTTATTAGTAAAAAAACTATGAGCAATATTAAAATGATTCCATTATGACACATATGTAAGGAAGGGGAGTTCTTTAAAGGAGGTGCATATTTCACATGCTTGAATGAGTTTTAAACTCATAAAAATTGAGATATTTCATCTCTCCTCTCTCCTCATTCAAGTCTAGTTCCAAAAAGTTAGCTTAACTGACCTAAAAATGGTCAAATATTGACCAAACTGATTTAGAAAATTCTAGAATCAGTTTGTTTGGTTAGGAGCTCAATTTTTCCTATAAATAGAAGCCTCCCCCTTGTTGAAAAATAGATAGTGTTTATGCATCGTTACTCTACTCCACCTAAGCCAAGAACTGTGAATTCATTTAATAATTCACTAGTTTTTGGAGCTTCCCTCTTTCTTCAATCCCCATTAGTGGCTCCATCAACATACTTAACCAATTGATTGGTTGGGGGCCTCTACCGTGAACAAAGAATCAAGCAAGTTGTAAGGTAATTAGTGAATATTGCTCTTTTCTATAATTTCTCAATGTTTCTCTCTTCTCAACCCCTCTCAAGCTTGAGAAGCTTAATTGGTATGGTTTTTTTAAATGCTATTGAAGTTAATTGGTGAATAGTAGTGAAGAGTTACATAATTTAATAAATGCTATTGAAGTTAATTTTCATTTATGTTTAAATTCTAATGGTTTTTATGTAATTTCTCTCTCTCACTCAAGAAATGGTCATACTCATGACCCATTCTCAATCCAAAAGAAGCTTTTCATAAAGCTTTTCCTTAATCCAAGATTAAGCTATGCTTGAGGCCAAATTAATGGTTTTTTTTTCTATGCTTTTAGTTTATGTATATTAATGATTCAATCCATTATGGATTAATAATCCAATTAGAGATTATTTTTAATTATTTCCTTAATGATAAGCATTATCCCTTAGAAAAATTGAGATTTATCAGTCATAGCAGCGGAGCTATGGCAAAATTTTTATAAAAATTATGCATAAAATAATCTCATTCAAAGCATAAAAAGAGGACTTCCTACCATATTCTAGGAATTATCATCCTAGATTAATTGAAAGAATTTCATTATAATCATGGAGAAATTAAATTTTAATATCATGCATAAAGGATAAGTTTTTATATCAAAAGTGTTATTTTTACCATTTTTATTTCATGCATAGAAGTATGCATAATGGATAAATTTTTATATCAAAAGTGTTATTTTTACCATTTTTATTTTCATGCATAGAAGTATGCATAATGGATAAATTTTTATATCAAAAGTGTTATTTTTATCATTTTTATTTTCATGCATAAAAGTATGCATAAAGGATAAATTTTTATATCAAAAGTGTTACTTTTATCATTTTTAATTTTCATGCATAGAAGTATGCATAAAGGAAAATTTTTATATCAAAAGTGTTACTTTTATCATTTTTATTTACATGCATAGAAGTATGCATAATGGATAAATTTTTATATCAAAAGTGTTACTTTTATCATTTTTATTTTCATGCATAGAAGTATGCATAATGGATAAATTTTTATATCAAAAGTGTTACTTTTAGCATAATTGAATTTCATGCATAGAGGTATGCATAAGAGATGAATATTTTATTATAAAAGTGTTACTTTTACAATAATTAAAATTCATGCATAGAGGTATGCATAAGAGATGAATATTTTATTATAAAAGTGTTACTTTTACAATAATTAAAATTCATGCATAGAGGTATGCATAAGAGATGAATATTTTATTATAAAAGTGTTACTTTTAGCATAATTGAATTTCATGCATAGAGGTATGCATAAGAGATGATAATTTTATTATAAAAGTGTTACTTTTAGCAAAATTAAATTTCATGCATAGAAGTATGCATAAAAGATATGGGAAGTGATAAGATATGATAAGATGCATATAAGATGAGTTAAGATGTGATAAGATGTGTATGGGATGAGATAAGAAGTGTATGAGATGAGATAAGATGTATATGGGTTGTGATAGGGTGAGAATGGATGTGATATAAAAGATTAGATATGAAGGTATATGGGGTTATATGAATGGGAATGTGAAAATGGATGTATGTATGTGGATGTGTGGATGTGGAGATGGTAGTGTGGATGTATGCATGTGAAAATGGATGTATGCATGAAGATGTATATGCATAGATGTGAATGTGGATGTAGACGTGGTTGTATAGAAGTGAATGTGGAATGTGGATATGGATGTATGTATGTATGTGGATGTAGATGTGGATGTATAGATGTGAATGGGAATATAGATGTGGATATAGATGTGAATGTGAATGTAGATGTGGATGTATGTGAATGTGGATGTAGATGTGGTTGTATAGATGTGAATGTGGAACGTGGATGTGGATGTATGTATGTATGTGGATGTAGATATGTATGTATAGATGTGAATGGAAATGTGGATGTGGATATATGTGAATGTGGATGTAGATGTGGATGTATAGATGTGAATGTGGAATGTGGATGTGGATGTATGTATGTATATGGATGTAGATGTGGATGTATAGATGTGAATGTGGAATGTGGATGTGGATGTATGTATGTATGTGGATGTAGATGTGGATGTATAGATGTGAATGGGAATGTGGATGTGGATGTATGTATGTATGTGGATATGGATGTATGAATGAGGACGTGATAGTGGATGTATGCATGTGGATGTGGATGTATGAATGAGGACGTGATAGTGGATGTATGCATGTGGATGTGGATGTATGGATGTGGATATGGATGTGTATGTATGAATGTGGATATGGGATGTGGATGTATAAATGAGGATGTGAAAATGGAGGTAAACATGTAGATGTGGATGTATGGATGTGAATGTGGATGTGGATGTGGATGTGAATATATGATATGTGATGTGAAGGAATCTGAAGTGAAGAGATGGAAAATGATGTGATTGGATGAGTACACATATAAATGGAATGAGGAATAAGTAATGTGGATTATATGAGGGATAATGTGGAAAAATTAGAGTTAATATAGAAATTATATTTGTAAACTGTTTGTAAATGCTGTTTGTAAATGGCTGTTTTATGTCAAGAATGCTGGGAAAGCATTTTGACCGTCTTGTGATTAAGGTCGTGGAGACCTAACTGATAAAGTTGCAACTGCTGACGGAGAGTCAATGGAGGACGTCTCGCGTAGCAAGGTCGGCCGAGGTCTTGACCAGCCTCGGTTCGATTAAAATGGTGAGCTTCCGGTACGGTGGATGAGGGACCAAGGAAGCGGCCTATAAGTGAAGCGCTAGGTCACCTGCGAAGGATCCTAGAGGGTGCTGACCATACGGTGCTCGAGCTCTGGGTCGCCCAGGATACCCACGCGTGCGTCGAGGAAGATATTGGAACAAGGAGTAAGAGTTGTTTTGTGAAACCGAGCATGGATCTGGTTGACTGACCTTGCTGGTCCTCAACGGATGAGTCCATGGCTCTTTTATATGGATCTGTTGGTTGATCTTGCTGATCTTCAACGAGAGTCCATCTTGATAAGTGATTATATTGCCGAGTATTATGGGCTAGGAACTATGGAAACGGCCTCTGTGTGGACAGGTGGTGAGCGTTCTAGTTGCCAATGATGCCATAGATACTCTGATGAAGGAATGATGGGAAATTATGAATCAACCGGATAAATTGAAAGATTGTGATCAGTGGTACTATGGTTTCATTAAAGGATTGTTTTAAAGTTAGCTGATGCTAAGAAAAAGGCAATTTCATATTGGGTGTGTAAGTGGTGTGGCTAGTTTTATGTTTGCATGAACTTCCGGCTAGGGGGTCTTGGAACTCTTTTCCTTGGTACCCGGGACAAAACCTAACCAAATTCCAAATTGGATCCCATCACTACAGTGGTTGGGCGGTTGGCTAACCCATGGGATCGGATGGGGTTAGGCTGGACTGATGGATCCGTAAATCGAGACTCAAACTTTTGTTTTTACGATAGATAAAATAAATCCCGGACAGTAACTGTTCTATGGATAGGAATCAACGGCTGTGCCTCTTGAATGGGGAAAAAAGCGTTGATCCCAATGATCCAAGTGCAAGTTTCTTCCTTAATCTGACCATGTATCTTATAGATGCAATTGGATCAGCTTGAACAGAAATGTTCTTGACTACGTTAGAGTAAAAAGTTATCCAGGTGGAATCGCCCGTGCTTTCCGGTAAAGGAAGTTTTTCCGGGTTCGGTTTTGGAACAACCGACGGATTAGTCTCTTATCCGGATATCCGTGGGTGAGGCCCCGAATGTGGGACCCCTGTCCCGCGCGAGAAGTGCTACTTCCGCTGCCAGTATCGTGAATCCGTTGCTCGGTGGGAACAGGGATCTCACAGTTAATGTAAGATTCCTCCCCCACCCCCTTTTTGATGTCTAGTATCTTTCCCTGTAATCAATCCCTCTTCAGAAATATAAAGACCTTGTTTCTATCTGTTTTAGCCTAGAGAGAGAAAAATATTCTAGAGAGAGAATATTCAGATTTTGAATATTTTTGGATAGAAAAATATCTCTTCTAATTCAGATGAGTTCCCCTGAAACAGAAATTCAAAAAGAATTTTCCAATGTGCAATTAGAATTAATTGAAAATAGGTATAAAGAACCTTAGCCTAAGGGTCTAGATTTTCAGAAATCTTTAGACTATGGTCCAATTAAGGTTCCTATGGACCAATAGCATCAATCCATGTGTAGGGAGGAGATAAATCCAACTTGTAAAAAAGAAAATACCCAAAAATGAGTAAATGCTCACATGAGGTGAAGAGTTGAAAATGTACAAGGTTTATTAGTAAAAAACTATATGCAATATTAAAAATATGAGATATTTTGGGTATAATGATTTTATTATGACACATATGTAAGGAAGGGGAGTCCCTTAAATGCTCACATAAGATGAAGAGTTGAAAATGTACAAGGTTTATTAGTAAAAAAACTATGAGAAATATTAAAATGATTCCATTATGACACATATGTAAGGAAGGGGAGTTCTTTAAAGGAGGTGCATATTTCACATAAGATGAAGAGTTGAAAATGTACAAGGTTTATTAGTAAAAAAACTATGAGCAATATTAAAATGATTCCATTATGACACATATGTAAGGAAGGGGAGTTCTTTAAAGGAGGTGCATATTTCACATGCTTGAATGAGTTTTAAACTCATAAAAATTGAGATATTTCATCTCTCCTCTCTCCTCATTCAAGTCTAGTTCCAAAAAGTTAGCTTAACTGACCTAAAAATGGTCAAATATTGACCAAACTGATTTAGAAAATTCTAGAATCAGTTTGTTTGGTTAGGAGCTCAATTTTTCCTATAAATAGAAGCCTCCCCCTTGTTGAAAAATAGATAGTGTTTATGCATCGTTACTCTACTCCACCTAAGCCAAGAACTGTGAATTCATTTAATAATTCACTAGTTTTTGGAGCTTCCCTCTTTCTTCAATCCCCATTAGTGGCTCCATCAACATACTTAACCAATTGATTGGTTGGGGGCCTCTACCGTGAACAAAGAATCAAGCAAGTTGTAAGGTAATTAGTGAATATTGCTCTTTTCTATAATTTCTCAATGTTTCTCTCTTCTCAACCCCTCTCAAGCTTGAGAAGCTTAATTGGTATGGTTTTTTTAAATGCTATTGAAGTTAATTGGTGAATAGTAGTGAAGAGTTACATAATTTAATAAATGCTATTGAAGTTAATTTTCATTTATGTTTAAATTCTAATGGTTTTTATGTAATTTCTCTCTCTCACTCAAGAAATGGTCATACTCATGACCCATTCTCAATCCAAAAGAAGCTTTTCATAAAGCTTTTCCTTAATCCAAGATTAAGCTATGCTTGAGGCCAAATTAATGGTTTTTTTTTTCTATGCTTTTAGTTTATGTATATTAATGATTCAATCCATTATGGATTAATAATCCAATTAGAGATTATTTTTAATTATTTCCTTAATGATAAGCATTATCCCTTAGAAAAATTGAGATTTATCAGTCATAGCAGCGGAGCTATGGCAAAATTTTTATAAAAATTATGCATAAAATAATCTCATTCAAAGCATAAAAAGAGGACTTCCTACCATATTCTAGGAATTATCATCCTAGATTAATTGAAAGAATTTCATTATAATCATGGAGAAATTAAATTTTAATATCATGCATAAAGGATAAGTTTTTATATCAAAAGTGTTATTTTTACCATTTTTATTTCATGCATAGAAGTATGCATAATGGATAAATTTTTATATCAAAAGTGTTATTTTTACCATTTTTATTTTCATGCATAGAAGTATGCATAATGGATAAATTTTTATATCAAAAGTGTTATTTTTATCATTTTTATTTTCATGCATAAAAGTATGCATAAAGGATAAATTTTTATATCAAAAGTGTTACTTTTATCATTTTTAATTTTCATGCATAGAAGTATGCATAAAGGAAAATTTTTATATCAAAAGTGTTACTTTTATCATTTTTATTTACATGCATAGAAGTATGCATAATGGATAAATTTTTATATCAAAAGTGTTACTTTTATCATTTTTATTTTCATGCATAGAAGTATGCATAATGGATAAATTTTTATATCAAAAGTGTTACTTTTAGCATAATTGAATTTCATGCATAGAGGTATGCATAAGAGATGAATATTTTATTATAAAAGTGTTACTTTTACAATAATTAAAATTCATGCATAGAGGTATGCATAAGAGATGAATATTTTATTATAAAAGTGTTACTTTTACAATAATTAAAATTCATGCATAGAGGTATGCATAAGAGATGAATATTTTATTATAAAAGTGTTACTTTTAGCATAATTGAATTTCATGCATAGAGGTATGCATAAGAGATGATAATTTTATTATAAAAGTGTTACTTTTAGCAAAATTAAATTTCATGCATAGAAGTATGCATAAAAGATATGGGAAGTGATAAGATATGATAAGATGCATATAAGATGAGTTAAGATGTGATAAGATGTGTATGGGATGAGATAAGAAGTGTATGAGATGAGATAAGATGTATATGGGTTGTGATAGGGTGAGAATGGATGTGATATAAAAGATTAGATATGAAGGTATATGGGGTTATATGAATGGGAATGTGAAAATGGATGTATGTATGTGGATGTGTGGATGTGGAGATGGTAGTGTGGATGTATGCATGTGAAAATGGATGTATGCATGAAGATGTATATGCATAGATGTGAATGTGGATGTAGACGTGGTTGTATAGAAGTGAATGTGGAATGTGGATATGGATGTATGTATGTATGTGGATGTAGATGTGGATGTATAGATGTGAATGGGAATATAGATGTGGATATAGATGTGAATGTGAATGTAGATGTGGATGTATGTGAATGTGGATGTAGATGTGGTTGTATAGATGTGAATGTGGAACGTGGATGTGGATGTATGTATGTATGTGGATGTAGATATGTATGTATAGATGTGAATGGAAATGTGGATGTGGATATATGTGAATGTGGATGTAGATGTGGATGTATAGATGTGAATGTGGAATGTGGATGTGGATGTATGTATGTATATGGATGTAGATGTGGATGTATAGATGTGAATGTGGAATGTGGATGTGGATGTATGTATGTATGTGGATGTAGATGTGGATGTATAGATGTGAATGGGAATGTGGATGTGGATGTATGTATGTATGTGGATATGGATGTATGAATGAGGACGTGATAGTGGATGTATGCATGTGGATGTGGATGTATGAATGAGGACGTGATAGTGGATGTATGCATGTGGATGTGGATGTATGGATGTGGATATGGATGTGTATGTATGAATGTGGATATGGGATGTGGATGTATAAATGAGGATGTGAAAATGGAGGTAAACATGTAGATGTGGATGTATGGATGTGAATGTGGATGTGGATGTGGATGTGAATATATGATATGTGATGTGAAGGAATCTGAAGTGAAGAGATGGAAAATGATGTGATTGGATGAGTACACATATAAATGGAATGAGGAATAAGTAATGTGGATTATATGAGGGATAATGTGGAAAAATTAGAGTTAATATAGAAATTATATTTGTAAACTGTTTGTAAATGCTGTTTGTAAATGGCTGTTTTATGTCAAGAATGCTGGGAAAGCATTTTGACCGTCTTGTGATTAAGGTCGTGGAGACCTAACTGATAAAGTTGCAACTGCTGACGGAGAGTCAATGGAGGACGTCTCGCGTAGCAAGGTCGGCCGAGGTCTTGACCAGCCTCGGTTCGATTAAAATGGTGAGCTTCCGGTACGGTGGATGAGGGACCAAGGAAGCGGCCTATGAGTGAAGCGCTAGGTCACCTGCGAAGGATCCTAGAGGGTGCTGACCATACGGTGCTCGGGCTCTGGGTCGCCCAGGATACCCACGCGTGCGTCGAGGAAGATATTGGAACAAGGAGTAAGAGTTGTTTTGTGAAACCGAGCATGGATCTGGTTGACTGACCTTGCTGGTCCTCAACGGATGAGTCCATGGCTCTTTTATATGGATCTGTTGGTTGATCTTGCTGATCTTCAACGAGAGTCCATCTTGATAAGTGATTATATTGCCGAGTATTATGGGCTAGGAACTATGGAAACGGCCTCTGTGTGGACAGGTGGTGAGCGTTCTAGTTGCCAATGATGCCATAGATACTCTGATGAAGGAATGATGGGAAATTATGAATCAACCGGATAAATTGAAAGATTGTGATCAGTGGTACTATGGTTTCATTAAAGGATTGTTTTAAAGTTAGCTGATGCTAAGAAAAAGGCAATTTCATATTGGGCGTGTAAGTGGTGTGGCTAGTTTTATGTTTGCATGAACTTCCGGCTAGGGGGTCTTGGAACTCTTTTCCTTGGTACCCGGGACAAAACCTAACCAAATTCCAAATTGGATCCCATCACTACAGTGGTTGGGCGGTTGGCTAACCCATGGGATCGGATGGGGTTAGGCTGGACTGATGGATCCGTAAATCGAGACTCAAACTTTTGTTTTTACGATAGATAAAATAAATCCCGGACAGTAACTGTTCTATGGATAGGAATCAACGGCTGTGCCTCTTGAATGGGGAAAAAAGCGTTGATCCCAATGATCCAAGTGCAAGTTTCTTCCTTAATCTGACCATGTATCTTATAGATGCAATTGGATCAGCTTGAACAGAAATGTTCTTGACTACGTTAGAGTAAAAAGTTATCCAGGTGGAATCGCCCGTGCTTTCCGGTAAAGGAAGTTTTTCCGGGTTCAGTTTTGGAACAACCGACGGATTAGTCTCTTATCCGGATATCCGTGGGTGAGGCCCCGAATGTGGGACCCCTGTCCCGCGCGAGAAGTGCTACTTCCGCTGCCAGTATCGTGAATCCGTTGCTCGGTGGGAACAGGGATCTCACAGTTGGTATCAGAGCATTTGGTTAATAAAGATCAACTGAGAAGACAAATATGTCAAAAATTTATCAAGAAGCACAAAAAGGTTGTAATTGTGTGATATAATTCATACAATTTGATATTCAAACTGAAATTCGTAATTTGGTAATTGGGTCTTCAGATGGAAGTACCGTAATTATATAGAATCCCTGACTTGCTTGAGGCCTAGACATGATGGTATTTACCTTATAATTCCAAGAGCCACGACTACCCGTATATACCGAGAGTATACTGCAGCTCTTTACTGACAGTATATACGAGTAAATCTAAGACTTGAAATTATAAGCGTTAATGCTATCCAGATGACGAATTCGAATGTGGTTGATATGATTTTTAATTCTGTTTGAGAATTGATGAATTGATTTGGATTCTGATTGAAAAATGATGATTTTCAAAATTTAGTTGAAATGTAATAAGCTGAGCGAAACCACAATGAGGATGAATGGGACGAGTCCCAGTGATGATATTCATAACTGGAATGATGATAATGAATTCAGCAAATCACTATGAGATTAGTGGGTTGTGCTGTCAAATTGTTACTGTTAACACTTGATCAGTAGATCAAGTTAAGGGATGACAAATTGAGAACTTGCTTGACTGAAATTCCCGTGGAGGAATGTTCAGAAGGAAATTTTTCGGTCTAATGGACCATTATCATGTTAAAGATATGAATGATATGATCTGAATATTAATGATGAGTTCTATATAAGGGATATTTATCCCAGTGTTCTGTTGGGTTGACCAGAATATAAGGAACCCCAAAATAAAATTGGATGTTAAGAAAAAGAGTTGTCCTCTACCTTGCGAGATGAGGACATCTCGCACTTTTTAAGTGGGGTAGAATGTAAGATTCCTCCCCAGCCTTCGAGGTATACAGGAGTAAGAATCTCCCTTTCTGATCTTATAATTATTCCCTCTCTAAAATAAAAGAAAGTTCTGTTTAACAAAGGAAGACCCTTTTCCTAAAATACTTCTCAAGAGTCCCACCTATTTTAAGGATTCAGAACAATGAGTTCAGAAGTGAGAATGGATGTTTTGGATATCAAGGTTTTGGTCTTCATTCGAGTACGGCCCAAAAGAAGTTCTTTATCTCTTGGGGAGTATATGAAGTTATCCCCCAAATATTGTGAGCCTTATATCTGAATTCAATGAAAGTAGGTGACTTAGCCTACAAGCTTCTTTTATCTCTTCATCTCAAAATTCTTAATGCCTTCTATAGAAAAATGTGTCAAACCCAAATCATGGAAAGACGGTAAAACTTCAGTGGCAAGTTACCGTTGGCTTCTAAGTTACGCTAGCTCCTTCCTTTATATAAGTCGTAACTTTTACTTATCGCTCACAGTAATCTTACTTCCATCGATCTCCTTTCTTTCTTAATCTCCTTCATGGCTTGGCAACAAGAACTAGTTTTATCCATAATGATTCCTCACCTTCAAGACGCAAGTGAATCTGTGAAGAAGGATTTTATAGAGCAGTATGAGCGCTCACTTTTCCCTCACTTGGGAACTTCTGTAGCGCAAACCAAATGGCGGACCTATCAAAACATAACTAGGGTAACACCCTGGGGTCAGCAGCACTTTCGTAACAATGTCCGCTTGGCCATGGTTATTGAAGCTTTGGGTTTGGGTCCCCGATACTACTGTGTCATGAGATCAAGGCATCTTGGGTTTTCTGAGCGGGTCTTCTTACTGGCATGTTTTCTTCCTCATGAGAAGATATGCCTTTATCCCATTTTTGGCTTGCCTCTCAGAGGTCCTTTTGTTAGATCACCTCATACCACTGAGATAGGTGCAGCAATAACCAACAGAATTATTCCCATAGATGAGTTACCTTATACTTGTGCAGCTTGTGAGGACTGCTTTTGTGATCATATGATGGACGGGCTTATGGAAGTGTAAAGAGTTCTTCTATCTTTACTGTATAAGTTCCGAGAATGAATAAAGTTTAATCTTGTTCTTATTTTGAATCTTGCTCTCTTTAAGACGTTTCTTGGTGGTTAATCTTGATTAAAATTTTTCCCTAAGTCTCATATTCGTGCATCTTGCGAAATTATCCCAGTTTGCGAGATGAGGACATCTCGCATTTTTTAAGTGGGGTAGAATGTAAGATTCCTCCCCCACCCCCTTTTTGATGTCTAGTATCTTTCCCTGTAATCAATCCCTCTTCAGAAATATAAAGACCTTGTTTCTATCTGTTTTAGCCTAGAGAGAGAAAAATATTCTAGAGAGAGAATATTCAGATTTTGAATATTTTTGGATAGAAAAATATCTCTTCTAATTCAGATGAGTTCCCCTGAAACAGAAATTCAAAAAGAATTTTCCAATGTGCAATTAGAATTAATTGAAAATAGGTATAAAGAACCTTAGCCTAAGGGTCTAGATTTTCAGAAATCTTTAGACTATGGTCCAATTAAGGTTCCTATGGACCAATAGCATCAATCCATGTGTAGGGAGGAGATAAATCCAACTTGTAAAAAAGAAAATACCCAAAAATGAGTAAATGCTCACATGAGGTGAAGAGTTGAAAATGTACAAGGTTTATTAGTAAAAAACTATATGCAATATTAAAAATATGAGATATTTTGGGTATAATGATTTTATTATGACACATATGTAAGGAAGGGGAGTCCCTTAAATGCTCACATAAGATGAAGAGTTGAAAATGTACAAGGTTTATTAGTAAAAAAACTATGAGAAATATTAAAATGATTCCATTATGACACATATGTAAGGAAGGGGAGTTCTTTAAAGGAGGTGCATATTTCACATAAGATGAAGAGTTGAAAATGTACAAGGTTTATTAGTAAAAAAACTATGAGCAATATTAAAATGATTCCATTATGACACATATGTAAGGAAGGGGAGTTCTTTAAAGGAGGTGCATATTTCACATGCTTGAATGAGTTTTAAACTCATAAAAATTGAGATATTTCATCTCTCCTCTCTCCTCATTCAAGTCTAGTTCCAAAAAGTTAGCTTAACTGACCTAAAAATGGTCAAATATTGACCAAACTGATTTAGAAAATTCTAGAATCAGTTTGTTTGGTTAGGAGCTCAATTTTTCCTATAAATAGAAGCCTCCCCCTTGTTGAAAAATAGATAGTGTTTATGCATCGTTACTCTACTCCACCTAAGCCAAGAACTGTGAATTCATTTAATAATTCACTAGTTTTTGGAGCTTCCCTCTTTCTTCAATCCCCATTAGTGGCTCCATCAACATACTTAACCAATTGATTGGTTGGGGGCCTCTACCGTGAACAAAGAATCAAGCAAGTTGTAAGGTAATTAGTGAATATTGCTCTTTTCTATAATTTCTCAATGTTTCTCTCTTCTCAACCCCTCTCAAGCTTGAGAAGCTTAATTGGTATGGTTTTTTTAAATGCTATTGAAGTTAATTGGTGAATAGTAGTGAAGAGTTACATAATTTAATAAATGCTATTGAAGTTAATTTTCATTTATGTTTAAATTCTAATGGTTTTTATGTAATTTCTCTCTCTCACTCAAGAAATGGTCATACTCATGACCCATTCTCAATCCAAAAGAAGCTTTTCATAAAGCTTTTCCTTAATCCAAGATTAAGCTATGCTTGAGGCCAAATTAATGGTTTTTTTTTCTATGCTTTTAGTTTATGTATATTAATGATTCAATCCATTATGGATTAATAATCCAATTAGAGATTATTTTTAATTATTTTCTTAATGATAAGCATTATCCCTTAGAAAAATTGAGATTTATCAGTCATAGCAGCGGAGCTATGGCAAAATTTTTATAAAAATTATGCATAAAATAATCTCATTCAAAGCATAAAAAGAGGACTTCCTACCATATTCTAGGAATTATCATCCTAGATTAATTGAAAGAATTTCATTATAATCATGGAGAAATTAAATTTTAATATCATGCATAAAGGATAAGTTTTTATATCAAAAGTGTTATTTTTACCATTTTTATTTCATGCATAGAAGTATGCATAATGGATAAATTTTTATATCAAAAGTGTTATTTTTACCATTTTTATTTTCATGCATAGAAGTATGCATAATGGATAAATTTTTATATCAAAAGTGTTATTTTTATCATTTTTATTTTCATGCATAAAAGTATGCATAAAGGATAAATTTTTATATCAAAAGTGTTACTTTTATCATTTTTAATTTTCATGCATAGAAGTATGCATAAAGGAAAATTTTTATATCAAAAGTGTTACTTTTATCATTTTTATTTACATGCATAGAAGTATGCATAATGGATAAATTTTTATATCAAAAGTGTTACTTTTATCATTTTTATTTTCATGCATAGAAGTATGCATAATGGATAAATTTTTATATCAAAAGTGTTACTTTTAGCATAATTGAATTTCATGCATAGAGGTATGCATAAGAGATGAATATTTTATTATAAAAGTGTTACTTTTACAATAATTAAAATTCATGCATAGAGGTATGCATAAGAGATGAATATTTTATTATAAAAGTGTTACTTTTACAATAATTAAAATTCATGCATAGAGGTATGCATAAGAGATGAATATTTTATTATAAAAGTGTTACTTTTAGCATAATTGAATTTCATGCATAGAGGTATGCATAAGAGATGATAATTTTATTATAAAAGTGTTACTTTTAGCAAAATTAAATTTCATGCATAGAAGTATGCATAAAAGATATGGGAAGTGATAAGATATGATAAGATGCATATAAGATGAGTTAAGATGTGATAAGATGTGTATGGGATGAGATAAGAAGTGTATGAGATGAGATAAGATGTATATGGGTTGTGATAGGGTGAGAATGGATGTGATATAAAAGATTAGATATGAAGGTATATGGGGTTATATGAATGGGAATGTGAAAATGGATGTATGTATGTGGATGTGTGGATGTGGAGATGGTAGTGTGGATGTATGCATGTGAAAATGGATGTATGCATGAAGATGTATATGCATAGATGTGAATGTGGATGTAGACGTGGTTGTATAGAAGTGAATGTGGAATGTGGATATGGATGTATGTATGTATGTGGATGTAGATGTGGATGTATAGATGTGAATGGGAATATAGATGTGGATATAGATGTGAATGTGAATGTAGATGTGGATGTATGTGAATGTGGATGTAGATGTGGTTGTATAGATGTGAATGTGGAACGTGGATGTGGATGTATGTATGTATGTGGATGTAGATATGTATGTATAGATGTGAATGGAAATGTGGATGTGGATATATGTGAATGTGGATGTAGATGTGGATGTATAGATGTGAATGTGGAATGTGGATGTGGATGTATGTATGTATATGGATGTAGATGTGGATGTATAGATGTGAATGTGGAATGTGGATGTGGATGTATGTATGTATGTGGATGTAGATGTGGATGTATAGATGTGAATGGGAATGTGGATGTGGATGTATGTATGTATGTGGATATGGATGTATGAATGAGGACGTGATAGTGGATGTATGCATGTGGATGTGGATGTATGAATGAGGACGTGATAGTGGATGTATGCATGTGGATGTGGATGTATGGATGTGGATATGGATGTGTATGTATGAATGTGGATATGGGATGTGGATGTATAAATGAGGATGTGAAAATGGAGGTAAACATGTAGATGTGGATGTATGGATGTGAATGTGGATGTGGATGTGGATGTGAATATATGATATGTGATGTGAAGGAATCTGAAGTGAAGAGATGGAAAATGATGTGATTGGATGAGTACACATATAAATGGAATGAGGAATAAGTAATGTGGATTATATGAGGGATAATGTGGAAAAATTAGAGTTAATATAGAAATTATATTTGTAAACTGTTTGTAAATGCTGTTTGTAAATGGCTGTTTTATGTCAAGAATGCTGGGAAAGCATTTTGACCGTCTTGTGATTAAGGTCGTGGAGACCTAACTGATAAAGTTGCAACTGCTGACGGAGAGTCAATGGAGGACGTCTCGCGTAGCAAGGTCGGCCGAGGTCTTGACCAGCCTCGGTTCGATTAAAATGGTGAGCTTCCGGTACGGTGGATGAGGGACCAAGGAAGCGGCCTATGAGTGAAGCGCTAGGTCACCTGCGAAGGATCCTAGAGGGTGCTGACCATACGGTGCTCGGGCTCTGGGTCGCCCAGGATACCCACGCGTGCGTCGAGGAAGATATTGGAACAAGGAGTAAGAGTTGTTTTGTGAAACCGAGCATGGATCTGGTTGACTGACCTTGCTGGTCCTCAACGGATGAGTCCATGGCTCTTTTATATGGATCTGTTGGTTGATCTTGCTGATCTTCAACGAGAGTCCATCTTGATAAGTGATTATATTGCCGAGTATTATGGGCTAGGAACTATGGAAACGGCCTCTGTGTGGACAGGTGGTGAGCGTTCTAGTTGCCAATGATGCCATAGATACTCTGATGAAGGAATGATGGGAAATTATGAATCAACCGGATAAATTGAAAGATTGTGATCAGTGGTACTATGGTTTCATTAAAGGATTGTTTTAAAGTTAGCTGATGCTAAGAAAAAGGCAATTTCATATTGGGCGTGTAAGTGGTGTGGCTAGTTTTATGTTTGCATGAACTTCCGGCTAGGGGGTCTTGGAACTCTTTTCCTTGGTACCCGGGACAAAACCTAACCAAATTCCAAATTGGATCCCATCACTACAGTGGTTGGGCGGTTGGCTAACCCATGGGATCGGATGGGGTTAGGCTGGACTGATGGATCCGTAAATCGAGACTCAAACTTTTGTTTTTACGATAGATAAAATAAATCCCGGACAGTAACTGTTCTATGGATAGGAATCAACGGTATAAAGAACCTTAGCCTAAGGGTCTAGATTTTCAGAAATCTTTAGACTATGGTGCAATTAAGGTTCCTATGAACCAATAGCATCAATCCATGTGTAGGGAGGAGATAAATCCATCTTGTAAAAAGAAAATACCAAAAAATGAGTAAATGCTCACATGAGGTGAAGAGTTGAAAATGTACAAGGTTTATTAGTAAAAAACTATGAGCAATATTAAAAATATGAGATATTTTGGGTATCCAAAAATGAGTAAATGCTCACATAAGATGAAGAGTTGAAAATGTACAAGGTTTATTAGTAAAAAACTATGTGCAATATTAAAAATATGAGATATTTTGGGTATAATGATTTTATTATGACACATATGTAAGGAAGGGGAGTTCTTTAAAGGAGGTGCATATTTCACATAAGATGAAGAGTTGAAAATGTACAAGGTTTATTAGTAAAAAAACTATGAGCAATATTAAAATGATTCCATTATGACACATATGTAAGGAAGGGGAGTTCTTTAAAGGAGGTGCATATTTCACATGCTTGAATGAGTTTTAAACTCATAAAAATTGAGATATTTCATCTCTCCTCTCTCCTCATTCAAGTCTAGTTCCAAAAAGTTAGCTTAACTGACCTAAAGATGGTCAATTATTGACCAAACTGATTTAGAAAATTCTAGAATCAGTTTGTTTGGTTAGGAGCTCAATTTTTCCTATAAATAGAAGCCTCCCCCTTGTTGAAAAATATATAGTGTTTATGCATCGTTACTCTACTCCACCTAAGCCAAGAACTGTGAATTCATTTAATAATTCACTAGTTTTTGGATCTTCCCTCTTTCTTCAATCCCCATTAGTGGCTCCATCAACATACTTAACCAATTGATTGGTTGGGGGCCTCTACCGTGAACAAAGAATCAAGCAATTTGTAAGGTAATTAGTGAATATTGCTCTTTTCTATAATTTCTCAATGTTTCTCTCTTCTCAACCCCTCTCAAGCTTGAGAAGTTTAATTGGTATGGTTTTTTTTAAATGCTAATGAAGTTTGAATAGTAGTGAAGAGTTACATAATGCTATTGAAGTTAATTTTCATTTATGTTTAAATTCTAATGATTTTTATGTAAATTCCCTCTCTCACTCAAGAAATGGTCATACTCATGACCCATTCTCAATCCAAATCAAGCTTTTCATAAAGCTTTTCCTTAACCCAAGATTAAGCTATGCTTGAGGCCAAATTATTGGCTTTTTTCTATGCTTTTAGTTTATGTATATTAATGATTCAATCCATTATGGATTAATAATCCAATTAGAGATTATTTTAATTATTCTTTAATGATAAGCATTATCCCTTAGAAAAATTGAGATTTATCAGTCATAGCAGCGGAGCTATGGCAAAATTTTTATAAAAATTATGCATAAAATAATCTCATTCAAAGCATAAAAAGAGGACTTCCTACCATATTCTAGGAATTATCATCCTAGATTAATTGAAAGAATTTCATTACAATCATGGAGAAATTGAATTTTAATATCATGCATAAAGGATAAATTTTTATATCAAAAGTGTTATTTTTATCATTTTTAATTTTCATGCATAGAAGTATGCATAAAGGAAAATTTTTTATATCAAAAGTGTTACTTTTATCATTTTTAATTTTCATGCATAGAAGTATGCATAAAGGAAAAATTTTTATATCAAAAGTGTTACTTTTATCATTTTTTAATTTTCATGCATAGAAGTATGCATAAAGGAAAAAATTTTATATCAAAAGTGTTACTTTTATCATTTTTAATTTTCATGCATAGAAGTATGCATAAAGGAAAAAAATTTTATATCAAAAGTGTTACTTTTATCATTTTTAATTTTCATGCATAGAAGTATGCATAAAGGAAAATTTTTTATATCAAAAGTGTTACTTTTATCATTTTTAATTTTCATGCATAGAAGTATGCATAAAGGAAAAAATTTTATATCAAAAGTGTTACTTTTATCATATTGGATTTCATGCATATAGGTATGCATAAAAGATATTCTTTTTATACTAAAAGTGTGATTTTCCTCATAAATGGATTTTATGCTTAACTTAGATGCATAAGAGAAAATCTTTTATTCTAAAAGTGTAATTTCCTACCAAACTGAATTTATGCATAAGAAGATGCATAAAAGATTGATTTTAATTTCGAAAGTGTTAGTCTCCTTAAATGGAATTTATGTATAAATAAATGTGTAGAGAAATCTTATATTAAATATAAGAATTCTCTTTTTTTTTAAAAAAAAAGATGTGAAAATGGATGTATAGATGTGGATGTATGGATGTGAATGTGGATGTGGATGTGGATGTATGAATGTGGATGTATGGATGTGAATGAGGATGTGGATGTGGATGCATGGATGTAAATGTGGATGTGTATGTATGGATGTAGGCATGTAGATGTGGATGCATGAATGTGGATGTATGGATGTGAATGAGGATATAGATGTGGATGTATAGATGTGAATGTGCATGTAGATATGGATGTATAGATGTGAATACTTACAATGACGAACTTGAATCTTGACTTAGATCTCACTAACACATACCTATGCATACAATGTTGACTTGTTAATTCATAGCTTTGTGGTTATCTCCAAATCCTTACATTCGGGAGTTAAGGACTACCAATGGTATCAACACTTGTGTGAAAGAATCATAGCTAGTTGGCTAGGGAATTTACCTAGGGAATTCACTCAATAAAGGGGTGGAAAATTTTTAAAAGAATTTGATGGGAGCAGGGTTTATTTTGTTGAGAGGGGATGTGGCGTTGGGTATGCATAGATGCATGTACGCGGATGCACGTTATACATGCACGAGATGGAATGGGTATGCACAAGTGTGTACGTGAGGTGCATGTGCGCACACATGCACGAGCGAATGGTGTGTACACATGTGCATGCACATGGGCCCATGTGCACGATGTGCAAGGTGCAGATGGGTGTAGGGTAGGCACGTGTAAGTGTAAATATGCGTGGTATACACATGAGCAAGTGGGCATGCATGCATAAAGTGCAAATGCAGTACGTGTGCAAAGGTGTGTGCACGAGCATGTGTGTGGGTGGTGCATAAGTGAGTGCATGTGCATGATGTGTATGCACAGAGCAAAGCTGTGCACAAGTGAATGTGTCCATGAGTGTGTATGCATGGCATAAATGTGCATGGGATGTGGTGCACGTGGGTGTAGTGCACGTGCATGCATGTGCATATATATATATATATATGGTAAAAATCTGCATGCCCGATGCGTAAATGTAAATGTGTGAGGGGTACATGCATGTGCCAGTTATAAAACGCAAGTGAGTGTGCAATTGTGACTGTTTGGGATTCACGTGTGTGTGTGAGTGTAAATGGGTGTGCACGTGCATGGTGGGTGCCCGAGGTACAATTAGGTGAAGGTATACACGTGCAAGTGCAAATGTGTGTGTACATGCACGTTCAAGTTAATGTGTGAATGTGTGTGTGTGTGTACCATGTGTGTGTGACAGTGCATGTGCATGTTTTTAGTTGTTTTTTTAATGATTCTCAATATGTTTTTAGGTTTTTTGTGTTTTTCTCATTTTCAGTGAAGGTAGTAACTGTACACTTGGGGAAGGGCCACATTACATATTTACCGTATGCGCAATTGGCAACGGCATATAATCATTTTGGCCATTCCACAATGAAAGCTTGGGTGCCGCCATGGTCTTCTTTGTTGGCACGCTTGATTGAGCGTCGTCTTTCTAGTTCTATAGAGCTTACGAGTTGGTGTTGTGGGGTCATAGTGATCTTTTTGAGCCATGGGGTTGTTCGGTAGTGCCACGGAAGTGTGTGCACAATTGTCTTTAGGGGTTTGGCACCATGGGTGGCACTTCTTTAATGAAAATAGGGATGGATGTGGGCAAGGTATTTCCTCTTGTTGCTTGGAGTCCAAAGGCTCTACCCACTTTTTTGAAGATGGTGTCGGCACATGAGTCAAGGTGGAAGCCACTACTCTCCATTCTTGCTTAAGCTTTGGAGTTGGCATTGGAGGTATGGGTCCGTTGAGGCCAAAGCTATATAGAATGTTGATAAGAGATGATCTACTGCCAAGTTTGTCTATGAAAATATTGATAAGAGATGATCTACTGCCAAGTTTGTCTATGACAATGTGATTACTCACATCTCAGTTGCTCACAAGGAATTGGCTTTGGATCTCCACACCCACTTGGATTTGAGGTGATGGCTCTCATGATTGGAGGATAAGACTTGGGATCTTGATAAGTTCGGGGTGCGTCACCCACCAGGGATACGGTAACCATTCCATGGGGAAAGCTCAAGCATTACGTTTCTTCTTCCTCCCCATTTATGTGACGATGCAAGCCGTGGCCATGATCCATCGCCTTCCGTGGATGATGTTCTCTTTTATTGTATATTTATGGGGTTCACATAAATATACAAGATGTAGGTTTAGCTCCAATATAAAATTCAGCTTCAAAACAATCGACGGTCATATAAAATTCACGCAGGTGGTGCGAGAGGTGGGTGACCTAATGAGGTCCATGTCTGCCAAGACAACATGTTGTGGCTAGGCCCAATGTCAAGTATTGCGGGCCATGCAGCTAGATCGAGCTCAACTAGTGCTGCGAACATTGATGACCAGCCTAGGTGATAGCGTCCACATTTACGCCACTGGCTGGGTGGATGAGATTATGGGGAATATGTCACCAGTGGTTTATAGGTTGTGCAGCCACTTTGGTGTACTAGAGTTATAGTATAGTTATAGCACCAGCTCATGTAATTAGGTTTACAATGTGGATTGACCTTTGTACGTTATAATAGGATAGTACTTTTCCTTATAGTATGTACTCTTATCTCTTTATATATGGTTGTAGCGAAGAGAAGAGAATAGAAGAAAATTTGGTCATCTATCTCTCTTGTGTGATTGACTATTCTTGTGCATTTGTGTTTGCTTGCAAGGAGTTCAAGCTAACCCTCTCCCCCACATCCTTCTCATGGTATTAGAGCACTGGTTCATGTGAAGTCTTTTTGGGGAAACTTTAACTCAAGGCGATTCAATTTTGCCATTGGTTCCATTTCGAATGCATCAAGCACGAACATGGATGCAATTTCGACACCATCTAATCATGCAAACCCTGTCCCAAGCTTCAATGGGGATGAGTATCCATGGTTGTTTTGCAAAAACGTGAATCCAATCCTCAAAGTCATAATACTCCTCTTACCTTAACACATCGGCCACCCCTTCTAATCATTATGGAAATCCTAAACCTTGCCGACAAACATGAAATCCACCCCCCAAAATGACCCTTCAGGGAGGTCACCATCAAGAAGGAGTGGGTACCTACTAAGAGTACCCTGGCTAGCCGAGACAAGTATGATGCCAAAGCAAAGACCTAGTAGCCACCACCATTTGGTCTACCAAATTCGGAGCCTTAATAAGGGTCTTTTACCCTAAACTCAACACCCCACCACTCAAAGTGTAAGACGCTCAAGGCTTTTTCAAAGGGAAAACCTTCTTTGTCCCAAAAACCTCATCATCTGCACCACGACAGCACGATGGACTCGAATCCAGATTGAGAGTCTGGCCCTACACAACAATGGGTCTAGGAGCAAGGTAGCCTTGTCATATCACCATGAAACTCCTAACATTTACCTTGGTTAATTAACTGAGGTAGCTAGACCACCACACACTCGTGCACACCACCTCCCAAAATACACACAAATCCAAAAAATTCAAACACCCACTCACCTTCTCGGCAAATAATAATAGTAAGATGTGGACTGTAATAACACATCTCCATGAAAGGATGAGGAAGTATGCTTACATTTCTTTTGCTACTACCATTTGGCTGACACGATCGGGCACACAGCTTAGGTATGAGGATAGTGTTAAATTTGCAGCAATGTGATGAGCTACGGTGGATCAAATGCAAGAATCAACATAATTAGCATGTGATTAAGATGAAATTAGTGAACAATTAACCTTATATGATAATGTAGGCATGGGTGCTCAAAAATCAACAATTGCTCATTAGGCCAATGCCTCAATTTATAGGTTGTACATCCACCAGATGCCAAGCATCTAATCCCACTGATTTCTCCTTTGATTTGTGCCACCTCCCCTACATCTGCTGGGGCCACCTTTTCCTAGAATCTTTCCACACCCCTACATTCATTCATGCTACCCTTGATTCTCTAATTAGTAGATACCTCTCACCTTTTCGCTGCTACCCACTCAATTACAGGTTCCCTTTTACAGTCTCTTGCTAAGGGCTTGTTTCCACACACACCCATTCACTTGCATATTTCAACAGATAATAGGGATCTCACTATGATCAGTCAGGGAATTGCTTGGCAACGCCATCTTCAAGACATATATACAAGAGATATAGGATACGTCCCCCTAATACAAAGCTTAGACAGTGCATGGGAGACTATTGCTAGTATTGCAAACTTAGCACATATGGAATGCTAGATGCACTAAGGCCATTGAGGGCACTTTTCTTTATGAGTCACAATTGTAAGATTTGGAGTGATATCATCCACACCCTCATGGCCACTTCATCTAGATTTGGAATGGTATCATCCACACCCTCATGGGGACACTTTATCTAGAATCCATGGACCTTTGAGGGGGGCTCTAGAGAGAAAGTGCAACCAGTTTATGAGAGAGTGGGGTTATAAAAATAATAAGAAAAGATAAAGAATGCAAGAACACCACAATGCCTAAGAATAAGCATAAAATGCCACACAAGATTAAAGAAGGCTGACAATGGGAAAAAAAGATAAAGCCATCAAAGAGCGCAAACAAAGGTAGCAAGAGAAACACCAGCACAAAGAAGCTAGTGGAGCAAAACAACAAAGTTAGAATAGACACAAGGCACACCAACTAAGGCGAGCGCCTGCAACCATAATTGAAACATGTGAAAGCAGAAGAGAATGCCAAGGCAATCACACATAGACATAAAGATGACCACATGGCCCCAACACTTGAGCATTCATTTTATACACACGATTCCCATCACACAACCCATGCGTACACCATACAAAGCATGTGAGACCACTCAAACCATGCAAAATCTATCTAATTCATGTGACTAGCACACAATGTATGTCTAGCCCATGTGACCCATTCGTGCTACCACAGAACCCTTTCACAAATCACTTTTACAAATACATGTTTGCATATAGAAACCCCATAGATTGGGAGACCCTTGCCTCCCCTCACAATACAAATCCAAAATACACATTTAGATTGAATATCTCGCTACTCCACACCAATGTTGACCCGAAATTATAGTGTTGTCTTCTACCTAGGTTGTTACACCTAAGCTAAGATTTTATATGGTAAAATGAGTTAAAAACATAAATTTTAGCACATGAGAGATTAAAACTAATCCAAATTGAGCAAGGCACAATAGCGGAGAGATAGACCTAATCTATTGCACATTGCAAAATATGAATACTTACAATGACGAACTTGAATCTTGACTTAGATCTCACTAACACATACCTATGCATACAATGTTGACTTGTTAATTCATAGCTTTGTGGTTATCTCCAAATCCTTACATTCGGGAGTTAAGGACTACCAATGGTATCAACACTTGTGTGAAAGAATCATAGCTAGTTGGCTAGGGAATTTACCTAGGGAATTCACTCAATAAAGGGGTGGAAAATTTTTAAAAGAATTTGATGGGAGCAGGGTTTATTTTGTTGAGAGGGGATGTGGCGTTGGGTATGCATAGATGCATGTACGCGGATGCACGTTATACATGCACGAGATGGAATGGGTATGCACAAGTGTGTACGTGAGGTGCATGTGCGCACACATGCACGAGCGAATGGTGTGTACACATGTGCATGCACATGGGCCCATGTGCACGATGTGCAAGGTGCAGATGGGTGTAGGGTAGGCACGTGTAAGTGTAAATATGCGTGGTATACACATGAGCAAGTGGGCATGCATGCATAAAGTGCAAATGCAGTACGTGTGCAAAGGTGTGTGCACGAGCATGTGTGTGGGTGGTGCATAAGTGAGTGCATGTGCATGATGTGTATGCACAGAGCAAAGCTGTGCACAAGTGAATGTGTCCATGAGTGTGTATGCATGGCATAAATGTGCATGGGATGTGGTGCACGTGGGTGTAGTGCACGTGCATGCATGTGCATATATATATATATATGGTAAAAATCTGCATGCCCGATGCGTAAATGTAAATGTGTGAGGGGTACATGCATGTGCCAGTTATAAAACGCAAGTGAGTGTGCAATTGTGACTGTTTGGGATTCACGTGTGTGTGTGTGAGTGTAAATGGGTGTGCACGTGCATGGTGGGTGCCCGAGGTACAATTAGGTGAAGGTATACACGTGCAAGTGCAAATGTGTGTGTACATGCACGTTCAAGTTAATGTGTGAATGTGTGTGTGTGTGTACCATGTGTGTGTGACAGTGCATGTGCATGTTTTTAGTTGTTTTTTTAATGATTCTCAATATGTTTTTAGGTTTTTTGTGTTTTTCTCATTTTCAGTGAAGGTAGTAACTGTACACTTGGGGAAGGGCCACATTACATATTTACCGTATGCGCAATTGGCAACGGCATATAATCATTTTGGCCATTCCACAATGAAAGCTTGGGTGCCGCCATGGTCTTCTTTGTTGGCACGCTTGATTGAGCGTCGTCTTTCTAGTTCTATAGAGCTTACGAGTTGGTGTTGTGGGGTCATAGTGATCTTTTTGAGCCATGGGGTTGTTCGGTAGTGCCACGGAAGTGTGTGCACAATTGTCTTTAGGGGTTTGGCACCATGGGTGGCACTTCTTTAATGCAAATAGGGATGGATATGGGCAAGGTATTTCCTCTTGTTGCTTGGAGTCCAAAGGCTCTACCCACTTTTTTGAAGATGGTGTCGGCACATGAGTCAAGGTGGAAGCCACTACTCTCCATTCTTGCTTAAGCTTTGGAGTTGGCATTGGAGGTATGGGTCCGTTGAGGCCAAAGCTATATAGAATGTTGATAAGAGATGATCTACTGCCAAGTTTGTCTATGAAAATATTGATAAGAGATGATCTACTGCCAAGTTTGTCTATGACAATGTGATTACTCACATCTCAGTTGCTCACAAGGAATTGGCTTTGGATCTCCACACCCACTTGGATTTGAGGTGATGGCTCTCATGATTGGAGGATAAGACTTGGGATCTTGATAAGTTCGGGGTGCGTCACCCACCAGGGATACGGTAACCATTCCATGGGGAAAGCTCAAGCATTACGTTTCTTCTTCCTCCCCATTTATGTGACGATGCAAGCCGTGGCCATGATCCATCGCCTTCCGTGGATGATGTTCTCTTTTATTGTATATTTATGGGGTTCACATAAATATACAAGATGTAGGTTTAGCTCCAATATAAAATTCAACTTCAAAACAATCGACGGTCATATAAAATTCACGCAGGTGGTGCGAGAGGTGGGTGACCTAATGAGGTCCATGTCTGCCAAGACAACATGTTGTGGCTAGGCCCAATGTCAAGTATTGCGGGCCATGCAGCTAGATCGAGCTCAACTAGTGCTGCGAACATTGATGACCAGCCTAGGTGATAGCTTCCACATTTACGCCACTAGCTGGGTGGATGAGATTATGGGGAATATGTCACCAGTGGTTTATAGGTTGTGCAGCCACTTTGGTGTACTAGAGTTATAGTATAGTTATATCACCAGCTCATGTAATTAGGTTTACAATGTGGATTGACCTTTGTACGTTATAATAGGATAGTACTTTTCCTTATAGTATGTACTCTTATCTCTTTATATATGGTTGTAGCGAAGAGAAGAGAATAGAAGAAAATTTGGTCATCTATCTCTCTTGTGTGATTGACTATTCTTGTGCATTTGTGTTTGCTTGCAAGGAGTTCAAGCTAACCCTCTCCCCCACATCCTTCTCATGGTATTAGAGCACTGGTTCATGTGAAGTCTTTTTGGGGAAACTTTAACTCAAGGCGATTCAATTTTGCCATTGGTTCCATTTCGAATGCATCAAGCACGAACATGGATGCAATTTCGACACCATCTAATCATGCAAACCCTGTCCCAAGCTTCAATGGGGATGAGTATCCATGGTTGTTTTGCAAAAACGTGAATCCAATCCTCAAAGTCATAATACTCCTCTTACCTTAACACATCGGCCACCCCTTCTAATCATTATGGAAATCCTAAACCTTGCCGACAAACATGAAATCCACCCCCCAAAATGACCCTTCAGGGAGGTCACCATCAAGAAGGAGTGGGTACCTACTAAGAGTACCCTGGCTAGCCGAGACAAGTATGATGCCAAAGCAAAGACCTAGTAGCCACCACCATTTGGTCTACCAAATTCGGAGCCTTAATAAGGGTCTTTTACCCTAAACTCAACACCCCACCACTCAAAGTGTAAGACGCTCAAGGCTTTTTCAAAGGGAAAACCTTCTTTGTCCCAAAAACCTCATCATCTGCACCACGACAGCATGATGGACTCAAATCCAGATTGAGAGTCTGGCCCTACACAACAATGGGTCTAGGAGCAAGGTAGCCTTGTCATATCACCATGAAACTCCTAACATTTACCTTGGTTAATTAACTGAGGTAGCTAGACCACCACACACTCGTGCACACCACCTCCCAAAATACACACAAATCCAAAAAATTCAAACACCCACTCACCTTCTCGGCAAATAATAATAGTAAGATGTGGACTGTAATAACACATCTCCATGAAAGGATGAGGAAGTATGCTTACATTTCTTTTGCTACTACCATTTGGCTGACACGATCGGGCACACAGCTTAGGTATGAGGATAGTGTTAAATTTGCAGCAATGTGATGAGCTACGGTGGATCAAATGCAAGAATCAACATAATTAGCATGTGATTAAGATGAAATTAGTGAACAATTAACCTTATATGATAATGTAGGCATGGGTGCTCAAAAATCAACAATTGCTCATTAGGCCAATGCCTCAATTTATAGGTTGTACATCCACCAGATGCCAAGCATCTAATCCCACTGATTTCTCCTTTGATTTGTGCCACCTCCCCTACATCTGCTGGGGCCACCTTTTCCTAGAATCTTTCCACACCCCTACATTCATTCATGCTACCCTTGATTCTCTAATTAGTAGATACCTCTCACCTTTTCGCTGCTACCCACTCAATTACAGGTTCCCTTTTACAGTCTCTTGCTAAGGGCTTGTTTCCACACACACCCATTCACTTGCATATTTCAACAGATAATAGGGATCTCACTATGATCAGTCAGGGAATTGCTTGGCAACGCCATCTTCAAGACATATATACAAGAGATATAGGATACGTCCCCCTAATACAAAGCTTAGACAGTGCATGGGAGACTATTGCTAGTATTGCAAACTTAGCACATATGGAATGCTAGATGCACTAAGGCCATTGAGGGCACTTTTCTTTATGAGTCACAATTGTAAGATTTGGAGTGATATCATCCACACCCTCATGGCCACTTCATCTAGATTTGGAATGGTATCATCCACACCCTCATGGGGACACTTTATCTAGAATCCATGGACCTTTGAGGGGGGCTCTAGAGAGAAAGTGCAACCAGTTTATGAGAGAGTGGGGTTATAAAAATAATAAGAAAAGATAAAGAATGCAAGAACACCACAATGCCTAAGAATAAGCATAAAATGCCACACAAGATTAAAGAAGGCTGACAATGGGAAAAAAAGATAAAGCCATCAAAGAGCGCAAACAAAGGTAGCAAGAGAAACACCAGCACAAAGAAGCTAGTGGAGCAAAACAACAAAGTTAGAATAGACACAAGGCACACCAACTAAGGCGAGCGCCTGCAACCATAATTGAAACATGTGAAAGCAGAAGAGAATGCCAAGGCAATCACACATAGACATAAAGATGACCACATGGCCCCAACACTTGAGCATTCATTTTATACACACGATTCCCATCACACAACCCATGCGTACACCATACAAAGCATGTGAGACCACTCAAACCATGCAAAATCTATCTAATTCATGTGACTAGCACACAATCTATGTCTAGCCCATGTGACCCATTCGTGCTACCACAGAACCCTTTCACAAATCACTTTTACAAATACATGTTTGCATATAGAAACCCCATAGATTGGGAGACCCTTGCCTCCCCTCACAATACAAATCCAAAATACACATTTAGATTGAATATCTCGCTACTCCACACCAATGTTGACCCGAAATTATAGTGTTGTCTTCTACCTAGGTTGTTACACCTAAGCTAAGATTTTATATGGTAAAATGAGTTAAAAACATAAATTTTAGCACATGAGAGATTAAAACTAATCCAAATTGAGCAAGGCACAATAGCGGAGAGATAGACCTAATCTATTGCACATTGCAAAATATGAATACTTACAATGACGAACTTGAATCTTGACTTAGATCTCACTAACACATACCTATGCATACAATGTTGACTTGTTAATTCATAGCTTTGTGGTTATCTCCAAATCCTTACATTCGGGAGTTAAGGACTACCAATGGTATCAACACTTGTGTGAAAGAATCATAGCTAGTTGGCTAGGGAATTTACCTAGGGAATTCACTCAATAAAGGGGTGGAAAATTTTTAAAAGAATTTGATGGGAGCAGGGTTTATTTTGTTGAGAGGGGATGTGGCGTTGGGTATGCATAGATGCATGTACGCGGATGCACGTTATACATGCACGAGATGGAATGGGTATGCACAAGTGTGTACGTGAGGTGCATGTGCGCACACATGCACGAGCGAATGGTGTGTACACATGTGCATGCACATGGGCCCATGTGCACGATGTGCAAGGTGCAGATGGGTGTAGGGTAGGCACGTGTAAGTGTAAATATGCGTGGTATACACATGAGCAAGTGGGCATGCATGCATAAAGTGCAAATGCAGTACGTGTGCAAAGGTGTGTGCACGAGCATGTGTGTGGGTGGTGCATAAGTGAGTGCATGTGCATGATGTGTATGCACAGAGCAAAGCTGTGCACAAGTGAATGTGTCCATGAGTGTGTATGCATGGCATAAATGTGCATGGGATGTGGTGCACGTGGGTGTAGTGCACGTGCATGCATGTGCATATATATATATATATGGTAAAAATCTGCATGCCCGATGCGTAAATGTAAATGTGTGAGGGGTACATGCATGTGCCAGTTATAAAACGCAAGTGAGTGTGCAATTGTGACTGTTTGGGATTCACGTGTGTGTGTGAGTGTAAATGGGTGTGCACGTGCATGGTGGGTGCCCGAGGTACAATTAGGTGAAGGTATACACGTGCAAGTGCAAATGTGTGTGTACATGCACGTTCAAGTTAATGTGTGAATGTGTGTGTGTGTGTACCATGTGTGTGTGACAGTGCATGTGCATGTTTTTAGTTGTTTTTTTAATGATTCTCAATATGTTTTTAGGTTTTTTGTGTTTTTCTCATTTTCAGTGAAGGTAGTAACTGTACACTTGGGGAAGGGCCACATTACATATTTACCGTATGCGCAATTGGCAACGGCATATAATCATTTTGGCCATTCCACAATGAAAGCTTGGGTGCCGCCATGGTCTTCTTTGTTGGCACGCTTGATTGAGCGTCGTCTTTCTAGTTCTATAGAGCTTACGAGTTGGTGTTGTGGGGTCATAGTGATCTTTTTGAGCCATGGGGTTGTTCGGTAGTGCCACGGAAGTGTGTGCACATTTGTCTTTAGGGGTTTGGCACCATGGGTGGCACTTCTTTAATGAAAATAGGGATGGATATGGGCAAGGTATTTCCTCTTGTTGCTTGGAGTCCAAAGGCTCTACCCACTTTTTTGAAGATGGTGTCGGCACATGAGTCAAGGTGGAAGCCACTACTCTCCATTCTTGCTTAAGCTTTGGAGTTGGCATTGGAGGTATGGGTCCGTTGAGGCCAAAGCTATATAGAATGTTGATAAGAGATGATCTACTGCCAAGTTTGTCTATGAAAATATTGATAAGAGATGATCTACTGCCAAGTTTGTCTATGACAATGTGATTACTCACATCTCAGTTGCTCACAAGGAATTGGCTTTGGATCTCCACACCCACTTGGATTTGAGGTGATGGCTCTCATGATTGGAGGATAAGACTTGGGATCTTGATAAGTTCGGGGTGCGTCACCCACCAGGGATACGGTAACCATTCCATGGGGAAAGCTCAAGCATTACGTTTCTTCTTCCTCCCCATTTATGTGACGATGCAAGCCGTGGCCATGATCCATCGCCTTCCGTGGATGATGTTCTCTTTTATTGTATATTTATGGGGTTCACATAAATATACAAGATGTAGGTTTAGCTCCAATATAAAATTCAGCTTCAAAACAATCGACGGTCATATAAAATTCACGCAGGTGGTGCGAGAGGTGGGTGACCTAATGAGGTCCATGTCTGCCAAGACAACATGTTGTGGCTAGGCCCAATGTCAAGTATTGCGGGCCATGCAGCTAGATCGAGCTCAACTAGTGCTGCGAACATTGATGACCAGCCTAGGTGATAGCTTCCACATTTACGCCACTGGCTGGGTGGATGAGATTATGGGGAATATGTCACCAGTGGTTTATAGGTTGTGCAGCCACCTTGGTGTACTAGAGTTATAGTATAGTTATAGCACCAGCTCATGTAATTAGGTTTACAATGTGGATTGACCTTTGTACGTTATAATAGGATAGTACTTTTCCTTATAGTATGTACTCTTATCTCTTTATATATGGTTGTAGCGAAGAGAAGAGAATAGAAGAAAATTTGGTCATCTATCTCTCTTGTGTGATTGACTATTCTTGTGCATTTGTGTTTGCTTGCAAGGAGTTCAAGCTAACCCTCTCCCCCACATCCTTCTCATGGTATTAGAGCACTGGTTCATGTGAAGTCTTTTTGGGGAAACTTTAACTCAAGGCGATTCAATTTTGCCATTGGTTCCATTTCGAATGCATCAAGCACGAACATGGATCCAATTTCGACACCATCTAATCATGCAAACCCTGTCCCAAGCTTCAATGGGGATGAGTATCCATGGTTGTTTTGCAAAAACGTGAATCCAATCCTCAAAGTCATAATACTCCTCTTACCTTAACACATCGGCCACCCCTTCTAATCATTATGGAAATCCTAAACCTTGCCGACAAACATGAAATCCACCCCCCAAAATGACCCTTCAGGGAGGTCACCATCAAGAAGGAGTGGGTACCTACTAAGAGTACCCTGGCTAGCCGAGACAAGTATGATGCCAAAGCAAAGACCTAGTAGCCACCACCATTTGGTCTACCGAATTCGGAGCCTTAATAAGGGTCTTTTACCCTAAACTCAACACCCCACCACTCAAAGTGTAAGACGCTCAAGGCTTTTTCAAAGGGAAAACCTTCTTTGTCCCAAAAACCTCATCATCTGCACCACGACAGCACGATGGACTCGAATCCAGATTGAGAGTCTGGCCCTACACAACAATGGGTCTAGGAGCAAGGTAGCCTTGTCATATCACCATGAAACTCCTAACATTTACCTTGGTTAATTAACTGAGGTAGCTAGACCACCACACACTCGTGCACACCACCTCCCAAAATACACACAAATCCAAAAAATTCAAACACCCACTCACCTTCTCGGCAAATAATAATAGTAAGATGTGGACTGTAATAACACATCTCCATGAAAGGATGAGGAAGTATGCTTACATTTCTTTTGCTACTACCATTTGGCTGACACGATCGGGCACACAGCTTAGGTATGAGGATAGTGTTAAATTTGCAGCAATGTGATGAGCTATGGTGGATCAAATGCAAGAATCAACATAATTAGCATGTGATTAAGATGAAATTAGTGAACAATTAACCTTATATGATAATGTAGGCATGGGTGCTCAAAAATCAACAATTGCTCATTAGGCCAATGCCTCAATTTATAGGTTGTACATCCACCAGATGCCAAGCATCTAATCCCACTGATTTCTCCTTTGATTTGTGCCACCTCCCCTACATCTGCTGGGGCCACCTTTTCCTAGAATCTTTCCACACCCCTACATTCATTCATGCTACCCTTGATTCTCTAATTAGTAGATACCTCTCACCTTTTCGCTGCTACCCACTCAATTACAGGTTCCCTTTTACAGTCTCTTGCTAAGGGCTTGTTTCCACACACACCCATTCACTTGCATATTTCAACAGATAATAGGGATCTCACTATGATCAGTCAGGGAATTGCTTGGCAACGCCATCTTCAAGACATATATACAAGAGATATAGGATACGTCCCCCTAATACAAAGCTTAGACAGTGCATGGGAGACTATTGCTAGTATTGCAAACTTAGCACATATGGAATGCTAGATGCACTAAGGCCATTGAGGGCACTTTTCTTTATGAGTCACAATTGTAAGATTTGGAGTGATATCATCCACACCCTCATGGCCACTTCATCTAGATTTGGAATGGTATCATCCACACCCTCATGGGGACACTTTATCTAGAATCCATGGACCTTTGAGGGGGGCTCTAGAGAGAAAGTGCAACCAGTTTATGAGAGAGTGGGGTTATAAAAATAATAAGAAAAGATAAAGAATGCAAGAACACCACAATGCCTAAGAATAAGCATAAAATGCCACACAAGATTAAAGAAGGCTGACAATGGGAAAAAAAGATAAAGCCATCAAAGAGCGCAAACAAAGGTAGCAAGAGAAACACCAGCACAAAGAAGCTAGTGGAGTAAAACAACAAAGTTAGAATAGACACAAGGCACACCAACTAAGGCGAGCGCCTGCAACCATAATTGAAACATGTGAAAGCAGAAGAGAATGCCAAGGCAATCACACATAGACATAAAGATGACCACATGGCCCCAACACTTGAGCATTCATTTTATACGCACGATTCCCATCACACAACCCATGCGTACACCATACAAAGCATGTGAGACCACTCAAACCATGCAAAATCTATCTAATTCATGTGACTAGCACACAATGTATGTCTAGCCCATGTGACCCATTCGTGCTACCACAGAACCCTTTCACAAATCACTTTTACAAATACATGTTTGCATATAGAAACCCCATAGATTGGGAGACCCTTGCCTCCCCTCACAATACAAATCCAAAATACACATTTAGATTGAATATCTCGCTACTCCACACCAATGTTGACCCGAAATTATAGTGTTGTCTTCTACCTAGGTTGTTACACCTAAGCTAAGATTTTATATGGTAAAATGAGTTAAAAACATAAATTTTAGCACATGAGAGATTAAAACTAATCCAAATTGAGCAAGGCACAATAGCGGAGAGATAGACCTAATCTATTGCACATTGCAAAATATGAATACTTACAATGACGAACTTGAATCTTGACTTAGATCTCACTAACACATACCTATGCATACAATGTTGACTTGTTAATTCATAGCTTTGTGGTTATCTCCAAATCCTTACATTCGGGAGTTAAGGACTACCAATGGTATCAACACTTGTGTGAAAGAATCATAGCTAGTTGGCTAGGGAATTTACCTAGGGAATTCACTCAATAAAGGGGTGGAAAATTTTTAAAAGAATTTGATGGGAGCAGGGTTTATTTTGTTGAGAGGGGATGTGGCGTTGGGTATGCATAGATGTATGTACGCGGATGCACGTTATACATGCACGAGATGGAATGGGTATGCACAAGTGTGTACGTGAGGTGCATGTGCGCACACATGCACGAGCGAATGGTGTGTACACATGTGCATGCACATGGGCCCATGTGCACGATGTGCAAGGTGCAGATGGGTGTAGGGTAGGCACGTGTAAGTGTAAATATGCGTGGTATACACATGAGCAAGTGGGCATGCATGCATAAAGTGCAAATGCAGTACGTGTGCAAAGGTGTGTGCACGAGCATGTGTGTGGGTGGTGCATAAGTGAGTGCATGTGCATGATGTGTATGCACAGAGCAAAGCTGTGCACAAGTGAATGTGTCCATGAGTGTGTATGCATGGCATAAATGTGCATGGGATGTGGTGCACGTGGGTGTAGTGCACGTGCATGCATGTGCATATATATATATATATGGTAAAAATCTGCATGCCCGATGCGTAAATGTAAATGTGTGAGGGGTACATGCATGTGCCAGTTATAAAACGCAAGTGAGTGTGCAATTGTGACTGTTTGGGATTCACGTGTGTGTGTGAGTGTAAATGGGTGTGCACGTGCATGGTGGGTGCCCGAGGTACAATTAGGTGAAGGTATACACGTGCAAGTGCAAATGTGTGTGTACATGCACGTTCAAGTTAATGTGTGAATGTGTGTGTGTGTGTACCATGTGTGTGTGACAGTGCATGTGCATGTTTTTAGTTGTTTTTTTAATGATTCTCAATATGTTTTTAGGTTTTTTGTGTTTTTCTCATTTTCAGTGAAGGTAGTAACTGTACACTTGGGGAAGGGCCACATTACATATTTACCGTATGCGCAATTGGCAACGGCATATAATCATTTTGGCCATTCCACAATGAAAGCTTGGGTGCCGCCATGGTCTTCTTTGTTGGCACGCTTGATTGAGCGTCGTCTTTCTAGTTCTATAGAGCTTACGAGTTGGTGTTGTGGGGTCATAGTGATCTTTTTGAGCCATGGGGTTGTTCGGTAGTGCCACGGAAGTGTGTGCACAATTGTCTTTAGGGGTTTGGCACCATGGGTGGCACTTCTTTATTGAAAATAGGGATGGATATGGGCAAGGTATTTCCTCTTGTTGCTTGGAGTCCAAAGGCTCTACCCACTTTTTTGAAGATGGTGTTGGCACATGAGTCAAGGTGGAAGCCACTACTCTCCATTCTTGCTTAAGCTTTGGAGTTGGCATTGGAGGTATGGGTCCGTTGAGGCCAAAGCTATATAGAATGTTGATAAGAGATGATCTACTGCCAAGTTTGTCTATGAAAATATTGATAAGAGATGATCTACTGCCAAGTTTGTCTATGACAATGTGATTACTCACATCTCAGTTGCTCACAAGGAATTGGCTTTGGATCTCCACACCCACTTGGATTTGAGGTGATGGCTCTCATGATTGGAGGATAAGACTTGGGATCTTGATAAGTTCCGGGTGCGTCACCCACCAGGGATACGGTAACCATTCCATGGGGAAAGCTCAAGCATTACGTTTCTTCTTCCTCCCCATTTATGTGACGATGCAAGCCGTGGCCATGATCCATCGCCTTCCGTGGATGATGTTCTCTTTTATTGTATATTTATGGGGTTCACATAAATATACAAGATGTAGGTTTAGCTCCAATATAAAATTCAGCTTCAAAACAATCGACGGTCATATAAAATTCACGCAGGTGGTGCGAGAGGTGGGTGACCTAATGAGGTCCATGTCTGCCAAGACAACATGTTGTGGCTAGGCCCAATGTCAAGTATTGCGGGCCATGTAGCTAGATCGAGCTCAACTAGTGCTGCGAACATTGATGACCAGCCTAGGTGATAGCTTCCACATTTACGCCACTGGCTGGGTGGATGAGATTATGGGGAATATGTCACCAGTGGTTTATAGGTTGTGCAGCCACTTTGGTGTACTAGAGTTATAGTATAGTTATAGCACCAGCTCATGTAATTAGGTTTACAATGTGGATTGACCTTTGTACGTTATAATAGGATAGTACTTTTCCTTATAGTATGTACTCTTATCTCTTTATATATGGTTGTAGCGAAGAGAAGAGAATAGAAGAAAATTTGGTCATCTATCTCTCTTGTGTGATTGACTATTCTTGTGCATTTGTGTTTGCTTGCAAGGAGTTCAAGCTAACCCTCTCCCCCACATCCTTCTCATGGTATTAGAGCACTGGTTCATGTGAAGTCTTTTTGGGGAAACTTTAACTCAAGGCGATTCAATTTTGCCATTGGTTCCATTTCGAATGCATCAAGCACGAACATGGATGCAATTTCGACACCATCTAATCATGCAAACCCTGTCCCAAGCTTCAATGGGGATGAGTATCCATGGTTGTTTTGCAAAAACGTGAATCCAATCCTCAAAGTCATAATACTCCTCTTACCTTAACACATCGGCCACCCCTTCTAATCATTATGGAAATCCTAAACCTTGCCGACAAACATGAAATCCACCCCCCAAAATGACCCTTCAGGGAGGTCACCATCAAGAAGGAGTGGGTACCTACTAAGAGTACCCTGGCTAGCCGAGACAAGTATGATGCCAAAGCAAAGACCTAGTAGCCACCACCATTTGGTCTACCAAATTCGGAGCCTTAATAAGGGTCTTTTACCCTAAACTCAACACCCCACCACTCAAAGTGTAAGACGCTCAAGGCTTTTTCAAAGGGAAAACCTTCTTTGTCCCAAAAATCTCATCATCTGCACCACGACAGCACGATGGACTCGAATCCAGATTGAGAGTCTGGCCCTACACAACAATGGGTCTAGGAGCAAGGTAGCCTTGTCATATCACCATGAAACTCCTAACATTTACCTTGGTTAATTAACTGAGGTAGCTAGACCACCACACACTCGTGCACACCACCTCCCAAAATACACACAAATCCAAAAAATTCAAACACCCACTCACCTTCTCGGCAAATAATAATAGTAAGATGTGGACTGTAATAACACATCTCCATGAAAGGATGAGGAAGTATGCTTACATTTCTTTTGCTACTACCATTTGGCTGACACGATCGGGCACACAGCTTAGGTATGAGGATAGTGTTAAATTTGCAGCAATGTGATGAGCTACGGTGGATCAAATGCAAGAATCAACATAATTAGCATGTGATTAAGATGAAATTAGTGAACAATTAACCTTATATGATAATGTAGGCATGGGTGCTCAAAAATCAACAATTGCTCATTAGGCCAATGCCTCAATTTATAGGTTGTACATCCACCAGATGCCAAGCATCTAATCCCACTGATTTCTCCTTTGATTTGTGCCACCTCCCCTACATCTGCTGGGGCCACCTTTTCCTAGAATCTTTCCACACCCCTACATTCATTCATGCTACCCTTGATTCTCTAATTAGTAGATACCTCTCACCTTTTCGCTGCTACCCACTCAATTACAGGTTCCCTTTTACAGTCTCTTGCTAAGGGCTTGTTTCCACACACACCCATTCACTTGCATATTTCAACAGATAATAGGGATCTCACTATGATCAGTCAGGGAATTGCTTGGCAACGCCATCTTCAAGACATATATACAAGAGATATAGGATACGTCCCCCTAATACAAAGCTTAGACAGTGCATGGGAGACTATTGCTAGTATTGCAAACTTAGCACATATGGAATGCTAGATGCACTAAGGCCATTGAGGGCACTTTTCTTTATGAGTCACAATTGTAAGATTTGGAGTGATATCATCCACACCCTCATGGCCACTTCATCTAGATTTGGAATGGTATCATCCACACCCTCATGGGGACACTTTATCTAGAATCCATGGACCTTTGAGGGGGGCTCTAGAGAGAAAGTGCAACCAGTTTATGAGAGAGTGGGGTTATAAAAATAATAAGAAAAGATAAAGAATGCAAGAACACCACAATGCCTAAGAATAAGCATAAAATGCCACACAAGATTAAAGAAGGCTTACAATGGGAAAAAAAGATAAAGCCATCAAAGAGCGCAAACAAAGGTAGCAAGAGAAACACTAGCACAAAGAAGCTAGTGGAGCAAAACAACAAAGTTAGAATAGACACAAGGCACACCAACTAAGGCGAGCGCCTGCAACCATAATTGAAACATGTGAAAGCAGAAGAGAATGCCAAGGCAATCACACATAGACATAAAGATGACCACATGGCCCCAACACTTGAGCATTCATTTTATACACACGATTCCCATCACACAACCCATGCGTACACCATACAAAGCATGTGAGACCACTCAAACCATGCAAAATCTATCTAATTCATGTGACTAGCACACAATCTATGTCTAGCCCATGTGACCCATTCGTGCTACCACAGAACCCTTTCACAAATCACTTTTACAAATACATGTTTGCATATAGAAACCCCATAGATTGGGAGACCCTTGCCTCCCCTCACAATACAAATCCAAAATACACATTTAGATTGAATATCTCGCTACTCCACACCAATGTTGACCCGAAATTATAGTGTTGTCTTCTACCTAGGTTGTTACACCTAAGCTAAGATTTTATATGGTAAAATGAGTTAAAAACATAAATTTTAGCACATGAGAGATTAAAACTAATCCAAATTGAGCAAGGCACAATAGCGGAGAGATAGACCTAATCTATTGCACATTGCAAAATATGAATACTTACAATGACGAACTTGAATCTTGACTTAGATCTCACTAACACATACCTATGCATACAATGTTGACTTGTTAATTCATAGCTTTGTGGTTATCTCCAAATCCTTACATTCGGGAGTTAAGGACTACCAATGGTATCAACACTTGTGTGAAAGAATCATAGCTAGTTGGCTAGGGAATTTACCTAGGGAATTCACTCAATAAAGGGGTGGAAAATTTTTAAAAGAATTTGATGGGAGCAGGGTTTATTTTGTTGAGAGGGGATGTGGCGTTGGGTATGCATAGATGCATGTACGCGGATGCACGTTATACATGCACGAGATGGAATGGGTATGCACAAGTGTGTACGTGAGGTGCATGTGCGCACACATGCACGAGCGAATGGTGTGTACACATGTGCATGCACATGGGCCCATGTGCACGATGTGCAAGGTGCAGATGGGTGTAGGGTAGGCACGTGTAAGTGTAAATATGCGTGGTATACACATGAGCAAGTGGGCATGCATGCATAAAGTGCAAATGCAGTACGTGTGCAAAGGTGTGTGCACGAGCATGTGTGTGGGTGGTGCATAAGTGAGTGCATGTGCATGATGTGTATGCACAGAGCAAAGCTGTGCACAAGTGAATGTGTCCATGAGTGTGTATGCATGGCATAAATGTGCATGGGATGTGGTGCACGTGGGTGTAGTGCACGTGCATGCATGTGCATATATATATATATATGGTAAAAATCTGCATGCCCGATGCGTAAATGTAAATGTGTGAGGGGTACATGCATGTGCCAGTTATAAAACGCAAGTGAGTGTGCAATTGTGACTGTTTGGGATTCACGTGTGTGTGTGAGTGTAAATGGGTGTGCACGTGCATGGTGGGTGCCCGAGGTACAATTAGGTGAAGGTATACACGTGCAAGTGCAAATGTGTGTGTACATGCACGTTCAAGTTAATGTGTGAATGTGTGTGTGTGTGTACCATGTGTGTGTGACAGTGCATGTGCATGTTTTTAGTTGTTTTTTTAATGATTCTCAATATGTTTTTAGGTTTTTTGTGTTTTTCTCATTTTCAGTGAAGGTAGTAACTGTACACTTGGGGAAGGGCCACATTACATATTTACCGTATGCGCAATTGGCAACGGCATATAATCATTTTGGCCATTCCACAATGAAAGCTTGGGTGCCGCCATGGTCTTCTTTGTTGGCACGCTTGATTGAGCGTCGTCTTTCTAGTTCTATAGAGCTTACGAGTTGGTGTTGTGGGGTCATAGTGATCTTTTTGAGCCATGGGGTTGTTCGGTAGTGCCACGGAAGTGTGTGCACATTTGTCTTTAGGGGTTTGGCACCATGGGTGGCACTTCTTTAATGAAAATAGGGATGGATATGGGCAAGGTATTTCCTCTTGTTGCTTGGAGTCCAAAGGCTCTACCCACTTTTTTGAAGATGGTGTCGGCACATGAGTCAAGGTGGAAGCCACTACTCTCCATTCTTGCTTAAGCTTTGGAGTTGGCATTGGAGGTATGGGTCCGTTGAGGCCAAAGCTATATAGAATGTTGATAAGAGATGATCTACTGCCAAGTTTGTCTATGAAAATATTGATAAGAGATGATCTACTGCCAAGTTTGTCTATGACAATGTGATTACTCACATCTCAGTTGCTCACAAGGAATTGGCTTTGGATCTCCACACCCACTTGGATTTGAGGTGATGGCTCTCATGATTGGAGGATAAGACTTGGGATCTTGATAAGTTCGGGGTGCGTCACCCACCAGGGATACGGTAACCATTCCATGGGGAAAGCTCAAGCATTACGTTTCTTCTTCCTCCCCATTTATGTGACGATGCAAGCCGTGGCCATGATCCATCGCCTTCCGTGGATGATGTTCTCTTTTATTGTATATTTATGGGGTTCACATAAATATACAAGATGTAGGTTTAGCTCCAATATAAAATTCAGCTTCAAAACAATCGACGGTCATATAAAATTCACGCAGGTGGTGCGAGAGGTGGGTGACCTAATGAGGTCCATGTCTGCCAAGACAACATGTTGTGGCTAGGCCCAATGTCAAGTATTGCGGGCCATGCAGCTAGATCGAGCTCAACTAGTGCTGCGAACATTGATGACCAGCCTAGGTGATAGCTTCCACATTTACGCCACTGGCTGGGTGGATGAGATTATGGGGAATATGTCACCAGTGGTTTATAGGTTGTGCAGCCACCTTGGTGTACTAGAGTTATAGTATAGTTATAGCACCAGCTCATGTAATTAGGTTTACAATGTGGATTGACCTTTGTACGTTATAATAGGATAGTACTTTTCCTTATAGTATGTACTCTTATCTCTTTATATATGGTTGTAGCGAAGAGAAGAGAATAGAAGAAAATTTGGTCATCTATCTCTCTTGTGTGATTGACTATTCTTGTGCATTTGTGTTTGCTTGCAAGGAGTTCAAGCTAACCCTCTCCCCCACATCCTTCTCATGGTATTAGAGCACTGGTTCATGTGAAGTCTTTTTGGGGAAACTTTAACTCAAGGCGATTCAATTTTGCCATTGGTTCCATTTCAAATGCATCAAGCACGAACATGGATCCAATTTCGACACCATCTAATCATGCAAACCCTGTCCCAAGCTTCAATGGGGATGAGTATCCATGGTTGTTTTGCAAAAACGTGAATCCAATCCTCAAAGTCATAATACTCCTCTTACCTTAACACATCGGCCACCCCTTCTAATCATTATGGAAATCCTAAACCTTGCCGACAAACATGAAATCCACCCCCCAAAATGCCCCTTCAGGGAGGTCACCATCAAGAAGGAGTGGGTACCTACTAAGAGTACCCTGGCTAGCCGAGACAAGTATACTTGTCTCGGCTAGCCAGGGTACTCTTAGTAGGTACCCACTCCTTCTTGATGGTGACCTCCCTGAAGGGTCATTTTGGGGGGTGGATTTCATGTTTGTCGGCAAGGTTTAGGATTTCCATAATGATTAGAAGGGGTGGCCGATGTGTTAAGGTAAGAGGAGTATTATGACTTTGAGGATTGGATTCACGTTTTTGCAAAACAACCATGGATACTCATCCCCATTGACGCTTGGGACAGGGTTTGCATGATTAGATGGTGTTGAAATTGCATCCATGTTCGTGCTTGATGCATTCGAAATGGAACCAATGGCAAAATTGAATCGCCTTGAGTTAAAGTTTCCCCAAAAAGACTTCACATGAACCAGTGCTCTAATACCATGAGAAGGATGTGGGGGAGAGGGTTAGCTTGAACTCCTTGCAAGCAAACACAAATGCACAAGAATAGTCAATCACACAAGAGAGATAGATGACCAAATTTTCTTCTATTCTCTTCTCTTCGCTACAACCATATATAAAGAGATAAGAGTACATACTATAAGGAAAATTACTATCCTATTATAACGTACAAAGGTCAATCCACATTGTAAACCTAATTACATGAGCTGGTGCTATAACTATACTATAACTCTAGTACACCAAAGTGGCTGCACAACCTATAAACCACTGGTGACATATTCCCCATAATCTCATCCACCCAGCCAGTGGCGTAAATGTGGAAGCTATCACCTAGGCTGGTCATCAATGTTCGCAGTACTAGTTGAGCTCGATCTAGCTGCATGGCCCGCAATACTTGACATTGGGCCTAGCCACAACATGTTGTCTTGGCAGACATGGACCTCATTAGGTCACCCACCTCTCGCACCACCTGCGTGAATTTTATATGACCGTCGATTGTTTTGAAGCTGAATTTTATATTGGAGCTAAACCTACATCTTGTATATTTATGTGAACCCCATAAATATACAATAAAAGAGAACATCATCCACGGAAGGCGATGGATCATGGCCACGGCTTGCATCGTCACATAAATGGGGAGGAAGAAGAAACGTAATGCTTGAGCTTTCCCCATGGAATGGTTACGGTATCCCTGGTGGGTGACGCACCCCGAACTTATCAAGATCCCAAGTCTTATCCTCCAATCATGAGAGCCATCACCTCAAATCCAAGTGGGTGTGGAGTCCCAAAGCCAATTCCTTGTGAGCAACTGAGATGTGAGTAATCACATTGTCATAGACAAACTTGGCAGTAGATCATCTCTTATCAATATTTTCATAGACAAACTTGGCAGTAGATGATCTCTTATCAACATTCTATATAGCTTTGGCCTCAACGGACCCATACCTCCAATGCCAACTCCAAAGCTTAAGCAAGAATGGAGAGTAGTGGCTTCCACCTTGACTCATGTGCCGACACCATCTTCAAAAAAGTGGGTAGAGCCTTTGGACTCCAAGCAACAAGAGGAAATACCTTGCCCATATCCATCCCTATTTTCATTAAAGAAGTGCCACCCATGGTGCCAAACCCCTAAAGACAATTGTGCACACACTTCCGTGGCACTACCGAACAACCCCATGGCTCAAAAAGATCACTATGACCCCACAACACCAACTCGTAAGCTCTATAGAACTAGAAATACGACGCTCAATCAAGCGTGCCAACAAAGAAGACCATGGCGGCACCCAAGCTTTCATTGTGGAATGGCCAAAATGATTATATGCCGTTGCCAATTGCGCATACGGTAAATATGTAATGTGGCCCTTCCCCAAGTGTACAGTTACTACCTTCACTGAAAATGAGAAAAACACAAAAAACCTAAAAACATATTGAGAATCATTAAAAAAACAACTAAAAACATGCACATGCACTGTCACACACACATGGTACACACACACACACATTCACACATTAACTTGAACGTGCATGTACACACACATTTGCACTTGCACGTGTATACCTTCACCTAATTGTACCTCAGGCACCAACCATGCACGTGCACACCCATTTACACTCACACACACACGTGAATCCCAAACAGTCACAATTGCACACTCACTTGCGTTTTATAACTGGCACATGCATGTACCCCTCACACATTTACATTTACGCATCGGGCATGCAGATTTTTACCATATATATATATATATGCACATGCATGCACGTGCACTACACCCACGTGCACCACATCCCATGCACATTTATGCCATGCATACACACTCATGGACACATTCACTTGTGCACAGCTTTGCTCTGTGCATACACATCATGCACATGCACTCACTTATGCACCACCCACACACATGCTCGTGCACACACCTTTGCACACGTACTGCATTTGCACTTTATGCATGCATGCCCACTTGCTCATGTGTATACCATGCATATTTACACTTACACGTGCCTACCCTACACCCATCTGCACCTTGCACATCGTGCACATGGGCCCATGTGCATGCACATGTGTACACACCATTCGCTCGTGCATGTGTGCGCACATGCACCTCACGTACACACTTGTGCATACCCATTCCATCTCGTGCATGTATAACGTGCATCCGCGTACATGCATCTATGCATACCCAACGCCACATCCCCTCTCAACAAAATAAACCCTGCTCCCATCAAATTCTTTTAAAAATTTTCCACCCCTTTATTGAGTGAATTCCCTAGGTAAATTCCCTAGCCAACTAGCTATGATTCTTTCACACAAGTGTTGATACCATTGGTAGTCCTTAACTCCCGAATGTAAGGATTTGGAGATAACCACAAAGCTATGAATTAACAAGTCAACATTGTATGCATAGGTATGTGTTAGTGAGATCTAAGTCAAGATTCAAGTTCGTCATTGTAAGTATTCATATTTTGCAATGTGCAATAGATTATGTCTATCTCTCCGCTATTGTGCCTCGCTCAATTTGGATTAGTTTTAATCTCTCATGTGCTAAAATTTATGTTTTTAACTCATTTTACCATATAAAATCTTAGCTTAGGTGTAACAACCTAGGTAGAAGACAACACTATAATTTCGGGTCAACATTGGTGTGGAGTAGCGAGATATTCAATCTAAATGTGTATTTTGGATTTGTCTTGTGAGGGGAGGCAAGGGTCTCCCAATCTATGGGGTTTCTATATGCAAACATGTATTTGTAAAAGTGATTTGTGAAAGGGTTCTGTGGTAGCACGAATGGGTCACATGGGCTAGACATACATTGTGTGCTAGTCACATGAATTAGATAGATTTTGCATGGTTTGAGTGGTCTCACATGCTTTGTATGGTGTACGCATGGGTTGTGTGATGGGAATCGTGTGTATAAAATGAATGCTCAAGTGTTGGGGCCATGTGGTCATCTTTATGTCTATGTGTGATTGCCTTGGCATTCTCTTCTGCTTTCACATGTTTCAATTATGGTTGCAGGCGCTCGCCTTAGTTGGTGTGCCTTGTGTCTATTCTAACTTTGTTGTTTTGCTCCACTAGCTTCTTTGTGCTGGTGTTTCTCTTGCTACCTTTGTTTGCGCTCTTTGATGGCTTTATCTTTTTTTCCCATTGTCAGCCTTCTTTAATCTTGTGTGGCATTTTATGCTTATTCTTAGGCATTGTGGTGTTCTTGCATTCTTTATCTTTTCTTATTATTTTTATAACCCCACTCTCTCATAAACTGGTTGCACTTTCTCTCTAGAGCCCCCCTCAAAGGTCCATGGATTCTAGATAAAGTGTCCCCATGAGGGTGTGGATGATACCATTCCAAATCTAGATGAAGTGGCCATGAGGAGGTGGATGATATCACTCCAAATCTTACAATTGTGACTCATAAAGAAAAGTGCCCTCAATGGCCTTAGTGCATCTAGCATTCCATATGTGCTAAGTTTGCAATACTAGCAATAGTCTCCCATGCACTGTCTAAGCTTTGTATTAGGGGGACGTATCCTATATCTCTTGTATATATATCTTGAAGATGGCATTGCCAAGCAATTCCCTGACTGATCATAGTGAGATCCCTATTATCTGTTGAAATATGCAAGTGAATGGGTGTGTGTGGAAACAAGCCCTTAGCAAGAGACTGTAAAAGGGAACCTGTAATTGAGTGGGTAGCAGCGAAAAGGTGAGAGGTATCTACTAATTAGAGAATCAAGGGTAGCATGAATGAATGTAGGGGTGTGGAAAGATTCTAGGAAAAGGTGGCCCCAGCAGATGTAGGGGAGGTGGCACAAATCAAAGGAGAAATCAGTGGGATTAGATGCTTGGCATCTGGTGGATGTACAACCTATAAATTGAGGCATTGGCCTAATGAGCAATTGTTGATTTTTGAGCACCCATGCCTACATTATCATATAAGGTTAATTGTTCACTAATTTCATCTTAATCACATGCTAATTATGTTGATTCTTGCATTTGATCCACCATAGCTCATCACATTGCTGCAAATTTAACACTATCCTCATACCTAAGCTGTGTGCCCGATCGTGTCAGCCAAATGGTAGTAGCAAAAGAAATGTAAGCATACTTCCTCATCCTTTCATGGAGATGTGTTATTACAGTCCACATCTTACTATTATTATTTGCCGAGAAGGTGAGTGGGTGTTTGAATTTTTTGGATTTGTGTGTATTTTGGGAGGTGGTGTGCACGAGTGTGTGGTGGTCTAGCTACCTCAGTTAATTAACCAAGGTAAATGTTAGGAGTTTCATGGTGATATGACAAGGCTACCTTGCTCCTAGACCCATTGTTGTGTAGGGCCAGACTCTCAATCTGGATTCGAGTCCATCGTGCTGTCGTGGTGCAGATGATGAGGTTTTTGGGACAAAGAAGGTTTTCCCTTTGAAAAAGCCTTGAGCGTCTTACACTTTGAGTGGTGGGGTGTTGAGTTTAGGGTAAAAGACCCTTATTAAGGCTCCGAATTTGGTAGACCAAATGGTGGTGGCTACTAGGTCTTTGCTTTGGCATCATACTTGTCTCGGCTAGCCAGGGTACTCTTAGTAGGTACCCACTCCTTCTTGATGGTGACCTCCCTGAAGGGTCATTTTGGGGGGTGGATTTCATGTTTGTCGGCAAGGTTTAGGATTTCCATAATGATTAGAAGGGGTGGCCGATGTGTTAAGGTAAGAGGAGTATTATGACTTTGAGGATTGGATTCACGTTTTTGCAAAACAACCATGGATACTCATCCCCATTGAAGCTTGGGACAGGGTTTGCATGATTAGATGGTGTCGAAATTGCATCCATGTTCGTGCTTGATGCATTCGAAATGGAACCAATGGCAAAATTGAATCGCCTTGAGTTAAAGTTTCCCCAAAAAGACTTCACATGAACCAGTGCTCTAATACCATGAGAAGGATGTGGGGGAGAGGGTTAGCTTGAACTCCTTGCAAGCAAACACAAATGCACAAGAATAGTCAATCACACAAGAGAGATAGATGACCAAATTTTCTTCTATTCTCTTCTCTTCGCTACAACCATATATAAAGAGATAAGAGTACATACTATAAGGAAAAGTACTATCCTATTATAACGTACAAAGGTCAATCCACATTGTAAACCTAATTACATGAGCTGGTGCTATAACTATACTATAACTCTAGTACACCAAAGTGGCTGCACAACCTATAAACCACTGGTGACATATTCCCCATAATCTCATCCACCCAGCCAGTGGCGTAAATGTGGAAGCTATCACCTAGGCTGGTCATCAATGTTCGCAGCACTAGTTGAGCTCGATCTAGCTGCATGGCCCGCAATACTTGACATTGGGCCTAGCCACAACATGTTGTCTTGGCAGACATGGACCTCATTAGGTCACCCACCTCTCGCACCACCTGCGTGAATTTTATATGACCGTCGATTGTTTTGAAGCTGAATTTTATATTGGAGCTAAACCTACATCTTGTATATTTATGTGAACCCCATAAATATACAATAAAAGAGAACATCATCCACGGAAGGCGATGGATCATGGCCACGGCTTGCATCGTCACATAAATGGGGAGGAAGAAGAAACGTAATGCTTGAGCTTTCCCCATGGAATGGTTACCGTATCCCTGGTGGGTGACGCACCCCGAACTTATCAAGATCCCAAGTCTTATCCTCCAATCATGAGAGCCATCACCTCAAATCCAAGTGGGTGTGGAGATCCAAAGCCAATTCCTTGTGAGCAACTGAGATGTGAGTAATCACATTGTCATAGACAAACTTGGCAGTAGATCATCTCTTATCAATATTTTCATAGACAAACTTGGCAGTAGATCATCTCTTATCAACATTCTATATAGCTTTGGCCTCAACGGACCCATACCTCCAATGCCAACTCCAAAGCTTAAGCAAGAATGGAGAGTAGTGGCTTCCACCTTGACTCATGTGCCGACACCATCTTCAAAAAAGTGGGTAGAGCCTTTGGACTCCAAGCAACAAGAGGAAATACCTTGCCCATATCCATCCCTATTTTCATTAAAGAAGTGCCACCCATGGTGCCAAACCCCTAAAGACAATTGTGCACACACTTCCGTGGCACTACCGAACAACCCCATGGCTCAAAAAGATCACTATGACCCCACAACACCAACTCGTAAGCTCTATAGAACTAGAAAGACGACGCTCAATCAAGCGTGCCAACAAAGAAGACCATGGCGGCACCCAAGCTTTCATTGTGGAATGGCCAAAATGATTATATGCCGTTGCCAATTGCGCATACGGTAAATATATAATGTGGCCCTTCCCCAAGTGTACAGTTACTACCTTCACTGAAAATGAGAAAAACACAAAAAACCTAAAAACATATTGAGAATCATTAAAAAAACAACTAAAAACATGCACATGCACTGTCACACACACATTCACACATTAACTTGAACGTGCATGTACACACACATTTGCACTTGCACGTGTATACCTTCACCTAATTGTACCTCGGGCACCCACCATGCACGTGCACACCCATTTACACTCACACACACACACGTGAATCCCAAACAGTCACAATTGCACACTCACTTGCGTTTTATAACTGGCACATGCATGTACCCCTCACACATTTACATTTACGCATCGGGCATGCAGATTTTTACCATATATATATATATATGCACATGCATGCACGTGCACTACACCCACGTGCACCACATCCCATGCACATTTATGCCATGCATACACACTCATGGACACATTCACTTGTGCACAGCTTTGCTCTGTGCATACACATCATGCACATGCACTCACTTATGCACCACCCACACACATGCTCGTGCACACACCTTTGCACACGTACTGCATTTGCACTTTATGCATGCATGCCCACTTGCTCATGTGTATACCACGCATATTTACACTTACACGTGCCTACCCTACACCCATCTGCACCTTGCACATCGTGCACATGGGCCCATGTGCATGCACATGTGTACACACCATTCGCTCGTGCATGTGTGCGCACATGCACCTCACGTACACACTTGTGCATACCCATTCCATCTCGTGCATGTATAACGTGCATCCGCGTACATGCATCTATGCATACCCAACGCCACATCCCCTCTCAACAAAATAAACCCTGCTCCCATCAAATTCTTTTAAAAATTTTCCACCCCTTTATTGAGTGAATTCCCTAGGTAAATTCCCTAGCCAACTAGCTATGATTCTTTCACACAAGTGTTGATACCATTGGTAGTCCTTAACTCCCGAATGTAAGGATTTGGAGATAACCACAAAGCTATGAATTAACAAGTCAACATTGTATGCATAGGTATGTGTTAGTGAGATCTAAGTCAAGATTCAAGTTCGTCATTGTAAGTATTCATATTTTGCAATGTGCAATAGATTAGGTCTATCTCTCCGCTATTGTGCCTTGCTCAATTTGGATTAGTTTTAATCTCTCATGTGCTAAAATTTATGTTTTTAACTCATTTTACCATATAAAATCTTAGCTTAGGTGTAACAACCTAGGTAGAAGACAACACTATAATTTCGGGTCAACATTGGTGTGGAGTAGCGAGATATTCAATCTAAATGTGTATTTTGGATTTGTATTGTGAGGGGAGGCAAGGGTCTCCCAATCTATGGGGTTTCTATATGCAAACATGTATTTGTAAAAGTGATTTGTGAAAGGGTTCTGTGGTAGCACGAATGGGTCACATGGGCTAGACATACATTGTGTGCTAGTCACATGAATTAGATAGATTTTGCATGGTTTGAGTGGTCTCACATGCTTTGTATGGTGTACGCATGGGTTGTGTGATGGGAATCGTGTGTATAAAATGAATGCTCAAGTGTTGGGGCCATGTGGTCATCTTTATGTCTATGTGTGATTGCCTTGGCATTCTCTTCTGCTTTCACATGTTTCAATTATGGTTGCAGGCGCTCGCCTTAGTTGGTGTGCCTTGTGTCTATTCTAACTTTGTTGTTTTGCTCCACTAGCTTCTTTGTGCTGGTGTTTCTCTTGCTACCTTTGTTTGCGCTCTTTGATGGCTTTATCTTTTTTTCCCATTGTCAGCCTTCTTTAATCTTGTGTGGCATTTTATGCTTATTCTTAGGCATTGTGGTGTTCTTGCATTCTTTATCTTTTCTTATTATTTTTATAACCCCACTCTCTCATAAACTGGTTGCACTTTCTCTCTAGAGCCCCCCTCAAAGGTCCATGGATTCTAGATAAAGTGTCCCCATGAGGGTGTGGATGATACCATTCCAAATCTAGATGAAGTGGCCATGAGGGTGTGGATGATATCACTCCAAATCTTACAATTGTGACTCATAAAGAAAAGTGTCCTCAATGGCCTTAGTGCATCTAGCATTCCATATGTGCTAAGTTTGCAATACTAGCAATAGTCTCCCATGCACTGTCTAAGCTTTGTATTAGGGGGACGTATCCTATATCTCTTGTATATATATCTTGAAGATGGCATTGCCAAGCAATTCCCTGACTGATCATAGTGAGATCCCTATTATCTGTTGAAATATGCAAGTGAATGGGTGTGTGTGGAAACAAGCCCTTAGCAAGAGACTGTAAAAGGGAACCTGTAATTGAGTGGGTAGCAGCGAAAAGGTGAGAGGTATCTACTAATTAGAGAATCAAGGGTAGCATGAATGAATGTAGGGGTGTGGAAAGATTCTAGGAAAAGGTGGCCCCAGCAGATGTAGGGGAGGTGGCACAAATCAAAGGAGAAATCAGTGGGATTAGATGCTTGGCATCTGGTGGATGTACAACCTATAAATTGAGGCATTGGCCTAATGAGCAATTGTTGATTTTTGAGCACCCATGCCTACATTATCATATAAGGTTAATTGTTCACTAATTTCATCTTAATCACATGCTAATTATGTTGATTCTTGCATTTGATCCACCATAGCTCATCACATTGCTGCAAATTTAACACTATCCTCATACCTAAGCTGTGTGCCCGATCGTGTCAGCCAAATGGTAGTAGCAAAAGAAATGTAAGCATACTTCCTCATCCTTTCATGGAGATGTGTTATTACAGTCCACATCTTACTATTATTATTTGCCGAGAAGGTGAGTGGGTGTTTGAATTTTTTGGATTTGTGTGTATTTTGGGAGGTGGTGTGCACGAGTGTGTGGTGGTCTAGCTACCTCAGTTAATTAACCAAGGTAAATGTTAGGAGTTTCATGGTGATATGACAAGGCTACCTTGCTCCTAGACCCATTGTTGTGTAGGGCCAGACTCTCAATCTGGATTCGAGTCCATCGTGCCGTCGTGGTGCAGATGATGAGGTTTTTGGGACAAAGAAGGTTTTCCCTTTGAAAAAGCCTTGAGCGTCTTACACTTTGAGTGGTGGGGTGTTGAGTTTAGGGTAAAAGACCCTTATTAAGGCTCCGAATTTGGTAGACCAAATGGTGGTGGCTACTAGGTCTTTGCTTTGGCATCATACTTGTCTCGGCTAGCCAGGGTACTCTTAGTAGGTACCCACTCCTTCTTGATGGTGACCTCCCTGAAGGGTCATTTTGGGGGGTGGATTTCATGTTTGTCGGCAAGGTTTAGGATTTCCATAATGATTAGAAGGGGTGGCCGATGTGTTAAGGTAAGAGGAGTATTATGACTTTGAGGATTGGATTCACGTTTTTGCAAAACAACCATGGATACTCATCCCCATTGAAGCTTGGGACAGGGTTTGCATGATTAGATGGTGTCGAAATTGCATCCATGTTCGTGCTTGATGCATTCGAAATGGAACCAATGGCAAAATTGAATCACCTTGAGTTAAAGTTTCCCCAAAAAGACTTCACATGAACCAGTGCTCTAATACCATGAGAAGGATGTGGGGGAGAGGGTTAGCTTGAACTCCTTGCAAGCAAACACAAATGCACAAGAATAGTCAATCACACAAGAGAGATAGATGACCAAATTTTCTTCTATTCTCTTCTCTTCGCTACAACCATATATAAAGAGATAAGAGTACATACTATAAGGAAAAGTACTATCCTATTATAACGTACAAAGGTCAATCCACATTGTAAACCTAATTACATGAGCTGGTGCTATAATTATACTATAACTCTAGTACACCAAAGTGGCTGCACAACCTATAAACCACTGGTGACATATTCCCCATAATCTCATCCACCCAGCCAGTGGCGTAAATGTGGACGCTATCACCTAGGCTGGTCATCAATGTTCGCAGCACTAGTTGAGCTCGATCTAGCTGCATGGCCCGCAATACTTGACATTGGGCCTAGCCACAACATGTTGTCTTGGCAGACATGGACCTCATTAGGTCACCCACCTCTCGCACCACCTGCGTGAATTTTATATGACCGTCGATTGTTTTGAAGCTGAATTTTATATTGGAGCTAAACCTACATCTTGTATATTTATGTGAACCCCATAAATATACAATAAAAGAGAACATCATCCACGGAAGGCGATGGATCATGGCCACGGCTTGCATCGTCACATAAATGGGGAGGAAGAAGAAACGTAATGCTTGAGCTTTCCCCATGGAATGGTTACCGTATCCCTGGTGGGTGACGCACCCCGAACTTATCAAGATCCCAAGTCTTATCCTCCAATCATGAGAGCCATCACCTCAAATCCAAGTGGGTGTGGAGATCCAAAGCCAATTCCTTGTGAGCAACTGAGATGTGAGTAATCACATTGTCATAGACAAACTTGGCAGTAGATCATCTCTTATCAATATTTTCATAGACAAACTTGGCAGTAGATCATCTCTTATCAACATTCTATATAGCTTTGGCCTCAACGGACCCATACCTCCAATGCCAACTCCAAAGCTTAAGCAAGAATGGAGAGTAGTGGCTTCCACCTTGACTCATGTGCCGACACCATCTTCAAAAAAGTGGGTAGAGCCTTTGGACTCCAAGCAACAAGAGGAAATACCTTGCCCATATCCATCCCTATTTTCATTAAAGAAGTGCCACCCATGGTGCCAAACCCCTAAAGACAATTGTGAACACACTTCCGTGGCACTACCGAACAACCCCATGGCTCAAAAAGATCACTATGACCCCACAACACCAACTCGTAAGCTCTATAGAACTAGAAAGACGACGCTCAATCAAGCGTGCCAACAAAGAAGACCATGGCGGCACCCAAGCTTTCATTGTGGAATGGCCAAAATGATTATATGCCGTTGCCAATTGCGCATACGGTAAATATGTAATGTGGCCCTTCCCCAAGTGTACAGTTACTACCTTCACTGAAAATGAGAAAAACACAAAAAACCTAAAAACATATTGAGAATCATTAAAAAAACAACTAAAAACATGCACATGCACTGTCACACACACATGGTACACACACACACACATTCACACATTAACTTGAACGTGCATGTACACACACATTTGCACTTGCACGTGTATACCTTCACCTAATTGTACCTCGGGCACCCACCATGCACGTGCACACCCATTTACACTCACACACACACGTGAATCCCAAACAGTCACAATTGCACACTCACTTGCGTTTTATAACTGGCACATGCATGTACCCCTCACACATTTACATTTACGCATCGGGCATGCAGATTTTTACCATATATATATATATATATGCACATGCATGCACGTGCACTACACCCACGTGCACCACATCCCATGCACATTTATGCCATGCATACACACTCATGGACACATTCACTTGTGCACAGCTTTGCTCTGTGCATACACATCATGCACATGCACTCACTTATGCACCACCCACACACATGCTCGTGCACACACCTTTGCACACGTACTGCATTTGCACTTTATGCATGCATGCCCACTTGCTCATGTGTATACCACGCATATTTACACTTACACGTGCCTACCCTACGCCTATCTGCACCTTGCACATCGTGCACATGGGCCCATGTGCATGCACATGTGTACACACCATTCGCTCGTGCATGTGTGCGCACATGCACCTCACGTACACACTTGTGCATACCCATTCCATCTCGTGCATGTATAACGTGCATCCGCGTACATGCATCTATGCATACCCAACGCCACATCCCCTCTCAACAAAATAAACCCTGCTCCCATCAAATTCTTTTAAAAATTTTCCACCCCTTTATTGAGTGAATTCCCTAGGTAAATTCCCTAGCCAACTAGCTATGATTCTTTCACACAAGTGTTGATACCATTGGTAGTCCTTAACTCCCGAATGTAAGGATTTGGAGATAACCACAAAGCTATGAATTAACAAGTCAACATTGTATGCATAGGTATGTGTTAGTGAGATCTAAGTCAAGATTCAAGTTCGTCATTGTAAGTATTCATATTTTGCAATGTGCAATAGATTAGGTCTATCTCTCCGCTATTGTGCCTTGCTCAATTTGGATTAGTTTTAATCTCTCATGTGCTAAAATTTATGTTTTTAACTCATTTTACCATATAAAATCTTAGCTTAGGTGTAACAACCTAGGTAGAAGACAACACTATAATTTCGGGTCAACATTGGTGTGGAGTAGCGAGATATTCAATCTAAATGTGTATTTTGGATTTGTATTGTGAGGGGAGGCAAGGGTCTCCCAATCTATGGGGTTTCTATATGCAAACATGTATTTGTAAAAGTGATTTGTGAAAGGGTTCTGTGGTAGCACGAATGGGTCACATGGGCTAGACATACATTGTGTGCTAGTCACATGAATTAGATAGATTTTGCATGGTTTGAGTGGTCTCACATGCTTTGTATGGTGTACGCATGGGTTGTGTGATGGGAATCGTGTGTATAAAATGAATGCTCAAGTGTTGGGGCCATGTGGTCATCTTTATGTCTATGTGTGATTGCCTTGGCATTCTCTTCTGCTTTCACATGTTTCAATTATGGTTGCAGGCGCTCGCCTTAGTTGGTGTGCCTTGTGTCTATTCTAACTTTGTTGTTTTGCTCCACTAGCTTCTTTGTGCTGGTGTTTCTCTTGCTACCTTTGTTTGCGCTCTTTGATGGCTTTATCTTTTTTTCCCATTGTCAGCCTTCTTTAATCTTGTGTGGCATTTTATGCTTATTCTTAGGCATTGTGGTGTTCTTGCATTCTTTATCTTTTCTTATTATTTTTATAACCCCACTCTCTCATAAACTGGTTGCACTTTCTCTCTAGAGCCCCCCTCAAAGGTCCATGGATTCTAGATAAAGTGTCCCCATGAGGGTGTGGATGATACCATTCCAAATCTAGATGAAGTGGCCATGAGGGTGTGGATGATATCACTCCAAATCTTACAATTGTGACTCATAAAGAAAAGTGCCCTCAATGGCCTTAGTGCATCTAGCATTCCATATGTGCTAAGTTTGCAATACTAGCAATAGTCTCCCATGCACTGTCTAAGCTTTGTATTAGGGGGACGTATCCTATATCTCTTGTATATATATCTTGAAGATGGCATTGCCAAGCAATTCCCTGACTGATCATAGTGAGATCCCTATTATCTGTTGAAATATGCAAGTGAATGGGTGTGTGTGGAAACAAGCCCTTAGCAAGAGACTGTAAAAGGGAACCTGTAATTGAGTGGGTAGCAGCGAAAAGGTGAGAGGTATCTACTAATTAGAGAATCAAGGGTAGCATGAATGAATGTAGGGGTGTGGAAAGATTCTAGGAAAAGGTGCCCCCAGCAGATGTAGGGGAGGTGGCACAAATCAAAGGAGAAATCAGTGGGATTAGATGCTTGGCATCTGGTGGATGTACAACCTATAAATTGAGGCATTGGCCTAATGAGCAATTGTTGATTTTTGAGCACCCATGCCTACATTATCATATAAGGTTAATTGTTCACTAATTTCATCTTAATCACATGCTAATTATGTTGATTCTTGCATTTGATCCACCATAGCTCATCACATTGCTGCAAATTTAACACTATCCTCATACCTAAGCTGTGTGCCCGATCGTGTCAGCCAAATGGTAGTAGCAAAAGAAATGTAAGCATACTTCCTCATCCTTTCATGGAGATGTGTTATTACAGTCCACATCTTACTATTATTATTTGCCGAGAAGGTGAGTGGGTGTTTGAATTTTTTGGATTTGTGTGTATTTTGGGAGGTGGTGTGCACGAGTGTGTGGTGGTCTAGCTACCTCAGTTAATTAACCAAGGTAAATGTTAGGAGTTTCATGGTGATATGACAAGGCTACCTTGCTCCTAGACCCATTGTTGTGTAGGGCCAGACTCTCAATCTGGATTCGAGTCCATCGTGCCGTCGTGGTGCAGATGATGAGGTTTTTGGGACAAAGAAGGTTTTCCCTTTGAAAAAGCCTTGAGCGTCTTACACTTTGAGTGGTGGGGTGTTGAGTTTAGGGTAAAAGACCCTTATTAAGGCTCCGAATTTGGTAGACCAAATGGTGGTGGCTACTAGGTCTTTGCTTTGGCATCATACTTGTCTCGGCTAGCCAGGGTACTCTTAGTAGGTACCCACTCCTTCTTGATGGTGACCTCCCTGAAGGGTCATTTTGGGGGGTGGATTTCATGTTTGTCGGCAAGGTTTAGGATTTCCATAATGATTAGAAGGGGTGGCCGATGTGTTAAGGTAAGAGGAGTATTATGACTTTGAGGATTGGATTCACGTTTTTGCAAAACAACCATGGATACTCATCCCCATTGAAGCTTGGGACAGGGTTTGCATGATTAGATGGTGTCGAAATTGCATCCATGTTCGTGCTTGATGTATTCGAAATGGAACCAATGGCAAAATTGAATCGCCTTGAGTTAAAGTTTCCCCAAAAAGACTTCACATGAACCAGTGCTCTAATACCATGAGAAGGATGTGGGGGAGAGGGTTAGCTTGAACTCCTTGCAAGCAAACACAAATGCACAAGAATAGTCAATCACACAAGAGAGATAGATGACCAAATTTTCTTCTATTCTCTTCTCTTCGCTACAACCATATATAAAGAGATAAGAGTACATACTATAAGGAAAAGTACTATCCTATTATAACGTACAAAGGTCAATCCACATTGTAAACCTAATTACATGAGCTGGTGCTATAACTATACTATAACTCTAGTACACCAAAGTGGCTGCACAACCTATAAACCACTGGTGACATATTCCCCATAATCTCATCCACCCAGCCAGTGGCGTAAATGTGGAAGCTATCACCTAGGCTGGTCATCAATGTTCGCAGCACTAGTTGAGCTCGATCTAGCTGCATGGCCCGCAATACTTGACATTGGGCCTAGCCACAACATGTTGTCTTGGCAGACATGGACCTCATTAGGTCACCCACCTCTCGCACCACCTGCGTGAATTTTATATGACCGTCGATTGTTTTGAAGCTGAATTTTATATTGGAGCTAAACCTACATCTTGTATATTTATGTGAACCCCATAAATATACAATAAAAGAGAACATCATCCACGGAAGGCGATGGATCATGGCCACGGCTTGCATCGTCACACAAATGGGGAGGAAGAAGAAACGTAATGCTTGAGCTTTCCCCATGGAATGGTTACCGTATCCCTGGTGGGTGACGCACCCCGAACTTATCAAGATCCCAAGTCTTATCCTCCAATCATGAGAGCCATCACCTCAAATCCAAGTGGGTGTGGAGATCCAAAGCCAATTCCTTGTGAGCAACTGAGATGTGAGTAATCACATTGTCATAGACAAACTTGGCAGTAGATCATCTCTTATCAATATTTTCATAGACAAACTTGGCAGTAGATCATCTCTTATCAACATTCTATATAGCTTTGGCCTCAACGGACCCATACCTCCAATGCCAACTCCAAAGCTTAAGCAAGAATGGAGAGTAGTGGCTTCCACCTTGACTCATGTGCCGACACCATCTTCAAAAAAGTGGGTAGAGCCTTTGGACTCCAAGCAACAAGAGGAAATACCTTGCCCATATCCATCCCTATTTTCATTAAAGAAGTGCCACCCATGGTGCCAAACCCCTAAAGACAATTGTGCACACACTTCCGTGGCACTACCGAACAACCCCATGGCTCAAAAAGATCACTATGACCCCACAACACCAACTCGTAAGCTCTATAGAACTAGAAAGACGACGCTCAATCAAGCGTGCCAACAAAGAAGACCATGGCGGCACCCAAGCTTTCATTGTGGAATGGCCAAAATGATTATATGCCGTTGCCAATTGCGTATACGGTAAATATGTAATGTGGCCCTTCCCCAAGTGTACAGTTACTACCTTCACTGAAAATGAGAAAAACACAAAAAACCTAAAAACATATTGAGAATCATTAAAAAAACAACTAAAAACATGCACATGCACTGTCACACACACATGGTACACACACACACACATTCACACATTAACTTGAACGTGCATGTACACACACATTTGCACTTGCACGTGTATACCTTCACCTAATTGTACCTCGGGCACCCACCATGCACGTGCACACCCATTTACACTCACACACACACGTGAATCCCAAACAGTCACAATTGCACACTCACTTGCGTTTTATAACTGGCACATGCATGTACCCCTCACACATTTACATTTACGCATCGGGCATGTAGATTTTTACCATATATATATATATATATATGCACATGCATGCACGTGCACTACACCCACGTGCACCACATCCCATGCACATTTATGCCATGCATACACACTCATGGACACATTCACTTGTGCACAGCTTTGCTCTGTGCATACACATCATGCACATGCACTCACTTATGCACCACCCACACACATGCTCGTGCACACACCTTTGCACACGTACTGCATTTGCACTTTATGCATGCATGCCCACTTGCTCATGTGTATACCACGCATATTTACACTTACACGTGCCTACCCTACACCCATCTGCACCTTGCACATCGTGCACATGGGCCCATGTGCATGCACATGTGTACACACCATTCGCTCGTGCATGTGTGCGCACATGCACCTCACGTACACACTTGTGCATACCCATTCCATCTCGTGCATGTATAACGTGCATCCGCGTACATGCATCTATGCATACCCAACGCCACATCCCCTCTCAACAAAATAAACCCTGCTCCCATCAAATTCTTTTAAAAATTTTCCACCCCTTTATTGAGTGAATTCCCTAGGTAAATTCCCTAGCCAACTAGCTATGATTCTTTCACACAAGTGTTGATACCATTGGTAGTCCTTAACTCCCGAATGTAAGGATTTGGAGATAACCACAAAGCTATGAATTAACAAGTCAACATTGTATGCATAGGTATGTGTTAGTGAGATCTAAGTCAAGATTCAAGTTCGTCATTGTAAGTATTCATATTTTGCAATGTGCAATAGATTAGGTCTATCTCTCCGCTATTGTGCCTTGCTCAATTTGGATTAGTTTTAATCTCTCATGTGCTAAAATTTATGTTTTTAACTCATTTTACCATATAAAATCTTAGCTTAGGTGTAACAACCTAGGTAGAAGACAACACTATAATTTCGGGTCAACATTGGTGTGGAGTAGCGAGATATTCAATCTAAATGTGTATTTTGGATTTGTATTGTGAGGGGAGGCAAGGGTCTCCCAATCTATGGGGTTTCTATATGCAAACATGTATTTGTAAAAGTGATTTGTGAAAGGGTTCTGTGGTAGCACGAATGGGTCACATGGGCTAGACATACATTGTGTGCTAGTCACATGAATTAGATAGATTTTGCATGGTTTGAGTGGTCTCACATGCTTTGTATGGTGTACGCATGGGTTGTGTGATGGGAATCGTGTGTATAAAATGAATGCTCAAGTGTTGGGGCCATGTGGTCATCTTTATGTCTATGTGTGATTGCCTTGGCATTCTCTTCTGCTTTCACATGTTTCAATTATGGTTGCAGGCGCTCGCCTTAGTTGGTGTGCCTTGTGTCTATTCTAACTTTGTTGTTTTGCTCCACTAGCTTCTTTGTGCTGGTGTTTCTCTTGCTACCTTTGTTTGCGCTCTTTGATGGCTTTATCTTTTTTTCCCATTGTCAGCCTTCTTTAATCTTGTGTGGCATTTTATGCTTATTCTTAGGCATTGTGGTGTTCTTGCATTCTTTATCTTTTCTTATTATTTTTATAACCCCACTCTCTCATAAACTGGTTGCACTTTCTCTCTAGAGCCCCCCTCAAAGGTCCATGGATTCTAGATAAAGTGTCCCCATGAGGGTGTGGATGATACCATTCCAAATCTAGATGAAGTGGCCATGAGGGTGTGGATGATATCACTCCAAATCTTACAATTGTGACTCATAAAGAAAAGTGCCCTCAATGGCCTTAGTGCATCTAGCATTCCATATGTGCTAAGTTTGCAATACTAGCAATAGTCTCCCATGCACTGTCTAAGCTTTGTATTAGGGGGACGTATCCTATATCTCTTGTATATATGTCTTGAAGATGGCGTTGCCAAGCAATTCCCTGACTGATCATAATGAGATCCCTATTATCTGTTGAAATATGCAAGTGAATGGGTGTGTGTGGAAACAAGCCCTTAGCAAGAGACTGTAAAAGGGAACCTGTAATTGAGTGGGTAGCAGCGAAAAGGTGAGAGGTATCTACTAATTAGAGAATCAAGGGTAGCATGAATGAATGTAGGGGTGTGGAAAGATTCTAGGAAAAGGTGGCCCCAGCAGATGTAGGGGAGGTGGCACAAATCAAAGGAGAAATCAGTGGGATTAGATGCTTGGCATCTGGTGGATGTACAACCTATAAATTGAGGCATTGGCCTAATGAGCAATTGTTGATTTTTGAGCACCCATGCCTACATTATCATATAAGGTTAATTGTTCACTAATTTCATCTTAATCACATGCTAATTATGTTGATTCTTGCATTTGATCCACCGTAGCTCATCACATTGCTGCAAATTTAACACTATCCTCATACCTAAGCTGTGTGCCCGATCGTGTCAGCCAAATGGTAGTAGCAAAAGAAATGTAAGCATACTTCCTCATCCTTTCATGGAGATGTGTTATTACAGTCCACATCTTACTATTATTATTTGCCGAGAAGGTGAGTGGGTGTTTGAATTTTTTGGATTTGTGTGTATTTTGGGAGGTGGTGTGCACGAGTGTGTGGTGGTCTAGCTACCTCAGTTAATTAACCAAGGTAAATGTTAGGAGTTTCATGGTGATATGACAAGGCTACCTTGCTCCTAGACCCATTGTTGTGTAGGGCCAGACTCTCAATCTGGATTCGAGTCCATCGTGCTGTCGTGGTGCAGATGATGAGGTTTTTGGGACAAAGAAGGTTTTCCCTTTGAAAAAGCCTTGAGCGTCTTACACTTTGAGTGGTGGGGTGTTGAGTTTAGGGTAAAAGACCCTTATTAAGGCTCCGAATTTGGTAGACCAAATGGTGGTGGCTACTAGGTCTTTGCTTTGGCATCATACTTGTCTCGGCTAGCCAGGGTACTCTTAGTAGGTACCCACTCCTTCTTGATGGTGACCTCCCTGAAGGGTCATTTTGGGGGGTGGATTTCATGTTTGTCGGCAAGGTTTAGGATTTCCATAATGATTAGAAGGGGTGGCCGATGTGTTAAGGTAAGAGGAGTATTATGACTTTGAGGATTGGATTCACGTTTTTGCAAAACAACCATGGATACTCATCCCCATTGAAGCTTGGGACAGGGTTTGCATGATTAGATGGTGTCGAAATTGCATCCATGTTCGTGCTTGATGCATTCGAAATGGAACCAATGGCAAAATTGAATCGCCTTGAGTTAAAGTTTCCCCAAAAAGACTTCACATGAACCAGTGCTCTAATACCATGAGAAGGATGTGGGGGAGAGGGTTAGCTTGAACTCCTTGCAAGCAAACACAAATGCACAAGAATAGTCAATCACACAAGAGAGATAGATGACCAAATTTTCTTCTATTCTCTTCTCTTCGCTACAACCATATATAAAGAGATAAGAGTACATACTATAAGGAAAAGTACTATCCTATTATAACGTACAAAGGTCAATCCACATTGTAAACCTAATTACATGAGCTGGTGCTATAACTATACTATAACTCTAGTACACCAAAGTGGCTGCACAACCTATAAACCACTGGTGACATATTCCCCATAATCTCATCCACCCAGCCAGTGGCGTAAATGTGGAAGCTATCACCTAGGCTGGTCATCAATGTTCGCAGCACTAGTTGAGCTCGATCTAGCTGCATGGCCCGCAATACTTGACATTGGGCCTAGCCACAACATGTTGTCTTGGCAGACATGGACCTCATTAGGTCACCCACCTCTCGCACCACCTGCGTGAATTTTATATGACCGTCGATTGTTTTGAAGCTGAATTTTATATTGGAGCTAAACCTACATCTTGTATATTTATGTGAACCCCATAAATATACAATAAAAGAGAACATCATCCACGGAAGGCGATGGATCATGGCCACGGCTTGCATCGTCACATAAATGGGGAGGAAGAAGAAACGTAATGCTTGAGCTTTCCCCATGGAATGGTTACCGTATCCCTGGTGGGTGACGCACCCCGAACTTATCAAGATCCCAAGTCTTATCCTCCAATCATGAGAGCCATCACCTCAAATCCAAGTGGGTGTGGAGATCCAAAGCCAATTCCTTGTGAGCAACTGAGATGTGAGTAATCACATTGTCATAGACAAACTTGGCAGTAGATCATCTCTTATCAATATTTTCATAGACAAACTTGGCAGTAGATCATCTCTTATCAACATTCTATATAGCTTTGGCCTCAACGGACCCATACCTCCAATGCCAACTCCAAAGCTTAAGCAAGAATGGAGAGTAGTGGCTTCCACCTTGACTCATGTGCCGACACCATCTTCAAAAAAGTGGGTAGAGCCTTTGGACTCCAAGCAACAAGAGGAAATACCTTGCCCATATCCATCCCTATTTTCATTAAAGAAGTGCCACCCATGGTGCCAAACCCCTAAAGACAATTGTGCACACACTTCCGTGGCACTACCGAACAACCCCATGGCTCAAAAAGATCACTATGACCCCACAACACCAACTCGTAAGCTCTATAGAACTAGAAAGACGACGCTCAATCAAGCGTGCCAACAAAGAAGACCATGGCGGCACCCAAGCTTTCATTGTGGAATGGCCAAAATGATTATATGCCGTTGCCAATTGCGCATACGGTAAATATGTAATGTGGCCCTTCCCCAAGTGTACAGTTACTACCTTCACTGAAAATGAGAAAAACACAAAAAACCTAAAAACATATTGAGAATCATTAAAAAAACAACTAAAAACATGCACATGCACTGTCACACACACATTCACACATTAACTTGAACGTGCATGTACACACACATTTGCACTTGCACGTGTATACCTTCACCTAATTGTACCTCGGGCACCCACCATGCACGTGCACACCCATTTACACTCACACACACACACGTGAATCCCAAACAGTCACAATTGCACACTCACTTGCGTTTTATAACTGGCACATGCATGTACCCCTCACACATTTACATTTACGCATCGGGCATGCAGATTTTTACCATATATATATATATATGCACATGCATGCACGTGCACTACACCCACGTGCACCACATCCCATGCACATTTATGCCATGCATACACACTCATGGACACATTCACTTGTGCACAGCTTTGCTCTGTGCATACACATCATGCACATGCACTCACTTATGCACCACCCACACACATGCTCGTGCACACACCTTTGCACACGTACTGCATTTGCACTTTATGCATGCATGCCCACTTGCTCATGTGTATACCACGCATATTTACACTTACACGTGCCTACCCTACACCCATCTGCACCTTGCACATCGTGCACATGGGCCCATGTGCATGCACATGTGTACACACCATTCGCTCGTGCATGTGTGCGCACATGCACCTCACGTACACACTTGTGCATACCCATTCCATCTCGTGCATGTATAACGTGCATCCGCGTACATGCATCTATGCATACCCAACGCCACATCCCCTCTCAACAAAATAAACCCTGCTCCCATCAAATTCTTTTAAAAATTTTCCACCCCTTTATTGAGTGAATTCCCTAGGTAAATTCCCTAGCCAACTAGCTATGATTCTTTCACACAAGTGTTGATACCATTGGTAGTCCTTAACTCCCGAATGTAAGGATTTGGAGATAACCACAAAGCTATGAATTAACAAGTCAATATTGTATGCATAGGTATGTGTTAGTGAGATCTAAGTCAAGATTCAAGTTCGTCATTGTAAGTATTCATATTTTGCAATGTGCAATAGATTAGGTCTATCTCTCCGCTATTGTGCCTTGCTCAATTTGGATTAGTTTTAATCTCTCATGTGCTAAAATTTATGTTTTTAACTCATTTTACCATATAAAATCTTAGCTTAGGTGTAACAACCTAGGTAGAAGACAACACTATAATTTCGGGTCAACATTGGTGTGGAGTAGCGAGATATTCAATCTAAATGTGTATTTTGGATTTGTATTGTGAGGGGAGGCAAGGGTCTCCCAATCTATGGGGTTTCTATATGCAAACATGTATTTGTAAAAGTGATTTGTGAAAGGGTTCTGTGGTAGCACGAATGGGTCACATGGGCTAGACATACATTGTGTGCTAGTCACATGAATTAGATAGATTTTGCATGGTTTGAGTGGTCTCACATGCTTTGTATGGTGTACGCATGGGTTGTGTGATGGGAATCGTGTGTATAAAATGAATGCTCAAGTGTTGGGGCCATGTGGTCATCTTTATGTCTATGTGTGATTGCCTTGGCATTCTCTTCTGCTTTCACATGTTTCAATTATGGTTGCAGGCGCTCGCCTTAGTTGGTGTGCCTTGTGTCTATTCTAACTTTGTTGTTTTGCTCCACTAGCTTCTTTGTGCTGGTGTTTCTCTTGCTACCTTTGTTTGCGCTCTTTGATGGCTTTATCTTTTTTTCCCATTGTCAGCCTTCTTTAATCTTGTGTGGCATTTTATGCTTATTCTTAGGCATTGTGGTGTTCTTGCATTCTTTATCTTTTCTTATTATTTTTATAACCCCACTCTCTCATAAACTGGTTGCACTTTCTCTCTAGAGCCCCCCTCAAAGGTCCATGGATTCTAGATAAAGTGTCCCCATGAGGGTGTGGATGATACCATTCCAAATCTAGATGAAGTGGCCATGAGGGTGTGGATGATATCACTCCAAATCTTACAATTGTGACTCATAAAGAAAAGTGCCCTCAATGGCCTTAGTGCATCTAGCATTCCATATGTGCTAAGTTTGCAATACTAGCAATAGTCTCCCATGCACTGTCTAAGCTTTGTATTAGGGGGACGTATCCTATATCTCTTGTATATATGTCTTGAAGATGGCGTTGCCAAGCAATTCCCTGACTGATCATAGTGAGATCCCTATTATCTGTTGAAATATGCAAGTGAATGGGTGTGTGTGGAAACAAGCCCTTAGCAAGAGACTGTAAAAGGGAACCTGTAATTGAGTGGGTAGCAGCGAAAAGGTGAGAGGTATCTACTAATTAGAGAATCAAGGGTAGCATGAATGAATGTAGGGGTGTGGAAAGATTCTAGGAAAAGGTGCCCCCAGCAGATGTAGGGGAGGTGGCACAAATCAAAGGAGAAATCAGTGGGATTAGATGCTTGGCATCTGGTGGATGTACAACCTATAAATTGAGGCATTGGCCTAATGAGCAATTGTTGATTTTTGAGCACCCATGCCTACATTATCATATAAGGTTAATTGTTCACTAATTTCATCTTAATCACATGCTAATTATGTTGATTCTTGCATTTGATCCACCGTAGCTCATCACATTGCTGCAAATTTAACACTATCCTCATACCTAAGCTGTGTGCCCGATCGTGTCAGCCAAATGGTAGTAGCAAAAGAAATGTAAGCATACTTCCTCATCCTTTCATGGAGATGTGTTATTACAGTCCACATCTTACTATTATTATTTGCCGAGAAGGTGAGTGGGTGTTTGAATTTTTTGGATTTGTGTGTATTTTGGGAGGTGGTGTGCACGAGTGTGTGGTGGTCTAGCTACCTCAGTTAATTAACCAAGGTAAATGTTAGGAGTTTCATGGTGATATGACAAGGCTACCTTGCTCCTAGACCCATTGTTGTGTAGGGCCAGACTCTCAATCTGGATTCGAGTCCATCGTGCTGTCGTGGTGCAGATGATGAGGTTTTTGGGACAAAGAAGGTTTTCCCTTTGAAAAAGCCTTGAGCGTCTTACACTTTGAGTGGTGGGGTGTTGAGTTTAGGGTAAAAGACCCTTATTAAGGCTCCGAATTTGGTAGACCAAATGGTGGTGGCTACTAGGTCTTTGCTTTGGCATCATACTTGTCTCGGCTAGCCAGGGTACTCTTAGTAGGTACCCACTCCTTCTTGATGGTGACCTCCCTGAAGGGTCATTTTGGGGGGTGGATTTCATGTTTGTCGGCAAGGTTTAGGATTTCCATAATGATTAGAAGGGGTGGCCGATGTGTTAAGGTAAGAGGAGTATTATGACTTTGAGGATTGGATTCACGTTTTTGCAAAACAACCATGGATACTCATCCCCATTGAAGCTTGGGACAGGGTTTGCATGATTAGATGGTGTCGAAATTGCATCCATGTTCGTGCTTGATGCATTCGAAATGGAACCAATGGCAAAATTGAATCGCCTTGAGTTAAAGTTTCCCCAAAAAGACTTCACATGAACCAGTGCTCTAATACCATGAGAAGGATGTGGGGGAGAGGGTTAGCTTGAACTCCTTGCAAGCAAACACAAATGCACAAGAATAGTCAATCACACAAGAGAGATAGATGACCAAATTTTCTTCTATTCTCTTCTCTTCGCTACAACCATATATAAAGAGATAAGAGTACATACTATAAGGAAAAGTACTATCCTATTATAACGTACAAAGGTCAATCCACATTGTAAACCTAATTACATGAGCTGGTGCTATAACTATACTATAACTCTAGTACACCAAAGTGGCTGCACAACCTATAAACCACTGGTGACATATTCCCCATAATCTCATCCACCCAGCCAGTGGCGTAAATGTGGAAGCTATCACCTAGGCTGGTCATCAATGTTCGCAGCACTAGTTGAGCTCGATCTAGCTGCATGGCCCGCAATACTTGACATTGGGCCTAGCCACAACATGTTGTCTTGGCAGACATGGACCTCATTAGGTCACCCACCTCTCGCACCACCTGCGTGAATTTTATATGACCGTCGATTGTTTTGAAGCTGAATTTTATATTGGAGCTAAACCTACATCTTGTATATTTATGTGAACCCCATAAATATACAATAAAAGAGAACATCATCCACGGAAGGCGATGGATCATGGCCACGGCTTGCATCGTCACATAAATGGGGAGGAAGAAGAAACGTAATGCTTGAGCTTTCCCCATGGAATGGTTACCGTATCCCTGGTGGGTGACGCACCCCGAACTTATCAAGATCCCAAGTCTTATCCTCCAATCATGAGAGCCATCACCTCAAATCCAAGTGGGTGTGGAGATCCAAAGCCAATCCCTTGTGAGCAACTGAGATGTGAGTAATCACATTGTCATAGACAAACTTGGCAGTAGATCATCTCTTATCAATATTTTCATAGACAAACTTGGCAGTAGATCATCTCTTATCAACATTCTATATAGCTTTGGCCTCAACGGACCCATACCTCCAATGCCAACTCCAAAGCTTAAGCAAGAATGGAGAGTAGTGGCTTCCACCTTGACTCATGTGCCGACACCATCTTCAAAAAAGTGGGTAGAGCCTTTGGACTCCAAGCAACAAGAGGAAATACCTTGCCCATATCCATCCCTATTTTCATTAAAGAAGTGCCACCCATGGTGCCAAACCCCTAAAGACAATTGTGCACACACTTCCGTGGCACTACCGAACAACCCCATGGCTCAAAAAGATCACTATGACCCCACAACACCAACTCGTAAGCTCTATAGAACTAGAAAGACGACGCTCAATCAAGCGTGCCAACAAAGAAGACCATGGCGGCACCCAAGCTTTCATTGTGGAATGGCCAAAATGATTATATGCCGTTGCCAATTGCGCATACGGTAAATATGTAATGTGGCCCTTCCCCAAGTGTACAGTTACTACCTTCACTGAAAATGAGAAAAACACAAAAAACCTAAAAACATATTGAGAATCATTAAAAAAACAACTAAAAACATGCACATGCACTGTCACACACACATGGTACACACACACACACATTCACACATTAACTTGAACGTGCATGTACACACACATTTGCACTTGCACGTGTATACCTTCACCTAATTGTACCTCGGGCACCCACCATGCACGTGCACACCCATTTACACTCACACACACACACGTGAATCCCAAACAGTCACAATTGCACACTCACTTGCGTTTTATAACTGGCACATGCATGTACCCCTCACACATTTACATTTACGCATCGGGCATGCAGATTTTTACCATATATATATATATATGCACATGCATGCACGTGCACTACACCCACGTGCACCACATCCCATGCACATTTATGCCATGCATACACACTCATGGACACATTCACTTGTGCACAGCTTTGCTCTGTGCATACACATCATGCACATGCACTCACTTATGCACCACCCACACACATGCTCGTGCACACACCTTTGCACACGTACTGCATTTGCACTTTATGCATGCATGCCCACTTGCTCATGTGTATACCACGCATATTTACACTTACACGTGCCTACCCTACACCCATCTGCACCTTGCACATCGTGCACATGGGCCCATGTGCATGCACATGTGTACACACCATTCGCTCGTGCATGTGTGCGCACATGCACCTCACGTACACACTTGTGCATACCCATTCCATCTCGTGCATGTATAACGTGCATCCGCGTACATGCATCTATGCATACCCAACGCCACATCCCCTCTCAACAAAATAAACCCTGCTCCCATCAAATTCTTTTAAAAATTTTCCACCCCTTTATTGAGTGAATTCCCTAGGTAAATTCCCTAGCCAACTAGCTATGATTCTTTCACACAAGTGTTGATACCATTGGTAGTCCTTAACTCCCGAATGTAAGGATTTGGAGATAACCACAAAGCTATGAATTAACAAGTCAACATTGTATGCATAGGTATGTGTTAGTGAGATCTAAGTCAAGATTCAAGTTCGTCATTGTAAGTATTCATATTTTGCAATGTGCAATAGATTAGGTCTATCTCTCCGCTATTGTGCCTTGCTCAATTTGGATTAGTTTTAATCTCTCATGTGCTAAAATTTATGTTTTTAACTCATTTTACCATATAAAATCTTAGCTTAGGTGTAACAACCTAGGTAGAAGACAACACTATAATTTCGGGTCAACATTGGTGTGGAGTAGCGAGATATTCAATCTAAATGTGTATTTTGGATTTGTATTGTGAGGGGAGGCAAGGGTCTCCCAATCTATGGGGTTTCTATATGCAAACATGTATTTGTAAAAGTGATTTGTGAAAGGGTTCTGTGGTAGCACGAATGGGTCACATGGGCTAGACATACATTGTGTGCTAGTCACATGAATTAGATAGATTTTGCATGGTTTGAGTGGTCTCACATGCTTTGTATGGTGTACGCATGGGTTGTGTGATGGGAATCGTGTGTATAAAATGAATGCTCAAGTGTTGGGGCCATGTGGTCATCTTTATGTCTATGTGTGATTGCCTTGGCATTCTCTTCTGCTTTCACATGTTTCAATTATGGTTGCAGGCGCTCGCCTTAGTTGGTGTGCCTTGTGTCTATTCTAACTTTGTTGTTTTGCTCCACTAGCTTCTTTGTGCTGGTGTTTCTCTTGCTACCTTTGTTTGCGCTCTTTGATGGCTTTATCTTTTTTTCCCATTGTCAGCCTTCTTTAATCTTGTGTGGCATTTTATGCTTATTCTTAGGCATTGTGGTGTTCTTGCATTCTTTATCTTTTCTTATTATTTTTATAACCCCACTCTCTCATAAACTGGTTGCACTTTCTCTCTAGAGCCCCCCTCAAAGGTCCATGGATTCTAGATAAAGTGTCCCCATGAGGGTGTGGATGATACCATTCCAAATCTAGATGAAGTGGCCATGAGGGTGTGGATGATATCACTCCAAATCTTACAATTGTGACTCATAAAGAAAAGTGCCCTCAATGGCCTTAGTGCATCTAGCATTCCATATGTGCTAAGTTTGCAATACTAGCAATAGTCTCCCATGCACTGTCTAAGCTTTGTATTAGGGGGACGTATCCTATATCTCTTGTATATATGTCTTGAAGATGGCGTTGCCAAGCAATTCCCTGACTGATCATAGTGAGATCCCTATTATCTGTTGAAATATGCAAGTGAATGGGTGTGTGTGGAAACAAGCCCTTAGCAAGAGACTGTAAAAGGGAACCTGTAATTGAGTGGGTAGCAGCGAAAAGGTGAGAGGTATCTACTAATTAGAGAATCAAGGGTAGCATGAATGAATGTAGGGGTGTGGAAAGATTCTAGGAAAAGGTGCCCCCAGCAGATGTAGGGGAGGTGGCACAAATCAAAGGAGAAATCAGTGGGATTAGATGCTTGGCATCTGGTGGATGTACAACCTATAAATTGAGGCATTGGCCTAATGAGCAATTGTTGATTTTTGAGCACCCATGCCTACATTATCATATAAGGTTAATTGTTCACTAATTTCATCTTAATCACATGCTAATTATGTTGATTCTTGCATTTGATCCACCATAGCTCATCACATTGCTGCAAATTTAACACTATCCTCATACCTAAGCTGTGTGCCCGATCGTGTCAGCCAAATGGTAGTAGCAAAAGAAATGTAAGCATACTTCCTCATCCTTTCATGGAGATGTGTTATTACAGTCCACATCTTACTATTATTATTTGCCGAGAAGGTGAGTGGGTGTTTGAATTTTTTGGATTTGTGTGTATTTTGGGAGGTGGTGTGCACGAGTGTGTGGTGGTCTAGCTACCTCAGTTAATTAACCAAGGTAAATGTTAGGAGTTTCATGGTGATATGACAAGGCTACCTTGCTCCTAGACCCATTGTTGTGTAGGGCCAGACTCTCAATCTGGATTCGAGTCCATCGTGCTGTCGTGGTGCAGATGATGAGGTTTTTGGGACAAAGAAGGTTTTCCCTTTGAAAAAGCCTTGAGCGTCTTACACTTTGAGTGGTGGGGTGTTGAGTTTAGGGTAAAAGACCCTTATTAAGGCTCCGAATTTGGTAGACCAAATGGTGGTGGCTACTAGGTCTTTGCTTTGGCATCATACTTGTCTCGGCTAGCCAGGGTACTCTTAGTAGGTACCCACTCCTTCTTGATGGTGACCTCCCTGAAGGGTCATTTTGGGGGGTGGATTTCATGTTTGTCGGCAAGGTTTAGGATTTCCATAATGATTAGAAGGGGTGGCCGATGTGTTAAGGTAAGAGGAGTATTATGACTTTGAGGATTGGATTCACGTTTTTGCAAAACAACCATGGATACTCATCCCCATTGAAGCTTGGGAGGGTTTGCATGATTAGATGGTGTCGAAATTGCATCCATGTTCGTGCTTGATGCATTCGAAATGGAACCAATGGCAAAATTGAATCACCTTGAGTTAAAGTTTCCCCAAAAAGACTTCACATGAACCAGTGCTCTAATACCATGAGAAGGATGTGGGGGAGAGGGTTAGCTTGAACTCCTTGCAAGCAAACACAAATGCACAAGAATAGTCAATCACACAAGAGAGATAGATGACTAAATTTTCTTCTATTCTCTTCTCTTCGCTACAACCATATATAAAGAGATAAGAGTACATACTATAAGGAAAAGTGCTATCCTATTATAACGTACAAAGGTCAATAATTGCCACATTGTAAACCCAATTACATGAGCTGGTGCTATAACTATACTATAACTCTAGTACACCAAAGTGGCTGCACAACCTATAAACCACTGGTGACATATTCCCCATAATCTCATCCACCCAGCCAGTGGCGTAAATGTGGAAGCTATCACCTAGGCTGGTCATCAATGTTCGCAGCACTAGTTGAGCTCGATCTAGCTGCATGGCCCGCAATACTTGACATTGGGCCTAGCCACAACATGTTGTCTTGGCAGACATGGACCTCATTAGGTCACCCACCTCTCGCACCACCTGCGTGAATTTTATACGACCGTCGATTGTTTTGAAGCTGAATTTTATATTGGAGCTAAACCTACATCTTGTATATTTATGTGAACCCCATAAATATACAATAAAAGAGAACATCATCCACAGAAGGCGATGGATCATGGCCACGGCTTGCATCGTCACATAAATGGGGAGGAAGAAGAAACGTAATGCTTGAGCTTTCCCCATGGAATGGTTACCGTATCCCTGGTGGGTGACGCACACCGAACTTATCAAGATCCCAAGTCTTATCCTCCAATCATGAGAGCCATCACCTCACATCCAAGTGGGTGTGGAGATCCACAGCCGATTCCTTGTGAGCAACTGAGATGTGAGTAATCACATTGTCATAAACAAACTTGGCAGTAGATCATCTCTTATCAATATTTTCATAGACAAACTTAGCAGTAGATCATCTCTTATCAACATTCTATATAGCTTTGGCCTCAACGGACCCATACCTCCAATGCCAACTCCAAAGCTTAAGCAAGAATGGAGAGTAGTGGCTTCCACCTTGACTCATGTGCCGACACCATCTTCAAAAAAGTGGGTAGAGCCTTTGGACTCCAAGCAACAAGAGGAAATACCTTGCCCATATCCATCCCTATTTTCATTAAAGAAGTGCCACCCATGGTGCCAAACCCCTAAAGACAATTGTGCACACACTTCTGTGGCACTACTGAACAACCCCATGGCTCAAAAAGATCACTATGACCCCACAACACCAACTCGTAAGCTCTATAGAACTAGAAAGACGACGCTCAATCAAGCGTGCCAACAAAGAAGACCATGGCGGCACCCAAGCTTTCATTGTGGAATGGCCAAAATGATTATATGCCGTTGCCAATTGCGCATACGGTAAATATGTAATGTGGCCCTTCCCCAAGTGTACAGTTACTACCTTCACTGAAAATGAGAAAAACACAAAAAACCTAAAAACATATTGAGAATCATTAAAAAAACAACTAAAAACATGCACATGCACTGTCACACACACATGGTACACACACACACACATTCACACATTAACTTGAACGTGCATGTACACACACATTTGCACTTGCACGTGTATACCTTCACCTAATTGTACCTCGGGCACCCACCATGCACGTGCACACCCATTTACACTCACACACACACGTGAATCCCAAACAGTCACAATTGCACACTCACTTGCATTTTATAACTGGCACATGCATGTACCCCTCACACATTTACATTTACGCATTGGGCATGCAGATTTTTACCATATATATATGCACATGCATGCACGTGCACTACACCCACGTGCACCACATCCCATGCACATTTATGCCATGCATACACACTCATGGACACATTCACTTGTGCACAGCTTTGCTCTGTGCATACACATCATGCACATGCACTCACTTATGCACCACCCACACACATGCTCCTGCACACACCTTTGCACACGTACTGCTGCATTTGCACTTTATGCATGCATGCCCACTTGCTCATGTGTGTACCACGCATATTTACACTTACACGTGCCTACCCTACACCCATCTGCACCTTGCACATCGTGCACATGGGCCCATGTGCATGCACATGTGTACACACCATTCGCTCGTGCATGTGTGCGCACATGCACCTCACGTACACACTTGTGCATACCCATTCCATCTCGTGCATGTATAACGTGCATCCACGTACATGCATCTATGCATACCCAACGCCACATCCCTTCTCAACAAAATAAACCCTACTCCCATCAAATTCTTTTAAAAATTTTCCACCCCTTTATTGAGTGAATTCCCTAGGTAAATTCCCTAGCCAACTAGCTATGATTCTTTCACACAAGTGTTGATACCATTGGTAGTCCTTAACTCCCAAATGTAAGGATTTGGAGATAACCACAAAGCTATGAATTAACAAGTCAACATTGTATGCATAGGTATGTGTTAGTGAGATCTAAGTCAAGATTCAAGTTCGTCATTGTAAGTATTCATATTTTGCAATGTGCAATAGATTAGGTCTATCTCTCCACTATTGTGCCTTGCTCAATTTGGATTAGTTTTAATCTCTCATGTGCTAAAATTTATGTTTTTAACTCATTTTACCATATAAAATCTTAGCTTAGGTGTAACAACCTAGGTAGAAGACAACACTATAATTTCGGGTCAACATTGGTGTGGAGTAGCGAGATATTCAATCTAAATGTGTATTTTGGATTTGTATTGTGAGGGGAGGCAAGGGTCTCCCAATCTATGGGGTTTCTATAGGCAAACATGTATTTGTAAAAGTGATTTGTGAAAGGGTTCTGTGGTAGCACGAATGGGTCACATGGGCTAGACATACATTGTGTGCTAGTCACATGAATTAGATAGATTTTGCATGGTTTGAGTAGTCTCACATGCTTTGTATGGTGTACGCATGGGTTGTGTGATGGGAATCGTGTGTATAAAATGAATGCTCAAGTGTTGGGGCCATGTGGTCATCTTTATGTCTATGTGTGATTGCCTTGGCATTCTCTTCTGCTTTCACATGTTTCAATTATGGTTGCAGGCGCTCGCCTTAGTTGGTGTGCCTTGTGTCTATTCTAACTTTGTTGTTTTGCTCCACTAGCTTCTTTGTGCTGGTGTTTCTCTTGCTACCTTTGTTTGCGCTCTTTGATGGCTTTATCTTTTTTTCCCATTGTCAGCCTTCTTTTATCTTGTGTGGCATTTTATGCTTATTCTTAGGCATTGTGGTGTTCTTGCATTCTTTATCTTTTCTTATTATTTTTATAACCCCACTCTCTCATAAACTGGTTGCACTTTCTCTCTAGAGCCCCCCTCAAAGGTCCATGGATTCTAGATAAAGTGTCCCCATGAGGGTGTGGATGATACCATTCCAAATCTAGATGAAGTGGCCATGAGGGTGTGGATGATATCACTCCAAATCTTACAATTGTGACTCATAAAGAAAAGTGCCCTCAATGGCCTTAGTGCATCTAGCATTCCATATGTTGTAAGTTTGCAATACTAGCAATAGTCTCCCATGCACTGTCTAAGCTTTGTATTAGGGGGACGTATCCTATATCTCTTGTATATATGTCTTGAAGATGGCGTTGCCAAGCAATTCCCTGACTGATCATAACGAGATCCCTATTATCTGTTGAAATATGCAAGTGAATGGGTGTGTGTGGAAACAAGCCCTTAGCAAGAGACTGTAAAAGGGAACCTGTAATTGAGTGGGTAGCAGCGAAAAGGTGAGAGGTATCTACTAATTAGAGAATCAAGGGTAGCATGAATGAATGTAGGGGTGTGGAAAGATTCTAGGAAAAGGTGCCCCCAGATGTAGGGGAGGTGGCACAAATCAAAGGAGAAATCAGTGGGATTAGATGCTTGGCATCTGGTGGATGTACAACCTATAAATTGAGGCATTGGCCTAATGAGCAATTGTTGATTTTTGAGTACCCATGCCTACATTATCATATAAGGTTAATTGTTCACTAATTTCATCTTAATCACATGCTAATTATGTTGATTCTTGCATTTGATCCACCATAGCTCATCACATTGCTGCAAATTTAACACTATCCTCATACCTAAGCTGTGTGCCCGATCGTGTCAGCCAAATGGTAGTAGCAAAAGAAATGTAAGCATACTTCCTCATCCTTTCATGGAGATGTGTTATTACAGTCCACATCTTACTATTATTATTTGCTGAGAAGGTGAGTGGGTGTTTGAATTTTTTGGATTTGTGTGTATTTTGGGAGGTGGTGTGCACGAGTGTGTGGTGGTCTAGCTACCTCAGTTAATTAACCAAGGTAAATGTTAGGAGTTTCATGGTGATATGACAAGGCTACCTTGCTCCTAGACCCATTGTTGTGTAGGGCCAGACTCTCAATCTGGATTCGAGTCCATCGTGCTGTCGTGGTGCAGATGATGAGGGCTTTGGGACAAAGAAGGTTTTCCCTTTGAAAAAGCCTTGAGCGTCTTACACTTTGAGTGGTGGGGTGTTGAGTTTAGGGTAAAAGACCCTTATTAAGGCTCCGAATTTGGTAGACCAAATGGTGGTGGCTACTAGGTCTTTGCTTTGGCATCATACTTGTCTCGGCTAGCCAGGGTACTCTTAGTAGGTACCCACTCCTTCTTGATGGTGACCTCCCTGAAGGGTCATTTTGGGGGGTGGATTTCATGTTTGTCGGCAAGGTTTAGGATTTCCATAATGATTAGAAGGGGTGGCCGATGTGTTAAGGTAAGAGGAGTATTATGACTTTGAGGATTGGATTCACGTTTTTGCAAAACAACCATGGATACTCATCCCCATTGAAGCTTGGGACAGGGTTTGCATGATTAGATGGTGTCGAAATTGCATCCGTGTTCGTGCTTGATGCATTCGAAATGGAACCAATGGCAAAATTGAATCACCTTGAGTTAAAGTTTCCCCAAAAAGACTTCACATGAACCAGTGCTCTAATACCATGAGAAGGATGTGGGGGAGAGGGTTAGCTTGAACTCCTTGCAAGCAAACACAAATGCACAAGAATAGTCAATCACACAAGAGAGATAGATGACTAAATTTTCTTCTATTCTCTTCTCTTCGCTACAACCATATATAAAGAGATAAGAGTACATACTATAAGGAAAAGTGCTATCCTATTATAACGTACAAAGGTCAATAATTGCCACATTGTAAACCCAATTACATGAGCTGGTGCTATAACTATACTATAACTCTAGTACACCAAAGTGGCTGCACAACCTATAAACCACTGGTGACATATTCCCCATAATCTCATCCACCCAGCCAGTGGCGTAAATGTGGAAGCTATCACCTAGGCTGGTCATCAATGTTCGCAGCACTAGTTGAGCTCGATCTAGCTGCATGGCCCGCAATACTTGACATTGGGCCTAGCCACAACATGTTGTCTTGGCAGACATGGACCTCATTAGGTCACCCACCTCTCGCACCACCTGCGTGAATTTTATACGACCGTCGATTGTTTTGAAGCTGAATTTTATATTGGAGCTAAACCTACATCTTGTATATTTATGTGAACCCCATAAATATACAATAAAAGAGAACATCATCCACAGAAGGCGATGGATCATGGCCACGGCTTGCATCGTCACATAAATGGGGAGGAAGAAGAAACGTAATGCTTGAACTTTCCCCATGGAATGGTTACCGTATCCCTGGTGGGTGACGCACCCCGAACTTATCAAGATCCCAAGTCTTATCCTCCAATCATGAGAGCCATCACCTCACATCCAAGTGGGTGTGGAGATCCACAGCCGATTCCTTGTGAGCAACTGAGATGTGAGTAATCACATTGTCATAGACAAACTTCGCAGTAGATCATCTCTTATCAATATTTTCATAGACAAACTTGGCAGTAGATCATCTCTTATCAACATTCTATATAGCTTTGGCCTCAACGGACCCATACCTCCAATGCCAACTCCAAAGCTTAAGCAAGAATGGAGAGTAGTGGCTTCCACCTTGACTCATGTGCCGACACCATCTTCAAAAAAGTGGGTAGAGCCTTTGGACTCCAAGCAACAAGAGGAAATACCTTGCCCATATCCATCCCTATTTTCATTAAAGAAGTGCCACCCATGGTGCCAAACCCCTAAAGACAATTGTGCACACACTTCCGTGGCACTACCGAACAACCCCATGGCTCAAAAAGATCACTATGACCCCACAACACCAACTCGTAAGCTCTATAGAACTAGAAAGACGACGCTCAATCAAGCGTGCCAACAAAGAAGACCATGGCGGCACCCAAGCTTTCATTGTGGAATGGCCAAAATGATTATATGCCGTTGCCAATTGCGCATACGGTAAATATGTAATGTGGCCCTTCCCCAAGTGTACAGTTACTACCTTCACTGAAAATGAGAAAAACACAAAAAACCTAAAAACATATTGAGAATCATTAAAAAAACAACTAAAAACATGCACATGCACTGTCACACACACATGGTACACACACACACACATTCACACATTAACTTGAACGTGCATGTACACACACATTTGCACTTGCACGTGTATACCTTCACCTAATTGTACCTCGGGCACCCACCATGCACGTGCACACCCATTTACACTCACACACACACGTGAATCCCAAACAGTCACAATTGCACACTCACTTGCATTTTATAACTGGCACATGCATGTACCCCTCACACATTTACATTTACGCATCGGGCATGCAGATTTTTACCATATATATATGCACATGCATGCACGTGCACTACACCCACGTGCACCACATCCCATGCACATTTATGCCATGCATACACACTCATGGACACATTCACTTGTGCACAGCTTTGCTCTGTGCATACACATCATGCACATGCACTCACTTATGCACCACCCACACACATGCTCGTGCACACACCTTTGCACACGTACTGCTGCATTTGCACTTTATGCATGCATGCCCACTTGCTCATGTGTGTACCACGCATATTTACACTTACACGTGCCTACCCTACACCCATCTACACCTTGCACATCGTGCACATGGGCCCATGTGCATGCACATGTGTACACACCATTCGCTCGTGCATGTGTGCGCACATGCACCTCACGTACACACTTGTGCATACCCATTCCATCTCGTGCATGTATAACGTGCATCCGCGTACATGCATCTATGCATACCCAGCGCCACATCCCCTCTCAACAAAATAAACCCTACCCCCATCAAATTCTTTTAAAAATTTTCCACCCCTTTATTGAGTGAATTCCCTAGGTAAATTCCCTAGCGAACTAGCTATGATTCTTTCACACAAGTGTTGATACCATTGGTAGTCCTTAACTCCCAAATGTAAGGATTTGGAGATAACCACAAAGCTATGAATTAACAAGTCAACATTGTATGCATAGGTATGTGTTAGTGAGATCTAAGTCAAGATTCAAGTTCGTCATTGTAAGTATTCATATTTTGCAATGTGCAATAGATTAGGTCTATCTCTCCACTATTGTGCCTTGCTCAATTTGGATTAGTTTTAATCTCTCATGTGCTAAAATTTATGTTTTTAACTCATTTTACCATATAAAATCTTAGCTTAGGTGTAACAACCTAGGTAGAAGACAACACTATAATTTCGGGTCAACATTGGTGTGGAGTAGCGAGATATTCAATCTAAATGTGTATTTTGGATTTGTATTGTGAGGGGAGGCAAGGGTCTCCCAATCTATGGGGTTTCTATAGGCAAACATGTATTTGTAAAAGTGATTTGTGAAAGGGTTCTGTGGTAGCACGAATGGGTCACATGGGCTAGACATACATTATGTGCTAGTCACATGAATTAGATAGATTTTGCATGGTTTGAGTGGTCTCACATGCTTTGTATGGTGTACGCATGGGTTGTGTGATGGGAATCGTGTGTATAAAATGAATGCTCAAGTGTTGGGGCCATGTGGTCATCTTTATGTCTATGTGTGATTGCCTTGGCATTCTCTTCTGCTTTCACATGTTTCAATTATGGTTGCAGGCGCTCGCCTTAGTTGGTGTGCCTTGTGTCTATTCTAACTTTGTTGTTTTGCTCCACTAGCTTCTTTGTGCTGGTGTTTCTCTTGCTACCTTTGTTTGCGCTCTTTGATGGCTTTATCTTTTTTTCCCATTGTCAGCCTTCTTTTATCTTGTGTGGCATTTTATGCTTATTCTTAGGCATTGTGGTGTTCTTGCATTCTTTATCTTTTCTTATTATTTTTATAACCCCACTCTCTCATAAACTGGTTGCACTTTCTCTCTAGAGCCCCCCTCAAAGGTCCATGGATTCTAGATAAAGTGTCCCCATGAGGGTGTGGATGATACCATTCCAAATCTAGATGAAGTGGCCATGAGGGTGTGGATGATATCACTCCAAATCTTACAATTGTGACTCATAAAGAAAAGTGCCCTCAATGGCCTTAGTGCATCTAGCATTCCATATGTTGTAAGTTTGCAATACTAGCAATAGTCTCCCATGCACTGTCTAAGCTTTGTATTAGGGGGACGTATCCTATATCTCTTGTATATATGTCTTGAAGATGGCGTTGCCAAGCAATTCCCTGACTGATCATAACGAGATCCCTATTATCTGTTGAAATATGCAAGTGAATGGGTGTGTGTGGAAACAAGCCCTTAGCAAGAGACTGTAAAAGGGAACCTGTAATTGAGTGGGTAGCAGCGAAAAGGTGAGAGGTATCTACTAATTAGAGAATCAAGGGTAGCATGAATGAATGTAGGGGTGTGGAAAGATTCTAGGAAAAGGTGCCCCCAGATGTAGGGGAGGTGGCACAAATCAAAGGAGAAATCAGTGGGATTAGATGCTTGGCATCTGGTGGATGTACAACCTATAAATTGAGGCATTGGCCTAATGAGCAATTGTTGATTTTTGAGTACCCATGCCTACATTATCATATAAGGTTAATTGTTCACTAATTTCATCTTAATCACATGCTAATTATGTTGATTCTTGCATTTGATCCACCATAGCTCATCACATTGCTGCAAATTTAACACTATCCTCATACCTAAGCTGTGTGCCCGATCGTGTCAGCCAAATGGTAGTAGCAAAAGAAATGTAAGCATACTTCCTCATCCTTTCATGGAGATGTGTTATTACAGTCCACATCTTACTATTATTATTTGCCGAGAAGGTGAGTGGGTGTTTGAATTTTTTGGATTTGTGTGTATTTTGGGAGGTGGTGTGCACGAGTGTGTGGTGGTCTAGCTACCTCAGTTAATTAACCAAGGTAAATGTTAGGAGTTTCATGGTGATATGACAAGGCTACCTTGCTCCTAGACCCATTGTTGTGTAGGGCCAGACTCTCAATCTGGATTCGAGTCCATCGTGCTGTCGTGGTGCAGATGATGAGGTTTTTGGGACAAAGAAGGTTTTCCCTTTGAAAAAGCCTTGAGCGTCTTACACTTTGAGTGGTGGGGTGTTGAGTTTAGGGTAAAAGACCCTTATTAAGGCTCCGAATTTGGTAGACCAAATGGTGGTGGCTACTAGGTCTTTGCTTTGGCATCATACTTGTCTCGGCTAGCCAGGGTACTCTTAGTAGGTACCCACTCCTTCTTGATGGTGACCTCCCTGAAGGGTCATTTTGGGGGGTGGATTTCATGTTTGTCGGCAAGGTTTAGGATTTCCATAATGATTAGAAGGGGTGGCCGATGTGTTAAGGTAAGAGGAGTATTATGACTTTGAGGATTGGATTCACGTTTTTGCAAAACAACCATGGATACTCATCCCCATTGAAGCTTGGGACAGGGTTTGCATGATTAGATGGTGTCGAAATTGCATCCATGTTCGTGCTTGATGCATTCGAAATGGAACCAATGGCAAAATTGAATCACCTTGAGTTAAAGTTTCCCCAAAAAGACTTCACATGAACCAGTGCTCTAATACCATGAGAAGGATGTGGGGGAGAGGGTTAGCTTGAACTCCTTGCAAGCAAACACAAATGCACAAGAATAGTCAATCACACAAGAGAGATAGATGACTAAATTTTCTTCTATTCTCTTCTCTTCGCTACAACCATATATAAAGAGATAAGAGTACATACTATAAGGAAAAGTGCTATCCTATTATAACGTACAAAGGTCAATAATTGCCACATTGTAAACCCAATTACATGAGCTGGTGCTATAACTATACTATAACTCTAGTACACCAAAGTGGCTGCACAACCTATAAACCACTGGTGACATATTCCCCATAATCTCATCCACCCAGCCAGTGGCGTAAATGTGGAAGCTATCACCTAGGCTGGTCATCAATGTTCGCAGCACTAGTTGAGCTCGATCTAGCTGCATGGCCCGCAATACTTGACATTGGGCCTAGCCACAACATGTTGTCTTGGCAGACATGGACCTCATTAGGTCACCCACCTCTCGCACCACCTGCGTGAATTTTATACGACCGTCGATTGTTTTGAAGCTGAATTTTATATTGGAGCTAAACCTACATCTTGTATATTTATGTGAACCCCATAAATATACAATAAAAGAGAACATCATCCACAGAAGGCGATGGATCATGGCCACGGCTTGCATCGTCACATAAATGGGGAGGAAGAAGAAACGTAATGCTTGAGCTTTCCCCATGGAATGGTTACCGTATCCCTGGTGGGTGACGCACCCCGAACTTATCAAGATCCCAAGTCTTATCCTCCAATCATGAGAGCCATCACCTCACATCCAAGTGGGTGTGGAGATCCACAGCCGATTCCTTGTGAGCAACTGAGATGTGAATAATCACATTGTCATAGACAAACTTGGCAGTAGATCATCTCTTATCAATATTTTCATAGACAAACTTGGCAGCAGATCATCTCTTATCAACATTCTATATAGCTTTGGCCTCAACGGACCCATACCTCCAATGCCAACTCCAAAGCTTAAGCAAGAATGGAGAGTAGTGGCTTCCACCTTGACTCATGTGCCGACACCATCTTCAAAAAAGTGGGTAGAGCCTTTGGACTCCAAGCAACAAGAGGAAATACCTTGCCCATATCCATCCCTATTTTCATTAAAGAAGTGCCACCCATGGTGCCAAACCCCTAAAGACAATTGTGCACACACTTCCGTGGCACTACCGAACAACCCCATGGCTCAAAAAGATCACTATGACCCCACAACACCAACTCGTAAGCTCTATAGAACTAGAAAGACGACGCTCAATCAAGCGTGCCAACAAAGAAGACCATGGCGGCACCCAAGCTTTCATTGTGGAATGGCCAAAATGATTATATGCCGTTGCCAATTGCGCATACGGTAAATATGTAATGTGGCCCTTCCCCAAGTGTACAGTTACTACCTTCACTGAAAATGAGAAAAACACAAAAAACCTAAAAACATATTGAGAATCATTAAAAAAACAACTAAAAACATGCACATGCACTGTCACACACACATGGTACACACACACACACATTCACACATTAACTTGAACGTGCATGTACACACACATTTGCACTTGCACGTGTATACCTTCACCTAATTGTACCTCGGGCACCCACCATGCACGTGCACACCCATTTACACTCACACACACACGTGAATCCCAAACAGTCACAATTGCACACTCACTTGCATTTTATAACTGGCACATGCATGTACCCCTCACACATTTACATTTACGCATCGGGCATGCAGATTTTTACCATATATATATGCACATGCATGCACGTGCACTACACCCACGTGCACCACATCCCATGCACATTTATGCCATGCATACACACTCATGGACACATTCACTTGTGCACAGCTTTGCTCTGTGCATACACATCATGCACATGCACTCACTTATGCACCACCCACACACATGCTCCTGCACACACCTTTGCACACGTACTGCTGCATTTGCACTTTATGCATGCATGCCCACTTGCTCATGTGTGTACCACGCATATTTACACTTACACGTGCCTACCCTACACCCATCTGCACCTTGCACATCGTGCACATGGGCCCATGTGCATGCACATGTGTACACACCATTCGCTCGTGCATGTGTGCGCACATGCACCTCACGTACACACTTGTGCATACCCATTCCATCTCGTGCATGTATAACGTGCATCCGCGTACATGCATCTATGCATACCCAACGCCACATCCCTTCTCAACAAAATAAACCCTACTCCCATCAAATTCTTTTAAAAATTTTCCACCCCTTTATTGAGTGAATTCCCTAGGTAAATTCCCTAGCCAACTAGCTATGATTCTTTCACACAAGTGTTGATACCATTGGTAGTCCTTAACTCCCAAATGTAAGGATTTGGAGATAACCACAAAGCTATGAATTAACAAGTCAACATTGTATGCATAGGTATGTGTTAGTGAGATCTAAGTCAAGATTCAAGTTCGTCATTGTAAGTATTCATATTTTGCAATGTGCAATAGATTAGGTCTATCTCTCCACTATTGTGCCTTGCTCAATTTGGATTAGTTTTAATCTCTCATGTGCTAAAATTTATGTTTTTAACTCATTTTACCATATAAAATCTTAGCTTAGGTGTAACAACCTAGGTAGAAGACAACACTATAATTTCGGGTCAACATTGGTGTGGAGTAGCGAGATATTCAATCTAAATGTGTATTTTGGATTTGTATTGTGAGGGGAGGCAAGGGTCTCCCAATCTATGGGGTTTCTATAGGCAAACATGTATTTGTAAAAGTGATTTGTGAAAGGGTTCTGTGGTAGCACGAATGGGTCACATGGGCTAGACATACATTGTGTGCTAGTCACATGAATTAGATAGATTTTGCATGGTTTGAGTGGTCTCACATGCTTTGTATGGTGTACGCATGGGTTGTGTGATGGGAATCGTGTGTATAAAATGAATGCTCAAGTGTTGGGGCCATGTGGTCATCTTTATGTCTATGTGTGATTGCCTTGGCATTCTCTTCTGCTTTCACATGTTTCAATTATGGTTGCAGGCGCTCGCCTTAGTTGGTGTGCCTTGTGTCTATTCTAACTTTGTTGTTTTGCTCCACTAGCTTCTTTGTGCTGGTGTTTCTATTGCTACCTTTGTTTGCGCTCTTTGATGGCTTTATCTTTTTTTCCCATTGTCAGCCTTCTTTTATCTTGTGTGGCATTTTATGCTTATTCTTAGGCATTGTGGTGTTCTTGCATTCTTTATCTTTTCTTATTATTTTTATAACCCCACTCTCTCATAAACTGGTTGCACTTTCTCTCTAGAGCCCCCCTCAAAGGTCCATGGATTCTAGATAAAGTGTCCCCATGAGGGTGTGGATGATACCATTCCAAATCTAGATGAAGTGGCCATGAGGGTGTGGATGATATCACTCCAAATCTTACAATTGTGACTCATAAAGAAAAGTGCCCTCAATGGCCTTAGTGCATCTAGCATTCCATATGTGCTAAGTTTGCAATACTAGCAATAGTCTCCCATGCACTGTCTAAGCTTTGTATTAGGGGGACGCATCCTATATCTCTTGTATATATGTCTTGAAGATGGCGTTGCCAAGCAATTCCCTGACTGATCATAACGAGATCCCTATTATCTGTTGAAATATGCAAGTGAATGGGTGTGTGTGGAAACAAGCCCTTAGCAAGAGACTGTAAAAGGGAACCTGTAATTGAGTGGGTAGCAGCGAAAAGGTGAGAGGTATCTACTAATTAGAGAATCAAGGGTAGCATGAATGAATGTAGGGGTGTGGAAAGATTCTAGGAAAAGGTGCCCCCAGATGTAGGGGAGGTGGCACAAATCAAAGGAGAAATCAGTGGGATTAGATGCTTGGCATCTGGTGGATGTACAACCTATAAATTGAGGCATTGGCCTAATGAGCAATTGTTGATTTTTGAGGAACCCATGCCTACATTATCATATAAGGTTAATTGTTCACTAATTTCATCTTAATCACATGCTAATTATGTTGATTCTTGCATTTGATCCACCATAGCTCATCACATTGCTGCAAATTTAACACTATCCTCATACCTAAGCTGTGTGCCCGATCGTGTCAGCCAAATGGTAGTAGCAAAAGAAATGTAAGCATACTTCCTCATCCTTTCATGGAGATGTGTTATTACAGTCCACATCTTACTATTATTATTTGCCGAGAAGGTGAGTGGGTGTTTGAATTTTTTGGATTTGTGTGTATTTTGGGAGGTGGTGTGCACGAGTGTGTGGTGGTCTAGCTACCTCAGTTAATTAACCAAGGTAAATGTTAGGAGTTTCATGGTGATATGACAAGGCTACCTTGCTCCTAGACCCATTGTTGTGTAGGGCCAGACTCTCAATCTGGATTCGAGTCCATCGTGCTGTCGTGGTGCAGATGATGAGGTTTTTGGGACAAAGAAGGTTTTCCCTTTGAAAAAGCCTTGAGCGTCTTACACTTTGAGTGGTGGGGTGTTGAGTTTAGGGTAAAAGACCCTTATTAAGGCTCCGAATTTGGTAGACCAAATGGTGGTGGCTACTAGGTCTTTGCTTTGGCATCATACTTGTCTCGGCTAGCCAGGGTACTCTTAGTAGGTACCCACTCCTTCTTGATGGTGACCTCCCTGAAGGGTCATTTTGGGGGGTGGATTTCATGTTTGTCGGCAAGGTTTAGGATTTCCATAATGATTAGAAGGGGTGGCCGATGTGTTAAGGTAAGAGGAGTATTATGACTTTGAGGATTGGATTCACGTTTTTGCAAAACAACCATGGATACTCATCCCCATTGAAGCTTGGGACAGGGTTTGCATGATTAGATGGTGTCGAAATTGCATCCGTGTTCGTGCTTGATGCATTCGAAATGGAACCAATGGCAAAATTGAATCACCTTGAGTTAAAGTTTCCCCAAAAAGACTTCACATGAACCAGTGCTCTAATACCATGAGAAGGATGTGGGGGAGAGGGTTAGCTTGAACTCCTTGCAAGCAAACACAAATGCACAAGAATAGTCAATCACACAAGAGAGATAGATGACTAAATTTTCTTCTATTCTCTTCTCTTCGCTACAACCATATATAAAGAGATAAGAGTACATACTATAAGGAAAAGTGCTATCCTATTATAACGTACAAAGGTCAATAATTGCCACATTGTAAACCTAATTACATGAGCTGGTGCTATAACTATGCTATAACTCTAGTACACCAAAGTGGCTGCACAACCTATAAACCACTGGTGACATATTCCCCATAATCTCATCCACCCAGCCAGTGGCGTAAATGTGGAAGCTATCACCTAGGCTGGTCATCAATGTTCGCAGCACTAGTTGAGCTCGATCTAGCTGCATGGCCCGCAATACTTGACATTGGGCCTAGCCACAACATGTTGTCTTGGCAGACATGGACCTCATTAGGTCACCCACCTCTCGCACCACCTGCGTGAATTTTATACGACCGTCGATTGTTTTGAAGCTGAATTTTATATTGGAGCTAAACCTACATCTTGTATATTTATGTGAACCCCATAAATATACAATAAAAGAGAACATCGGTGACGCACCCCGAACTTATCAAGATCCCAAGTCTTATCCTCCAATCATGAGAGCCATCACCTCACATCCAAGTGGGTGTGGAGATCCACAACCGATTCCTTGTGAGCAACTGAGATGTGAGTAATCACATTGTCATAGACAAACTTGGCAGTAGATCATCTCTTATCAATATTTTCATAGACAAACTTGGCAGTAGATCATCTCTTATCAACATTCTATATAGCTTTGGCCTCAACGGACCCATACCTCCAATGCCAACTCCAAAGCTTAAGCAAGAATGGAGAGTAGTGGCTTCCACCTTGACTCATGTGCTGTAAGATTCCTCCCCAGCCTTCGAGGTATACAGGAGTAAGAATCCCCCTTTCTGATCTTATAATTATTCTCTCTAAAATAAAAGAAAGATTCTGTTTAAAAAAGGAAGAACCTTTTCCCTGAATACTTCTCAAGAGTCCCACCTGTTTTAAGGATTCAGAACAATGAGTTCAGAAGTGAGAATCGATGTTTTGGATATCAAGGTTTTGGTCTTCATTCGAGTACGGCCCAAAAGAAGTTCTTTATCTCTTGGGGAGTATATGAAGTTATCCCCCAGATATTGTGAGCCTTATATCTGAATTCAATGAAAGTAGGTGACTTAGCCTACAAGCTTCTTTTATCTCTTCACCTCAAAATTCTTAATGCCTTCTATAGAAAAATGTGTCAAACCCAAATCATGGAAAGACAGTAAAACTTCAGTGGCAAGTTATCGTTGGCTTCTAAGTTACGCTAGCTCCTTCCTTTATATAAGTCGTAACTTTTACTTGTCGCTCACAGTAATCTTACTTCCATCGATCTCCTTTCTTTCTTAATCTCCTTCATGGCTTGGCAACAAGAACTAGTTTTATCCATAATGATTCCTCACCTTCAAGACGCAAGTGAATCTATGAAGAAGGATTTTATAGAGCAGTATGAGCGCTCACTTTTCCCTCACTTGGGAACTTCTGTAGCGCAAACCAATGGCGGACCTATCAAAACATAACTAGGGTAACACCTTGGGGTCAGCAGCACTTTCGTAACAATGTCCGCTTGGCCATGGTTATTGAAGCTTTGGGTTTGGGTCCCCGATATTACTGTGTCATGAGATCAAGGCATCTTGGGTTTTCTGAGCGGGTCTTCTTACTGGCATGTTTTCTTCCTCATGAGAAGATATGCCTTTATCCCATTTTTGGCTTGCCTCTCAGAGGTCCTTTTGTTAGATCACCTCATACCACTGAGATAGGTGCAGCAATAACCAACAGAATTATTCCCATAGATATACTTGTGCAGCTTGTGAGGACTGCTTTTGTGATCATATGATGGACGGGCTTATGGAAGTGTAAAGAGTTCTTCTATCTTTACTGTATAAGTTCCGAGAATGAATAAAGTTTAAATCTTGTTCTTATTTTGAATCTTTCTCTCTTTAAGACGTTTCTTGGTGGTTAATCTTGATTAAAATTTTTCTTTCAGTCTCATATTCGTGCATCTTGCGAAATTATCCCAGTTTGCGAGATGAGGACATCTCGCATTTTTTAAGTGGGGTAGAATGTAAGATTCCTCCCCCACCCCCTTTTTGATGTCTAGTATCTTTCCCTGTAATCAATCTCTCTTCAGAAATATAAAGACCTTGTTTCTATCTGTTTTAGCCTAGAGAGAGAAAAATATTCTAGAGAGAGAATATTCAGATTTTGAATATTTTTGGATAGAAAAATATCTCTTCTAATTCAGATGAGTTTCCCTGAAACAGAAATTCAAAAAAGAATTTTCCAATGTGCAATTGGAATTAATTGAAAATAGGTATAAAGAACCTTAGCCTAAGGGTCTAGATTTTCAGAAATCTTTAGACTATGGTCCAATTAAGGTTCCTATGGACCAATAGCATCAATCCATGTGTAGGGAGGAGATAAATCCAACTTGTAAAAAGAAAATACCCAAAAATGAGTAAATGCTCACATGAGGTGAAGAGTTGAAAATGTACAAGGTTTATTAGTAAAAAACTATGTGCAATATTAAAAATATGAGATATTTTGGGTATAATGATTTTATTATGACACATATGTAAGGAAGGGGTGTAAGATTCCTCCCCCAAACCCTTTTTGATGTCTAGTATCTTCTTCTATAATCAATCCCTCTTCAGAAATATAAAAGACTTGTTTCTAACTGTTTTAACCTAGAGAGAGAAAATATTCTAGAGAGAGAATATTTAGATTTTTAATATTTTTGGATAGAAAATTATCTCATCTTATTAAAATAAGTTTCCCTGAAACAGAAATTCAAAAAGAACTTTCCAATGTGCAATTGGAATTAATTGGAAATGTGTATAAAGGACCTTAGTCTAAGGGTCTAGATTTTCAGAAATTTTTGGATTATGGTCCAATTAAGGTTCCTATGGACCAATAGCATCAATCCATGTGTAGGGAGGAGATAAATCCAATTTGAAAAAGAAGATACCCAAAAATGAGTAAATACTCACATAAGATGAAGAGTTGAAAATGTACAAGGTTTATTAGTAAAAAATTATGAGCAATATTAAAAGTATGACATATGTAAGGAAGAGGAGTTCTTTAAAGGAGGTGCATATTTCACATAAGATGAAGAGTTGAAAATGTACAAGGTTTATTAGTAAAAAATTATGAGCAATATTAAAAGTATGACATATGTAAGGAAGGGGAGTTCTTTAAAGGAGGTGCATATTTCACATAAGATGAAGAGTTGAAAATGTACAAGGTTTATTAGTAAAAAAATTATGAGCAATATTAAAAGTATGACATATGTAAGGAAGGGGAGTTCTTTAAAGGAGGTGCATATTTCACATAAGATGAAGAGTTGAAAATGTACAAGGTTTATTAGTAAAAAATTATGAGCAATATTAAAAGTATGACATATGTAAGGAAGGGGAGTTCTTTAAAGGAGGTGCATATTTCACATAAGATGAAGAGTTGAAAATGTACAAGGTTTATTAGTAAAAAACTATGAGCAATATTAAAAATATGACATATGTAAGGAAGGGGAGTTCTTTAAAGGAGGTGCATATTTCACATGCTTGAATGAGTTTTAAACTCATAAAAATTGAGATATTTCATCTCTCCTCTCTCCTCATTCAAGTCTAGTTCCAAAAAGTTAGCTTAACTGACCTAAAAATGGTCAAATATTGACCAAACTGATTTAGAAAATTCTAGAATCAGTTTGTTTGGTTAGGAGCTCAATTTTTCCTATAAATAGAAGCCTCACCCTTGTTGAAAAATATATAGTGTTTATGCATCGTTACTCTACTCCACCTAAGCCAAGAACTGTGAATTCATTTAATAATTCACTAGTTTTTGGAGCTTCCCTCTTTCTTCAATCCCCATTAGTGGCTCCATCAACATACTTAACCAATTGATTGGTTGGGGGCCTCTACCGTGAACAAAGAATCAAGCAAGTTGTAAGGTAATTAGTGAATATTCATCTTTCTATAATTTCTCAATGTTTCTCTCTTCTCAACCCCTCTCAAGCTTGAGAAGTTTAATTGGTATGGTTTTTTTTAAATGCTATTTAAGTTTGAATAGTAGTGAAGAGTTACATAATTTAATAAATGCTATTGAAGTTAATTTTCATTTATGTTTAAATTCTAATGATTCTTATGTAAATTCTCTCTCTCACTCAAGAAATGGTCATACTCATGACCCATTCTCAATCCAAATCAAGCTTTTCATAAAGCTTTTCCTTAACCCAAGATTAAGCTATGCTTGAGGCCAAATTAATGGCTTTTTCTTATGCTTTTAGTTTATGTATATTGATGATTCAATCCATTATGGATTAAGGATCCAATTAGAGAATCATTTTAATTATTTCCTTAATGATAAGCTTTATCCCTTAGAAAAATTGAGATTTATCAGTCATAGCAGCGGAGCTATGGCAAAATTTTTATAAAAATTATGCATAAAATAATCTCATTCAAAGCATAAAAAGAGGACTTCCTACCATATTCTAGGAATTATCATCCTAGATTAATTGAAAGAATTTCATTACAATCATGGAGAAATTGAATTTTAATATTATGCATAAAGGATAAGTTTTTATATCAAAAGTGTTATTTTTACCATTTTTATTTCATGCATAGAAGTATGCAAAATGGATAAATTTTTATATCAAAAGTGTTATTTTTACCATTTTTATTTCATGCATAGAAGTATGCATAATGGATAAATTTTTATATCAAAAGTGTTATTTTTACCATTTTTATTTCATGCATAGAAGTATGCATAAAGGAAAAATTTTTATATCAAAAGTGTTACTTTTATCATTTTTAATTTTCATGCATAAAAGTATGCATAAAAGAAAATTTTTATATCAAAAGTGTTACTTTTATCATTTTTAATTTTCATGCATAGAAGTATGCATAAAGGAAAATTTTTATATCAAAAGTGTTACTTTTATCATTTTTAATTTTCATGCATAGAAGTATGCATAAAGGAAAAATTTTTATATCAAAAGTGTTACTTTTATCATATTGGATTTCATGCATATAGGTATGCATAAAAGATATTCTTTTTATACTAAAAGTATGATTTTCCTCATAAATGGATTTTATGCTTAACTTAGATGCATAAGAGAAATTCTTTTATTCTAAAAGTATAATTCCCTACCAAATTGAAATCATGCATAAGAAGATGCATAAAAGATTGATTTTAATTTCGAAAGTGTTAGTCTCCTTAAATGGAATTTATGTATAAATAAATGTGTAGAGAAATCTTATATCAAATAAAAGAATTCTCTTTAAAAAAAAAAAAGATATGAAATGTGATAAGATGTGATAAGAGGTGTATGAGATGTGATAAGAATTGATAAGATGCGTATGGAAAGTGATAGGATGTGATAAGAGGTGTGATAAGAGATGATAAGATGCTTATGAAATAAGTTAGGATGTGATAAGATGAATTAAGATGTGTATGGGGGGATGAGGTAAGAAGTGTATGTGATAGGATAAGATGTATATGGGTTGTGATAGGGCGAGAATGGATGTGATGTAAAAGATTAGATGTGAAGGTATATGGGGTTATATAAATGGGAATGTGAAAATGGATGTATGTATGTGGATGTGTGGATATGGAGATGGGAGTGTGGATGTATGAACATGAAAATGGATATATGCATGAAGATGTATATGCATAGATGTAAATGTGGATGTAGATGTGGATGTATAGATGTGAATGAGAATGGGGATGTGGATGTATGTGAATGTGAATGTAGATGTGGATGTATGTGAATGTGAATGTAGATGTGAATGTGGAATGTGGATGTATAGATGTGGATGTATGTATGTATGTGGATGTAGATGTGGATGTATAGATGTGAATGGGAATGGGGATGTGGATGTATGTGAATGTGAATGTAGATGTGAATGTGGAATGTGGATGTATAGATGTGGATGTATGGGAATGTGGATGTGGATGTATGTGAATGTGAATGTAGATGTGGATGTATAGATGTGAATGTGGAATGTGGATGTGGATGTATGTATGTATGTGGATATGGATGTGGATGTATGGATGTGTATGTATGAATGTGGATATGGGATGTGGATGTATAAATGAGGATGTGAAAATGGAGGTAAGCATGTAGATGTGGATGCATGGATGTGAATGTGGATGTGGATGTGGATGTGTATATGGATGTGTATGTATGAATGTGGATATGGGATGTGGATGTATAAATGAGAATGTGAAAATGGAGATAAGCATGTAGATGTGGATGTATGGATGTGAATGTGGATGTGGATGTGGATGTATGGATGTGGATATGGATGTGAATATATGATATGTGATGTGAAGGAATCTGAAGTGAAGAGATGGAAAAGGAGGTGATTGGATGAGTACACATATACATGGAATGTGGAATAAGTAATGTGGATTAATGAGGGATAATGTGGAAAAATGAGAGTTAATATAGAAACTGTATTTGTAAACTGTTTGTAAATGCTGTTTGTAAATGGCTGTTTTATGTCAAGAATGCTGGGGAAGCATTTTGACCGTCTTGTGATTAAGGTCGTGGAGACCTAACTGATAAAGTTGCAACTGCTGACGGAGAGTCAATGGAGGACGTCTCGCGTAGCAAGGTCAACCGAGGTCTTGACCAGCCTCGGTTCGATTAAAATGGTGAGCTTCCGGTACGGTGGATGAGGGACCAAGGAAGCGGCCTATGAGTGAAGCGCTAGGTCACCTGCGAAGGATCCTAGAGGGTGCTGACCATACGGTGCTCGGGCTCTGGGTCGCCTAGGATACCCACGCGTGCGTCGAGGAAGATATTGGAACAAGGAGTAAGAGTTGTTTTGTGAAACCGGGCATGGATCTGGTTGACTGACCTTGCTGGTCCTCAACGGATGAGTCCATGGCTCTTTTATATGGATCTGTTGGTTGATCTTGCTGATCTTCAACGAGAGTCCATCTTGATAAATGATTATATTGCCGAGTATTATGGGCTAGGAACTATGGAAACGGCCTCTGAGTGGACAGGTGGTGAGCGTTCTAGTTGCCAATGATGCCATAGATACTCTGATGATGAAGGAATGATGGGAAATTTGAGAATCAACCGGATAATTTGGAAGATTGTGATCAGTGGTACTATGGTTTCATTAAAGGATTGTTTTAAAGTTAGCTGATGCTAAGAAAAGGCAATTTCATATTGGGTGTGTAAGTGGTGTGGCTAGTTTTATGTTTGCATGAACTTCCGGCTAGGGGGCCTTGGAACTCTTTTCCTTGGTACCCGGGACAAAAACCTAACCAAATTTCAAATTGGATCCCATCACTACAGTGGTTGGGCGGTTGGCTAACCCATGGGATCGGATGGGGTTAGGCTGGACTGATGGATCCGTAAATCGAGACTCAATTTCTGTTATTACGATAGATGAAGTAAGTCCCAGATAGTAATTGTTCTATGGATAGGAATCAACGGCTGTGCCTCTTGATGGGGAAAAAAGCGTTGATCCCAATGATCCAAGTGCAAGTTTCTTCCTTGATCCGACCGAGTATCTTTATAGGTGCAGTTGGATCAGCGTGATCAGTAATGATCTTGACTACGTTAGAGTAAAAAATTATCCTGGTGGAATCGCCCGTGCTTTCCGGGTAAGGGAAGTTTTTTCCGGGTTCGGTTTTGGAAAAACCGACGGATTAGTCTCTTGTCCGGATATCCGTGGACGAGGCCCCGAATGTGGGACCCCTGTCCCGTGCGAGAAGTGCTACTTCCGCTGCTAGTACCCGAATCCGTTGCTCGGTGGGAACAGGGGGATCTCACAGTTGGTATCAGAGCATTTGGTTAATAAAGATCAATTGAGAAGACAAATAGGTCAGAAATTTATCAAGAAACACAAAAAAGTTATAATTGTGTGATATAATTCATACAATTTGATATTCAAACTGAAATTCGTAAATTGGTAATTGGGTCTTCAGATGGAAGTACCGCAATTATTTAGAATCCTTGACTTGCTTGAGGCCTAGACATGATGGTATTTACCTTATAATTCCAAGGGCCGTGACTATCCGTATATACCGAGAGTATAACTGCAGCTCTTTACTGACAGTATATACGAGTAAATCTAAGACTTGAAATTATAAGCGTTAATGCTATCCAGATGATGAATTTGAATGTGGTTGATATGATTTTTAATTCTGTTTGGAAACTGATGAATTGATTGGGATTCTGATTGAAAAATGATGATTTTTGAAATTTAGTTGAAATATAATAACCTGAGCAAAACCGCAATGAGGATGAATGGGACGAGTCCCTGTAATGATAAATGATGATAATGATTTCAGCAAATCACTATGAGATTAGTGGATTGTGCTGTCAAAGTGCTACTGTTAACACTTGACTCGGTATATCAAGTTAAGGGATGACAAATTGAAAACTTGCTTGACTGAAATTCCTGTGGGAGGAATGTTCAGAAAGAAAAATTTTTGATCTGATGGACCATTATCGTGTTAAAGATATGAATGATATGATCTGAAATGAATTTATTTAATGATGAGTTCTATATAAGGGATATTTATCCCCGTATTCTGTTGGGTTGACCAGAATATAAGGAACCCTAGAATAAATTGGATCTTAAGAAAAAGAGTTGTCCTCTACTTGGCGAGATGAGGACATCTCGCACTTTTTTAAGTGGGGGAGAATGTAAGATTCCTTCCCTGCCTTCGAGGTATACAGGAGTAAGAATCTCCCTTTTTGATCTTATAATTAGTCCCTCTCTAAAATAAAAGAAAGATTCTGTTTAAAAAAAAGGAAGACCCTTTTCCTAGAATGCTTCTCAGGAGTCACGCTGTTTTAAGGATTCAAAACAATGAGTTCAGAAGTGAAAATCGGTGTTTTGGATACCAAGGTTTTGGTTTTCATTCGAGTACGGCCCAAAAGAAGTTCTTTATCTCTTGGGGAGTATAAGAACTTATCCCCCAGATATTGTGAGCCTTATATCTGAATTCAATGAAAGTAGGTGACTTAGCCTACAAGCTTCTTTTACCTCCTCATCTCAAAGTTTTTAATGTATTTCATAGAAATATGTGCCAAACCCAAATCAAGGAAAGACGATAAAACTTCAATGACAAGATACCGTTGGCTTCTAGGTTACGCTAACTCCTTCCTTTATATAAGTCGTAACTTTTACCTGTCGCTCACAGCAGTAATCTTGCTTCCATCGATCTCCTCTCTTTCTTAATCTCCTTCATGGCTTGGCAACAAGAACTAGTTTTATCCATAATGATTCCTCACCTTCAAGACGCAAGTGAGTCTGTGAAGAAAGATTTTATAGAACAGTATGAGCGCTCACTTTTCCCTCACTTGGGAACTTCTGTAGCGCAGACCAAATGGCGGACCTATCAAGACATAACTAGGGTAACACCCTGGGGTCAGCAACATTTTCGTAATAATGTCCGCTTGGCCATGGTTATTGAAGCTTTGGGTTTGGGTCCCCGATACTACTGCGTCATGAGATCAAGACATCCTGGGTTTTCTGAGCGGGTCTTCTTACTGGCGTGTTTTCTTCCTCATGAGAAGATATGCCTTTACCCCGTTTTTGGCTTGCCTCTCAGAGGTCCTTTTGTTAGAACACCTCATACCACTGAGATAAGCGCAGCAATAACCCACAGAATCATTCCCATAGATGAGTTACCTTATACTTGTGCAGCTTGTGAGGACTGCTTTTGTGACCATATGATGGACGGGCTTATGGAAGTGTAAAGAGTTCCTCTATCTTTACTGTATAAGTTCCGAGAATGAATAAAGTTTAAATCTTGTTCGTATTTTGAATCTTGCTCTCTTTAAGACTTATCTTGGTGGTTAATCTTGATTAAAATTTTTCTCTAAGTCTCATATTCGTGAATCTTGCGAAATTATCACAAGTTGCGAGATGAGGACATCTCGCATTTTTTAAGTGGGGTAGAATGTAAGATTCCTCCCCCAAACCCTTTTTGATGTCTAGTATCTTCTTCTATAATCAATCCCTCTTCAGAAATATAAAAGACTTGTTTCTAACTGTTTTAACCTAGAGAGAGAAAATATTCTAGAGAGAGAATATTCAGATTTTTAATATTTTTGGATAGAAAATTATCTCATCTTATTAAAATAAGTTTCCCTGAAACAGAAATTCAAAAAGAACTTTCCAATGTGCAATTGGAATTAATTGGAAATGTGTATAAAGGACCTTAGTCTAAGGGTCTAGATTTTCAGAAATTTTTGGATTATGGTCCAATTAAGGTTCCTATGGACCAATAGCATCAATCCATGTGTAGGGAGGAGATAAATCCAATTTGAAAAAGAAGATACCCAAAAATGAGTAAATACTCACATAAGATGAAGAGTTGAAAATGTACAAGGTTTATTAGTAAAAAATTATGAGCAATATTAAAAGTATGACATATGTAAGGAAGAGGAGTTCTTTAAAGGAGGTGCATATTTCACATAAGATGAAGAGTTGAAAATGTACAAGGTTTATTAGTAAAAAATTATGAGCAATATTAAAAGTATGACATATGTAAGGAAGGGGAGTTCTTTAAAGGAGGTGCATATTTCACATAAGATGAAGAGTTGAAAATGTACAAGGTTTATTAGTAAAAAAATTATGAGCAATATTAAAAGTATGGCATATGTAAGGAAGAGGAGTTCTTTAAAGGAGGTGCATATTTCACATAAGATGAAGAGTTGAAAATGTACAAGGTTTATTAGTAAAAAATTATGAGCAATATTAAAAGTATGACATATGTAAGGAAGGGGAGTTCTTTAAAGGAGGTGCATATTTCACATAAGATGAAGAGTTGAAAATGTACAAGGTTTATTAGTAAAAAACTATGAGCAATATTAAAAATATGACATATGTAAGGAAGGGGAGTTCTTTAAAGGAGGTGCATATTTCACATGCTTGAATGAGTTTTAAACTCATAAAAATTGAGATATTTCATCTCTCCTCTCTCCTCATTCAAGTCTAGTTCCAAAAAGTTAGCTTAACTGACCTAAAAATGGTCAAATATTGACCAAACTGATTTAGAAAATTCTAGAATCAGTTTGTTTGGTTAGGAGCTCAATTTTTCCTATAAATAGAAGCCTCACCCTTGTTGAAAAATATATAGTGTTTATGCATCGTTACTCTACTCCACCTAAGCCAAGAACTGTGAATTCATTTAATAATTCACTAGTTTTTGGAGCTTCCCTCTTTCTTCAATCCCCATTAGTGGCTCCATCAACATACTTAACCAATTGATTGGTTGGGGGCCTCTACCGTGAACAAAGAATCAAGCAAGTTGTAAGGTAATTAGTGAATATTCATCTTTCTATAATTTCTCAATGTTTCTCTCTTCTCAACCCCTCTCAAGCTTGAGAAGTTTAATTGGTATGGTTTTTTTTAAATGCTATTTAAGTTTGAATAGTAGTGAAGAGTTACATAATTTAATAAATGCTATTGAAGTTAATTTTCATTTATGTTTAAATTCTAATGATTCTTATGTAAATTCTCTCTCTCACTCAAGAAATGGTCATACTCATGACCCATTCTCAATCCAAATCAAGCTTTTCATAAAGCTTTTCCTTAACCCAAGATTAAGCTATGCTTGAGGCCAAATTAATGGCTTTTTCTTATGCTTTTAGTTTATGTATATTGATGATTCAATCCATTATGGATTAAGGATCCAATTAGAGAATCATTTTAATTATTTCCTTAATTATCTGATAAGCTTTATCCCTTAGAAAAATTGAGATTTATCAGTCATAGCAGCGGAGCTATGGTAAAATTTTTATAAAAATTATGCATAAAATAATCTCATTCAAAGCATAAAAAGAGGACTTCCTACCATATTCTAGGAATTATCATCCTAGATTAATTGAAAGAATTTCATTACAATCATGGAGAAATTGAATTTTAATATTATGCATAAAGGATAAGTTTTTATATCAAAAGTGTTATTTTTACCATTTTTATTTCATGCATAGAAGTATGCAAAATGGATAAATTTTTATATCAAAAGTGTTATTTTTACCATTTTTATTTCATGCATAGAAGTATGCATAATGGATAAATTTTTATATCAAAAGTGTTATTTTTACCATTTTTATTTCATGCATAGAAGTATGCATAAAGGAAAAATTTTTATATCAAAAGTGTTACTTTTATCATTTTTAATTTTCATGCATAAAAGTATGCATAAAAGAAAATTTTTATATCAAAAGTGTTACTTTTATCATTTTTAATTTTCATGCATAGAAGTATGCATAAAGGAAAATTTTTATATCAAAAGTGTTACTTTTATCATTTTTAATTTTCATGCATAGAAGTATGCATAAAGGAAAAATTTTTATATCAAAAGTGTTACTTTTATCATATTGGATTTCATGCATATAGGTATGCATAAAAGATATTCTTTTTATACTAAAAGTATGATTTTCCTCATAAATGGATTTTATGCTTAACTTAGATGCATAAGAGAAATTCTTTTATTCTAAAAGTATAATTCCCTACCAAATTGAAATCATGCATAAGAAGATGCATAAAAGATTGATTTTAATTTCGAAAGTGTTAGTCTCCTTAAATGGAATTTATGTATAAATAAATGTGTAGAGAAATCTTATATCAAATAAAAGAATTCTCTTTTAAAAAAAAAAAAGATATGAAATGTGATAAGATGTGATAAGAGGTGTATGAGATGTGATAAGAATTGATAAGATGCGTATGGAAAGTGATAGGATGTGATAAGAGGTGTGATAAGAGGTGATAAGATGCTTATGAAATAAGTTAGGATGTGATAAGATGAATTAAGATGTGTATGGGGGGATGAGGTAAGAAGTGTATGTGATAGGATAAGATGTATATGGGTTGTGATAGGGCGAGAATGGATGTGATGTAAAAGATTAGATGTGAAGGTATATGGGGTTATATAAATGGGAATGTGAAAATGGATGTATGTATGTGGATGTGTGGATATGGAGATGGGAGTGTGGATGTATGAACATGAAAATGGATATATGCATGAAGATGTATATGCATAGATGTAAATGTGGATGTAGATGTGGATGTATAGATGTGAATGAGAATGGGGATGTGGATGTATGTGAATGTGAATGTAGATGTGGATGTATGTGAATGTGAATGTAGATGTGAATGTGGAATGTGGATGTATAGATGTGGATGTATGTATGTATGTGGATGTAGATGTGGATGTATAGATGTGAATGGGAATGGGGATGTGGATGTATGTGAATGTGAATGTAGATGTGAATGTGGAATGTGGATGTATAGATGTGGATGTATGGGAATGTGGATGTGGATGTATGTGAATGTGAATGTAGATGTGGATGTATAGATGTGAATGTGGAATGTGGATGTGGATGTATGTATGTATGTGGATGTGGATGTGGATGTATGGATGTGTATGTATGAATGTGGATATGGGATGTGGATGTATAAATGAGGATGTGAAAATGGAGGTAAGCATGTAGATGTGGATGCATGGATGTGAATGTGGATGTGGATGTGGATGTGTATATGGATGTGTATGTATGAATGTGGATATGGGATGTGGATGTATAAATGAGAATGTGAAAATGGAGATAAGCATGTAGATGTGGATGTATGGATGTGAATGTGGATGTGGATGTGGATGTATGGATGTGGATATGGATGTGAATATATGATATGTGATGTGAAGGAATCTGAAGTGAAGAGATGGAAAAGGAGGTGATTGGATGAGTACACATATACATGGAATGTGGAATAAGTAATGTGGATTAATGAGGGATAATGTGGAAAAATGAGAGTTAATATAGAAACTGTATTTGTAAACTGTTTGTAAATGCTGTTTATAAATGGCTGTTTTATGTCAAGAATGCTGGGGAAGCATTTTGACCGTCTTGTGATTAAGGTCGTGGAGACCTAACTGATAAAGTTGCAACTGCTGACGGAGAGTCAATGGAGGACGTCTCGTGTAGCAAGGTCAACCGAGGTCTTGACCAGCCTCGGTTCGATTAAAATGGTGAGCTTCCGGTACGGTGGATGAGGGACCAAGGAAGCGGCCTATGAGTGAAGCGCTAGGTCACCTGCGAAGGATCCTAGAGGGTGCTGACCATACGGTGCTCGGGCTCTGGGTCGCCTAGGATACCCACGCGTGCGTCGAGGAAGATATTGGAACAAGGAGTAAGAGTTGTTTTGTGAAACCGGGCATGGATCTGGTTGACTGACCTTGCTGGTCCTCAACGGATGAGTCCATGGCTCTTTTATATGGATCTGTTGGTTGATCTTGCTGATCTTCAACGAGAGTCCATCTTGATAAATGATTATATTGCCGAGTATTATGGGCTAGGAACTATGGAAACGGCCTCTGAGTGGACAGGTGGTGAGCGTTCTAGTTGCCAATGATGCCATAGATACTCTGATGATGAAGGAATGATGGGAAATTTGAGAATCAACCGGATAATTTGGAAGATTGTGATCAGTGGTACTATGGTTTCATTAAAGGATTGTTTTAAAGTTAGCTGATGCTAAGAAAAGGCAATTTCATATTGGGTGTGTAAGTGGTGTGGCTAGTTTTATGTTTGCATGAACTTCCGGCTAGGGGGCCTTGGAACTCTTTTCCTTGGTACCCGGGACAAAAACCTAACCAAATTTCAAATTGGATCCCATCACTACAGTGGTTGGGCGGTTGGCTAACCCATGGGATCGGATGGGGTTAGGCTGGACTGATGGATCCGTAAATCGAGACTCAATTTCTGTTATTACGATAGATGAAGTAAGTCCCAGATAGTAATTGTTCTATGGATAGGAATCAACGGCTGTGCCTCTTGATGGGGAAAAAAGCGTTGATCCCAATGATCCAAGTGCAAGTTTCTTCCTTGATCCGACCGAGTATCTTTATAGGTGCAGTTGGATCAGCGTGATCAGTAATGATCTTGACTACGTTAGAGTAAAAAATTATCCTAGTGGAATCGCCCGTGCTTTCCGGGTAAGGGAAGTTTTTTCCGGGTTCGGTTTTGGAAAAACCGACGGATTAGTCTCTTGTCCGGATATCCGTGGACGAGGCCCCGAATGTGGGACCCCTGTCCCGTGCGAGAAGTGCTACTTCCGCTGCTAGTACCCGAATCCGTTGCTCGGTGGGAACAGGGGGATCTCACAAGGGGAGTCCCTTAAATGCTCACATAAGATGAAGAGTTGAAAATGTACAAGGTTTATTAGTAAAAAACTATGAGCAATATTAAAATGATTCCATTATGACACATATGTAAGGAAGGGGAGTTCTTTAAAGGAGGTGCATATTTCACATAAGATGAAGAGTTGAAAATGTACAAGGTTTATTAGTAAAAAACTATGTGCAATATTAAAAATATGAGATATTTTGGGTATAATGATTTTATTATGACACATATGTAAGGAAGGGGAGTCCCTTAAATGCTCACATAAGATGAAGAGTTGAAAATGTACAAGGTTTATTAGTAAAAAACTATGAGCAATATTAAAATGATTCCATTATGACACATATGTAAGGAAGGGGAGTTCTTTAAAGGAGGTGCATATTTCACATAAGATGAAGAGTTGAAAATGTACAAGGTTTATTAGTAAAAAAAAACTATGAGCAATATTAAAATGATTCCATTATGACACATATGTAAGGAAGGGGAGTTCTTTAAAGGAGGTGCATATTTCACATGCTTGAATGAGTTTTAAACTCATAAAAATTGAGATATTTCATCTCTCCTCTCTCCTCATTCAAGTCTAGTTCCAAAAAGTTAGCTTAACTGACCTAAAAATGGTCAATTATTGACCAAACTGATTTAGAAAATTCTAGAATCAGTTTGTTTGGTTAGGAGCTCAATTTTTCCTATAAATAGAAGCCTCCCCCTTGTTGAAAAATATATAGTGTTTATGCATCGTTACTCTACTCCACCTAAGCCAAGAACTGTGAATTCATTTAATAATTCACTAGTTTTTGGAGCTTCCCTCTTTCTTCAATTCCCATTAGTGGCTCCATCAACATACTTAACCAATCAAAAATTCACTAGTTTTTGGAGCTTCCCTCTTTCTTCAATTCCCATTAGTGGCTCCATCAACATACTTAACCAATTGATTGGTTAAGTATGTTGATGGAGCCACTAATGGGAATTGAAGAAAGAGGGAAGCTCCAAAAACTAGTGAATTATTAAATGAATTCACAGTTCTTGGCTTAGGTGGAGTAGAGTAACGATGCTCAATTGGTTAAGTATGTTGATGGAGCCACTAATGGGAATTGAAGAAAGAGGGAAGCTCCAAAAACTAGTGAATTATTAAATGAATTCACAGTTCTTGGCTTAGGTGGAGTAGAGTAACGATGCATAAACACTATATATTTTTCAACAAGGGGGAGGCTTCTATTTATAGGAAAAATTGAGCTCCTAACCAAACAAACTGATTCTAGAATTTTCTAAATCAGTTTGGTCAATAATTGACCATTTTTAGGTCAGTTAAGCTAACTTTTTGGAACTAGACTTGAATGAGGAGAGAGGAGAGATGAAATATCTCAATTTTTATGAGTTTAAAACTCATTCAAGCATGTGAAATATGCACCTCCTTTAAAGAACTCCCCTTCCTTACATATGTGTCATAATGGAATCATTTTAATATTGCTCATAGTTTTTTTTTACTAATAAACCTTGTACATTTTCAACTCTTCATCTTATGTGAAATATGCACCTCCTTTAAAGAACTCCCCTTCCTTACATATGTGTCATAATGGAATCATTTTAATATTGCTCATAGTTTTTTACTAATAAACCTTGTACATTTTCAACTCTTCATCTTATGTGAGCATTTAAGGGACTCCCCTTCCTTACATATGTGTCATAATAAAATCATTATACCCAAAATATCTCATATTTTTAATATTGCACATAGTTTTTTACTAATAAACCTTGTACATTTTCAACTCTTCATCTTATGTGAAATATGCACCTCCTTTAAAGAACTCCCCTTCCTTACATATGTGTCATAATGGAATCATTTTAATATTGCTCATAGTTTTTTACTAATAAACCTTGTACATTTTCAACTCTTCATCTTATGTGAGCATTTAAGGGACTCCCCTTCCTTACATATGTGTCATAATAAAATCATTATACCCAAAATATCTCATATTTTTAATATTGCACATAGTTTTTTACTAATAAACCTTGTACATTTTCAACTCTTCACCTCATGTGAGCATTTACTCATTTTTGGGTATTTTCTTTTTACAAGTTGGATTTATCTCCTCCCTACACATGGATTGATGCTATTGGTCCATAGGAACCTTAATTGGACCATAGTCTAAAGATTTCTGAAAATCTAGACCCTTAGGCTAAGGTTCTTTATACCTATTTTCAATTAATTCCAATTGCACATTGGAAAATTCTTTTTTGAATTTCTGTTTCAGGGGAACTCATCTGAATTAGAAGAGATATTTTTCTATCCAAAAATATTCAAAATCTGAATATTCTCTCTCTAGAATATTTCTCTCTCTCTAGGCTAAAACAGATAGAAACAAGGTCTTTATATTTCTGAAGAGGGATTGATTACAGGGAAAGATACTAGACATCAAAAAGGGGGTGGGGGAGGAATCTTACATTCTACCCCACTTAAAAAATGCGAGATGTCCTCATCTCGCAAACTGGGATAATTTCGCAAGATGCACGAATATGAGACTGAAAGAAAAATTTTAATCAAGATTAAGGGCCGGTTCACATTGGAGCGGCGGAAAACATATTCTCAAACACACTTTTCCAGGTGGTACTCTTACAAAATGCACACTTCCGCCGTCCAAGTGTTCACATAGGGAGGGGGAAGTAAAAGGGAGCCTGACTTCTTCCGCCGCCCACTGTGAACACTGGGGGGCGGCGGAAGAAAGAGTAAACACCATACCAAAAACCATAGAACAAAGCTATATTATGTCCACAAAGCATAGTGTAAACACAAAAATAAAGAAGCCACACTACAAACCACAATAAGCCGGACAAAAGACATGTATTACAAAGGATTAATCGGAGTTGGTAGGTGACTCCAGCTCCTCTAAAGCCGCCCTTCCAAAGACTTTTAGGACATTCATCCTTGCTTGCTCTCTATACATTGTTCGGGCAAGACTATCTCGCCGCTCCGAGCCAACTCCAAGGTCACTCGTACCCCCTTCATTGCCTCCTTGAGCGCGCTCCATTGCATCCTCTATGTCAACTTCACGTATTGCTTGAAGCTCCCTCATGGAGGTAGCTATTGCTCTTCGATCCTCTTCTACACGTCCAGAGCATGCTGCCAATTCTGCTTCCGCCTCACGTACCCACTCCATATCAAAAGACTCTCCATGTTGGATACAAATGTTGTGTAGCACAAGACAAGCCGCAACAAGATCTGGGACATGACGTAGATTCATGTCACATCTTTTTAGCAAGATGCGAAACCTTGCCTTGAGCATACCAAACGCTCTCTCAACTGGCATCCTTGTGCTCGATTGAATGAAATTCCAATGGTACTTTAGACGTGTCAACCCTTCCTTGCATCCTTTGAAAGGCACTAACATGTATGGCCGTGCGGGGTAAGCACAGTCGCCAACCAAACAATAGTTACCCAGCTCGCCCCTTGCACATGCTTGCCCTATATCACTTCTGGAGAAGTTCAAGGAGTCATGCGCTGATCCGGCCCAACCGACATCATAATTCCATACTGAGCAATTGGCGGCTACTGTTAGTTGTAGCAAAATAGAGTGGAACCCTTTCCGATTGAAGTAGTCAACATGGTTGTCACGGGGTGCAATGATGGGGATGTGAGAACCATCTATCGCACCAACGACGTAGGGAATTCCCCTAAGTGCCTCAAACTCTCGTGCTAAAGTTGCTAGCCGAGATCTTGAAGGCCATCTTATGTACATATTCCGGAGACCCGACTTCACAATTGCCTTGGAAAATGCAAGGATTATTTCACAACATGTGCTCTTAGCGCAACCATAGGTGTCACCAAGGCCCAGTAGTCCATCTCCTGTAGCAAGTCTGCTTAGAGCAATGGCTACCCTATCTTGAATAGACACAGGCGCACGAAAGTTTGTGGTTTTCTTTTGCATGAATGGTGCTAGACTCCCACAAAGGTAATGAAAGGTTTCTTTGCTAACCCTAAGACGCCGCTTGAACATGGTAGCACTATAAGCACTTAGGAGATAGCATTTTACAAAGCCTTGAGGCCGTGGATATGCCCACGCTTGTCTGTGTTCATGACCCCTCCTACGGTTCGCAATCTTCCTCAACCTCACAGATCGTGCCATGCATTCGGTAACATGCAACCAAGTCTGCACTATGCACTCATCATTGTGCATGCTTGGTTCTTTAAGCAATTCATAGATCGCTATAGAACACAACCACGCACAATAGAGTGCAATGTCTTTGGACATGCCCATTGTCACCTGCAAATCCAAAACAAGTTGATACATATTAAATTCTCAGCTTAACATGCTTCTTAGGAGCTTAGAAACATTCATAAATCCATACAACGCATAGGAACAAAGCAACGTCGAGATCCCAATCTTTATAAATTCATACAATAATAATAACAAGAATTTCCTCCGCCCCAAGGCTACTTGTTGCCCCCCCTTCCTTCCTTAAGGAATTCACTCATTGTGGCATGCAATCCTGCCAATATCTTCAGTCGCTCCCTCTCCAAGGCAACATTTTGGCTAGAGGTCTCCTTGAGATGGTCCAATAGATGTTTCCCAGTATCGGCCATTGTGGCCAAAGATTCCTCATACTTGGGAGTCACTCGACGACTTGAGGACATGGGTGCTTGTGGCTTCTCGTCATCTAGTGCTATAGTTACTTCATCCTTGTCACCGCCGGGGAAAGTAGCATCATCCATTGTTGATGAAGAAGCGTGGCTAAGAGGAGTGACCGTGGCTCTATCGTGGTAATACTCATCCACCACATCGAACCATTTACATGTGTGCCTCCTGTCATTGCCAGATACCGAGTTGTGAGCTTTGTCCACTCTGTATTTTGCTAGCACCGCTTGCCACTTCTTGCGACAACTTTCACTATCCTTATTGAAATCAGGGTAAATGCCGGCTAGCTTTGTGGCCACCTTTGCCCACAAGTTGACCCCTTGTTTCCCAGGATTGTTGAACTCCTCACTCATGCCCCCCCTGACATGAATGAGTTGGTCAACCCAAAATTCTTGCCACTTGCTTTTCTTATTGTCGTTGTCGTCATCTTCCCCCAAGTCCACCACCACCTTCTTTTTGGAGTTCCTGGGTTTCTTTGGCGCAGGTTGGGTCTCTAACACAATCTCCTCATCGCTAGGCTCCTTCCTCATGCCACGAACTCGCTTTGGTTGAGAAGATAAAGGGGGGTTATTGAGTGAGTTGGGTGATGGTTGGCTTCCTAGGGAATTGGGAATGGAACCCATGTTTGGGATACCTAGGGGGGATGATCGATTAGGAGGTTGCGCTACCATAGGTGAATGGGGGGGGCGAAACATGAAGGGAGAGTTTGGAGAAAAGGAAGGAGAATTGAGCATGGCGTGGAAGCCATGAGGTGGCACATGAAAAGGAGGAGGGGGAAATGAATAGAAATTAGAGTGCGGGAGAGAAGTTTGGGAGAAAATAGGATCATCGTCGCCTCGTTGTTGCGATGAATCAATTTCATGGTTCGTGTTGGAATCCATAGTACCTACATCAAACACGAAGAGAATATTAGCACCACATAAAATAAAAACACATACATAAGTCATGATAATGGAAATGCGGTTTGTGAGGGGTCACCTTATGCGCTTGCTTCAAGTTGCCTCCCACCCTTTTCGCACACCCCTAAAAGAAAAACAAAAGCACACAATGTCAAAGGCATGGCAAGTGTACCACAAAAACATTAAAAGAAGTTAAATGGGTGGATAAAAAGAAAGCATGATTGAAGTGCATGTAAAAGCACCTTGGAGAATGGAAATTGTGAAGCTTATTATGTTCTCTAGAAATTCTAGAGAGTACAAAATCTCACCCTAGACCCTTTAATTTATAGGAAATGGAAGGGTGTTGGGGGGGAGGGACGTTGGAAAATGGACTTTCGAAAGTAGAAAGTGCCGTTGGGAAGGCGGCCGTTGGGAAAATATTCTGCTGGAATCCGTTTTTTTGAACGTTGCAGGCTGGAAGCCGTTTTGGGCGAGGGGGGGGGGGTCGGCACATTATCACCCCAACGACTCCATGACATGGCAAGGAGGGGGGTGGATGTCCACCGCCTGCTGTGAACGCAGAGTGCCCCATGGCACTCTGCGATTGCACGGCAGGAAGGCGGCAGCTTGGCTGCCGCCTTATCTGAACCCACCCTTCCATAAGCCCGTCCATCATATGATCACAAAAGCAGTCCTCACAAGCTGCACAAGTATATCTATGGAAATAATTCTGTTGGTTATTGCTGCACCTATCTCAGTGGTATGAGGTGATCTAACAAAAGGACCTCTGAGAGGCAAGCCAAAAATGGGATAAAGGCATATCTTCTCATGAGGAAGAAAACATGCCAGTAAGAAGACCCGCTCAGAAAACCCAAGATGCCTTGATCTCATGACACAGTAATATCGGGGACCCAAACCCAAAGCTTCAATAACCATGGCCAAGCGGACATTGTTACGAAAGTGCTGCTGACCCCAAGGTGTTACCCTAGTTATGTTTTGATAGGTCCGCCATTTGGTTTGCGCTACAGAAGTTCCCAAGTGAGGGAAAAGTGAGCGCTCATACTGCTCTATAAAATCCTTCTTCATAGATTCACTTGCGTCTTGAAGGTGAGGAATCATTATGGATAAAACTAGTTCTTGTTGCCAAGCCATGAAGGAGATTAAGAAAGAAAGGAGATCGATGGAAGTAAGATTACTGTGAGCGACAAGTAAAAGTTACGACTTATATAAAGGAAGGAGCTAGCGTAACTTAGAAGCCAACGATAACTTGCCACTGAAGTTTTACTGTCTTTCCATGATTTGGGTTTGACACATTTTTCTATAGAAGGCATTAAGAATTTTGAGGTGAAGAGATAAAAGAAGCTTGTAGGCTAAGTCACCTACTTTCATTGAATTCAGATATAAGGCTCACAATATCTGGGGGATAACTTCATATACTCCCCAAGAGATAAAGAACTTCTTTTGGGCCGTACTCGAATGAAGACCAAAACCTTGATATCCAAAACATCGATTCTCACTTCTGAACTCATTGTTCTGAATCCTTAAAACAGGTGGGACTCTTGAGAAGTATTCAGGGAAAAGGTTCTTCCTTTTTTAAACAGAATCTTTCTTTTATTTTAGAGAGAATAATTATAAGATCAGAAAGGGGGATTCTTACTCCTGTATACCTCGAAGGCTGGGGAGGAATCTTACATTCTACCCCACTTAAAAAAGTGCAAGATGTCCTCATCTCGCCAAGTAGAGGACAACTCTTTTTCTTAAGATCCAATTTATTCTAGGGTTCCTTATATTCTGGTCAACCCAACAGAATACGGGGATAAATATCCCTTATATAGAACTCATCATTAAATAACAATTCATTTTAGATCATATCATTCATATCTTTAACACGATAATGGTCCATCAGATTGAAAATTTTTCTTTCTGAACATTCCTCCACGGGAATTTCAGTCAAGCAAGTTTTCAATTTGTCATCCCTTAACTTGATATACCGAGTCAAGTGTTAACAGTAGCACTTTGACAGCACAATCCACTAATCTCGTAGTGATTTGCTGAAATCATTATCATCATTCCAGTTATGAATATCATCACAGGGACTCGTCCCATTCATCCTCATGTGGTTTCGCTCAACTTATTACATTTCAACTAAATTTTAGAAATCATCATTTTTCAATCAGAATCCAAATCAATTTCATCAGTTCAAACAGAATTAAAAATCATATCAACCACATTCGAATTCATCATCTGGATAGCATTAACGCTTAAAATTTCAAGTCTTAGATTTACTCGTATATACTGTCAGTAAAGAGCTGCAGTATACTCTCGGTATATACGGGTAGTCACGGCCCTTGGAATTTTAAGGTAAATACCATCATGTCTAGGCCTCAAGCAAGTCAGGGATTCTATATAATTATGGTACTTTCATCTGAAGACCCAATTACCAAATTACGAATTTCAGTTTGAATATCAAATTGTATGAATTATATCACACAATTATAACCTTTTTGTGCTTCTTGATAAATTTTTGACATATTTGGCTTCTCAGTTGATCTTTATTAACCAATTGGCTCTGATACCAACTGTGAGATCCCTGTTCCCACCGCGCAACGGATTCGGGGTACTAGCAGCGGAAGTAGCACTTCTTGCACGAGGCAGGGTCCCACACTCGGGGCCTCGTCCACGGATATCCGGACAAAAGACTAATCCGTCGGTTTTTCCAAAACCGAACCCGGAAAAACTTCCCTTATCCGGAAAGCACGGGCGATTCCTCCAGGATAACTTTTTACTCTAACGTAGTCAAGACCATTAATAATGATCAAACTGATCCGACTGCACCTATAAAGATACTCGGTCAGATCAAGGAAGAAACTTGCACTTGGATCATTGGGATCAACGCTTTTTTCCCCATCAAGAGGCACAGCCGTTGATTCCTATCCATAGAACAATTACTATCCGGGACTTACTTCATCTATCGTAATAACGGAAATTGAGTCTCGATTTACGGATCCATCAATCCAGCCTAACCCCATCCGATCCCATGGGTTAGCCAACCGCCCAACCACTGTAGTGATGGGATCCAATTTGGAATTTGGTTAGGTTTTGTCCCGGGTACCAAGGAAAAGAGTTCCAAGGCCCCCTAGCCGGAAGTTCATGCAAACATAAAACTAGCCACACCACTTACACACCCGATATGAAAATTGCCTTTTTCTTAGCATCAGCTAACTTTAAAACAATCCTTTAATGAAACCATAGTACCACTGATCACAATCTTCCAATTTATCCAGTTGATTCATAATTTCCCATCATTCCTTCATCAGAGTATCTATGGCATCATTGGCAACTAGAACGCTCACCACCTGTCCACACAGGGGCCTTTTCAATAGTTCCTAGCCCATAATACTCGGCAATATAATCACTTATAAAAATCAAGATAGACTCTCGTTGAAGATCAGCAAGATCAACCAACAGATCCATATAAAGAGCCATGGACTCATCCATTGAAGACCAGCAAGGTCAATCAACCAGATCCATGCCCAGTTTCACAAAACAACTCTTACTCCTTGTTCCAATATCTTCCACGACGCACGTGTGGGTATCTTCGGTGACCCAGAGCCCGAGCACCGTATGGTCAGCACCCTCTAGGATCCTTCGCAGGTGACCTAGCGCTTCACTCATAGGCCGCTTCCTTGGTCCCTCATCCACCGTACCGGAAGCTCACCATTTAAATCGAACCGAGGCTGGTCAAGACCTCGGTCGACCTTGCTACGCGAGACGTCCTCCATTGACTCTCCGTCAGCAGTTGCAACTTTAACAGTTAGGTCTTCATGACCTTAATCCACAAGACGGTCAAAATGCTTCCCCAGCATTCATGACATAAAACAATCATTTACAAACAGTCACAAAATACAGTTTCTAAATCAAACTCTCGTCTTTCCACATTATCCCTCCTTAGTCCACATTACTTATTCCACATTCCATTTAATGTGTACTCATTCTCATCCATTTCCTCATATCGGCGACACATTAATTCACAGACACATTCACATTCACACCCCTACATCCACATCTACATGCATACATCCATTTTTACATCCTCATTTATACATCCACATCCCATATCCACATTCATACATACACATCCATATCCACATCCATCTCCACATCCACATCCACATCCACATCCATACATCTACATCTACATGTTTACCTCCATTTTCACATCCTTATTTATACATCCACATCTCATATCCACATTCATACATACACATCCATTTTCACATCCATACATCCACATCCACATGTATACCTCCACTATCACGTCCTCATTCATACATCCTCATCCACACACATACATCCACATCCACACACATACATCCACATCCACATTCCCATTCATATCTATACATCCACATCTACATCCACATACATACATACATCCACATTCACATTCCATATCCATATCTACATCCACATTCACATACATCCACATCCACATTCCCATTCACATCTATACATCCACATCTACATCCACATTCATATACATCCACATCCACATTTCCATTCACATCTATACATCCACATCTACATCCACATACATACATACATCCACATCCACATTCCCATTCACATCTATACATCCACATTCCCATTCACATCTACATCCACATTCACATACATCCACATCCACATTCCCATTCACATCTATACATCCACATTCATATACATCCACATCCACATTCCCATTCACATCTATACATCCACATTCCCATCCACATTCCCATTCACATCTATACATCCACATCCACATCCATATACATATATACATCCACATCCACATTCCCATTCACATCTATACATCCACATTCACATCCACATTCACATACATCCACATCCACATCAACATTCACATTCATACATCTACATCTACATGTATACATCCACATCACATTCATACAACCACATTACATTCATTCTCGTTCTAACACATCCCATATACATCTTAACACATCCTAACTCATCTTAACACATTCTATCACATCTCATACACATCTTATCACATCTTTTTACATCTCATACACCTCTTATCACATCCTATCACTTTCCATACGCATCTTATCAAATCTTATCACATCTCATACACCTCTTATCACCTCCTATCACTTTCCATACGCATCTTATCAATTCTTATCACATCTCATACACCTCTTATCACATCTTATCACATTTCATATCTTTTTTAAGAGAATTCTTATATTTAGTATAAGATTTCTCTACACTTTTATTTATGCATAAATTCCATTTAAGGAGACTAACAGTTTCGAAATTAAAATCAATCTTTTATGCATCTTCTTATGCATAAGTTCAATTTGGTAGGAATTACACTTTTAGAATAAAAGAATTTCTCTTATGCATCTAAGTTATGCATAAAATCCATTTATGAGGAAAATCACACTTTTAGTATAAAAAGAATATCTTTTATGCATACCACTATGCATGAAATCCAATATGATAAAAGTAACACTCTTACAATAAAATAATCAACTTTTATGCATACCTCTATGCATGAAATTCAATTATGATAAAAGTCACACTTTTATAATAAAATAATCAACTTTTATGCATACTTCTATGCATGAAAATTAAAAATGATAAAAGTAACACTTTTGATATAAAAAAATTTCTTTTATGCATACTTCTATGCATGAAAATTAAAAATGATAAAAGTAACACTTTTGATATAAAAATTTTTCCTTTATGCATACTTCTATGCATGAAAATTAAAATGATAAAAGTAACACTTTTGATATAAAAAATTTTCCTTTATGCATACTTCTATGCATGAAAATTAAAAATGATAAAAATAACACTTTTGATATAAAAATTTATCCATTATGCATACTTCTATGCATGAAATAAAAATGGTAAAAATAACACTTTTGATATAAAAATTTATCCATTATGCATACTTCTATGCATGAAATAAAAATGATAAAAATAACACTTTTGATATAAAAATTTATCCATTATGTATACTTCTATGCATGAAATAAAAATGGTAAAAATAACACTTTTGATATAAAAATTTATCCATTATGCATACTTCTATGCATGAAATAAAAATGGCAAAAATAACACTTTTGATATAAAAATTTATCCATTATGCATACTTCTATGCATGAAATAAAAATGGTAAAAATAACACTTTTGATATAAAAATTTATCCATTATGCATACTTCTATGCATGAAATAAAAATGGTAAAAATAGCACTTTTGATATAAAAGCTTATCCTTTATGCATGATATTAAAATTCAATTTCTCCATGATTGTAATGAAATTCTTTCAATTAATCTAGGATGATAATTCCTAGAATATGGTAGGAAGTCCTCTTTTTATGCTTTGAATGAGATTATTTTATGCATAATTTTTATAAAAATTTTGCCATAGCTCCGCTGCTATTACTGATAAATCTCAAATTTTCTAAGGGATAATGCTTATCATTAAGGAAATAATTAAAATAATCTCTAATTGGATTATTAATCCATAATGGATTGAATCATTAATATACATAAACTAAAAGCATAGAAAAAAGCCATTAATTTGGCCTCAAGCATAGCTTAATCTTGGGTTAAGAAAAAGCTTTATGAAAAGCTTGATTTGGATTGAGAACGGGTCATGAGTATGACCATTTCTTGAGTGAGGGAGAGAATTTACATAAAAATCATTAGAATTTAAACATAAATGAAAATTAACTTCAATAGCATTATGTAACTCTTCACTACTATTCAAACTTCAATAGCATTTAAAAAAAAACCATACCAATTAAACTTCTCAAGCTTGAGAGGGGTTGAGAAGAGAGAAACATTGAGAAATTATAGAAAGATCAATATTCACTAATTACCTTACAACTTGCTTGATTCTTTGTTCACGGTAGAGGCCCCCAACCAATCAATTGGTTAAGTATGTTGATGGAGCCACTAATGGGAATTGAAGAAAGAGGGAAGCTCCAAAAACTAGCGAATTATTAAATGAATTCACAGTTCTTGGCTTAGGTGGAGTAGAGTAACGATGCATAAACACTATATATTTTTCAACAAGGGGGAGGCTTCTATTTATAGGAAAAATTGAGCTCCTAACCAAACAAACTGATTCTAGAATTTTCTAAATCAGTTTGGTCAATAATTGACCATTTTTAGGTCAGTTAAGCTAACTTTTTGGAACTAGACTTGAATGAGGAGAGAGGAGAGATGAAATATCTCAATTTTTATGAGTTTAAAACTCATTCAAGCATGTGAAATATGCACCTCCTTTAAAGAACTCCCCTTCCTTACATATGTGTCATAATGGAATCATTTTAATATTGCTCATAGTTTTTTTTTACTAATAAACCTTGTACATTTTCAACTCTTCATCTTATGTGAAATATGCACCTCCTTTAAAGAACTCCCCTTCCTTACATATGTGTCATAATGGAATCATTTTAATATTGCTCATAGTTTTTTACTAATAAACCTTGTACATTTTCAACTCTTCATCTTATGTGAGCATTTAAGGGACTCCCCTTCCTTACATATGTGTCATAATAAAATCATTATACCCAAAATATCTCATATTTTTAATATTGCACATAGTTTTTTACTAATAAACCTTGTACATTTTCAACTCTTCATCTTATGTGAAATATGCACCTCCTTTAAAGAACTCCCCTTCCTTACATATGTGTCATAATGGAATCATTTTAATATTGCTCATAGTTTTTTACTAATAAACCTTGTACATTTTCAACTCTTCATCTTATGTGAGCATTTAAGGGACTCCCCTTCCTTACATATGTGTCATAATAAAATCATTATACCCAAAATATCTCATATTTTTAATATTGCACATAGTTTTTTACTAATAAACCTTGTACATTTTCAACTCTTCACCTCATGTGAGCATTTACTCATTTTTGGGTATTTTCTTTTTACAAGTTGGATTTATCTCCTCCCTACACATGGATTGATGCTATTGGTCCATAGGAACCTTAATTGGACCATAGTCTAAAGATTTCTGAAAATCTAGACCCTTAGGCTAAGGTTCTTTATACCTATTTTCAATTAATTCCAATTGCACATTGGAAAATTCTTTTTTGAATTTCTGTTTCAGGGGAACTCATCTGAATTAGAAGAGATATTTTTCTATCCAAAAATATTCAAAATCTGAATATTCTCTCTCTAGAATATTTCTCTCTCTCTAGGCTAAAACAGATAGAAACAAGGTCTTTATATTTCTGAAGAGGGATTGATTACAGGGAAAGATACTAGACATCAAAAAGGGGGTGGGGGAGGAATCTTACAGGATTGGTTGGGGGCCTCTACCGTGAACAAAGAATCAAGCAAGTTGTAAGGTAATTAGTGAATATTGATCTTTCTATAATTTCTCAATGTTTCTCTCTTCTCAACCCCTCTCAAGCTTGAGAAGTTTAATTGGTATGGTTTTTTTTTAAATGCTATTGAAGTTTGAATAGTAGTGAAGAGTTACATAATGCTATTGAAGTTAATTTTCATTTATGTTTAAATTCTAATGATTTTTATGTAAATTCTCTCCCTCACTCAAGAAATGGTCATACTCATGACCCGTTCTCAATCCAAATCAAGCTTTTCATAAAGCTTTTTCTTAACCCAAGATTAAGCTATGCTTGAGGCCAAATTAATGGCTTTTTTCTATGCTTTTAGTTTATGTATATTAATGATTCAATCCATTATGGATTAATAATCCAATTAGAGATTATTTTAATTATTTCCTTAATGATAAGCATTATCCCTTAGAAAATTTGAGATTTATCAGTCATAGCAGCGGAGCTATGGCAAAATTTTTATAAAAATTATGCATAAAATAATCTCATTCAAAGCATAAAAAGAGGACTTCCTACCATATTCTAGGAATTATCATCCTAGATTAATTGAAAGAATTTCATTACAATCATGGAGAAATTGAATTTTAATATCATGCATAAAGGATAAGCTTTTATATCAAAAGTGCTATTTTTACCATTTTTATTTCATGCATAGAAGTATGCATAATGGATAAATTTTTATATCAAAAGTGTTATTTTTACCATTTTTATTTCATGCATAGAAGTATGCATAATGGATAAATTTTTATATCAAAAGTGTTATTTTTACCATTTTTATTTCATGCATAGAAGTATGCATAATGGATAAATTTTTATATCAAAAGTGTTATTTTTACCATTTTTATTTCATGCATAGAAGTATACATAATGGATAAATTTTTATATCAAAAGTGTTATTTTTATCATTTTTATTTCATGCATAGAAGTATGCATAATGGATAAATTTTTATATCAAAAGTGTTATTTTTACCATTTTTATTTCATGCATAGAAGTATGCATAATGGATAAATTTTTATATCAAAAGTGTTATTTTTATCATTTTTAATTTTCATGCATAGAAGTATGCATAAAGGAAAATTTTTTATATCAAAAGTGTTACTTTTATCATTTTAATTTTCATGCATAGAAGTATGCATAAAGGAAAAATTTTTATATCAAAAGTGTTACTTTTATCATTTTTAATTTTCATGCATAGAAGTATGCATAAAAGAAATTTTTTTATATCAAAAGTGTTACTTTTATCATTTTTAATTTTCATGCATAGAAGTATGCATAAAAGTTGATTATTTTATTATAAAAGTGTGACTTTTATCATAATTGAATTTCATGCATAGAGGTATGCATAAAAGTTGATTATTTTATTGTAAGAGTGTTACTTTTATCATATTGGATTTCATGCATAGTGGTATGCATAAAAGATATTCTTTTTATACTAAAAGTGTGATTTTCCTCATAAATGGATTTTATGCATAACTTAGATGCATAAGAGAAATTCTTTTATTCTAAAAGTGTAATTCCTACCAAATTGAACTTATGCATAAGAAGATGCATAAAAGATTGATTTTAATTTCGAAACTGTTAGTCTCCTTAAATGGAATTTATGCATAAATAAAAGTGTAGAGAAATCTTATACTAAATATAAGAATTCTCTTAAAAAAGATATGAAATGTGATAAGATGTGATAAGAGGTGTATGAGATGTGATAAGAATTGATAAGATGCGTATGGAAAGTGATAGGAGGTGATAAGAGGTGTATGAGATGTGATAAGATTTGATAAGATGCGTATGGAAAGTGATAGGATGTGATAAGAGGTGTATGAGATGTAAAAAGATGTGATAAGATGTGTATGAGATGTGATAGAATGTGTTAAGATGAGTTAGGATGTGTTAAGATGTATATGGGATGTGTTAGAATGAGAATGAATGTAATGTGGTTGTATGAATGTGATGTGGATGTATACATGTAGATGTAGATGTATGAATGTGAATGTTGATGTGGATGTGGATGTATGTGAATGTGGATGTGAATGTGGATGTATAGATGTGAATGGGAATGTGGATGTGGATGTATATATGTATATGGATGTGGATGTGGATGTATAGATGTGAATGGGAATGTGGATGGGAATGTGGATGTATAGATGTGAATGGGAATGTGGATGTGGATGTATATGAATGTGGATGTATAGATGTGAATGGGAATGTGGATGTGGATGTATGTGAATGTGGATGTAGATGTGAATGGGAATGTGGATGTAGATGTGGATGTATAGATGTGAATGGGAATGTGGATGTGGATGTATGTATGTATGTGGATGTAGATGTGGATGTATAGATGTGAATGGAAATGTGGATGTGGATGTATATGAATGTGGATGTAGATGTGGATGTATAGATGTGAATGGGAATGTGGATGTGGATGTATGTGAATGTGGATGTAGATATGGATATGGAATGTGAATGTGGATGTATGTATGTATGTGGATGTAGATGTGGATGTATAGATATGAATGGGAATGTGGATGTGGATGTATGTGTGTGGATGTGGATGTATGTGTGTGGATGAGGATGTATGAATGAGGACGTGATAGTGGAGGTATACATGTGGATGTGGATGTATGGATGTGAAAATGGATGTGTATGTATGAATGTGGATATGAGATGTGGATGTATAAATAAGGATGTGAAAATGGAGGTAAACATGTAGATGTAGATGTATGGATGTGGATGTGGATGTGGATGTGGAGATGGATGTGGATATGGATGTGTATGTATGAATGTGGATATGGGATGTGGATGTATAAATGAGGATGTAAAAATGGATGTATGCATGTAGATGTGGATGTAGGGGTGTGAATGTGAATGTGTCTGTGAATTAATGTGTCGCCGATATGAGGAAATGGATGAGAATGAGTACACATTAAATGGAATGTGGAATAAGTAATGTGGACTAAGGAGGGATAATGTGGAAAGACGAGAGTTTGATTTAGAAACTGTATTTTGTGACTGTTTGTAAATGATTGTTTTATGTCATGAATGCTGGGGAAGCATTTTGACCGTCTTGTGGATTAAGGTCATGAAGACCTAACTGTTAAAGTTGCAACTGCTGACGGAGAGTCAATGGAGGACGTCTCGCGTAGCAAGGTCGACCGAGGTCTTGACCAGCCTCGGTTCGATTTAAATGGTGAGCTTCCGGTACGGTGGATGAGGGACCAAGGAAGCGGCCTATGAGTGAAGCGCTAGGTCACCTGCGAAGGATCCTAGAGGGTGCTGACCATACGGTGCTCGGGCTCTGGGTCACCGAAGATACCCACACGTGCATCGTGGAAGATATTGGAACATTTGTTTTGTGAAACCGGGCATGGATCTGGTTGATTGACCTTGCTGGTCTTCAATGGATGAGTCCATGGCTCTTTATATGGATCTGTTGGTTGATCTTGCTGATCTTCAACGAGAGTCCATCTTGATTTTTATAAGTGATTATATTGCCGAGTATTATGGGCTAGGAACTATTGAAAAGGCCCCTGTGTGGACAGGTGGTGAGCGTTCTAGTTGCCAATGATGCCATAGATACTCTGATGAAGGAATGATGGGAAATTATGAATCAACTGGATAAATTGGAAGATTGTGATCAGTGGTACTATGGTTTCATTAAAGGATTGTTTTAAAGTTAGCTGATGCTAAGAAAAAGGCAATTTTCATATCGGGTGTGTAAGTGGTGTGGCTAGTTTTATGTTTGCATGAACTTCCGGCTAGGGGGCCTTGGAACTCTTTTCCTTGGTACCCGGGACAAAACCTAACCAAATTCCAAATTGGATCCCATCACTACAGTGGTTGGGCGGTTGGCTAACCCATGGGATCGGATGGGGTTAGGCTGGATTGATGGATCCGTAAATCGAGACTCAATTTCCGTTATTACGATAGATGAAGTAAGTCCCGGATAGTAATTGTTCTATGGATAGGAATCAACGGCTGTGCCTCTTGATGGGGAAAAAAGCGTTGATCCCAATGATCCAAGTGCAAGTTTCTTCCTTGATCTGACCGAGTATCTTTATAGGTGCAGTCGGATCAGTTTGATCATTATTAATGGTCTTGACTACGTTAGAGTAAAAAGTTATCCTGGAGGAATCGCCCATGCTTTCCGGATAAGGGAAGTTTTTCCGGGTTCGGTTTTGGAAAAACCGACGGATTAGTCTTTTGTCCGGATATCCGTGGACGAGGCCCCGATTGTGGGACCCTGCCTTGCGCAAGAAGTGCTACTTCCGCTGCTAGTACCCCGAATCCGTTGCGCGGTGGGAACAGGGATCTCACATGTGCCGACACCATCTTCAAAAAAGTGGGTAGAGCCTTTGGACTCCAAGCAACAAGAGGAAATACCTTGCCCATATCCGTCCCTATTTTCATTAAAGAAGTGCCACCCATGGTGCCAAACCCCTAAAGACAATTGTGCACACACTTCCGTGGCACTACCGAACAACCCCATGGCTCAAAAAGATCACTATGACCCCACAACACCAACTCGTAAGCTCTATAGAACTAGAAAGACGACGCTCAATCAAGCGTGCCAACAAAGAAGACCATGGCGGCACCCAAGCTTTCATTGTGGAATGGCCAAAATGATTATATGCCGTTGCCAATTGCGCATACGGTAAATATGTAATGTGGCCCTTCCCCAAGTGTACAGTTACTACCTTCACTGAAAATGAGAAAAACACAAAAAACCTAAAAACATATTGAGAATCATTAAAAAAACAACTAAAAACATGCACATGCACTGTCACACACACATGGTACACACACACACACATTCACACATTAACTTGAACGTGCATGTACACACACATTTGCACTTGCACGTGTATACCTTCACCTAATTGTACCTCGGGCACCCACCATGCACGTGCACACCCATTTACACTCACACACACACGTGAATCCCAAACAGTCACAATTGCACACTCACTTGCATTTTATAACTGGCACATGCATGTACCCCTCACACATTTACATTTACGCATCGGGCATGCAGATTTTTACCATATATATATGCACATGCATGCACGTGCACTACACCCACGTGCACCACATCCCATGCACATTTATGCCATGCATACACACTCATGGACACATTCACTTGTGCACAGCTTTGCTCTGTGCATACACATCATGCACATGCACTCACTTATGCACCACCCACACACATGCTCGTGCACACACCTTTGCACACGTACTGCTGCATTTGCACTTTATGCATGCATGCCCACTTGCTCATGTGTGTACCACGCATATTTACACTTACACGTGCCTACCCTACACCCATCTGCACCTTGCACATCGTGCACATGGGCCCATGTGCATGCACATGTGTACACACCATTCGCTCGTGCATGTGTGCGCACATGCACCTCACGTACACACTTGTGCATACCCATTCCATCTCGTGCATGTATAACGTGCATCCGCGTACATGCATCTATGCATACCCAACGCCACATCCCCTCTCAACAAAATAAACCCTACTCCCATCAAATTCTTTTAAAAATTTTCCACCCCTTTATTGAGTGAATTCCCTAGGTAAATTCCCTAGCCAACTAGCTATGATTCTTTCACACAAGTGTTGATACCATTGGTAGTCCTTAACTCCCAAATGTAAGGATTTGGAGATAACCACAAAGCTATGAATTAACAAGTCAACATTGTATGCATAGGTATGTGTTAGTGAGATCTAAGTCAAGATTCAAGTTCGTCATTGTAAGTATTCATATTTTGCAATGTGCAATAGATTAGGTCTATCTCTCCACTATTGTGCCTTGCTCAATTTGGATTAGTTTTAATCTCTCATGTGCTAAAATTTATGTTTTTAACTCATTTTACCATATAAAATCTTAGCTTAGGTGTAACAACCTAGGTAGAAGACAACACTATAATTTCGGGTCAACATTGGTGTGGAGTAGCGAGATATTCAATCTAAATGTGTATTTTGGATTTGTATTGTGAGGGGAGGCAAGGGTCTCCCAATCTATGGGGTTTCTATAGGCAAACATGTATTTGTAAAAGTGATTTGTGAAAGGGTTCTGTGGTAGCACGAATGGGTCACATGGGCTAGACATACATTGTGTGCTAGTCACATGAATTAGATAGATTTTGCATGGTTTGAGTGGTCTCACATGCTTTGTATGGTGTACGCATGGGTTGTGTGATGGGAATCGTGTGTATAAAATGAATGCTCAAGTGTTGGGGCCATGTGGTCATCTTTATGTCTATGTGTGATTGCCTTGGCATTCTCTTCTGCTTTCACATGTTTCAATTATGGTTGCAGGCGCTCGCCTTAGTTGGTGTGCCTTGTGTCTATTCTAACTTTGTTGTTTTGCTCCACTAGCTTCTTTGTGCTAGTGTTTCTCTTGCTACCTTTGTTTGCGTTCTTTGATGGCTTTATCTTTTTTTCCCATTGTCAGCCTTCTTTTATCTTGTGTGGCATTTTATGCTTATTCTTAGGCATTGTGGTGTTCTTGCATTCTTTATCTTTTCTTATTATTTTTATAACCCCACTCTCTCATAAACTGGTTGCACTTTCTCTCTAGAGCCCCCCTCAAAGGTCCATGGATTCTAGATAAAGTGTCCCCATGAGGGTGTGGATGATACCATTCCAAATCTAGATGAAGTGGCCATGAGGGTGTGGATGATATCACTCCAAATCTTACAATTGTGACTCATAAAGAAAAGTGCCCTCAATGGCCTTAGTGCATCTAGCATTCCATATGTGCTAAGTTTGCAATACTAGCAATAGTCTCCCATGCACTGTCTAAGCTTTGTATTAGGGGGACGTATCCTATATCTCTTGTATATATGTCTTGAAGATGGCGTTGCCAAGCAATTCCCTGACTGATCATAACGAGATCCCTATTATCTGTTGAAATATGCAAGTGAATGGGTGTGTGTGGAAACAAGCCCTTAGCAAGAGACTGTAAAAGGGAACCTGTAATTGAGTGGGTAGCAGCGAAAAGGTGAGAGGTATCTACTAATTAGAGAATCAAGGGTAGCATGAATGAATGTAGGGGTGTGGAAAGATTCTAGGAAAAGGTGCCCCCCAGATGTAGGGGAGGTGGCACAAATCAAAGGAGAAATCAGTGGGATTAGATGCTTGGCATCTGGTGGATGTACAACCTATAAATTGAGGCATTGGCCTAATGAGCAATTGTTGATTTTTGAGTACCCATGCCTACATTATCATATAAGGTTAATTGTTCACTAATTTCATCTTAATCACATGCTAATTATGTTGATTCTTGCATTTGATCCACCATAGCTCATCACATTGCTGCAAATTTAACACTATCCTCATACCTAAGCTGTGTGCCCGATCGTGTCAGCCAAATGGTAGTAGCAAAAGAAATGTAAGCATACTTCCTCATCCTTTCATGGAGATGTGTTATTACAGTCCACATCTTACTATTATTATTTGCCGAGAAGGTGAGTGGGTGTTTGAATTTTTTGGATTTGTGTGTATTTTGGGAGGTGGTGTGCACGAGTGTGTGGTGGTCTAGCTACCTCAGTTAATTAACCAAGGTAAATGTTAGGAGTTTCATGGTGATATGACAAGGCTACCTTGCTCCTAGACCCATTGTTGTGTAGGGCCAGACTCTCAATCTGGATTCGAGTCCATCGTGCTGTCGTGGTGCAGATGATGAGGTTTTTGGGACAAAGAAGGTTTTCCCTTTGAAAAAGCCTTGAGCGTCTTACACTTTGAGTGGTGGGGTGTTGAGTTTAGGGTAAAAGACCCTTATTAAGGCTCCGAATTTGGTAGACCAAATGGTGGTGGCTACTAGGTCTTTGCTTTGGCATCATACTTGTCTCGGCTAGCCAGGGTACTCTTAGTAGGTACCCACTCCTTCTTGATGGTGACCTCCCTGAAGGGTCATTTTGGGGGGTGGATTTCATGTTTGTCGGCAAGGTTTAGGATTTCCATAATGATTAGAAGGGGTGGCCGATGTGTTAAGGTAAGAGGAGTATTATGACTTTGAGGATTGGATTCACGTTTTTGCAAAACAACCATGGATACTCATCCCCATTGAAGCTTGGGACAGGGTTTGCATGATTAGATGGTGTCGAAATTGCATCCGTGTTCGTGCTTGATGCATTCGAAATGGAACCAATGGCAAAATTGAATCACCTTGAGTTAAAGTTTCCCCAAAAAGACTTCACATGAACCAGTGCTCTAATACCATGAGAAGGATGTGGGGGAGAGGGTTAGCTTGAACTCCTTGCAAGCAAACACAAATGCACAAGAATAGTCAATCACACAAGAGAGATAGATGACTAAATTTTCTTCTATTCTCTTCTCTTCGCTACAACCATATATAAAGAGATAAGAGTACATACTATAAGGAAAAGTGCTATCCTATTATAACGTACAAAGGTCAATAATTGCCACATTGTAAACCTAATTACATGAGCTGGTGCTATAACTATACTATAACTCTAGTACACCAAAGTGGCTGCACAACCTATAAACCACTGGTGACATATTCCCCATAATCTCATCCACCCAGCCAGTGGCGTAAATGTGGAAGCTATCACCTAGGCTGGTCATCAATGTTCGCAGCACTAGTTGAGCTCGATCTAGCTGCATGGCCCGCAATACTTGACATTGGGCCTAGCCACAACATGTTGTCTTGGCAGACATGGACCTCATTAGGTCACCCACCTCTCGCACCACCTGCGTGAATTTTATACGACCGTCGATTGTTTTGAAGCTGAATTTTATATTGGAGCTAAACCTACATCTTGTATATTTATGTGAACCCCATAAATATACAATAAAAGAGAACATCATCCACAGAAGGCGATGGATCATGGCCACGGCTTGCATCGTCACATAAATGGGGAGGAAGAAGAAACGTAATGCTTGAGCTTTCCCCATGGAATGGTTACCGTATCCCTGGTGGGTGACGCACCCCGAACTTATCAAGATCCCAAGTCTTATCCTCCAATCATGAGAGCCATCACCTCACATCCAAGTGGGTGTGGAGATCCAAAGCCGATTCCTTGTGAGCAACTGAGATGTGAGTAATCACATTGTCATAGACAAACTTCGCAGTAGATCATCTCTTATCAATATTTTCATAGACAAACTTGGCAGTAGATCATCTCTTATCAACATTCTATATAGCTTTGGCCTCAACGGACCCATACCTCCAATGCCAACTCCAAAGCTTAAGCAAGAATGGAGAGTAGTGGCTTCCACCTTGACTCATGTGCCGACACCATCTTCAAAAAAGTGGGTAGAGCCTTTGGACTCCAAGCAACAAGAGGAAATACCTTGCCCATATCCGTCCCTATTTTCATTAAAGAAGTGCCACCCATGGTGCCAAACCCCTAAAGACAATTGTGCACACACTTCCGTGGCACTACCGAACAACCCCATGGCTCAAAAAGATCACTATGACCCCACAACACCAACTCGTAAGCTCTATAGAACTAGAAAGACGACGCTCAATCAAGCGTGCCAACAAAGAAGACCATGGCGGCACCCAAGCTTTCATTGTGGAATGGCCAAAATGATTATATGCCGTTGCCAATTGCGCATACGGTAAATATGTAATGTGGCCCTTCCCCAAGTGTACAATTACTACCTTCACTGAAAATGAGAAAAACACAAAAAACCTAAAAACATATTGAGAATCATTAAAAAAACAACTAAAAACATGCACATGCACTGTCACACACACATGGTACACACACACACACATTCACACATTAACTTGAACGTGCATGTACACACACATTTGCACTTGCACGTGTATACCTTCACCTAATTGTACCTCGGGCACCCACCATGCACGTGCACACCCATTTACACTCACACACACACGTGAATCCCAAACAGTCACAATTGCACACTCACTTGCATTTTATAACTGGCACATGCATGTACCCCTCACACATTTACATTTACGCATTGGGCATGCAGATTTTTACCATATATATATGCACATGCATGCACGTGCACTACACCCACGTGCACCACATCCCATGCACATTTATGCCATGCATACACACTCATGGACACATTCACTTGTGCACAGCTTTGCTCTGTGCATACACATCATGCACATGCACTCACTTATGCACCACCCACACACATGCTCGTGCACACACCTTTGCACACGTACTGCTGCATTTGCACTTTATGCATGCATGCCCACTTGCTCATGTGTGTACCACGCATATTTACACTTACACGTGCCTACCCTACACCCATCTGCACCTTGCACATCGTGCACATGGGCCCATGTGCATGCACATGTGTACACACCATTCGCTCGTGCATGTGTGCGCACATGCACCTCACGTACACACTTGTGCATACCCATTCCATCTCGTGCATGTATAACGTGCATCCGCGTACATGCATCTATGCATACCCAACGCCACATCCCCTCTCAACAAAATAAACCCTACTCCCATCAAATTCTTTTAAAAATTTTCCACCCCTTTATTGAGTGAATTCCCTAGGTAAATTCCCTAGCCAACTAGCTATGATTCTTTCACACAAGTGTTGATACCATTGGTAGTCCTTAACTCCCAAATGTAAGGATTTGGAGATAACCACAAAGCTATGAATTAACAAGTCAACATTGTATGCATAGGTATGTGTTAGTGAGATCTAAGTCAAGATTCAAGTTCGTCATTGTAAGTATTCATATTTTGCAATGTGTAATAGATTAGGTCTATCTCTCCACTATTGTGCCTTGCTCAATTTGGATTAGTTTTAATCGCTCATGTGCTAAAATTTATGTTTTTAACTCATTTTACCATATAAAATCTTAGCTTAGGTGTAACAACCTAGGTAGAAGACAACACTATAATTTCGGGTCAACATTGGTGTGGAGTAGCGAGATATTCAATCTAAATGTGTATTTTGGATTTGTATTGTGAGGGGAGGCAAGGGTCTCCCAATCTATGGGGTTTCTATAGGCAAACATGTATTTGTAAAAGTGATTTGTGAAAGGGTTCTGTGGTAGCACGAATGGGTCACATGGGCTAGACATACATTGTGTGCTAGTCACATGAATTAGATAGATTTTGCATGGTTTGAGTGGTCTCACATGCTTTGTATGGTGTACGCATGGGTTGTGTGATGGGAATCGTGTGTATAAAATGAATGCTCAAGTGTTGGGGCCATGTGGTCATCTTTATGTCTATGTGTGATTGCCTTGGCATTCTCTTCTGCTTTCACATGTTTCAATTATGGTTGCAGGCGCTCGCCTTAGTTGGTGTGCCTTGTGTCTATTCTAACTTTGTTGTTTTGCTCCACTAGCTTCTTTGTGCTAGTGTTTCTCTTGCTACCTTTGTTTGCGCTCTTTGATGGCTTTATCTTTTTTTCCCATTGTCAGCCTTCTTTTATCTTGTGTGGCATTTTATGCTTATTCTTAGGCATTGTGGTGTTCTTGCATTCTTTATCTTTTCTTATTATTTTTATAACCCCACTCTCTCATAAACTGGTTGCACTTTCTCTCTAGAGCCCCCTAGAGCCCCCCTCAAAGGTCCATGGATTCTAGATAAAGTGTCCCCATGAGGGTGTGGATGATACCATTCCAAATCTAGGAAGTGGCCATGAGGGTGTGGATGATATCACTCCAAATCTTACAATTGTGACTCATAAAGAAAAGTGTCCTCAATGGCCTTAGTGCATCTAGCATTCCATATGTGCTAAGTTTGCAATACTAGCAATAGTCTCCCATGCACTGTCTAAGCTTTGTATTAGGGGGACGTATCCTATATCTCTTGTATATATGTCTTGAAGATGGCGTTGCCAAGCAATTCCCTGACTGATCATAACGAGATCCCTATTATCTGTTGAAATATGCAAGTGAATGGGTGTGTGTGGAAACAAGCCCTTAGCAAGAGACTGTAAAAGGGAACCTGTAATTGAGTGGGTAGCAGCGAAAAGGTGAGAGGTATCTACTAATTAGAGAATCAAGGGTAGCATGAATGAATGTAGGGGTGTGGAAAGATTCTAGGAAAAGGTGCCCCCCAGATGTAGGGGAGGTGGCACAAATCAAAGGAGAAATCAGTGGGATTAGATGCTTGGCATCTGGTGGATGTACAACCTATAAATTGAGGCATTGGCCTAATGAGCAATTGTTGATTTTTGAGTACCCATGCCTACATTATCATATAAGGTTAATTGTTCACTAATTTCATCTTAATCACATGCTAATTATGTTGATTCTTGCATTTGATCCACCATAGCTCATCACATTGCTGCAAATTTAACACTATCCTCATACCTAAGCTGTGTGCCCGATCGTGTCAGCCAAATGGTAGTAGCAAAAGAAATGTAAGCATACTTCCTCATCCTTTCATGGAGATGTGTTATTACAGTCCACATCTTACTATTATTATTTGCCGAGAAGGTGAGTGGGTGTTTGAATTTTTTGGATTTGTGTGTATTTTGGGAGGTGGTGTGCACGAGTGTGTGGTGGTCTAGCTACCTCAGTTAATTAACCAAGGTAAATGTTAGGAGTTTCATGGTGATATGACAAGGCTACCTTGCTCCTAGACCCATTGTTGTGTAGGGCCAGACTCTCAATCTGGATTCGAGTCCATCGTGCTGTCGTGGTGCAGATGATGAGGTTTTTGGGACAAAGAAGGTTTTCCCTTTGAAAAAGCCTTGAGCGTCTTACACTTTGAGTGGTGGGGTGTTGAGTTTAGGGTAAAAGACCCTTATTAAGGCTCCGAATTTGGTAGACCAAATGGTGGTGGCTACTAGGTCTTTGCTTTGGCATCATACTTGTCTCGGCTAGCCAGGGTACTCTTAGTAGGTACCCACTCCTTCTTGATGGTGACCTCCCTGAAGGGTCATTTTGGGGGGTGGATTTCATGTTTGTCGGCAAGGTTTAGGATTTCCATAATGATTAGAAGGGGTGGCCGATGTGTTAAGGTAAGAGGAGTATCATCTGGATTCGAGTCCATCGTGCTGTCGTGGTGCAGATGATGAGGTTTTTGGGACAAAGAAGGTTTTCCCTTTGAAAAAGCCTTGAGCGTCTTACACTTTGAGTGGTGGGGTGTTGAGTTTAGGGTAAAAGACCCTTATTAAGGCTCCGAATTTGGTAGACCAAATGGTGGTGGCTACTAGGTCTTTGCTTTGGCATCATACTTGTCTCGGCTAGCCAGGGTACTCTTAGTAGGTACCCACTCCTTCTTGATGGTGACCTCCCTGAAGGGTCATTTTGGGGGGTGGATTTCATGTTTGTCGGCAAGGTTTAGGATTTCCATAATGATTAGAAGGGGTGGCCGATGTGTTAAGGTAAGAGGAGTATTATGACTTTGAGGATTGGATTCACGTTTTTGCAAAACAACCATGGATACTCATCCCCATTGAAGCTTGGGACAGGGTTTGCATGATTAGATGGTGTCGAAATTGCATCCGTGTTCGTGCTTGATGCATTCGAAATGGAACCAATGGCAAAATTGAATCACCTTGAGTTAAAGTTTCCCCAAAAAGACTTCACATGAACCAGTGCTCTAATACCATGAGAAGGATGTGGGGGAGAGGGTTAGCTTGAACTCCTTGCAAGCAAACACAAATGCACAAGAATAGTCAATCACACAAGAGAGATAGATGACTAAATTTTCTTCTATTCTCTTCTCTTCGCTACAACCATATATAAAGAGATAAGAGTACATACTATAAGGAAAAGTGCTATCCTATTATAACGTACAAAGGTCAATAATTGCCACATTGTAAACCCAATTACATGAGCTGGTGCTATAACTATACTATAACTCTAGTACACCAAAGTGGCTGCACAACCTATAAACCACTGGTGACATATTCCCCATAATCTCATCCACCCAGCCAGTGGCGTAAATGTGGAAGCTATCACCTAGGCTGGTCATCAATGTTCGCAGCACTAGTTGAGCTCGATCTAGCTGCATGGCCCGCAATACTTGACATTGGGCCTAGCCACAACATGTTGTCTTGGCAGACATGGACCTCATTAGGTCACCCACCTCTCGCACCACCTGCGTGAATTTTATACGACCGTCGATTGTTTTGAAGCTGAATTTTATATTGGAGCTAAACCTACATCTTGTATATTTATGTGAACCCCATAAATATACAATAAAAGAGAACATCATCCACAGAAGGCGATGGATCATGGCCACGGCTTGCATCGTCACATAAATGGGGAGGAAGAAGAAACGTAATGCTTGAGCTTTCCCCATGGAATGGTTACCGTATCCCTGGTGGGTGACGCACCCCGAACTTATCAAGATCCCAAGTCTTATCCTCCAATCATGAGAGCCATCACCTCACATCCAAGTGGGTGTGGAGATCCAAAGCCGATTCCTTGTGAGCAACTGAGATGTGAGTAATCACATTGTCATAGACAAACTTGGCAGTAGATCATCTCTTATCAATATTTTCATAGACAAACTTGGCAGTAGATCATCTCTTATCAACATTCTATATAGCTTTGGCCTCAACGGACCCATACCTCCAATGCCAACTCCAAAGCTTAAGCAAGAATGGAGAGTAGTGGCTTCCACCTTGACTCATGTGCCGACACCATCTTCAAAAAAGTGGGTAGAGCCTTTGGACTCCAAGCAACAAGAGGAAATACCTTGCCCATATCCATCCCTATTTTCATTAAAGAAGTGCCACCCATGGTGCCAAACCCCTAAAGACAATTGTGCACACACTTCCATGGCACTACCGAACAACCCCATGGCTCAAAAAGATCACTATGACCCCACAACACCAACTCGTAAGCTCTATAGAACTAGAAAGACGACGCTCAATCAAGCGTGCCAACAAAGAAGACCATGGCGGCACCCAAGCTTTCATTGTGGAATGGCCAAAATGATTATATGCCGTTGCCAATTGCGCATACGGTAAATATGTAATGTGGCCCTTCCCCAAGTGTACAGTTACTACCTTCACTGAAAATGAGAAAAACACAAAAAACCTAAAAACATATTGAGAATCATTAAAATTACGCATCGGGCATGCAGATTTTTACCATATATATATGCACATGCATGCACGTGCACTACACCCACGTGCACCACATCCCATGCACATTTATGCCATGCATACACACTCATGGACACATTCACTTGTGCACAGCTTTGCTCTGTGCATACACATCATGCACATGCACTCACTTATGCACCACCCACACACATGCTCGTGCACACACCTTTGCACATGTACTGCTGCATTTGCACTTTATGCATGCATGCCCACTTGCTCATGTGTGTACCACGCATATTTACACTTACACGTGCCTACCCTACGCCCATCTGCACCTTGCACATCGTGCACATGGGCCCATGTGCATGCACATGTGTACACACCATTCGCTCGTGCATGTGTGCGCACATGCACCTCACGTACACACTTGTGCATACCCATTCCATCTCGTGCATGTATAACGTGCATCCGCGTACATGCATCTATGCATACCCAACGCCACATCCCTTCTCAACAAAATAAACCCTACTCCCATCAAATTCTTTTAAAAATTTTCCACCCCTTTATTGAGTGAATTCCCTAGGTAAATTCCCTAGCCAACTAGCTATGATTCTTTCACACAAGTGTTGATACCATTGGTAGTCCTTAACTCCCAAATGTAAGGATTTGGAGATAACCACAAAGCTATGAATTAACAAGTCAACATTGTATGCATAGGTATGTGTTAGTGAGATCTAAGTCAAGATTCAAGTTCGTCATTGTAAGTATTCATATTTTGCAATGTGCAATAGATTAGGTCTATCTCTCCACTATTGTGCCTTGCTCAATTTGGATTAGTTTTAATCTCTCATGTGCTAAAATTTATGTTTTTAACTCATTTTACCATATAAAATCTTAGCTTAGGTGTAACAACCTAGGTAGAAGACAACACTATAATTTCGGGTCAACATTGGTGTGGAGTAGCGAGATATTCAATCTAAATGTGTATTTTGGATTTGTATTGTGAGGGGAGGCAAGGGTCTCCCAATCTATGGGGTTTCTATAGGCAAACATGTATTTGTAAAAGTGATTTGTGAAAGGGTTCTGTGGTAGCACGAATGGGTCACATGGGCTAGACATACATTGTGTGCTAGTCACATGAATTAGATAGATTTTGCATGGTTTGAGTGGTCTCACATGCTTTGTATGGTGTACGCATGGGTTGTGTGATGGGAATCGTGTGTATAAAATGAATGCTCAAGTGTTGGGGCCATGTGGTCATCTTTATGTCTATGTGTGATTGCCTTGGCATTCTCTTCTGCTTTCACATGTTTCAATTATGGTTGCAGGCGCTCGCCTTAGTTGGTGTGCCTTGTGTCTATTCTAACTTTGTTGTTTTGCTCCACTAGCTTCTTTGTGCTGGTGTTTCTCTTGCTACCTTTGTTTGCGCTCTTTGATGGCTTTATCTTTTTTTCCCATTGTCAGCCTTCTTTTATCTTGTGTGGCATTTTATGCTTATTCTTAGGCATTGTGGTGTTCTTGCATTCTTTATCTTTTCTTATTATTTTTATAACCCCACTCTCTCATAAACTGGTTGCACTTTCTCTCTAGAGCCCCCCTCAAAGGTCCATGGATTCTAGATAAAGTGTCCCCATGAGGGTGTGGATGATACCATTCCAAATCTAGATGAAGTGGCCATGAGGGTGTGGATGATATCACTCCAAATCTTACAATTGTGACTCATAAAGAAAAGTGCCCTCAATGGCCTTAGTGCATCTAGCATTCCATATGTGCTAAGTTTGCAATACTAGCAATAGTCTCCCATGCACTGTCTAAGCTTTGTATTAGGGGGACGTATCCTATATCTCTTGTATATATGTCTTGAAGATGGCGTTGCCAAGCAATTCCCTGACTGATCATAACGAGATCCCTATTATCTGTTGAAATATGCAAGTGAATGGGTGTGTGTGGAAACAAGCCCTTAGCAAGAGACTGTAAAAGGGAACCTGTAATTGAGTGGGTAGCAGCGAAAAGGTGAGAGGTATCTACTAATTAGAGAATCAAGGGTAGCATGAATGAATGTAGGGGTGTGGAAAGATTCTAGGAAAAGGTGCCCCCCAGATGTAGGGGAGGTGGCACAAATCAAAGGAGAAATCAGTGGGATTAGATGCTTGGCATCTGGTGGATGTACAACCTATAAATTGAGGCATTGGCCTAATGAGCAATTGTTGATTTTTGAGTACCCATGCCTACATTATCATATAAGGTTAATTGTTCACTAATTTCATCTTAATCACATGCTAATTATGTTGATTCTTGCATTTGATCCACCATAGCTCATCACATTGCTGCAAATTTAACACTATCCTCATACCTAAGCTGTGTGCCCGATCGTGTCAGCCAAATGGTAGTAGCAAAAGAAATGTAAGCATACTTCCTCATCCTTTCATGGAGATGTGTTATTACAGTCCACATCTTACTATTATTATTTGCCGAGAAGGTGAGTGGGTGTTTGAATTTTTTGGATTTGTGTGTATTTTGGGAGGTGGTGTGCACGAGTGTGTGGTGGTCTAGCTACCTCAGTTAATTAACCAAGGTAAATGTTAGGAGTTTCATGGTGATATGACAAGGCTACCTTGCTCCTAGACCCATTGTTGTGTAGGGCCAGACTCTCAATCTGGATTCGAGTCCATCGTGCTGTCGTGGTGCAGATGATGAGGTTTTTGGGACAAAGAAGGTTTTCCCTTTGAAAAAGCCTTGAGCGTCTTACACTTTGAGTGGTGGGGTGTTGAGTTTAGGGTAAAAGACCCTTATTAAGGCTCCGAATTTGGTAGACCAAATGGTGGTGGCTACTAGGTCTTTGCTTTGGCATCATACTTGTCTCGGCTAGCCAGGGTACTCTTAGTAGGTACCCACTCCTTCTTGATGGTGACCTCCCTGAAGGGTCATTTTGGGGGGTGGATTTCATGTTTGTCGGCAAGGTTTAGGATTTCCATAATGATTAGAAGGGGTGGCCGATGTGTTAAGGTAAGAGGAGTATTATGACTTTGAGGATTGGATTCACGTTTTTGCAAAACAACCATGGATACTCATCCCCATTGAAGCTTGGGACAGGGTTTGCATGATTAGATGGTGTCGAAATTGCATCCATGTTCGTGCTTGATGCATTCGAAATGGAACCAATGGCAAAATTGAATCACCTTGAGTTAAAGTTTCCCCAAAAAGACTTCACATGAACCAGTGCTCTAATACCATGAGAAGGATGTGGGGGAGAGGGTTAGCTTGAACTCCTTGCAAGCAAACACAAATGCACAAGAATAGTCAATCACACAAGAGAGATAGATGACTAAATTTTCTTCTATTCTCTTCTCTTCGCTACAACCATATATAAAGAGATAAGAGTACATACTATAAGGAAAAGTGCTATCCTATTATAACGTACAAAGGTCAATAATTGCCACATTGTAAACCCAATTACATGAGCTGGTGCTATAACTATACTATAACTCTAGTACACCAAAGTGGCTGCACAACCTATAAACCACTGGTGACATATTCCCCATAATCTCATCCACCCAGCCAGTGGCGTAAATGTGGAAGCTATCACCTAGGCTGGTCATCAATGTTCGCAGCACTAGTTGAGCTCGATCTAGCTGCATGGCCCGCAATACTTGACATTGGGCCTAGCCACAACATGTTGTCTTGGCAGACATGGACCTCATTAGGTCACCCACCTCTCGCACCACCTGCATGAATTTTATACGACCGTCGATTGTTTTGAAGCTGAATTTTATATTGGAGCTAAACCTACATCTTGTATATTTATGTGAACCCCATAAATATACAATAAAAGAGAACATCATCCACAGAAGGCGATGGATCATGGCCACGGCTTGCATCGTCACATAAATGGGGAGGAAGAAGAAACGTAATGATTGAGCTTTCCCCATGGAATGGTTACCGTATCCCTGGTGGGTGACGCACCCCGAACTTATCAAGATCCCAAGTCTTATCCTCCAATCATGAGAGCCATCACCTCACATCCAAGTGGGTGTGGAGATCCAAAGCCGATTCCTTGTGAGCAACTGAGATGTGAGTAATCACATTGTCATAGACAAACTTGGCAGTAGATCATCTCTTATCAATATTTTCATAGACAAACTTGGCAGTAGATCATCTCTTATAAACATTCTATATAGCTTTGGCCTCAACGGACCCATACCTCCAATGCCAACTCCAAAGCTTAAGCAAGAATGGAGAGTAGTGGCTTCCACCTTGACTCATGTGCCGACACCATCTTCAAAAAAGTGGGTAGAGCCTTTGGACTCCAAGCAACAAGAGGAAATACCTTGCCCATATCCGTCCCTATTTTCATTAAAGAAGTGCCACCCATGGTGCCAAACCCCTAAAGACAATTGTGCACACACTTCCGTGGCACTACCGAACAACCCCATGGCTCAAAAAGATCACTATGACCCCACAACACCAACTCGTAAGCTCTATAGAACTAGAAAGACGACGCTCAATCAAGCGTGCCAACAAAGAAGACCATGGCGGCACCCAAGCTTTCATTGTGGAATGGCCAAAATGATTATATGCCGTTGCCAATTGCGCATACGGTAAATATGTAATGTGGCCCTTCCCCAAGTGTACAGTTACTACCTTCACTGAAAATGAGAAAAACACAAAAAACCTAAAAACATATTGAGAATCATTAAAAAAACAACTAAAAACATGCACATGCACTGTCACACACACATGGTACACACACACACACATTCACACATTAACTTGAACGTGCATGTACACACACATTTGCACTTGCACGTGTATACCTTCACCTAATTGTACCTCGGGCACCCACCATGCACGTGCACACCCATTTACACTCACACACACACGTGAATCCCAAACAGTCACAATTGCACACTCACTTGCATTTTATAACTGGCACATGCATGTACCCCTCACACATTTACATTTACGCATCGGGCATGCAGATTTTTACCATATATATATGCACATGCATGCACGTGCACTACACCCACGTGCACCACATCCCATGCACATTTATGCCATGCATACACACTCATGGACACATTCACTTGTGCACAGCTTTGCTCTGTGCATACACATCATGCACATGCACTCACTTATGCACCACCCACACACATGCTCGTGCACACACCTTTGCACACGTACTGCTGCATTTGCACTTTATGCATGCATGCCCACTTGCTCATGTGTGTACCACGCATATTTACACTTACACGTGCCTACCCTACACCCATCTGCACCTTGCACATCGTGCACATGGGCCCATGTGCATGCACATGTGTACACACCATTCGCTCGTGCATGTGTGCGCACATGCACCTCACGTACACACTTGTGCATACCCATTCCATCTCGTGCATGTATAACGTGCATCCGCGTACATGCATCTATGCATACCCAACGCCACATCCCCTCTCAACAAAATAAACCCTACTCCCATCAAATTCTTTTAAAAATTTTCCACCCCTTTATTGAGTGAATTCCCTAGGTAAATTCCCTAGCCAACTAGCTATGATTCTTTCACACAAGTGTTGATACCATTGGTAGTCCTTAACTCCCAAATGTAAGGATTTGGAGATAACCACAAAGCTATGAATTAACAAGTCAACATTGTATGCATAGGTATGTGTTAGTGAGATCTAAGTCAAGATTCAAGTTCGTCATTGTAAGTATTCATATTTTGCAATGTGCAATAGATTAGGTCTATCTCTCCACTATTGTGCCTTGCTCAATTTGGATTAGTTTTAATCGCTCATGTGCTAAAATTTATGTTTTTAACTCATTTTACCATATAAAATCTTAGCTTAGGTGTAACAACCTAGGTAGAAGACAACACTATAATTTCGGGTCAACATTGGTGTGGAGTAGCGAGATATTCAATCTAAATGTGTATTTTGGATTTGTATTGTGAGGGGAGGCAAGGGTCTCCCAATCTATGGGGTTTCTATAGGCAAACATGTATTTGTAAAAGTGATTTGTGAAAGGGTTCTGTGGTAGCACGAATGGGTCACATGGGCTAGACATACATTGTGTGCTAGTCACATGAATTAGATAGATTTTGCATGGTTTGAGTGGTCTCACATGCTTTGTATGGTGTACGCATGGGTTGTGTGATGGGAATCGTGTGTATAAAATGAATGCTCAAGTGTTGGGGCCATGTGGTCATCTTTATGTCTATGTGTGATTGCCTTGGCATTCTCTTCTGCTTTCACATGTTTCAATTATGGTTGCAGGCGCTCGCCTTAGTTGGTGTGCCTTGTGTCTATTCTAACTTTGTTGTTTTGCTCCACTAGCTTCTTTGTGCTAGTGTTTCTCTTGCTACCTTTGTTTGCGCTCTTTGATGGCTTTATCTTTTTTTCCCATTGTCAGCCTTCTTTTATCTTGTGTGGCATTTTATGCTTATTCTTAGGCATTGTGGTGTTCTTGCATTCTTTATCTTTTCTTATTATTTTTATAACCCCACTCTCTCATAAACTGGTTGCACTTTCTCTCTAGAGCCCCCCTCAAAGGTCCATGGATTCTAGATAAAGTGTCCCCATGAGGGTGTGGATGATACCATTCCAAATCTAGATGAAGTGGCCATGAGGGTGTGGATGATATCACTCCAAATCTTACAATTGTGACTCATAAAGAAAAGTGCCCTCAATGGCCTTAGTGCATCTAGCATTCCATATGTGCTAAGTTTGCAATACTAGCAATAGTCTCCCATGCACTGTCTAAGCTTTGTATTAGGGGGACGTATCCTATATCTCTTGTATATATGTCTTGAAGATGGCGTTGCCAAGCAATTCCCTGACTGATCATAACGAGATCCCTATTATCTGTTGAAATATGCAAGTGAATGGGTGTGTGTGGAAACAAGCCCTTAGCAAGAGACTGTAAAAGGGAACCTGTAATTGAGTGGGTAGCAGCGAAAAGGTGAGAGGTATCTACTAATTAGAGAATCAAGGGTAGCATGAATGAATGTAGGGGTGTGGAAAGATTCTAGGAAAAGGTGCCCCCCAGATGTAGGGGAGGTGGCACAAATCAAAGGAGAAATCAGTGGGATTAGATGCTTGGCATCTGGTGGATGTACAACCTATAAATTGAGGCATTGGCCTAATGAGCAATTGTTGATTTTTGAGTACCCATGCCTACATTATCATATAAGGTTAATTGTTCACTAATTTCATCTTAATCACATGCTAATTATGTTGATTCTTGCATTTGATCCACCATAGCTCATCACATTGCTGCAAATTTAACACTATCCTCATACCTAAGCTGTGTGCCCGATCGTGTCAGCCAAATGGTAGTAGCAAAAGAAATGTAAGCATACTTCCTCATCCTTTCATGGAGATGTGTTATTACAGTCCACATCTTACTATTATTATTTGCCGAGAAGGTGAGTGGGTGTTTGAATTTTTTGGATTTGTGTGTATTTTGGGAGGTGGTGTGCACGAGTGTGTGGTGGTCTAGCTACCTCAGTTAATTAACCAAGGTAAATGTTAGGAGTTTCATGGTGATATGACAAGGCTACCTTGCTCCTAGACCCATTGTTGTGTAGGGCCAGACTCTCAATCTGGATTCGAGTCCATCGTGCTGTCGTGGTGCAGATGATGAGGTTTTTGGGACAAAGAAGGTTTTCCCTTTGAAAAAGCCTTGAGCGTCTTACACTTTGAGTGGTGGGGTGTTGAGTTTAGGGTAAAAGACCCTTATTAAGGCTCCGAATTTGGTAGACCAAATGGTGGTGGCTACTAGGTCTTTGCTTTGGCATCATACTTGTCTCGGCTAGCCAGGGTACTCTTAGTAGGTACCCACTCCTTCTTGATGGTGACCTCCCTGAAGGGTCATTTTGGGGGGTGGATTTCATGTTTGTCGGCAAGGTTTAGGATTTCCATAATGATTAGAAGGGGTGGCCGATGTGTTAAGGTAAGAGGAGTATTATGACTTTGAGGATTGGATTCACGTTTTTGCAAAACAACCATGGATACTCATCCCCATTGAAGCTTGGGACAGGGTTTGCATGATTAGATGGTGTCGAAATTGCATCCATGTTCGTGCTTGATGCATTCGAAATGGAACCAATGGCAAAATTGAATCACCTTGAGTTAAAGTTTCCCCAAAAAGACTTCACATGAACTAGTGCTCTAATACCATGAGAAGGATGTGGGGGAGAGGGTTAGCTTGAACTCCTTGCAAGCAAACACAAATGCACAAGAATAGTCAATCACACAAGAGAGATAGATGACTAAATTTTCTTCTATTCTCTTCTCTTCGCTACAACCATATATAAAGAGATAAGAGTACATACTATAAGGAAAAGTGCTATCCTATTATAACGTACAAAGGTCAATAATTGCCACATTGTAAACCCAATTACATGAGCTGGTGCTATAACTATACTATAACTCTAGTACACCAAAGTGGCTGCACAACCTATAAACCACTGGTGACATATTCCCCATAATCTCATCCACCCAGCCAGTGGCGTAAATGTGGAAGCTATCACCTAGGCTGGTCATCAATGTTCGCAGCACTAGTTGAGCTCGATCTAGCTGCATGGCCCGCAATACTTGACATTGGGCCTAGCCACAACATGTTGTCTTGGCAGACATGGACCTCATTAGGTCACCCACCTCTCGCACCACCTGCGTGAATTTTATACGACCGTCGATTGTTTTGAAGCTGAATTTTATATTGGAGCTAAACCTACATCTTGTATATTTATGTGAACCCCATAAATATACAATAAAAGAGAACATCATCCACAGAAGGCGATGGATCATGGCCACGGCTTGCATCGTCACATAAATGGGGAGGAAGAAGAAACGTAATGCTTGAGCTTTCCCCATGGAATGGTTACCGTATCCCTGGTGGGTGACGCACCCCGAACTTATCAAGATCCCAAGTCTTATCCTCCAATCATGAGAGCCATCACCTCACATCCAAGTGGGTGTGGAGATCCAAAGCCGATTCCTTGTGAGCAACTGAGATGTGAGTAATCACATTGTCATAGACAAACTTCGCAGTAGATCATCTCTTATCAATATTTTCATAGACAAACTTGGCAGTAGATCATCTCTTATCAACATTCTATATAGCTTTGGCCTCAACGGACCCATACCTCCAATGCCAACTCCAAAGCTTAAGCAAGAATGGAGAGTAGTGGCTTCCACCTTGACTCATGTGCCGACACCATCTTCAAAAAAGTGGGTAGAGCCTTTGGACTCCAAGCAACAAGAGGAAATACCTTGCCCATATCCATCCCTATTTTCATTAAAGAAGTGCCACCCATGGTGCCAAACCCCTAAAGACAATTGTGCACACACTTCCGTGGCACTACCGAACAACCCCATGGCTCAAAAAGATCACTATGACCCCACAACACCAACTCGTAAGCTCTATAGAACTAGAAAGACGACGCTCAATCAAGCGTGCCAACAAAGAAGACCATGGCGGCACCCAAGCTTTCATTGTGGAATGGCCAAAATGATTATATGCCGTTGCCAATTGCGCATACGGTAAATATGTAATGTGGCCCTTCCCCAAGTGTACAGTTACTACCTTCACTGAAAATGAGAAAAACACAAAAAACCTAAAAACATATTGAGAATCATTAAAAAAACAACTAAAAACATGCACATGCACTGTCACACACACATGGTACACACACACACACACATTCACACATTAACTTGAACGTGCATGTACACACACATTTGCACTTGCACGTGTATACCTTCACCTAATTGTACCTCAGGCACCCACCATGCACGTGCACACCCATTTACACTCACACACACACGTGAATCCCAAACAGTCACAATTGCACACTCACTTGCATTTTATAACTGGCACATGCATGTACCCCTCACACATTTACATTTACGCATCGGGCATGCATATTTTTACCATATATATATGCACATGCATGCACGTGCACTACACCCACGTGCACCACATCCCATGCACATTTATGCCATGCATACACACTCATGGACACATTCACTTGTGCACAGCTTTGCTCTGTGCATACACATCATGCACATGCACTCACTTATGCACCACCCACACACATGCTCGTGCACACACCTTTGCACATGTACTGCTGCATTTGCACTTTATGCATGCATGCCCACTTGCTCATGTGTGTACCACGCATATTTACACTTACACGTGCCTACCCTACACCCATCTGCACCTTGCACATCGTGCACATGGGCCCATGTGCATGCACATGTGTACACACCATTCGCTCGTGCATGTGTGCGCACATGCACCTCACGTACACACTTGTGCATACCCATTCCATCTCGTGCATGTATAACGTGCATCCGCGTACATGCATCTATGCATACCCAACGCCACATCCCCTCTCAACAAAATAAACCCTACTCCCATCAAATTCTTTTAAAAATTTTCCACCCCTTTATTGAGTGAATTCCCTAGGTAAATTCCCTAGCCAACTAGCTATGATTCTTTCACACAAGTGTTGATACCATTGGTAGTCCTTAACTCCCAAATGTAAGGATTTGGAGAAATAACGTGCATCCGCGTACATGCATCTATGCATACCCAACGCCACATCCCCTCTCAACAAAATAAACCCTACTCCCATCAAATTCTTTTAAAAATTTTCCACCCCTTTATTGAGTGAATTCCCTAGGTAAATTCCCTAGCCAACTAGCTATGATTCTTTCACACAAGTGTTGATACCATTGGTAGTCCTTAACTCCCAAATGTAAGGATTTGGAGATAACCACAAAGCTATGAATTAACAAGTCAACATTGTATGCATAGGTATGTGTTAGTGAGATCTAAGTCAAGATTCAAGTTCGTCATTGTAAGTATTCATATTTTGCAATGTGCAATAGATTAGGTCTATCTCTCCACTATTGTGCCTTGCTCAATTTGGATTAGTTTTAATCTCTCATGTGCTAAAATTTATGTTTTTAACTCATTTTACCATATAAAATCTTAGCTTAGGTGTAACAACCTAGGTAGAAGACAACACTATAATTTCGGGTCAACATTGGTGTGGAGTAGCGAGATATTCAATCTAAATGTGTATTTTGGATTTGTATTGTGAGGGGAGGCAAGGGTCTCCCAATCTATGGGGTTTCTATAGGCAAACATGTATTTGTAAAAGTGATTTGTGAAAGGGTTCTGTGGTAGCACGAATGGGTCACATGGGCTAGACATACATTGTGTGCTAGTCACATGAATTAGATAGATTTTGCATGGTATGAGTGGTCTCACATGCTTTGTATGGTGTACGCATGGGTTGTGTGATGGGAATCGTGTGTATAAAATGAATGCTCAAGTGTTGGGGCCATGTGGTCATCTTTATGTCTATGTGTGATTGCCTTGGCATTCTCTTCTGCTTTCACATGTTTCAATTATGGTTGCAGGCGCTCGCCTTAGTTGGTGTGCCTTGTGTCTATTCTAACTTTGTTGTTTTGCTCCACTAGCTTCTTTGTGCTGGTGTTTCTCTTGCTACCTTTGTTTGCGCTCATTGATGGCTTTATCTTTTTTTCCCATTGTCAGCCTTCTTTTATCTTGTGTGGCATTTTATGCTTATTCTTAGGCATTGTGGTGTTCTTGCATTCTTTATCTTTTCTTATTATTTTTATAACCCCACTCTCTCATAAACTGGTTGCACTTTCTCTCTAGAGCCCCCCTCAAAGGTCCATGGATTCTAGATAAAGTGTCCCCATGAGGGTGTGGATGATACCATTCCAAATCTAGATGAAGTGGCCATGAGGGTGTGGATGATATCACTCCAAATCTTACAATTGTGACTCATAAAGAAAAGTGCCCTCAATGGCCTTAGTGCATCTAGCATTCCATATGTGCTAAGTTTGCAATACTAGCAATAGTCTCCCATGCACTGTCTAAGCTTTGTATTAGGGGGACGTATCCTATATCTCTTGTATATATGTCTTGAAGATGGCGTTGCCAAGCAATTCCCTGACTGATCATAACGAGATCCCTATTATCTGTTGAAATATGCAAGTGAATGGGTGTGTGTGGAAACAAGCCCTTAGCAAGAGACTGTAAAAGGGAACCTGTAATTGAGTGGGTAGCAGCGAAAAGGTGAGAGGTATCTACTAATTAGAGAATCAAGGGTAGCATGAATGAATGTAGGGGTGTGGAAAGATTCTAGGAAAAGGTGCCCCCAGATGTAGGGGAGGTGGCACAAATCAAAGGAGAAATCAGTGGGATTAGATGCTTGGCATCTGGTGGATGTACAACCTATAAATTGAGGCATTGGCCTAATGAGCAATTGTTGATTTTTGAGTACCCATGCCTACATTATCATATAAGGTTAATTGTTCACTAATTTCATCTTAATCACATGCTAATTATGTTGATTCTTGCATTTGATCCACCATAGCTCATCACATTGCTGCAAATTTAACACTATCCTCATACCTAAGCTGTGTGCCCGATCGTGTCAGCCAAATGGTAGTAGCAAAAGAAATGTAAGCATACTTCCTCATCCTTTCATGGAGATGTGTTATTACAGTCCACATCTTACTATTATTATTTGCCGAGAAGGTGAGTGGGTGTTTGAATTTTTTGGATTTGTGTGTATTTTGGGAGGTGGTGTGCACGAGTGTGTGGTGGTCTAGCTACCTCAGTTAATTAACCAAGGTAAATGTTAGGAGTTTCATGGTGATATGACAAGGCTACCTTGCTCCTAGACCCATTGTTGTGTAGGGCCAGACTCTCAATCTGGATTCGAGTCCATCGTGCTGTCGTGGTGCAGATGATGAGGTTTTTGGGACAAAGAAGGTTTTCCCTTTGAAAAAGCCTTGAGCGTCTTACACTTTGAGTGGTGGGGTGTTGAGTTTAGGGTAAAAGACCCTTATTAAGGCTCCGAATTTGGTAGACCAAATGGTGGTGGCTACTAGGTCTTTGCTTTGGCATCATACTTGTCTCGGCTAGCCAGGGTACTCTTAGTAGGTACCCACTCCTTCTTGATGGTGACCTCCCTGAAGGGTCATTTTGGGGGGTGGATTTCATGTTTGTCGGCAAGGTTTAGGATTTCCATAATGATTAGAAGGGGTGGCCGATGTGTTAAGGTAAGAGGAGTATTATGACTTTGAGGATTGGATTCACGTTTTTGCAAAATAACCATGGATACTCATCCCCATTGAAGCTTGGGACAGGGTTTGCATGATTAGATGGTGTCGAAATTGCATCCATGTTCCTGCTTGATGCATTCGAAATGGAACCAATGGCAAAATTGAATCACCTTGAGTTAAAGTTTCCCCAAAAAGACTTCACATGAACCAGTGCTCTAATACCATGAGAAGGATGTGGGGGAGAGGGTTAGCTTGAACTCCTTGCGAGCAAACACAAATGCACAAGAATAGTCAATCACACAAGAGAGATAGATGACTAAATTTTCTTCTATTCTCTTCTCTTCGCTACAACCATATATAAAGAGATAAGAGTACATACTATAAGAAAAAGTACTATCCTATTATAACGTACAAAGGTCAATCCACATTGTAAACCTAATTACATGAGCTGGTGCTATAACTATACTATAACTCTAGTACACCAAAGTGGCTGCACAACCTATAAACCACTGGTGACATATTCCCCATAATCTCATCCACCCAGCCAGTGGCGTAAATGTGGAAGCTATCACCTAGGCTGGTCATCAATGTTCGCAGCACTAGTTGAGCTCGATCTAGCTGCATGGCCCGCAATACTTGACATTGGGCCTAGCCACAACATGTTGTCTTGGCAGACATGGACCTCATTAGGTCACCCACCTCTCGCACCACCTGCGTGAATTTTATACGACCGTCGATTGTTTTGAAGCTGAATTTTATATTGGAGCTAAACCTACATCTTGTATATTTATGTGAACCCCATAAATATACAATAAAAGAGAACATCATCCACAGAAGGCGATGGATCATGGCCACGGCTTGCATCGTCACATAAATGGGGAGGAAGAAGAAACGTAATGCTTGAGCTTTCCCCATGGAATGGTTACCGTATCCCTGGTGGGTGACGCACCCCGAACTCATCAAGATCCCAAGTCTTATCCTCCAATCATGAGAGCCATCACCTCACATCCAAGTGGGTGTGGAGATCCAAAGCCAATTCCTTGTGAGCAACTGAGATGTGAGTAATCACATTGTCATAGACAAACTTGGCAGTAGATCATCTCTTATCAATATTTTCATAGACAAACTTGGCAGCAGATCATCTCTTATCAACATTCTATATAGCTTTGGCCTCAACGGGACCCATACCTCCAATGCCAACTCCAAAGCTTAAGCAAGAATGGAGAGTAGTGGCTTCCACCTTGACTCATGTGCCGACACCATCTTCAAAAAAGTGGGTAGAGCCTTTGGACTCCAAGCAACAAGAGGAAATACCTTGCCCATATCCGTCCCTATTTTCATTAAAGAAGTGCCACCCATGGTGCCAAACCCCTAAAGACAATTGTGCACACACTTCCGTGGCACTACCGAACAACCCCATGGCTCAAAAAGATCACTATGACCCCACAACACCAACTCGTAAGCTCTATAGAACTAGAAAGACGACGCTCAATCAAGGGTGCCAACAAAGAAGACCATGGCGGCACCCAAGCTTTCATTGTGGAATGGCCAAAATGATTATATGCCGTTGCCAATTGCGCATACGGTAAATATGTAATGTGGCCCTTCCCCAAGTGTACAGTTACTACCTTCACTGAAAATGAGAAAAACACAAAAAACCTAAAAACATATTGAGAATCATTAAAAAAACAACTAAAAACATGCACATGCACTGTCACACACACATGGTACACACACACACACACATTCACACATTAACTTGAACGTGCATGTACACACACATTTGCACTTGCACGTGTATACCTTCACCTAATTGTACCTCGGGCACCCACCATGCACGTGCACACCCATTTACACTCACACACACACGTGAATCCCAAACAGTCACAATTGCACACTCACTTGCATTTTATAACTGGCACATGCATGTACCCCTCACACATTTACATTTACGCATCGGGCATGCAGATTTTTACCATATATATATGCACATGCATGCACGTGCACTACACCCACGTGCACCACATCCCATGCACATTTATGCCATGCATACACACTCATGGACACATTCACTTGTGCACAGCTTTGCTCTGTGCATACACATCATGCACATGCACTCACTTATGCACCACCCACACACATGCTCGTGCACACACCTTTGCACACGTACTGCATTTGCACTTTATGCATGCATGCCCAATTGCTCATGTGTGTACCACGCATATTTACACTTACACGTGCCTACCCTACACCCATCTGCACCTTGCACATCGTGCACATGGGCCCATGTGCATGCACATGTGTACACACCATTCGCTCGTGCATGTGTGCGCACATGCACCTCACGTACACACTTGTGCATACCCATTCCATCTCGTGCATGTATAACGTGCATCCGCGTACATGCATCTATGCATACCCAACGCCACATCCCCTCTCAACAAAATAAACCCTACTCCCATCAAATTCTTTTAAAAATTTTCCACCCCTTTATTGAGTGAATTCCCTAGGTAAATTCCCTAGCCAACTAGCTATGATTCTTTCACACAAGTGTTGATACCATTGGTAGTCCTTAACTCCCAAATGTAAGGATTTGGAGATAACCACAAAGCTATGAATGTTAAACAAGTCAACATTGTATGCATAGGTATGTGTTAGTGAGATCTAAGTCAAGATTCAAGTTCGTCATTGTAAGTATTCATATTTTGCAATGTGCAATAGATTAGGTCTATCTCTCCACTATTGTGCCTTGCTCAATTTGGATTAGTTTTAATCTCTCATGTGCTAAAATTTATGTTTTTAACTCATTTTACCATATAAAATCTTAGCTTAGGTGTAACAACCTAGGTAGAAGACAACACTATAATTTCGGGTCAACATTGGTGTGGAGTAGCGAGATATTCAATCTAAATGTGTATTTTGGATTTGTATTGTGAGGGGAGGCAAGGGTCTCCCAATCTATGGGGTTTCTATAGGCAAACATGTATTTGTAAAAGTGATTTGTGAAAGGGTTCTGTGGTAGCACGAATGGGTCACATGGGCTAGACATACATTGTGTGCTAGTCACATGAATTAGATAGATTTTGCATGGTTTGAGTGGTCTCACATGCTTTGTATGGTGTACGCATGGGTTGTGTGATGGGAATCGTGTGTATAAAATGAATGCTCAAGTGTTGGGGCCATGTGGTCATCTTTATGTCTATGTGTGATTGCCTTGGCATTCTCTTCTGCTTTCACATGTTTCAATTATGGTTGCAGGCGCTCGCCTTAGTTGGTGTGCCTTGTGTCTATTCTAACTTTGTTGTTTTGCTCCACTAGCTTCTTTGTGCTGGTGTTTCTCTTGCTACCTTTGTTTGCGCTCTTTGATGGCTTTATCTTTTTTTCCCATTGTCAGCCTTCTTTTATCTTGTGTGGCATTTTATGCTTATTCTTAGGCATTGTGGTGTTCTTGCATTCTTTATCTTTTCTTATTATTTTTATAACCCCACTCTCTCATAAACTGGTTGCACTTTCTCTCTAGAGCCCCCCTCAAAGGTCCATGGATTCTAGATAAAGTGTCCCCATGAGGGTGTGGATGATACCATTCCAAATCTAGATGAAGTGGCCATGAGGGTGTGGATGATATCACTCCAAATCTTACAATTGTGACTCATAAAGAAAAGTGCCCTCAATGGCCTTAGTGCATCTATCATTCCATATGTGCTAAGTTTGCAATACTAGCAATAGTCTCCCATGCACTGTCTAAGCTTTGTATTAGGGGGACGTATCCTATATCTCTTGTATATATGTCTTGAAGATGGCGTTGCCAAGAAATTCCCTGACTGATCATAATGAGATCCCTATTATCTGTTGAAATATGCAAGTGAATGGGTGTGTGTGGAAACAAGCCCTTAGCAAGAGACTGTAACAGGGAACCTGTAATTGAGTGGGTAGCAGCGAAAAGGTGAGAGGTATCTACTAATTAGAGAATCAAGGGTAGCATGAATGAATGTAGGGGTGTGGAAAGATTCTAGGAAAAGGTGCCCCCAGATGTAGGGGAGGTGGCACAAATCAAAGGAGAAATCAGTGGGATTAGATGCTTGGCATCTGGTGGATGTACAACCTATAAATTGAGGCATTGGCCTAATGAGCAATTGTTGATTTTTGAGTACCCATGCCTACATTATCATATAAGGTTAATTGTTCACTAATTTCATCTTAATCACATGCTAATTATGTTGATTCTTGCATTTGATCCACCATAGCTCATCACATTGCTGCAAATTTAACACTATCCTCATACCTAAGCTGTGTGCCCGATTGTGTCAGCCAAATGGTAGTAGCAAAAGAAATGTAAGCATACTTCCTCATCCTTTCATGGAGATGTGTTATTACAGTCCACATCTTACTATTATTATTTGTCGAGAAGGTGAGTGGGTGTTTGAATTTTTCGGATTTGTGTGTATTTTGGGAGGTGGTGTGCACGAGTGTGTGGTGGTCTAGCTACCTCAGTTAATTAACCAAGGTAAATGTTAGGAGTTTCATGGTGATATGACAAGGCTACCTTGCTCCTAGACCCATTGTTGTGTAGGGCCAGACTCTCAATCTGGATTCGAGTCCATCGTGCTGTCGTGGTGCAGATGATGAGGTTTTTGGGACAAAGAAGGTTTTCCCTTTGAAAAAGCCTTGAGCGTCTTACACTTTGAGTGGTGGGGTGTTGAGTTTAGGGTAAAAGACCCTTATTAAGGCTCCAAATTTGGTAGACCAAATGGTGGCTGCTACTAGGTCTTTGCTTTGGCGTCATACTTGTCTCGGCTAGCCAGGGTACTCTTAGTAGGTACCCACTCCTTCTTGATGGTGACCTCCCTGAAGGGTCATTTTGGGGGGTGGATTTCATGTTTGTCGGCAAGGTTTAGGATTTCCATAATGATTAGAAGGGGTGGCCGATGTGTTAAGGCAAGAGGAGTATTATGACTTTGAGGATTGGATTCACGTTTTTGCAAAACAACCATGGATACTCATCCCCATTGAAGCTTGGGACAGGGTTTGCATGATTAGATGGTGTCGAAATTGCATCCATGTTCGTGCTTGATGCATTCGAAATGGAACCAATGGCAAAATTGAATCACCTTGAGTTAAAGTTTCCCCAAAAAGACTTCACATGAACCAGTGCTCTAATACCATGAGAAGGATGTGGGGGAGAGGGTTAGCTTGAACTCCTTGCAAGCAAACACAAATGCACAAGAATAGTCAATCACACAAGAGAGATAGATGACTAAATTTTCTTCTATTCTCTTCTCTTCGCTACAACCATATATAAAGAGATAAGAGTACATACTATAAGGAAAAGTGCTATCCTATTATAACGTACAAAGGTCAATCCACATTGTAAACCTAATTACATGAGCTGGTGCTATAACTATACTATAACTCTAGTACACCAAAGTGGCTGCACAACCTATAAACCACTGGTGACATATTCCCCATAATCTCATCCACCCAGCCAGTGGCGTAAATGTGGAAGCTATCAGCTAGGCTGGTCATCAATGTTCGCAGCACTAGTTGAGCTCGATCTAGCTGCATGGCCCGCAATACTTGACATTGGGCCTAGCCACAACATGTTGTCTTGGCAGACATGGACCTCATTAGGTCACCCACCTCTCGCACCACCTGTGTGAATTTTATACGACCGTCGATTGTTTTGAAGCTGAATTTTATATTGGAGCTAAACCTACATCTTGTATATTTATGTGAACCCCATAAATATACAATAAAAGAGAACATCATCCACAGAAGGCGATGGATCATGGCCACGGCTTGCATCGTCACATAAATGGGGAGGAAGAAGAAACGTAATGCTTGAGCTTTCCCCATGGAATGGTTACCGTATCCCTGGTGGGTGACGCACCCCGAACTTATCAAGATCCCAAGTCTTATCCTCCAATCATGAGAGCCATCACCTCACATCCAAGTGGGTGTGGAGATCCAAAGCCAATTCGTTGTGAGCAACTGAGATGTGAGTAATCACATTGTCATAGACAAACTTGGCAGTAGATCATCTCTTATCAATATTTTCATAGACAAACTTGGCAGTAGATCATCTCTTATCAACATTCTATATAGCTTTGGCCTCAACGGACCCATACCTCCAATGCCAACTCCAAAGCTTAAGCAAGAATGGAGAGTAGTGGCTTCCACCTTGACTCATGTGCCGACACCATCTTCAAAAAAGTGGGTAGAGCCTTTGGACTCCAAGCAACAAGAGGAAATACCTTGCCCATATCCATCCCTATTTTCATTAAAGAAGTGCCACCCATGGTGCCAAACCCCTAAAGACAATTGTGCACACACTTCCGTGGCACTACCGAACAACCCCATGGCTCAAAAAGATCACTATGACCCCACAACACCAACTCGTAAGCTCTATAGAACTAGAAAGACGACGCTCAATCAAGCGTGCCAACAAAGAAGACCATGGCGGCACCCAAGCTTTCATTATGGAATGGCCAAAATGATTATATGCCGTTGCCAATTGCGCATACGGTAAATATGTAATGTGGCCCTTCCCCAAGTGTACAGTTACTACCTTCACTGAAAATGAGAAAAACACAATCCATACACACTCATGGACACATTCACTTGTGCACAGCTTTGCTCTGTGCATACACATCATGCACATGCACTCACTTATGCACCACCCACACACATGCTCGTGCACACACCTTTGCACACGTACTGCATTTGCACTTTATGCATGCATTCCCACTTGCTCATGTGTGTACCACGCATATTTACACTTACACGTGCCTACCCTACACCCATCTGCACCTTGCACATCGTGCACATGGGCCCATGTGCATGCACATGTGTACACACCATTCGCTCGTGCATGTGTGCGCACATGCACCTCACGTACACACTTGTGCATACCCATTCCATCTCGTGCATGTATAACGTGCATCCGCGTACATGCATCTATGCATACCCAACGCCACATCCCCTCTCAACAAAATAAACCCTACTCCCATCAAATTCTTTTAAAAATTTTCCACCCCTTTATTGAGTGAATTCCCTAGGTAAATTCCCTAGCCAACTAGCTATGATTCTTTCACACAAGTGTTGATACCATTGGTAGTCCTTAACTCCCAAATGTAAGGATTTGGAGATAACCACAAAGCTATGAATTAACAAGTCAACATTGTATGCATAGGTATGTGTTAGTGAGATCTAAGTCAAGATTCAAGTTCGTCATTGTAAGTATTCATATTTTGCAATGTGCAATAGATTAGGTCTATCTCTCCACTATTGTGCCTTGCTCAATTTGGATTAGTTTTAATCTCTCATGTGCTAAAATTTATGTTTTTAACTCATTTTACCATATAAAATCTTAGCTTAGGTGTAACAACCTAGGTAGAAGACAACACTATAATTTCGGGTCAACATTGGTGTGGAGTAGCGAGATATTCAATCTAAATGTGTATTTTGGATTTGTATTGTGAGGGGAGGCAAGGGTCTCCCAATCTATGGGGTTTCTATATGCAAACATGTATTTGTAAAAGTGATTTGTGAAAGGGTTCTGTGGTAGCACGAATGGGTCACATGGGCTAGACATACATTGTGTGCTAGTCACATGAATTAGATAGATTTTGCATGGTTTGAGTGGTCTCACATGCTTTGTATGGTGTACGCATGGGTTGTGTGATGGGAATCGTGTGTATAAAATGAATGCTCAAGTGTTGGGGCCATGTGGTCATCTTTATGTCTATGTGTGATTGCCTTGGCATTCTCTTCTGCTTTCACATGTTTCAATTATGGTTGCAGGCGCTCGCCTTAGTTGGTGTGCCTTGTGTCTATTCTAACTTTGTTGTTTTGCTCCACTAGCTTCTTTGTGCTGGTGTTTCTCTTGCTACCTTTGTTTGCGCTCTTTGATGGCTTTATCTTTTTTTCCCATTGTCAGCCTTCTTTTATCTTGTGTGGCATTTTATGCTTATTCTCAGGCATTGTGGTGTTCTTGCATTCTTTATCTTTTCTTATTATTTTTATAACCCCACTCTCTCATAAACTGGTTGCACTTTCTCTCTAGAGCCCCCCTCAAAGGTCCATGGATTCTAGATAAAGTGTCCCCATGAGGGTGTGGATGATACCATTCCAAATCTAGATGAAGTGGCCATGAGGGTGTGGATGATATCACTCCAAATCTTACAATTGTGACTCATAAAGAAAAGTGCCCTCAATGGCCTTAGTGCATCTAGCATTCCATATGTGCTAAGTTTGCAATACTAGCAATAGTCTCCCATGCACTGTCTAAGCTTTGTATTAGGGGGACGTATCCTATATCTCTTGTATATATGTCTTGAAGATGGCGTTGCCAAGCAATTCCCTGACTGATCATAATGAGATCCCTATTATCTGTTGAAATATGCAAGTGAATGGGTGTGTGTGGAAACAAGCCCTTAGCAAGAGACTGTAAAAGGGAACCTGTAATTGAGTGGGTAGCAGCGAAAAGGTGAGAGGTATCTACTAATTAGAGAATCAAGGGTAGCATGAATGAATGTAGGGGTGTGGAAAGATTCTAGGAAAAGGTGCCCCCAGATGTAGGGGAGGTGGCACAAATCAAAGGAGAAATCGGTGGGATTAGATGCTTGGCATCTGGTGGATGTACAACCTATAAATTGAGGCATTGGCCTAATGAGCAATTGTTGATTTTTGAGTACCCATGCCTACATTATCATATAAGGTTAATTGTTCACTAATTTCATCTTAATCACATGCTAATTATGTTGATTCTTGCATTTGATCCACCATAGCTCATCACATTGCTGCAAATTTAACACTATCCTCATACCTAAGCTGTGTGCCCGATCGTGTCAGCCAAATGGTAGTAGCAAAAGAAATGTAAGCATACTTCCTCATCCTTTCATGGAGATGTGTTATTACAGTCCACATCTTACTATTATTATTTGCCGAGAAGGTGAGTGGGTGTTTGAATTTTTCGGATTTGTGTGTATTTTGGGAGGTGGTGTGCACGAGTGTGTGGTGGTCTAGCTACCTCAGTTAATTAACCAAGGTAAATGTTAGGAGTTTCATGGTGATATGACAAGGCTACCTTGCTCCTAGACCCATTGTTGTGTAGGGCCAGACTCTCAATCTGGATTCGAGTCCATCGTGCTGTCGTGGTGCAGATGATGAGGTTTTTGGGACAAAGAAGGTTTTCCCTTTGAAAAAGCCTTGAGCGTCTTACACTTTGAGTGGTGGGGTGTTGAGTTTAGGGTAAAAGACCCTTATTAAGGCTCCGAATTTGGTAGACCAAATGGTGGTGGCTACTAGGTCTTTGCTTTGGCGTCATACTTGTCTCGGCTAGCCAGGGTACTCTTAGTAGGTACCCACTCCTTCTTGATGGTGACCTCCCTGAAGGGTCATTTTGGGGGGTGGATTTCATGTTTGTCGGCAAGGTTTAGGATTTCCATAATGATTAGAAGGGGTGGCCGATGTGTTAAGGTAAGAGGAGTATTATGACTTTGAGGATTGGATTCACGTTTTTGCAAAACAACCATGGATACTCATCCCCATTGAAGCTTGGGACAGGGTTTGCATGATTAGATGGTGCCGAAATTGCATCCATGTTCGTGCTTGATGCATTCGAAATGGAACCAATGGCAAAATTGAATCACCTTGAGTTAAAGTTTCCCCAAAAAGACTTCACATGAACCAGTGCTCTAATACCATGAGAAGGATGTGGGGGAGAGGGTTAGCTTGAACTCCTTGCAAGCAAACACAAATGCACAAGAATAGTCAATCACACAAGAGAGATAGATGACTAAATTTTCTTCTATTCTCTTCTCTTCGCTACAACCATATATAAAGAGATAAGAGTACATACTATAAGGAAAAGTGCTATCCTATTATAACGTACAAAGGTCAATCCACATTGTAAACCTAATTACATGAGCTGGTGCTATAACTATACTATAACTCTAGTACACCAAAGTGACTGCACAACCTATAAACCACTGGTGACATATTCCCCATAATCTCATCCACCCAGCCAGTGGCGTAAATGTGGAAGCTATCAGCTAGGCTGGTCATCAATGTTCGCAGCACTAGTTGAGCTCGATCTAGCTGCATGGCCCGCAATACTTGACATTGGGCCTAGCCACAACATGTTGTCTTGGTAGACATGGACCTCATTAGGTCACCCACCTCTCGCACCACCTGCGTGAATTTTATACGACCGTCGATTGTTTTGAAGCTGAATTTTATATTGGAGCTAAACCTACATCTTGTATATTTATGTGAACCCCATAAATATACAATAAAAGAGAACATCATCCACAGAAGGCGATGGATCATGGCCACGGCTTGCATCGTCACATAAATGGGGAGGAAGAAGAAACGTAATGCTTGAGCTTTCCCCATGGAATGGTTACCGTATCCCTGGTGGGTGACGCACCCCGAACTCATCAAGATCCCAAGTCTTATCCTCCAATCATGAGAGCCATCACCTCAAATCCAAGTGGGTGTGGAGATCCAAAGCCAATTCCTTGTGAGCAACTGAGATGTGAGTAATCACATTGTCAGAGACAAACTTGGCAGTAGATCATCTCTTATCAATATTTTCATAGACAAACTTGGCAGCAGATCATCTCTTATCAACATTCTATATAGCTTTGGCCTCAACGGACCCATACCTCCAATGCCAACTCCAAAGCTTAAGCAAGAATGGAGAGTAGTGGCTTCCACCTTGACTCATGTGCCGACACCATCTTCAAAAAAGTGGGTAGAGCCTTTGGACTCCAAGCAACAAGAGGAAATACCTTGCCCATATCCATCCCTATTTTCATTAAAGAAGTGCCACCCATGGTGCCAAACCCCTAAAGACAATTGTGCACACACTTCCGTGGCACTACCGGACAACCCCATGGCTCAAAAAGATCACTATGACCCCACAACACCAACTCGTAAGCTCTATAGAACTAGAAAGACGACGCTCAATCAAGCGTGCCAACAAAGAAGACCATGGCGGCACCCAAGCTTTCATTGTGGAATGGCCAAAATGATTATATGCCGTTGCCAATTGCACATACGGTAAATATGTAATGTGGCCCTTCCCCAAGTGTACAGTTACTACCTTCACTGAAAATGAGAAAAACACAAAAACCTAAAAACATATTGAGAATCATTAAAAAAACAACTAAAAACATGCACATGCACTGTCACACGCACATGGTACACACACACACACATTCACACATTAACTTGAACGTGCATGTACACACACATTTGCACTTGCACGTGTATACCTTCACCTAATTGTACCTCGGGCACCCACCATGCACGTGCACACCCATTTACACTCACACACACACGTGAATCCCAAACAGTCACAATTGCACACTCACTTGCATTTATTAACTGGCACATGCATGTACCCCTCACACATTTACATTTACGCATCGGGCATGCAGATTTTTACCATATATATATGCACATGCATGCACGTGCACTACACCCACGTGCACCACATCCCATGCACATTTATGCCATGCATACACACTCATGGACACATTCACTTGTGCACAGCTTTGCTCTGTGCATACACATCATGCACATGCACTCACTTATGCACCACCCACACACATGCTCGTGCACACACCTTTGCACACGTACTGCATTTGCACTTTATGCATGCATGCCCACTTGCTCATGTGTGTACCACGCATATTTACACTTACACGTGCCTACCCTACACCCATCTACACCTTGCACATCGTGCACATGGGCCCATGTGCATGCACATGTGTACACACCATTCGCTCGTGCATGTTTGCGCACATGCACCTCACGTACACACTTGTGCATACCCATTCCATCTCGTGCATGTATAACGTGCATCCGCGTACATGCATCTATGCATACCCAACGCCACATCCCCTCTCAACAAAATAAACCCTACTCCCATCAAATTCTTTTAAAAATTTTCCACCCCTTTATTGAGTGAATTCCCTAGGTAAATTCCCTAGCCAACTAGCTATGATTCTTTCACACAAGTGTTGATACCATTGGTAGTCCTTAACTCCCAAATGTAAGGATTTGGAGATAACCACAAAGCTATGAATTAACAAGTCAACATTGTATGCATAGGTATGTGTTAGTGAGATCTAAGTCAAGATTCAAGTTCGTCATTGTAAGTATTCATATTTTGCAATGTGCAATAGATTAGGTCTATCTCTCCACTATTGTGCCTTGCTCAATTTGGATTAGTTTTAATCTCTCATGTGCTAAAATTTATGTTTTTAACTCATTTTACCATATAAAATCTTAGCTTAGGTGTAACAACCTAGGTAGAAGACAACACTATAATTTCGGGTCAACATTGGTGTGGAGTAGCGAGATATTCAATCTAAATGTGTATTTTGGATTTGTATTGTGAGGGGAGGCAAGGGTCTCCCAATCTATGGGGTTTCTATATGCAAACATGTATTTGTAAAAGTGATTTGTGAAAGGGTTCTGTGGTAGCACGAATGGGTCACATGGGCTAGACATACATTGTGTGCTAGTCACATGAATTAGATAGATTTTGCATGGTTTGAGTGGTCTCACATGCTTTGTATGGTGTACGCATGGGTTGTGTGATGGGAATCGTGTGTATAAAATGAATGCTCAAGTGTTGGGGCCATGTGGTCATCTTTATGTCTATGTGTGATTGCCTTGGCATTCTCTTCTGCTTTCACATGTTTCAATTATGGTTGCAGGCGCTCGCCTTAGTTGGTGTGCCTTGTGTCTATTCTAACTTTGTTGTTTTGCTCCACTAGCTTCTTTGTGCTGGTGTTTCTCTTGCTACCTTTGTTTGCGCTCTTTGATGGCTTTATCTTTTTTTCCCACTGTCAGCCTTCTTTTATCTTGTGTGGCATTTTATGCTTATTCTTAGGCATTGTGGTGTTCTTGCATTCTTTATCTTTTCTTATTATTTTTATAACCCCACTCTCTCATAAACTGGTTGCACTTTCTCTCTAGAGCCCCCCTCAAAGGTCCATGGATTCTAGATAAAGTGTCCCCATGAGGGTGTGGATGATACCATTCCAAATCTAGATGGAGTGGCCATGAGGGTGTGGATGAGATCACTCCAAATCTTACAATTGTGACTCATAAAGAAAAGTGCCCTCAATGGCCTTAGTGCATCTAGCATTCCATATGTGCTAAGTTTGCAATACTAGCAATAGTCTCCCATGCACTGTCTAAGCTTTGTATTAGGGGGACGTATCCTATATCTCTTGTATATATGTCTTGAAGATGGCGTTGCCAAGCAATTCCCTGACTGATCATAATGAGATCCCTATTATCTGTTGAAATATGCAAGTGAATGGGTGTGTGTGGAAACAAGCCCTTAGCAAGAGACTGTAAAAGGGAACCTGTAATTGAGTGGGTAGCAGCGAAAAGGTGAGAGGTATCTACTAATTAGAGAATCAAGGGTAGCATGAATGAATGTAGGGGTGTGGAAAGATTCTAGGAAAAGGTGCCCCCAGATGTAGGGGAGGTGGCACAAATCAAAGGAGAAATCGGTGGGATTAGATGCTTGGCATCTGGTGGATGTACAACCTATAAATTGAGGCATTGGCCTAATGAGCAATTGTTGATTTTTGAGTACCCATGCCTACATTATCATATAAGGTTAATTGTTCACTAATTTCATCTTAATCACATGCTAATTATGTTGATTCTTGCATTTGATCCACCATAGCTCATCACATTGCTGCAAATTTAACACTATCCTCATACCTAAGCTGTGTGCCCGATCGTGTCAGCCAAATGGTAGTAGCAAAAGAAATGTAAGCATACTTCCTCATCCTTTCATGGAGATGTGTTATTACAGTCCACATCTTACTATTATTATTTGCCGAGAAGGTGAGTGGGTGTTTGAATTTTTTGGATTTGTGTGTATTTTGGGAGGTGGTGTGCACGAGTGTGTGGTGGTCTAGCTACCTCAGTTAATTAACCAAGGTAAATGTTAGGAGTTTCATGGTGATATGACAAGGCTACCTTGCTCCTAGACCCATTGTACCCATTGTTGTGTAGGGCCAGACTCTCAATCTGGATTCGAGTCCATCGTGCTGTCGTGGTGCAGATGATGAGGTTTTTGGGACAAAGAAGGTTTTCCCTTTGAAAAAGCCTTGAGCGTCTTACACTTTGAGTGGTGGGGTGTTGAGTTTAGGGTAAAAGACTCTTATTAAGGCTCCGAATTTGGTAGACCAAATGGTGGTGACTACTAGGTCTTTGCTTTGGCATCATACTTGTCTCGGCTAGCCAGGGTACTCTTAGTAGGTACCCACTCCTTCTTGATGGTGACCTCCCTGAAGGGTCATTTTGGGGGGTGGATTTCATGTTTGTCGGCAAGGTTTAGGATTTCCATAATGATTAGAAGGGGTGGCCTATGTGTTAAGGTAAGAGGAGTATTATGACTTTGAGGATTGGATTCACGTTTTTGCAAAACAACCATGGATACTCATCCCCATTGAAGCTTGGGACAGGGTTTGCATGATTAGATGGTGTCGAAATTGCATCCATGTTCGTGCTTGATGCATTCGAAATGGAACCAATGGCAAAATTGAATCACCTTGAGTTAAAGTTTCCCCAAAAAGACTTCACATGAACCAGTGCTCAAATACCATGAGAAGGATGTGGGGGAGAGGGTTAGCTTGAACTCCTTGCAAGCAAACACAAATGCACAAGAATAGTCAATCACACAAGAGAGATAGATGACTAAATTTTCTTCTATTCTCTTCTCTTCGCTACAACCATATATAAAGAGATAAGAGTACATACTATAAGGAAAAGTATTATCCTATTATAACGTACAAAGGTCAATCCACATTGTAAACCTAATTACATGAGCTGGTGCTATAACTATACTATAACTCTAGTACACCAAAGTGGCTGCACAACCTATAAACCACTGGTGACATATTCCCCATAATCTCATCCACCCAGCCAGTGGCGTAAATGTGGAAGCTATCACCTAGGCTGGTCATCAATGTTCGCAGCACTAGTTGAGCTTGATCTAGCTGCATGGCCCGACATTGGGCCTAGCCACAACATGTTGTCTTGGTAGACATGGACCTCATTAGGTCACCCACCTCTCGCACCACCTGTGTGAATTTTATATGACCGTCGATTGTTTTGAAGCTGAATTTTATATTGGAGCTAAACCTACATCTTGTTTTGAAGCTGAATTTTATATCGGAGCTAAACCTACATCTTGTATATTTATGTGAACCCCATAAATATACAATAAAAGAGAACATCATCCACAGAAGGCGATGGATCATGGCCACGGCTTGCATCGTCACATAAATGGGGAGGAAGAAGAAACGTAATGCTTGAGCTTTCCCCATGGAATGGTTACCGTATCCCTGGTGGGTGACGCACCCCGAACTTATCAAGATCCCAAGTCTTATCCTCCAATCATGAGAGCCATCACCTCAAATCCAAGTGGGTGTGGAGATCCAAAGCCAATTCCTTGTGAGCAACTGAGATGTGAGTAATCACATTGTAATAGACAAACTGTAAGATTCCTCCCCAGCCTCTCAAAATGTCCAGCATCTTCTCCTGTTATCAATCCCTCTTCAGAAATATAAAAGACTTGTTCCTAACTGTTTTAACCTAGAGAGAGAAAATATTCTAGAGAGAGAATATTCAGAATTTTAATATTTTTGGATAGAAAATTATCTCATCTTATTAAAATAAGTTCCCTTGAAATAGAAATTCAAAAAGAACTTTCCAATGTGCAATTGGAATTAATTGGAAATGGGTATAAAGGACCTTAGCCTAAGGGTCTAGATTTTCAGATTTTTGGATTATGGTCCAATTAAGGTTCCTATGGGCCAATAGCATCAATCCATGTGTAGGGAGGAGATAAATCCAATTTGTAAAAGAAGATACCCAAAAATGAGTAAATGCTCACATAAGATGAAGAGTTGAAAATGTACAAGGTTTATTAGTAAAAAACTATGAGCAATATTAAAAATATGAGATATTTTGGGTATCCAAAAATGAGTAAATGCTCACATAAGATGAAGAGTTGAAAATGTACAAGGTTTATTAGTAAAAAACTATGAGCAATATTAAAATGATTCCATTATGACACATATGTAAGGAAGGGGAATTCTTTAAAGGAGGTGCATATTTCACATAAGATGAAGAGTTGAAAATGTACAAGGTTTATTAGTAAAAAAATATGAGCAATATTAAAATGATCCCATTATGACACATATGTAAGGAAGGGGAGTTCTTTAAAGGAGGTGCATATTTCACATAAGATGAAGAGTTGAAAATGTACAAGGTTTATTAGTTAAAAAACTATGAGCAATATTAAAATGATTCCATTATGACACATATGTAAGGAAGGGGAGTTCTTTAAAGGAGGTGCATATTTCACATGCTTGAATGAGTTTTAAACTCATAAAAATTGAGATATTTCATCTCTCCTCTCTCCTCATTCAAGTCTAGTTCCAAAAAGTTAGCTTAACTGACCTAAAAATGGTCAAAAATTGACCAAACTGATTTGGAAAATTCTAGAATCAGTTTGTTTGGTTAAGAGCTCAATTTTTCCTATAAATAGAAGCCTCCCTCTTGTTGAAAAATAGATAGTGTTTATGCATTGTTACTCTACTCCACCTAAGCCAAGAACTGTGAATTCATTTAATAATTCACTAGTTTTTGGAGCTTCCCTCTTTCTTCAATCCCCATTAGTGGCTCCATCAACATACTTAACCAATTGATTGGTTGGGGGCCTCTACCGTGAACAAAGAATCAAGCAAGTTGTAAGGTAATTAGTGAATATTGATCTTTCTATAATTTCTCAATGTTTCTCTCTTCTCAACCCCTCTCAAGCTTGAGAAGTTTAATTGGTATGGTTTTTTAAAATGTTATTGAAGTTTGAATAGTAGTGAAGAGTTACATAATTTAATAAATGCTATTGAAGTTAATTTTCATTTATGTTTAAATTCTAATGATTTTTATGTAAATTCTCTCTCTCACTCAAGAAATGGTCATACTCATGACCCGTTCTCAATCCAAATCAAGCTTTTCATAAAGCTTTTCCTTAACCCAAGATTAAGCTATGCTTGAGGTCAAATTAATGGCTTTTTTCTATGCTTTTAGTTTATGTATATTGATGATTCAATCCATTATGGATTAATAATCCAATTAGAGATCATTTTAATTATTTCCTTAATGATAAGCATTATCCCTTAGAAAAATTGAGATTTATCAGTCATAGCAGCGGAGCTATGGCAAAATTTTTATAAAAATTATGCATAAAATAATTTCATTCAAAGCATAAAAAGAGGACTTCCTACCATATTCTAGGAATTATCATCCTAGATTAATTGAAAGAATTTCATTACAATCATGGAGAAATTGAATTTTAATATCATGCATAAAGGATAAGTTTTTATATCAAAAGTGTTATTTTTACCATTTTTATTTCATGCATAGAAGTATGCATAATGGATAAATTTTTATATCAAAAGTGTTATTTTTACCATTTTTATTTCATGCATAGAAGTATGCATAGTGGATAAATTTTTATATCAAAAGTGTTATTTTTATCATTTTTAATTTTCATGCATAGAAGTATGCATAAAGGAAATTTTTTTATATCAAAAGTGTTACTTTTATCATTTTTAATTTTCATGCATAGAAGTATGCATAAAGGAAAAATTTTTATATCAAAAGTGTTACTTTTATCATTTTTAATTTTCATGCATAAAAGTATGCATAAAAGAAAATTTTTATATCAAAAGTGTTACTTTTATCATTTTTAATTTTCATGCATAGAAGTATGCATAAAGGAAAATTTTTTATATCAAAAGTGTTACTTTTATCATTTTTAATTTTCATGCATAGAAGTATGCATAAAGGAAAAATTTTTATACCAAAAGTGTTACTTTTATCATATTGGATTTCATGCATATAGGTATGCATAAAAGATATTCTTTTTATACTAAAAGTGTGATTTTCCTCATAAATGGATTTTATGCTTAACTTAGATGCATAAGAGAAATTCTTTTATTCTAAAAGTGTAATTCTCTACCAAATTGAAATTATGCATAAGAAGATGCATAAAATATTGATTTTAATTTCGAAAGTGTTAGTCTCCTTAAATGGAATTTATGTATAAATAAATGTGTAGAGAAATCTTATATCAAATATAAGAATTCTCTTTAAAAAAAAAGATATGAAATGTGATAAGATGTGATAAGAGGTGTATGAGATGTGATAAGAATTGATAAGATGCGTATGGAAAGTGATAGGATGTGATAAGAGGTGTATGAGATGTGATAAGAATTGATAAGATGCGTATGGAAAGTGATAGGATGTGATAAGAGGTGTATGAGATGTTGTAAGAATTGATAAGATGCGTATGGAAAGTGATAGGATGTGATAAGAGGTGTATGAGATGTAAAAAGATGTGATAAGATGTGTATGAGATGTGATAAGATTTGATAAGATGCGTATGGAAAGTGATAGGATGTGATAAGAGGTGTATGAGATGTAAAAAGATGTGATAAGATGTGTATGAGATGTGATAGAATGTGTTAAGATGAGTTAGGATGTGTTAAGATGTATATGGGATGTGTTAGGACGAGAATGGATGTAATATGGTTGTATGAATGTGATGTGGATGTATACATGTAGATGTATATGTATGAATGTGAATGTTGATGTGGATGTGGATGTATGGATGTAGATACGGATGTGTATGTATGTATGTGGATGTGTATGTATGAATGAGGATGTAAAAATGGACGTATGTATATAGATGTGGATGTATGGATGTATGTATGTAGATGTGGATGTATGTATGTAGATGTGGATGTATGGATGTGATTGTGAATGAAGAGGTGGATGTGAATGTATGGATGTAGATACAGATGTGGATGTACGTATGTAGATGTGGATGTATGGATGTGATTGTGAATGAAGAGGTGGATGTGAATGTATGGATGTAGATACGGATGTGGATGTATGTATGTGAATGTGGATGTATGAATGAGGATGTGAAAATGGATGTATGCATGTGAATGTGGATGTATGAATATGAATGTGGATGTGTGGATGTGGAAATGGAGGTATGGATGTATGAATGTAGATGTGGATGTATGCATGTAGATGCGTATGTATGAATGTGAAATTGGATGTATGATGTGGACGTACGAACATGGATATGTATGTAGAATAATGAATATGAAGATGTATGTGAGATAATGTAGTCTATATGAGTGAATGGATGAGAACGAGTACACACTGACGAGTACACACTGAATGGAATGTGGAATAAGTAATGTGGTCCGAGAGTGGATAATATGGAAAGACAAGAGTTCGTTATAGAAACTGTATTTGTGACTGTTTGTAAATGACTGTTTTATGTCAAGAATGCTGGAGAAGCATTTTGACCGTCTTGAGGATTAAGGTCATGAAGACTGAACTGATAAAGTTGCAACTGCTGACGGAGAGTCAATGGAGGACGTCTCGCGTAGCAAGGTCGATCGAGGTCTTGACCAGCCTCGGCTCGATTTAAATGGTGAGCTTCCGGTACGGTGGATGAGGGACCAAGGAAGCGGCCTATGAGTGAAGCGCTAGGTCACCTGCGAAGGATCCTAGAGGGTGCTGACCATACGGTGCTCGGGCTCTGGGTCACCGAAGATACCCACACGTGCATCGTGGAAGATATTGGAATAAGGAGTAAGAGTTGTTTTCTGAAACCGGGCATGGATCTGGTTGATTGACCTTGCTGGTCCTCAACAGATGAGTCCATGGCTCTTTTATATGGATCTGTGGGTTGATCTTGCTGATCTTCCACGGAGACTCCATTCTATTATATGAATATATTGCCGGTTACTATGAGCTAGGAACCATGGAAAAGGCCCCTGAGAGAACAGGTGGTGAGCGTTTTGGTTGCCAATGATGCCATAAGTATACCGATGAAAGAATGACTGGAAATAAGGATTCAACCAGAGACTTTGAGGATTGTCATCAGTGACATAATGGTTTTATTAAAGGATTGTTTTAAAGCTAGTTGATGCTAAGAAAAAGGCAATTTCATATTGGGTGTGTAAGTGGTATGACTAGTTTTATGTTTGCATGAACTTCCGGCTAGGGGGCCTTGGAACTCTTTTCCTTGGTACCCGGGACAAAACCTAACCAAATTCCAAATTGGATCCCATCACTACAGTGGTTGGGCGGTTGGCTAACCCATGGGATCGGATGGGGTTAGGCTGGACTGATGGATCCGTAAATCGAGATTTAATTTCTATTATTACGATAGATGAAGTAAATCCCGGATAGAAATTGTTCTATGGATAGGAATCAACGGCTGTGCCTCTTGATGGGGAAAAAAGCGTTGATCCCAATGATCCAAGTGCAAGTTCTTCCTTGATTTGACCAAGTACCGTTAAAGGTGCAGTCAGATCAGTTTGATCAGTAATGATCTTGACTACGTTAGAGTAAAGAGTTATCCTGGTGGAATCGCCCGTGCTTTCCGGGTAAAGGAAGTTTTTCCGGTTTCGGTTTTGGACAAACCGACAGATTAGTCTCTTGTCCGGATATCCGTGGGTGGGCGAGGCCCCGAGTGTGGGACCCCTGTCCCGCGCGAGAAGTGCTACTTCCGCTGCTAGTACCCCGAATCCGTTGCTCGGTGGGAACAGGGATCTCACAGTTGGTATCAGAGCAGGTTTTGAAAGCTAATAAAGATAATTAAATTCTTATCTGAAATTTGGTAATAAGAATTCAGAAACAGCATTTTCATAATGTATTTTCATTCCGTAAGCTTCTTTAATGAAGAAATTTTAATCAAAGAAATTGTTTTTATAGATGGAAGTTTCCCATTTATCTGGTATTCCCGACCTCACCCAGTCTCAAGATATGATTGCATTTGCCTTCGAGCATCTCATCTCTTCCGCTTCAACACGAACAAGCCGAGCAAGACTCGCACGCCATTTCGAGGAATTATATTTTCCTAACCCAGTGGAGAGACAACATCATAAGTGGGTTGCAGGGCTATATATCCACGCCTCTTATAACCGGCGTGCAATGCTGAGGCAGAACCTCTCATTGGCCATGATTTTGATAAAGCTGAAAATGATGCATGGTGTCATTCTATATCTTTCAATGCCTCAAAATTTCAGACGTGCTTGCCAAGTTTATAGACTCCTTAGTCAATTTATCCCTAAGGAGAAAATAATAGCTCCCTTCGCAGTTAGAGAACTTATGTAACAGGGCATGACTATGGCCCAGTACGGTCCTCTTATATGTCTTTCGAGGAGATTTTGAACTCAGAGCCGAGTTGCTCTATGTATATATTGCAACTTTTATATAAATAAAGAAACGTTTTCCGGTTAAAAAATTCCTGTTGAATAAATGATTGTTTATGGCGAACGATCTACTGCTGATAAAGAAAAAAAAAATCTGTTATCGGACATATGCCATAGATCTCCATTAAGATCTTGTCTTGTATAAGAAATTGTTTTCCGAACTCTTAAGTCTTAGGATCTCGTGAATAATATCAAAATAAAAATTTAATAATATATAAATTTTGGCAAAATCATGAGACGAGGAAATCGTGGTCGTCAGCCAGACCCTGTCTCTGAAGATGACGAGCTTGACCTTAATGTTCGCAAGGCTCTTCATAGGTCTCAGCCAGGACCCTTCAAAGGAGAAGGGGAGAACTTGGGTGAGGCTGTGGAGAAATGGGTGGAAGCCTTGGAAGAGTATTTTGATGTCACAGGATACAATCATCAGAGCAATTGGCTAATAAAGATCAATTGAGAAGCCAAATATGTCAAAAATTTATCAAGAAACACAAAAAGGTTGTAATTGTGTGATATAATTCATACAATTTGATATTCAAACTGAAAAATTTGTAATTTAGTAATTGGGTTTTCAGATGCCGCAATTGTATGGAACCCTGACTTGCTTGAGGCCTAGACATGATGGTATCTATCTTATAGTTCCAAGTATCATGACTACCCGTATATACCGAGAGTATAACTGCAGCTCTTTACTGACAGTATATACGAGTAAATCTAAGACTTGAAATTATAAGCGTTAATACTATCCAGATGATGATTTCGAATGTGGTTGATATGATTTTTAATTCTGTTTGAGAATTGATGAATTGAATTGGATTCTGATTGAAAAATGACGATTTCTGAAATTTAGTTGAAATGTAATAAGCTGAGCGAAACCACAATGAGGATGAATGTGAAAAGATGCAGGGGGGAAGAGAGCTTGAGCTCTTGCAAGCACACACACACACTCACAAAACCCTAATAGAGAACACACAAGGTGAGAGGCTGAAAATCTTCTTCTTCTCTACTCAACACTCAACACACCATATACAAGAATAAGAGTACACATAATATGAAAGGTACTCAACCAATACATACACGGGTTCTCTATAGTGTGAACCCGACTAAATGAGCTGGCGCTATAACTATGCCAGTCTCTAGAGTGGCTGTCACACAGCCTGTCATCCCACTGGCCGCATATCACCCAAGATCTCACCAACCATGCCAGTGGTGTAAGTGCGGGGCCTATCCCCCAGGCGGGTCATCAGTGTCCACCGCCTCACTAGAGCTCGATATCTCAACACTCCCCCTCGAGCTCAACTCCATCTCATGTACACCAAGCGAAGCTCTGAATCTGCGGAGCTTCTCTGTACCCAATGCTTTGGTGAAGATGTCAGCTACCTGATCCTCTGTGCTGACATAAACAAGATCAAGGTCTCCTGCCAAGACCTTCTCTCTGACGAAGTGGTAATGGACCTCTATGTGCTTCGTACGAGCATGAAAGACTGGGTTCCTGGCCAACTGTATACTGCTAATGTTGTCACAGAAAATGACAACTTGTCTATCCACTGATAGACCCAAATCTGCAAGTAGCTTCCTCAACCAAGCTACCTCACATGCTGCCATAGCAGCTCCTCTGTACTCGGCCTCTGTACTCGATAGAGCAACCGTAGGCTGCTTCTTGCTGCTCCAAGTCACAGCAGCACTCCCCAAAGAAAACATGAAGCCACTGGTAGATCTTCTATCTGAGATACTACCAGCCCAATCAGCATCTGTGTACCCATGTACACATATCTCTGTCCCAGTCTCATAGAATAGTCCACAATGCAAAGTAGACCTCACATACCTCAGTATGCGTCTCACTGCATCCAAATGCGGTTTCCGTGGAACCTGCATAAACTGACTCACCAACCCAACAGCATAGCTCAAATCTGGTCTGGTGATCGTCATGTAGATCAAACTTCCTACTATGCTCCTGTACATAGTAGGATCCTCCAAGATCTCTCCTGAGTCTGCACTCAACTTGCCATTCTGATCCAATGGCACAGAAATAGGCTTACAGCCTGTCATACCATACTTGGACAACATGTCCAAGCCATACTGTCTCTGCAGTAATCCAATACCATGTGGTGACCTAATCACCTCAATGCCCAAGAAATATCTGAGCTCCCCCAGATCCTTCATCTCAAACTTCTGTCTAAGCAAGATCTTTACATCAAAAATCTCTGCATCATGGTCCCCCGTAATGATCAAGTCATCTACATAGATGACAACAAGCACAACCCCTCTATCACCATGTCTCACATACAATGAGAAATCTGCATTGGCTACATGAAAGCCAATAGTGACAAGATATTCAGAAATCTTGTCAGACCATGCTCTTGGTGCTTGCTTTAAGCCATACAAGGCTTTCTTCAACCTGCAAACATGCTCGGGGTGACCCACATCCTCATATCCAGGTGGCTGCAACATATACACCTCTTCTTGTAAATCCCCATGCAAGAATGCATTCTTTACATCCATCTGATGTAAAGACCATTGTTTTGACGCAGCCACTGCTATCACAACTCTCACCGTTGCCATCTTGGCAACTGGGCTAAAAGTTTCCTCATAATCAATCCCATATGTCTGCGCATATCCTTTGGCTACCAATCTAGCCTTGTACCTGTTTATGCTCCCATCACTGTTATGTTTAACTTTGTACACCCACTTGCATCCAATGGCTTTCTTGCCTTCTGGCAATTGCACTAAATCCCAAGTTTCATTTCCATATAGTGCATCCATCTCCTCATCCATAGCTTTCTCCCAATTCACATTTCCAACAGCCTCATCAATGCATGTGGGTTCAACAACCTGCACAACCTTTGCCATATATGCATAGTGATGTGCCACATAACCATCATATGTAAATCTCTGCACAGGGTTCTTCACTCTCCCTGATCTTCGCAGCTTTTCATTCATGGCTTCCATAGCCTTCTTTACACCAGGTGTTCTCATAGCTGGGATCCCAAGCTCCTCATCAAGGCTCATATCCGAGCCACTAGACTCTCCATCAACATGAGAATGCCCTGCAGAAATGTCAGGCATACCAAGGGGCTCAACCACTTTCTCTTTTCCTTTTCGTGATGTACTAATCACATTTGCAGGGCTGGTATTATGACGCAGCCTGCCACTCCATGGTCTATCAACAGACCCACTAGATGAGGACTCTCCTGGTCCACTCAAAGACTGTGATTGCTGACCTGCATTCTGTGCAACCACACTTCCACTCACATCAGCCCCAATAGCTTCTTTTTCAGCAGCATACCAGCTGCTCATCTCATCAAAGACAACATCCCTGCTTACCCTCAACTCACGTGTAGCAGGGTTGTAACACCTGTATCCCTTTTGCTCAAGGGAATATCCAATAAACACACATTTTTCTGCTTTTGGATCCAGTTTAGTTCTCAGCTCATCTGGCACATGCACATATGCAATGCATCCAAAAACTTTCAGATGAGACAAATCTGGTTTTCTGCCTGTAAACTTCTCCTCTGGAGTTACATCATGTATGGCTGCAGTTGGAGTCCTGTTCATGATGTATACTGCTGTAGAAACAGCCTCAGCCCAATAGCAATGCGGCATATTCTTCTCTTCCATCAATGCTCGCGCAATCTCTGCAATGTGCCTGTTTTTCCGCTCAGCAACTCCATTTTGCTGCGGAGTGTATCTGCATGTGAACTGTCTCCGAATACCATTCTTCTTCAAAAATTCAGAGAACTCATTGGAGAAGTATTCTCCCCCTCCATCTGACCTTAGGCACTTTACATATTTTCCTGTTTGCTTTTCAACCAAAACTCTGAAATTCTGAAAGTGAGTGAACACCTCACTCTTCTCCTTCATGAAATATACCCACACTTTCCTTGTGTGGTCATCAATGAAAGTGACATAGTACCTGCAGCCTCCCATAGACACGGTCTTCGTAGGACCCCATACATCTGAATGCACAACATCTAGTGCATTTCTGCTCACATACCTGTTACGTGGAAACACATGCTTTGTTTGTTTCCCAAATTGGCATGCTTCACATACTTTCTGCATACCTTCCACTTTAAATTTTGGCAGCCCTGTCACAATTCCTTTTGTCTGCATAGACTTCAATCTCTGCACATTCACATGACCAATCCTTTTATGCCATATGTCTGTGTCTGCAACAACTCCTGAACCATTTGCAAACATTGCAGCACTCATTTCAGGCATGTCTACATCCAACGTAAACATTCTGCCCACTCTGTTGCCTTTTGCAACCAACCTGCACTTGTCTTTAAAATCTTCAACATAACATCCATCAGGGTTAAACCGAACCTGCAAACCCTGCTCAATCATCTGGCCAACTGAAACCAGATTCTTTGTTATGTTTGGAACGTGAAGTACATCCGCAAGGTACTTCACTTTGCCATCCTGCATAGATAATGGCACATCTCCAACGTGGGCAATTGGATGAGCAGTGTCATCCCCTGTTTCCACAAAACCTGGTCTTTCCGGGTTTTTCATTTCCTTGAACCACTCCCCATGACTCGTCATGTGGTTCGAAGCGCCTGAATCCACATACCACACATTATCTTTTTGTGCTGCATCAACATTTTCAGACATGGCATTCACAACATGCTGCATAACAAACAACCTTTCATTATCCTCATTATTTCTGCTTGAGGATGCATAGTTGTTTTGCTGCACTTTCCCATTTTGCATGTCAGCCTGCTTCTTATAACATTCAGACTGCACATGTCCAGGCTTACCACAATAATAGCATTCACGTGCATCATTATATTGCCTTTGCCAATTTCCACGGCCTCTTTGACTCCCCCTGCCTCTGAATTTGCCTCTTCCACCTGCGTGTTGTTGTTGTTGTTGTTGATTCTGGGACTGTTGTTGCTGCTGCTGACCATAATTCTGATTACCTGTTCGGCCACCTCCTTGACCGCGTCCACGGCCTCCTCTACCACGTCCTCTTCCTGAACTCGTGTAGAAAGCCTGTTGCTCTGAACTGTTTTTACTTTGTGAAGACTGTTGGTCTTCACCCAAGCTCTTCTCTTCGATAATCAGCATAGACACCAAATCTGTAAAGTTGGGAATGTTTTCCCGAGTCTGAATAGACGTCTTGAACGCCTTGTATTGTGGCCCGAGACCACGTAGACAGACCTCCACCTTATCATCATCATCTACTGACACACCAATAGATGCAAGGGATTCCACAATACCCTTTATCTTCAACGCATAGTCATTCACAGACATGCTCTTTTTCTCCACAGTATGAAGTTCATTCTTCAACTGTATCTTACGTGCCTTGGTATTTGTTTCATACAGCTTTACCAAGGTGTCCCATGCCTCCTTGGGGGACTTGGCATCCTGAATGTGCCCAATCATGGTGTCCTGTATACTAATGGAAAGCCAATACATTACTTTCCTGGCTCCTTGGTTCCAATCTTTAAACTCTTTCACATCTGCAGCAGTCGGATTTATATCCGGTATCTCCGGTGCCTCTTCATGCTCACCTTCTATGTAGTCCCAATAACCTTTTCCCATCAGGAAATTTGTTAACCTGAACCTCCAAGCATGGAAGTTATTCTTATCCAGCTTCTCAGCCACAATCTGTGTTATGCCATCATTAGACATCTTGCCAAACACACAATTTCACCAAAAACTGCACTCTGGTTTTTCCTGCACAAATGCTGTATTTTCTGCAGAGCGGTACTGTAGTACTCTCAAATGTCACAACCAGTGACTTCAATGCACATACATACACCCAATGGCAACTGTAGACCTCTTTGCAGCACCCACAGTGTCTGCACAGTCAATCTGTCTTCCTGCAGTTCTTAAAACAGAGTTCTGCAGAGAATCGATGACTTACCCGCAGTGCTCGAAATCGCCTGCTTTCTGAAAAACGGAGGTCCTGACGCGCCCGAAACGCGTTTTCGGCCCGAAAATTTCAGTCCGAAGGATCAGTCCGAAGGACTGTATAGTTGCCCTATAGCTTCACTTCCGCGAAGAAAGCTCCTCAATCAGAGATCGTTTGCCGGTGCCTCCCGTAGAGCTCCCGACAAGGGTGTAGTCACCAACACAATAGGGAAGAGTAGTTGCAGCTCTTACCCTCGTACCGCTTCCTGTGGTTCTCTTGCTTGCAGCTCAGCCCTTAGCACGAACCAGGCTCTGATACCAAGAAAAGATGCAGGGGGGAAGAGAGCTTGAGCTCTTGCAAGCACACACACACACTCACAAAACCCTAATAGAGAACACACAAGGTGAGAGGCTGAAAATCTTCTTCTTCTCTACTCAACACTCAACACACCATATACAAGAATAAGAGTATACATAATATGAAAGGTACTCAACCAATACATACACGGGTTCTCTATAGTGTGAACCCGACTAAATGAGCTGGCGCTATAACTATGCCAGTCTCTAGAGTGGCTGTCACACAGCCTGTCATCCCACTGGCCGCATATCACCCAAGATCTCACCAACCATGCCAGTGGTGTAAGTGCGGGGCCTATCCCCCAGGCGGGTCATCAGTGTCCACCGCCTCACTAGAGCTCGATATCTCAACAGAATGGGACGAGTCCCAGTGATGATATTCATAACTGGAATGATGATAATGATTTCAGCAAATCACTATGAGATTACTGGATTGTGCTGTCAGATTGCTACTGTTAACACTTGAGACGGTAGATTAAGTTAAGGGATGACAAATTGAGAACTTGCTTAACTAAAATTCCTGTGGAGGAATGTTCAGAAGGAAAATTTTCAGACTAATGGACCATTATCGTGTTAAAGATATGAATGATATGATCTGAATGAATTGTTATTTAATGATGAGTTCTATATAAGGGATAATTATCCCCGTATTCTGTTGGGTTGACCAGAATATAAGGAACCCCAGAATAAATTGGATCTTAAGAAAAAGAGTTGTCCTCTACCTTGCGAGATGAGGACATCTCGCACTTTTCAAGTGGGGTAGAATATAAGATTCTTTCCCAGCCTTCGAGGTATACAGGAGTAAGAATCTCCCTTTCTGATCTTATAATTATTCTCTCTCTAAAATAAAAGAAAGATTCTGTTTAAAAAAGGAAGAACCTTTTCCCTGAATACTTCTCAAGAGTCCCACCTGTTTTAAGATTCAGAACAATGAGTTCAGAAGTGAGAATCGATGTTTTGGATATCAAGGTTTTGGTCTTCATTCGAGTACGGCCCAAAAGAAGTTCTTTATCTCTTGGGAAGTATAAGAAGTTATCTCCCAGATATTGTGGACCAAAGAAAGTAGGTGATTTAGCTTACGAACTTCTTTTATCTCCTCATCTCAAAGTTCTAAATGCCTTCTATAGAAAAATATGCCAAACCCAAATCATGGAAAGACGGTAAAACTTCAGTGGCAAGTTACCGTTGGCTTCTAAGTTACGCTAGCTCCTTCCTTTATATAAGTCGTAACTTTTACTTGTCGTTCACAGTAATCTTACTCCCATCGATCTCCTTTCTTTCTTATTCTCCTTCATGGCTTGGCAACAAGAATTAGTTTTATCCATAATGATTCCTCACCTTCAAGACGCAAGTGAGTCTGTGAAGAAGGATTTTATAGAACAGTATGAGCGCTCACTTTTCCCTCACTTGGGAACTTCTGTAGCTCAGACCAAATGGCGGACCTATCAAGACATAACTAGGGTAACACCCTGGGGTCAGCAGCACTTTCGTAACAATGTCCGCTTAGCCATGGTTATTGAAGCTTTGGGTTTGGGTCCCCGATACTACTGCGTCATGAGATCACGACATCTTGGGTTTTCTGAGCGGGTCTTCTTACTGGCGTGTTTTCTTCCTCATGAGAATATATGCCTTTACCCCGTTTTTGGCTTGCCTCTCAGAGGTCCTTTTGTTAGATCACCTCATACCACTAAGATAGGTGCGGCAATAACCAACAGAATTATTCCCATAGATGAGTTACCTTATACATGCGTAGCTTGTGAGTGCTGCTTTTGTGATCATATGATGGACGGGCTTATGGAAGTGTAAAGAGTTCTTCTATCTTTACTGTATATGTTCCAAGAATAAATAAAGTTTAAATCTTGTTCTTGTCTTGAATCTTACTCTCTTTGAGACTTTTCTAATTGGTGATTAATCTTAATTAAAAAAATTTCTCTCAGTCTCATACTTGTGCATCTTGCGAAATTACCCCCAGTTTGCGAGATGAGGGCATCTCGCGTTTTTCAAGTGGGAGAAAATGTAAGATTCCTCCCCAGCCTCTCAAAATGTCCAGCATCTTCTCCTGTTATCAATCCCTCTTCAGAAATATAAAAGACTTGTTCCTAACTGTTTTAACCTAGAGAGAGAAAATATTCTAGAGAGAGAATATTCAGAATTTTAATATTTTTGGATAGAAAATTATCTCATCTTATTAAAATAAGTTCCCCTGAAAGAGAAATTCAAAAAGAACTTTCCAATGTGCAATTGGAATTAATTGGAAATGGGTATAAAGGACCTTAGCCTAAGGGTCTAGATTTTCAGAAATTTTTGGATTATGGTCCAATTAAGGTTCCTATGGGCCAATAGCATCAATCCATGTGTAGGGAGGAGATAAATCCAATTTGTAAAAGAAGATACCCAAAAATGAGTAAATGCTCACATAAGATGAAGAGTTGAAAATGTACAAGGTTTATTAGTAAAAAACTATGAGCAATATTAAAAATATGAGATATTTTGGGTATCCAAAAATGAGTAAATGCTCACATAAGATGAAGAGTTGAAAATGTACAAGGTTTATTAGTAAAAAAACTATGAGCAATATTAAAATGATTCCATTATGACACATATGTAAGGAAGGGGAATTCTTTAAAGGAGGTGCATATTTCACATAAGATGAAGAGTTGAAAATGTACAAGGTTTATTAGTAAAAAAATATGAGCAATATTAAAATGATCCCATTATGACACATATGTAAGGAAGGGGAGTTCTTTAAAGGAGGTGCATATTTCACATAAGATGAAGAGTTGAAAATGTACAAGGTTTATTAGTTAAAAAACTATGAGCAATATTAAAATGATTCCATTATGACACATATGTAAGGAAGGGGAGTTCTTTAAAGGAGGTGCATATTTCACATGCTTGAATGAGTTTTAAACTCATAAAAATTGAGATATTTCATCTCTCCTCTCTCCTCATTCAAGTCTAATTCCAAAAAGTTAGCTTAACTGACCTAAAAATGGTCAAAAATTGACCAAACTAATTTTGGAAAATTCTAGAATCAGTTTGTTTGGTTAAGAGCTCAATTTTTCCTATAAATAGAAGCCTCCCCCTTGTTGAAAAATAGATAGTGTTTATGCATCGTTACTCTACTCCACCTAAGCCAAGAACTGTGAATTCATTTAATAATTCACTAGTTTTTGGAGCTTCCCTCTTTCTTCAATCCCCATTAGTGGCTCCATCAACATACTTAACCAATTGATTGGTTGGGGGCCTCTACCGTGAACAAAGAATCAAGCAAGTTGTAAGGTAATTAGTGAATATTGATCTTTCTATAATTTCTCAATGTTTCTCTCTTCTCAACCCCTCTCAAGCTTGAGAAGTTTAATTTTTTTAAAATGTTATTGAAGTTTGAATAGAAGTGAAGAGTTACATAATTTAATAAATGCTATTGAAGTTAATTTTCATTTATGTTTAAATTCTAATGATTTTTATGTAAATTCTCTCTCTCACTCAAGAAATGGTCATACTCATGACCCGTTCTCAATCCAAATCAAGCTTTTCATAAAGCTTTTCCTTAACCCAAGATTAAGCTATGCTTGAGGTCAAATTAATGGCTTTTTTCTATGCTTTTAGTTTATGTATATTGATGATTCAATCCATTATGGATTAATAATCCAATTAGAGATCATTTTAATTATTTCCTTAATGATAAGCATTATCCCTTAGAAAAATTGAGATTTATCAGTCATAGCAGCGGAGCTATGGCAAAATTTTTATAAAAATTATGCATAAAATAATTTCATTCAAAGCATAAAAAGAGGACTTCCTACCATATTCTAGGAATTATCATCCTAGATTAATTGAAAGAATTTCATTACAATCATGGAGAAATTGAATTTTAATATCATGCATAAAGGATAAGTTTTTATATCAAAAGTGTTATTTTTACCATTTTTATTTCATGCATAGAAGTATGCATAATGGATAAATTTTTATATCAAAAGTGTTATTTTTACCATTTTTATTTCATGCATAGAAGTATGCATAGTGGATAAATTTTTATATCAAAAGTGTTATTTTTATCATTTTTAATTTTCATGCATAGAAGTATGCATAAAGGAAATTTTTTTATATCAAAAGTGTTACTTTTATCATTTTTAATTTTCATGCATAGAAATATGCATAAAGGAAAAATTTTTATATCAAAAGTGTTACTTTTATCATTTTTAATTTTCATGCATAAAAGTATGCATAAAAGAAAATTTTTATATCAAAAGTGTTACTTTTATCATTTTTAATTTTCATGCATAGAAGTATGCATAAAGGAAAATTTTTTATATCAAAAGTGTTACTTTTATCATTTTTAATTTTCATGCATAGAAGTATGCATAAAGGAAAAATTTTTATATCAAAAGTGTTACTTTTATCATATTGGATTTCATGCATATAGGTATGCATAAAAGATATTCTTTTTATACTAAAAGTGTGATTTTCCTCATAAATGGATTTTATGCTTAACTTAGATGCATAAGAGAAATTCTTTTATTCTAAAAGTGTAATTCTCTACCAAATTGAAATTATGCATAAGAAGATGCATAAAAGATTGATTTTAATTTCGAAAGTGTTAGTCTCCTTAAATGGAATTTATGTATAAATAAATGTGTAGAGAAATCTTATATCAAATATAAGAATTCTCTTTTTAAAAAAAAGATATGAAATGTGATAAGATGTGATAAGAGGTGTATGAGATGTGATAAGAATTGATAAGATGCGTATGGAAAGTGATAGGATGTGATAAGAGGTGTATGAGATGTGATAAGAATTGATAAGATACGTATGGAAAGTGATAGGATGTGATAAGAGGTGTATGAGATGTTGTAAGAATTGATAAGATGCGTATGGAAAGTGATAGGATGTGATAAGAGGTGTATGAGATGTAAAAAGATGTGATAAGATGTGTATGAGATGTGATAAGATTTGATAAGATGCGTATGGAAAGTGATAGGATGTGATAAGAGGTGTATGAGATGTAAAAAGATGTGATAAGATGTGTATGAGATGTGATAGAATGTGTTAAGATGAGTTAGGATGTGTTAAGATGTATATGGGATGTGTTAGGACGAGAATGGATGTAATATGGTTGTATGAATGTGATGTGGATGTATACATGTAGATGTATATGTATGAATGTGAATGTTGATGTGGATGTGGATGTATGGATGTAGATACGGATGTGTATGTATGTATGTGGATGTGTATGTATGAATGAGGATGTAAAAATGGACGTATGTATATAGATGTGGATGTATGGATGTATGTATGTAGATGTGGATGTATGTATGTAGATGTGGATGTATGGATGTGATTGTGAATGAAGAGGTGGATGTGAATATATGGATGTAGATATAGATGTGGATGTACGTATGTAGATGTGGATGTATGGATGTGATTGTGAATGAAGAGGTGGATGTGAATGTATGGATGTAGATACGGATGTGGATGTATGTATGTGAATGTGGATGTATGAATGAGGATGTGAAAATGGATGTATGCATGTGAATGTGGATGTATGAATATGAATGTGGATGTGTGGATGTGGAAATGGAGGTATGGATGTATGAATGTAGATGTGGATGTATGCATGTAGATGCGTATGTATGAATGTGAAATTGGATGTATGATGTGGACGTACGAACATGGATATGTATGTAGAATAATGAATATGAAGATGTATGTGAGATAATGTAGTCTATATGAGTGAATGGATGAGAACGAGTACACACTGACGAGTACACACTGAATGGAATGTGGAATAAGTAATGTGGTCCGAGAGTGGATAATATGGAAAGACAAGAGTTCGTTATAGAAACTGTATTTGTGACTGTTTGTAAATGACTGTTTTATGTCAAGAATGCTGGAGAAGCATTTTGACCGTCTTGAGGATTAAGGTCATGAAGACTGAACTGATAAAGTTGCAACTGCTGACGGAGAGTCAATGGAGGACGTCTCGCGTAGCAAGGTCGATCGAGGTCTTGACCAGCCTCGGCTCGATTTAAATGGTGAGCTTCCGGTACGGTGGATGAGGGACCAAGGAAGCGGCCTATGAGTGAAGCGCTAGGTCACCTGCGAAGGATCCTAGAGGGTGCTGACCATACGGTGCTCGGGCTCTGGGTCACCGAAGATACCCACACGTGCATCGTGGAAGATATTGGAATAAGGAGTAAGAGTTGTTTTCTGAAACCGGGCATGGATCTGGTTGATTGACCTTGCTGGTCCTCAACAGATGAGTCCATGGCTCTTTTATATGGATCTGTGGGTTGATCTTGCTGATCTTCCACGGAGACTCCATTCTATTATATGAATATATTGCCGGTTACTATGAGCTAGGAACCATGGAAAAGGCCCCTGAGAGAACAGGTGGTGAGCGTTTTGGTTGCCAATGATGCCATAAGTATACCGATGAAAGAATGACTGGAAATAAGGATTCAACCAGAGACTTTGAGGATTGTCATCAGTGACATAATGGTTTTATTAAAGGATTGTTTTAAAGCTAGTTGATGCTAAGAAAAAGGCAATTTCATATTGGGTGTGTAAGTGGTATGACTAGTTTTATGTTTGCATGAACTTCCGGCTAGGGGGCCTTGGAACTCTTTTCCTTGGTACCCGGGACAAAACCTAACCAAATTCCAAATTGGATCCCATCACTATAGTGGTTGGGCGGTTGGCTAACCCATGGGATCGGATGGGGTTAGGCTAGACTGATGGATCCGTAAATCGAGATTTAATTTCTATTATTACGATAGATGAAGTAAATCCCGGATAGAAATTGTTCTATGGATAGGAATCAACGGCTGTGCCTCTTGATGGGGAAAAAAGCGTTGATCCCAATAATCCAAGTGCAAGTTCTTCCTTGATTTGACCAAGTACCGTTAAAGGTGCAGTCAGATCAGTTTGATCAGTAATGATCTTGACTACGTTAGAGTAAAGAGTTATCCTGGTGGAATCGCCCGTGCTTTCCGCGTAAAGGAAGTTTTTCCGGTTTCGGTTTTGGACAAACCGACGGATTAGTCTCTTGTCCGGATATCCGTGGGCGAGGCCCCGAGTGTGGGACCCCTGTCCCGCGCGAGAAGTGCTACTTCCGCTGCTAGTACCCCGAATCCGTTGCTCGGTGGGAACAGGGATCTCACACAAACTTGGCAGTAGATCATCTCTTATCAATATTTTCATAGACAAACTTGGCAGTAGATCATCTCTTATCAACATTCTATATAGCTTTGGCCTCAACGGACCCATACCTCCAATGCCAACTCCAAAGCTTAAGCAAGAATGGAGAGTAGTGGCTTCCACCTTGACTCATGTGCCGACACCATCTTCAAAAAAGTGGGTAGAGCCTTTGGACTCCAAGCAACAAGAGGAAATACCTTGCCCATATCCATCCCTATTTTCATTAAAGAAGTGCCACCCATGGTGCCAAACCCCTAAAGACAATTGTGCACACACTTCCGTGGCACTACCGAACAACCCCATGGCTCAAAAAGATCACTATGACCCCACAACACCAACTCGTAAGCTCTATAGAACTAGAAAGACGACGCTCAATCAAGCGTGCCAACAAAGAAGACCATGGCGGCACCCAAGCTTTCATTGTGGAATGGCCAAAATGATTATATGCCGTTGCCAATTGCGCATACGGTAAATATGTAATGTGGCCCTTCCCCAAGTGTACAGTTACTACCTTCACTGAAAATGAGAAAAACACAAAAAACCTAAAAACATATTGAGAATCATTAAAAAAACAACTAAAAACATGCACATGCACTTTCACACACACATGGTACACACACACACACATTCACACATTAACTTGAACGTGCATGTACACACACATTTGCACTTGCACGTGTATACCTTCACCTAATTGTACCTCGGGCACCCACCATGCACGTGCACACCCATTTACACTCACACACACACGTGAATCCCAAACAGTCACAATTGCACACTCACTTGCATTTATTAACTGGCACATGCATGTACCCCTCACACATTTACATTTACGCATCGGGCATGCAGATTTTTACCATATATATATGCACATGCATGCACGTGCACTACACCCACGTGCACCACATCCCATGCACATTTATGCCATGCATACACACTCATGGACACATTCACTTTGTTTGCGCTCTTTGATGGCTTTATCTTTTTTTCCCATTGTCAGCCTTCTTTTATCTTGTGTGGCATTTTATGCTTATTCTTAGGCATTGTGGTGTTCTTGCATTCTTTATCTTTTCTTATTATTTTTATAACCCCACTCTCTCATAAACTGGTTGCACTTTCTCTCTAGAGCCCCCCTCAAAGGTCCATGGATTCTAGATAAAGTGTCCCCATGAGGGTGTGGATGATACCATTCCAAATCTAGATGGAGTGGCCATGAGGGTGTGGATGATATCACTCCAAATCTTACAATTGTGACTCATAAAGAAAAGTGCCCTCAATGGCCTTAGTGCATCTAGCATTCCATATGTGCTAAGTTTGCAATACTAGCAATAGTCTCCCATGCACTGTCTAAGCTTTGTATTAGGGGGACGTATCCTATATCTCTTGTATATATGTCTTGAAGATGGCATTGCCAAGCAATTCCCTGACTGATCATAATGAGATCCCTATTATCTGTTGAAATATGCAAGTGAATGGGTGTGTGTGGAAACAAGCCCTTAGCAAGAGACTGTAAAAGGGAACCTGTAATTGAGTGGGTAGCAGCGAAAAGGTGAGAGGTATTTACTAATTAGAGAATCAAGGGTAGCATGAATGAATGTAGGGGTGTGGAAAGATTCTAGGAAAAGGTGCCCCCAGGTAGGGGAGGTGGCACAAATCAAAGGAGAAATCAGTGGGATTAGATGCTTGGCATCTGGTGGATGTACAACCTATAAATTGAGGCATTGGCCTAATGAGCAATTGTTGATTTTTGAGTACCCATGCCTACATTATCATACAAGGTTAATTGTTCACTAATTTCATCTTAATCACATGCTAATTATGTTGATTCTTGCATTTGATCCACCATAGCTCATCACATTGCTGCAAATTTAACACTATCCTCATACCTAAGCTGTGTGCCCGATCGTGTCAGCCAAATGGTAGTAGCAAAAGAAATGTAAGCATACTTCCTCATCCTTTCATGGAGATGTGTTATTACAGTCCACGTCTTACTATTATTATTTGCCGAGAAGGTGAGTGGGTGTTTGAATTTTTTGGATTTGTGTGTATTTTGGGAGGTGGTGTGCACGAGTGTGTGGTGGTCTAGCTACCTCAGTTAATTAACCAAGGTAAATGTTAGGAGTTTCATGGTGATATGACAAGGCTACCTTGCTCCTAGACCCATTGTTGTGTAGGGCCAGACTCTCAATCTGGATTCGAGTCCATCGTGCTGTCGTGGTGCAGATGATGAGGTTTTTGGAACAAAGAAGGTTTTCCCTTTGAAAAAGCCTTGAGCGTCTTACACTTTGAGTGGTGGGGTGTTGAGTTTAGGGTAAAAGACCCTTATTAAGGCTCCGAATTTGGTAGACCAAATGGTGGTGGCTACTAGGTCTTTGCTTTGGCATCATACTTGTCTCGGCTAGCCAGGGTACTCTTAGTAGGTACCCACTCCTTCTTGATGGTGACCTCCCTGAAGGGTCATTTTGGGGGGTGGATTTCATGTTTGTCGGCAAGGTTGAGGATTTCCATAATGATTAGAAGGGGTGGCCGATGTGTTAAGGTAAGAGGAGTATTATGACTTTGAGGATTGGATTCACGTTTTTGCAAAACAACCATGGATACTCATCCCCATTGAAGCTTGGGATAGGGTTTGCATGATTAGATGGTGTCGAAATTGCATCCATGTTCGTGCTTGATGCATTCGAAATGGAACCAATGGCAAAATTGAATCACCTTGAGTTAAAGTTTCCCCAAAAAGACTTCACATGAACCAGTGCTCTAATACCATGAGAAGGATGTGGGGGAGAGGGTTAGCTTGAACTCCTTGCAAGCAAACACAAATGCACAAGAATAGTCAATCACACAAGAGAGATAGATGACTAAATTTTCTTCTATTCTCTTCTCTTCGCTACAACCATATATAAAGAGATAAGAGTACATACTATAAGGAAAAGTACTATCCTATTATAACGTACTGTAAGATTCCTCCCCCACCCCCTTTCTGATGTCTAGTATCTTTCCCTGTAATCAATCCCTCTTCAGAAATATAAAGACCTTGTTTCTATCTGTTTTAGCCTAGAGAGAGAAAAATATTTTAGAGAGAGAATATTCAGATTTTGAATATTTTTGGATAGAAAAATATCTCTTCTAATTCATATGAGTTGCCCTGAAACAGAAATTCAAAAAAGAATTTTCCAATGTGCAATTGGAATTAATTGAAAATAGGTATAAAGAACCTTAGCCTAAGGGTCTAGATTTTCAGAAATCTTTAGACTATGGTCCAATTAAGGTTCCTATGGACCAATAGCATCAATCCATGTGTAGGGAGGAGATAAATCCAACTTGTAAAAAGAAAATACCCAAAAATGAGTAAATGCTCACATGAGGTGAAGAGTTGAAAATGTACAAGGTTTATTAGTAAAAAACTATGTGCAATATTAAAAATATGAGATATTTTGGGTATAATGATTTTATTATGACACATATGTAAGGAAGGGGAGTCCCTTAAATGCTCACATAAGATGAAGAGTTGAAAATGTACAAGGTTTATTAGTAAAAAACTATGAGCAATATTAAAATGATTCCATTATGACACATATGTAAGGAAGGGGAGTTCTTTAAAGGAGGTGCATATTTCACATAAGATGAAGAGTTGAAAATGTACAAGGTTTATTAGTAAAAAAACTATGAGCAATATTAAAATGATTCCATTATGACACATATGTAAGGAAGGGGAGTTCTTTAAAGGAGGTGCATATTTCACATAAGATGAAGAGTTGAAAATGTACAAGGTTTATTAGTAAAAAAAACTATGAGCAATATTAAAATGATTCCATTATGACACATATGTAAGGAAGGGGAGTTCTTTAAAGGAGGTGCATATTTCACATGCTTGAATGAGTTTTAAACTCATAAAAATTGAGATATTTCATCTCTCCTCTCTCCTCATTCAAGTCTAGTTCCAAAAAGTTAGCTTAACTGACCTAAAAATGGTCAATTATTGACCAAACTGATTTAGAAAATTCTAGAATCAGTTTGTTTGGTTAGGAGCTCAATTTTTCCTATAAATAGAAGCCTCCCCTTTGTTGAAAAATATATAGTGTTTATGCATCGTTACTCTACTCCACCTAAGCCAAGAACTGTGAATTCATTTAATAATTCACTAGTTTTTGGAGCTTCCCTCTTTCTTCAATCCCCATTAGTGGCTCCATCAACATACTTAACCAATTGATTGGTTGGGGGCCTCTACCGTGAACAAAGAATCAAGCAAGTTGTAAGGTAATTAGTGAATATTGATCTTTCTATAATTTCTCAATGTTTCTCTCTTCTCAACCCCTCTCAAGCTTGAGAAGTTTAATTGGTATGGTTTTTTTTTTAAAATGCTATTGAAGTTTGAATAGTAGTGAAGAGTTACATAATGCTATTGAAGTTAATTTTCATTTATGTTTAAATTCTAATGATTTTTATGTAAATTCTCTCCCTCACTCAAGAAATGGTCATACTCATGACCCGTTCTCAATCCAAATCAAGCTTTTCATAAAGCTTTTTCTTAACCCAAGATTAAGCTATGCTTGAGGCCAAATTAATGGCTTTTTTCTATGCTTTTAGTTTATGTATATTAATGATTCAATCCATTATGGATTAATAATCCAATTAGAGATTATTTTAATTATTTCCTTAATGATAAGCATTATCCCTTAGAAAAATTGAGATTTATCAGTCATAGCAGCGGAGCTATGGCAAAATTTTTATAAAAATTATGCATAAAATAATCTCATTCAAAGCATAAAAAGAGGACTTCCTACCATATTCTAGGAATTATCATCCTAGATTAATTGAAAGAATTTCATTACAATCATGGAGAAATTGAATTTTAATATCATGCATAAAGGATAAGTTTTTATATCAAAAGTGTTATTTTTACCATTTTTATTTCATGCATAGAAGTATGCATAATGGATAAATTTTTATATCAAAAGTGTTATTTTTACCATTTTTATTTCATGCATAGAAGTATGCATAATGGATAAATTTTTATATCAAAAGTGTTATTTTTACCATTTTTATTTCATGCATAGAAGTATGCATAATGGATAAATTTTTATATCAAAAGTGTTATTTTTACCATTTTTATTTCATGCATAGAAGTATGCATAATGGATAAATTTTTATATCAAAAGTGTTATTTTTATCATTTTTAATTTTCATGCATAGAAGTATGCATAAAGGAAAATTTTTTTATATCAAAAGTGTTACTTTTATCATTTTAATTTTCATGCATAGAAGTATGCATAAAGGAAAAATTTTTATATCAAAAGTGTTACTTTTATCATTTTTAATTTTCATGCATAGAAGTATGCATAAAAGAAATTTTTTATATCAAAAGTGTTACTTTTATCATTTTTAATTTTCATGCATAGAAGTATGCATAAAAGTTGATTATTTTATTATAAAAGTGTGACTTTTATCATAATTGAATTTCATGCATAGAGGTATGCATAAAAGTTGATTATTTTATTGTAAGAGTGTTACTTTTATCATATTGGATTTCATGCATAGTGGTATGCATAAAAGATATTCTTTTTATACTAAAAGTGTGATTTTCCTCATAAATGGATTTTATGCATAACTTAGATGCATAAGAGAAATTCTTTTATTCTAAAAGTGTAATTCCTACCAAATTGAACTTATGCATAATAAGATGCATAAAAGATTGATTTTAATTTCGAAACTGTTAGTCTCCTTAAATGGAATTTATGCATAAATAAAAGTGTAGAGAAATCTTTTACTAAATATAAGAATTCTCTTAAAAAAGATATGAAATGTGATAAGATGTGATAAGAGGTGTATGAGATGTGATAAGAATTGATAAGATGCGTATGGAAAGTGATAGGAGGTGATAAGAGGTGTATGAGATGTGATAAGATTTGATAAGATGCGTATGGAAAGTGATAGGATGTGATAAGAGGTGTATGAGATGTAAAAAGATGTGATAAGATGTGTATGAGATGTGATAGAATGTGTTAAGATGAGTTAGGATGTGTTAAGATGTATATGGGATGTGTTAGAACGAGAATGAATGTAATGTGGTTGTATGAATGTGATGTGGATGTATACATGTAGATGTATATGTATGAATGTGAATGTTGATGTGGATGTGGATGTATGTGAATGTGGATGTGAATGTGGATGTATAGATGTGAATGGGAATGTGGATGTGGATGTATATATGTATATGGATGTGGATGTGGATGTATAGATGTGAATGGGAATGTGGATGGGAATGTGGATGTATAGATGTGAATGGGAATGTGGATGTGGATGTATATGAATGTGGATGTATAGATGTGAATGGGAATGTGGATGTGGATGTATGTGAATGTGGATGTAGATGTGGATGTATAGATGTGAATGGGAATGTGGATGTGGATGTTTGTATGTATGTGGATGTAGATGTGGATGTATAGATGTGAATGGGAATGTGGATGTGGATGTATATGAATGTGGATGTATAGATGTGAATGGGAATGTGGATGTGGATGTATGTGAATGTGGATGTAGATGTGGATGTATAGATGTGAATGGGAATGTGGATGTGGATGTATGTGAATGTGGATGTAGATGTGAATGGGAATGTGGATGTAGATGTGGATGTATAGATGTGAATGGGAATGTGGATGTGGATGTATGTATGTATGTGGATGTAGATGTGGATGTATAGATGTGAATGGAAATGTGGATGTGGATGTATATGAATGTGGATGTAGATGTGGATGTATAGATGTGAATGGGAATGTGGATGTGGATGTATGTGAATGTGGATGTAGATATGGATATGGAATGTGAATGTGGATGTATGTATGTATGTGGATGTAGATGTGGATGTATAGATATGAATGGGAATGTGGATGTGGATGTATATGTGTGGATGTGGATGTATGTGTGTGGATAAGGATGTATGAATGAGGACGTGATAGTGGAGGTATACATGTGGATGTGGATGTATGGATGTGAAAATGGATGTGTATGTATGAATGTGGATATGAGATGTGGATGTATAAATGAGGATGTGAAAATGGAGGTAAACATGTAGATGTAGATGTATGGATGTGGATGTGGATGTGGATGTGGAGATGGATGTGGATATGGATGTGTATGTATGAATGTGGATATGGGATGTGGATGTATAAATGAGGATGTAAAAATGGATGTATGCATGTAGATGTGGATGTAGGGGTGTGAATGTGAATGTGTCTGTGTCTGTGAATTAATGTGTCGCCGATATGAGGAAATGGATGAGAATGAGTACACATTAAATGGAATGTGGAATAAGTAATGTGGACTAAGGAGGGATAATGTGGAAAGACGAGAGTTTGATTTAGAAACTGTATTTTGTGACTGTTTGTAAATGACTGTTTTATGTCATGAATGCTGGGGAAGCATTTTGACCGTCTTGTGGATTAAGGTCATGAAGACCTAACTGTTAAAGTTGCAACTGCTGACGGAGAGTCAATGGAGGACGTCTCGCGTAGCAAGGTCGACCGAGGTCTTGACCAGCCTCGGTTCGATTTAAATGGTGAGCTTCCGGTACGGTGGATGAGGGACCAAGGAAGCGGCCTATGAGTGAAGCGCTAGGTCACCTGTGAAGGATCCTAGAGGGTGCTGACCATACGGTGCTCGGGCTCTGGGTCACCGAAGATACCCACACGTGCGTCGTGGAAGATATTGGAACAAGGAGTAAGAGTTGTTTTGTGAAACCGGGCATGGATCTGGTTGATTGACCTTGCTGGTCTTCAATGGATGAGTCCATGGCTCTTTATATGGATCTGTTGGTTGATCTTGCTGATCTTCAACGAGAGTCCATCTTGATTTTTATAAGTGATTATATTGCCGAGTATTATGGGCTAGGAACTATTGAAAAGGCCCCTGTGTGGATAGGTGGTGAGCGTTCTAGTTGCCAATGATGCCATAGATACTCTGATGATGGAAAATTATGAATCAACCGGATAAATTGGAAGATTATGATCAGTGGTACTATGGTTTCATTAAAGGATTGTTTTAAAGTTAGCTGATGCTAAGAAAAAGGTAATTTCATATTGGGTGTGTAAGTGGTGTGGCTAGTTTTATGTTTGCATGAACTTCCGGCTAGGGGGCCTTGGAACTCTTTTCCTTGGTACCCGGGACAAAACCTAACCAAATTCCAAATTGGATCCCATCACTACAGTGGTTGGGTGGTTGGCTAACCCATGGGATCGGATGGGGTTAGGCTGGATTGATGGATCCGTAAATCGAGACTCAATTTCCGTTATTACGATAGATGAAGTAAGTCCCGGATAGTAATTGTTCTATGGATAGGAATCAACGGCTGTGCCTCTTGATGGGGAAAAAAGCGTTGATCCCAATGATCCAAGTGCAAGTTTCTTCCTTGATCTGACCGAGTATCTTTATAGGTGCAGTCGGATCAGTTTGATCATTATTAATGGTCTTGACTACGTTAGAGTAAAAAGTTATCCTGGAGGAATCGCCCGTGCTTTCCGGATAAGGGAAGTTTTTCCGGGTTCGGTTTTGGAAAAACCGACGGATTAGTCTTTTGTCCGGATATCCGTGGACGAGGCCCCGAGTGTGGGACCCTGCCTCGCGCAAGAAGTGCTACTTCCGCTGCTAGTACCCCGAATCCGTTGCGCGGTGGGAATAGGGATCTCACACGTACAAAGGTCAATCCACATTGTAAACCTAATTACATGAGCTGGTGCTATAACTATACTATAACTCTAGTACACCAAAGTGGCTGCACAACCTATAAACCACTGGTGACATATTCCCCATAATCTCATCCACCCAGCCAGTGGCGTAAATGTGGAAGCTATCACCTAGGCTGGTCATCAATGTTCGCAGCACTAGTTGAGCTCGATCTAGCTGCATGGCCCGCAATACTTGACATTGGGCCTAGCCACAACATGTTGTCTTGGCAGACATGGACCTCATTAGGTCACCCACCTCTCGCACCACCTGCGTGAATTTTATACGACCGTCGATTGTTTTGAAGATGAATTTTATATTGGAGCTAAACCTACATCTTGTATATTTATGTGAACCCCATAAATATACAATAAAAGAGAACATCATCCACAGAAGGCGATGGATCATGGCCACGGCTTGCATCGTCACATAAATGGGGAGGAAGAAGAAACGTAATGCTTGAGCTTTCCCCATGGAATGGTTACCGTATCCCTGGTGGGTGACGCACCTCGAACTCATCAAGATCCCAAGTCTTATCCTCCAATCATGAGAGCCATCACCTCAAATCCAAGTGGGTGTGGAGATCCAAAGCCAATTCCTTGTGAGCAACTGAGATGTGAGTAATCACATTGTCATAGACAAACTTCGCAGTAGATCATCTCTTATCAATATTTTCATAGACAAACTTGGCAGTAGATCATCTCTTATCAACATTCTATATAGCTTTGGCCTCAACGGACCCATACCTCCAATGCCAACTCCAAAGCTTAAGCAAGAATGGAGAGTAGTGGCTTCCACCTTGACTCATGTGCCGACACCATCTTCAAAAAAGTGGGTAGAGCCTTTGGACTCCAAGCAACAAGAGGAAATACCTTGCCCATATCCATCCCTATTTTCATTAAAGAAGTGCCACCCATGGTGCCAAACCCCTAAAGACAATTGTGCACACACTTCCGTGGCACTATCGAAAAACCCCATGGCTCAAAAAGATCACTATGACCCCACAACACCAACTCGTAAGCTCTATAGAACTAGAAAGACGACGCTCAATCAAGCGTGCCAACAAAGAAGACCATGGCGGCACCCAAGCTTTCATTGTGGAATGGCCAAAATGATTATATGCCGTTGCCAATTACGCATACGGTAAATATGTAATGTGGCCCTTCCCCAAGTGTACAGTTACTACCTTCACTGAAATTGAGAAAAACACAAAAAACCTAAAAACATATTGAGAATCATTAAAAAAACAACTAAAAACATGCACATGCACTGTCACACGCACATGGTACACACACACACACATTCACACATTAACTTGAACGTGCATGTACACACACATTTGCACTTGCACGTGTATACCTTCACCTAATTGTACCTCGGGCACCCACCATGCACGTGCACACCCATTTACACTCACACACACACGTGAATCCCAAACAGTCACAATTGCACACTCACTTGCATTTTATAACTGGCACATGCATGTACCCCTCACACATTTACATTTACGCATCGGGCATGCAAATTTTTACCATATATATATGCACATGCATGCACGTGCACTACACCCACGTGCACCACATCCCATGCACATTTATGCCATGCATACACACTCACATGGACACATTCACTTGTGCACAGCTTTGCTCTGTGCATACACATCATGCACATGCACTCACTTATGCACCACCCACACACATGCTCGTGCACACACCTTTGCACACGTACTGCATTTGCACTTTATGCATGCATGCCCACTTGCTCATGTGTGTACCACGCATATTTACACTTACACGTGCCTACCCTACACCCATCTGCACCTTGCACATCGTGCACATGGGCCCATGTGCATGCACATGTGTACACACCATTCGCTCGTGCATGTGTGCGCACATGCACCTCACGTACACACTTGTGCATACCCATTCCATCTCGTGCATGTATAACGTGCATCCGCGTACATGCATCTATGCATACCCAACGCCACATCCCCTCTCAACAAAATAAACCCTACTCCCATCAAATTCTTTTAAAAATTTTCCACCCCTTTATTGAGTGAATTCCCTAGGTAAATTCCCTAGCCAACTAGCTATGATTCTTTCACACAAGTGTTGATACCATTGGTAGTCCTTAACTCCCAAATGTAAGGATTTGGAGATAACCACAAAGCTATGAATGTTAAACAAGTCAACATTGTATGCATAGGTATGTGTTAGTGAGATCTAAGTCAAGATTCAAGTTCGTCATTGTAAGTATTCATATTTTGCAATGTGCAATAGATTAGGTCTATCTCTCCACTATTGTGCCTTGCTCAATTTGGATTAGTTTTAATCTCTCATGTGCTAAAATTTATGTTTTTAACTCATTTTACCATATAAAATCTTAGCTTAGGTGTAACAACCTAGGTAGAAGACAACACTATAATTTCGGGTCAACATTGGTGTGGAGTAGCGAGATATTCAATCTAAATGTGTATTTTGGATTTGTATTGTGAGGGGAGGCAAGGGTCTCCCAATCTATGGGGTTTCTATATGCAAACATGTATTTGTAAAAGTGATTTGTGAAAGGGTTCTATGGTAGCACGAATGGGTCACATGGGCTAGACATACATTGTGTGCTAGTCACATGAATTAGATAGATTTTGCATGGTTTAAGTGGTCTAACATGCTTTGTACGGTGTACGCATGGGTTGTGTGATGGGAATCATGTGTATAAAATGAATGCTCAAGTGTTGGGGCCATGTGGTCATCTTTATGTCTATGTGTGATTGCCTTGGCATTCTCTTCTGCTTTCACATGTTTCAATTATGGTTGCAAGCGCTCGCCTTAGTTGGTGTGCCTTGTGTCTATTCTAACTTTGTTGTTTTGCTCCACTAGCTTCTTTGTGCTGGTGTTTCTCTTGCTACCTTTGTTTGCGCTCTTTGATGGCTTTATCTTTTTTTCCCATTGTCAGCCTTCTTTTATCTTGTGTGGCATTTTATGCTTATTCTTAGGCATTGTGGCGTTCTTGCATTCTTTATCTTTTCTTATTATTTTTATAACCCCACTCTCTCATAAACTGGTTGCACTTTCTCTCTAGAGCCCCCCTCAAAGGTCCATGGATTCTAGATAAAGTGTCCCCATGAGGGTGTGGATGATACCATTCCAAATCTAGATGGAGTGGCCATGAGGGTGTGGATGATATCACTCCAAATCTTACAATTGTGACTCATAAAGAAAAGTGCCCTCAATGGCCTTAGTGCATCTAGCATTCCATATGTGCTAAGTTTGCAATACTAGCAATAGTCTCCCATGCACTGTCTAAGCTTTGTATTAGGGGGACGTATCCTATATCTCTTGTATATATGTCTTGAAGATGGCGTTGCCAAGCAATTCCCTGACTGATCATAATGAGATCCCTATTATCTGTTGAAATATGCAAGTGAATGGGTGTGTGTGGAAACAAGCCCTTAGCAAGAGACTGTAAAAGGGAACCTGTAATTGAGTGGGTAGCAGCGAAAAGGTGAGAGGTATCTACTAATTAGAGAATCAAGGGTAGCATGAATGAATGTAGGGGTGTGGAAAGATTCTAGGAAAAGGTGCCCCCAGATGTAGGGGAGGTGGCACAAATCAAAGGAGAAATCAGTGGGATTAGATGCTTGGCATCTGGTGGATGTACAACCTATAAATTGAGGCATTGGCCTAATGAGCAATTGTTGATTTTTGAGTACCCATGCCTACATTATCATATAAGGTTAATTGTTCACTAATTTCATCTTAATCACATGCTAATTATGTTGATTCTTGCATTTGATCCACCATAGCTCATCACATTGCTGCAAATTTAACACTATCCTCATACCTAAGCTGTGTGCCCGATCGTGTCAGCCAAATGGTAGTAGCAAAAGAAATGTAAGCATACTTCCTCATCCTTTCATGGAGATGTGTTATTACAGTCCACATCTTACTATTATTATTTGCCAAGAAGGTGAGTGGGTGTTTGAATTTTTTGGATTTGTGTGTATTTTGGGAGGTGGTGTGCACGAGTGTGTGGTGGTCTAGCTACCTCAGTTAATTAACCAAGGTAAATGTTAGGAGTTTCATGGTGATATGACAAGGCTACCTTGCTCCTAGACCCATTGTTGTGTAGGGCTAGACTCTCAATCTGGATTCGAGTCCATCGTGCTGTCGTGGTGCAGATGATGAGGTTTTTGGGACAAAGAAGGTTTTCCCTTTGAAAAAGCCTTGAGCGTCTTACACTTTGAGTGGTGGGGTGTTGAGTTTAGGGTAAAAGACCCTTATTAAGGCTCCGAATTTGGTAGACCAAATGGTGGTGGCTACTAGGTCTTTGCTTTGGCATCATACTTGTCTCGGCTAGCCAGGGTACTCTTAGTAGGTACCCACTCCTTCTTGATGGTGACCTCCCTGAAGGGTCATTTTGGGGGGTGGATTTCATGTTTGTCGGCAAGGTTCAGGATTTCCATAATGATTAGAAGGGGTGGCCGATGTGTTAAGGTAAGAGGAGTATTATGACTTTGAGGATTGGATTCACGTTTTTGCAAAACAACCATGGATACTCATCCCCATTGAAGCTTGGGACAGGGTTTGCATGATTAGATGGTGTCGAAATTGCATCCATGTTCGTGCTTGATGCATTCGAAATGGAACCAATGGCAAAATTGAATCACCTTGAGTTAAAGTTTCCCCAAAAAGACTTCACATGAACCAGTGCTCTAATACCATGAGAAGGATGTGGGGGAGAGGGTTAGCTTGAACTCCTTGCAAGCAAACACAAATGCACAAGAATAGTCAATCACACAAGAGAGATAGATGACTAAATTTTCTTCTATTCTCTTCTCTTCGCTACAACCATATATAAAGAGATAAGAGTACATACTATAAGGAAAAGTATTATCCTATTATAACGTACAAAGGTCAATCCACATTGTAAACCTAATTACATGAGCTGGTGCTATAACTATACTATAACTCTAGTACACCAAAGTGGCTGCACAACCTATAAACCACTGGTGACATATTCCCCATAATCTCATCCACCCAGCCAGTGGCGTAAATGTGGAAGCTATCACCTAGGCTGGTTATCAATGTTCGCAGCACTAGTTGAGCTCGATCTAGCTGCATGGCCCGCAATACTTGACATTGGGCCTAGCCACAACATGTTGTCTTGGTAGACATGGACCTCATTAGGTCACCCACCTCTCGCACCACCTGCGTGAATTTTATATGACCGTCGATTGTTTTGAAGCTGAATTTTATATTGGAGCTAAACCTACATCTTGTTTTGAAGCTGAATTTTATATTGGAGCTAAACCTACATCTTGTATATTTATGTGAACCCCATAAATATACAATAAAAGAGAACATCATCCACAGAAGGCGATGGATCATGGCCACGGCTTGCATCGTCACATAAATGGGGAGGAAGAAGAAACGTAATGCTTGAGCTTTCCCCATGGAATGGTTACCGTATCCCTGGTGGGTGACGCACCCCGAACTTATCAAGATCCCAAGTCTTATCCTCCAATCATGAGAGCCATCACCTCACATCCAAGTGGGTGTGGAGATCCAAAGCCAATTCCTTGTGAGCAACTGAGATGTGAGTAATCACATTGTCATAGACAAACTTGGCAGTAGATCATCTCTTATCAATATTTTCATAGACAAACTTGGCAGCAGATCATCTCTTATCAACATTCTATATAGCTTTGGCCTCAACGGACCCATACCTCCAATGCCAACTCCAAAGCTTAAGCAAGAATGGAGAGTAGTGGCTTCCACCTTGACTCATGTGCCGACACCATCTTCAAAAAAGTGGGTAGAGCCTTTGGACTCCAAGCAACAAGAGGAAATACCTTGCCCATATCCATCCCTATTTTCATTAAAGAAGTGCCACCCATGGTGCCAAACCCCTAAAGACAATTGTGCACACACTTCCGTGGCACTACCGAACAACCCCATGGCTCAAAAAGATCACTATGACCCCACAACACCAACTCGTAAGCTCTATAGAACTAGAAAGACGACGCTCAATCAAGCGTGCCAACAAAGAAGACCATGGCGGCACCCAAGCTTTCATTGTGGAATGGCCAAAATGATTATATGCCGTTGCCAATTGCGCATCCGGTAAATATGTAATGTGGCCCTTACTACCTTCACTGAAAATGAGAAAAACACAAAAAACCTAAAAACATATTGAGAATCATTAAAAAAACAACTAAAAACATGCACATGCACTGTCACACGCACATGGTACACACACACACACATTCACACATTAACTTGAACGTGCATGTACACACACATTTGCACTTGCACGTGTATACCTTCACCTAATTGTACCTCGGGCACCCACCATGCACGTGCACACCCATTTACACTCACACACACACGTGAATCCCAAACAGTCACAATTGCACACTCACTTGCATTTATTAACTGGCACATGCATGTACCCCTCACACATTTACATTTACGCATCGGGCATGCAGATTTTTACCATATATATATGCACATGCATGCACGTGCACTACACCCACGTGCACCACATCCCATGCACATTTATGCCATGCATACACACTCATGGACACATTCACTTGTGCACAGCTTTGCTCTGTGCATACACATCATGCACATGCACTCACTTATGCACCACCCACACACATGCTCGTGCACACACCTTTGCACACGTACTGCATTTGCACTTTATGCATGCATGCCCACTTGCTCATGTGTGTACCACGCATATTTACACTTACACGTGCCTACCCTACACCCATCTGCACCTTGCACATCGTGCACATGGGCCCATGTGCATGCACATGTGTACACACCATTCACTCGTGCATGTGTGCGCACATGCACCTCACGTACACACTTGTGCATACCCATTCCATCTCGTGCATGTATAACGTGCATCCGCGTACATGCATCTATGCATACCCAACGCCACATCCCCTCTCAACAAAATAAACCCTACTCCCATCAAATTCTTTTAAAAATTTTCCACCCCTTTATTGAGTGAATTCCCTAGGTAAATTCCCTAGCCAACTAGCTATGATTCTTTCACACAAGTGTTGATACCATTGGTAGTCCTTAACTCCCAAATGTAAGGATTTGGAGATAACCACAAAGCTATGAATTAACAAGTCAACATTGTATGCATAGGTATGTGTTAGTGAGATCTAAGTCAAGATTCAAGTTCGTCATTGTAAGTATTCATATTTTGCAATGTGCAATAGATTAGGTCTATCTCTCCACTATTGTGCCTTGCTCAATTTGGATTAGTTTTAATCTCTCATGTGCTAAAATTTATGTTTTTAACTCATTTTACCATATAAAATCTTAGCTTAGGTGTAACAACCTAGGTAGAAGACAACACTATAATTTCGGGTCAACATTGGTGTGGAGTAGCGAGATATTCAATCTAAATGTGTATTTTGGATTTGTATTGTGAGGGGAGGCAAGGGTCTCCCAATCTATGGGGTTTCTATATGCAAACATGTATTTGTAAAAGTGATTTGTGAAAGGGTTCTGTGGTAGCACGAATGGGTCACATGGGCTAGACATACATTGTGTGCTAGTCACATGAATTAGATAGATTTTGCATGGTTTGAGTGGTCTCACATGCTTTGTATGGTGTACACATGGGTTGTGTGATGGGAATCGTGTGTATAAAATGAATGCTCAAGTGTTGGGGCCATGTGGTCATCTTTATGTCTATGTGTGATTGCCTTGGCATTCTCTTCTGCTTTCACATGTTTCAATTATGGTTGTAGGCGCTCGCCTTAGTTGGTGTGCCTTGTGTCTATTCTAACTTTGTTGTTTTGCTCCACTAGCTTCTTTGTGCTGGTGTTTCTCTTGCTACCTTTGTTTGCGCTCTTTGATGGCTTTATCTTTTTTTCCCATTGTCAGCCTTCTTTTATCTTGTGTGGCATTTTATGCTTATTCTTAGGCATTGTGGTGTTCTTGCATTCTTTATCTTTTCTTATTATTTTTATAACCCCACTCTCACATAAACTGGTTGCACTTTCTCTCTAGAGCCCTCCTCAAAGGTCCATGGATTCTAGATAAAGTGTCCCCATGAGGGTGTGGATGATACCATTCCAAATCTAGATGGAGTGGCCATGAGGGTGTGGATGATATCACTCCAAATCTTACAATTGTGACTCATAAAGAAAAGTGCCCTCAATGGCCTTAGTGCATCTAGCATTCCATATGTGCTAAGTTTGCAATACTAGCAATAGTCTCCCATGCACTGTCTAAGCTTTGTATTAGGGGGACGTATCCTATATCTCTTGTATATATGTCTTGAAGATGGCGTTGCCAAGCAATTCCCTGACTGATCATAATGAGATCCCTATTATCTGTTGAAATATGCAAGTGAATGGGTGTGTGTGGAAACAAGCCCTTAGCAAGAGACTGTAAAAGGGAACCTGTAATTGAGTGGGTAGCAGCGAAAAGGTGAGAGGTATCTACTAATTAGAGAATCAAGGGTAGCATGAATGAATGTAGGGGTGTGGAAAGATTCTAGGAAAAGGTGCCCCCAGATGTAGGGGAGGTGGCACAAATCAAAGGAGAAATCAGTGGGATTAGATGCTTGGCATCTGGTGGATGTACAACCTATAAATTAAGGCATTGGCCTAATGAGCAATTGTTGATTTTTGAGTACCCATGCCTACATTATCATATAAGGTTAATTGTTCACTAATTTCATCTTAATCACATGCTAATTATGTTGATTCTTGCATTTGATCCACCATAGCTCATCACATTGCTGCAAATTTAACACTATCCTCATACCTAAGCTGTGTGCCCGATCGTGTCAGCCAAATGGTAGTAGCAAAAGAAATGTAAGCATACTTCCTCATCCTTTCATGGAGATGTGTTATTACAGTCCACATCTTACTATTATTATTTGCCGAGAAGGTGAGTGGGTGTTTGAATTTTTTGGATTTGTGTGTATTTTGGGAGGTGGTGTGCACGAGTGTGTGGTGGTCTAGCTACCTCAGTTAATTAACCAAGGTAAATGTTAGGAGTTTCATGGTGATATGACAAGGCTACCTTGCTCCTAGACCCATTGTTGTGTAGGGCTAGACTCTCAATCTGGATTCGAGTCCATCGTGCTGTCGTGGTGCAGATGATGAGGTTTTTGGGACAAAGAAGGTTTTCCCTTTGAAAAAGCCTTGAGCGTCTTACACTTTGAGTGGTGGGGTGTTGAGTTTAGGGTAAAAGACCCTTATTAAGGCTCCGAATTTGGTAGACCAAATGGTGGTGGCTACTAGGTCTTTGCTTTGGCATCATACTTGTCTCGGCTAGCCAGGGTACTCTTAGTAGGTACCCACTCCTTCTTGATGGTGACCTCCCTGAAGGGTCATTTTGGGGGGTGGATTTCATGTTTGTCGGCAAGGTTCAGGATTTCCATAATGATTAGAAGGGGTGGCCGATGTGTTAAGGTAAGAGGAGTATTATGACTTTGAGGATTGGATTCACGTTTTTGCAAAACAACCATGGATACTCATCCCCATTGAAGCTTGGGACAGGGTTTGCATGATTAGATGGTGTCGAAATTGCATCCATGTTCGTGCTTGATGCATTCGAAATGGAACCAATGGCAAAATTGAATCACCTTGAGTTAAAGTTTCCCCAAAAAGACTTCACATGAACCAGTGCTCTAATACCATGAGAAGGATGTGGGGGAGAGGGTTAGCTTGAACTCCTTGCAAGCAAACACAAATGCACAAGAATAGTCAATCACACAAGAGAGATAGATGACTAAATTTTCTTCTATTCTCTTCTCTTCGCTACAACCATATATAAAGAGATAAGAGTACATACTATAAGGAAAAGTATTATCCTATTATAACGTACAAAGGTCAATCCACATTGTAAACCTAATTACATGAGCTGGTGCTATAACTATACTATAACTCTAGTACACCAAAGTGGCTGCACAACCTATAAACCACTGGTGACATATTCCCCATAATCTCATCCACCCAGCCAGTGGCGTAAATGTGGAAGCTATCACCTAGGCTGGTCATCAATGTTCGCAGCACTAGTTGAGCTCGATCTAGCTGCATGGCCCGCAATACTTGACATTGGGCCTAGCCACAACATGTTGTCTTGGTAGACATGGACCTCATTAGGTCACCCACCTCTCGCACCACCTGCGTGAATTTTATATGACCGTCGATTGTTTTGAAGCTGAATTTTATATTGGAGCTAAACCTACATCTTGTTTTGAAGCTGAATTTTATATTGGAGCTAAACCTACATCTTGTATATTTATGTGAACCCCATAAATATACAATAAAAGAGAACATCATCCACAGAAGGCGATGGATCATGGCCACGGCTTGCATCGTCACATAAATGGGGAGGAAGAAGAAACGTAATGCTTGAGCTTTCCCCATGGAATGGTTACCGTATCCCTGGTGAGTGACGCACCCCGAACTTATCAAGATCCCAAGTCTTATCCTCCAATCATGAGAGCCATCACCTCACATCCAAGTGGGTGTGGAGATCCAAAGCCAATTCCTTGTGAGCAACTGAGATGTGAGTAATCACATTGTCATAGACAAACTTGGCAGTAGATCATCTCTTATCAATATTTTCATAGACAAACTTGGCAGCAGATCATCTCTTATCAACATTCTATATAGCTTTGGCCTCAACGGACCCATACCTCCAATGCCAACTCCAAAGCTTAAGCAAGAATGGAGAGTAGTGGCTTCCACCTTGACTCATGTGCCGACACCATCTTCAAAAAAGTGGGTAGAGCCTTTGGACTCCAAGCAACAAGAGGAAATACCTTGCCCATATCCATCCCTATTTTCATTAAAGAAGTGCCACCCATGGTGCCAAACCCCTAAAGACAATTGTGCACACACTTCCGTGGCACTACCGAACAACCCCATGGCTCAAAAAGATCACTATGACCCCACAACACCAACTCGTAAGCTCTATAGAACTAGAAAGACGACGCTCAATCAAGCGTGCCAACAAAGAAGACCATGGCGGCACCCAAGCTTTCATTGTGGAATGGCCAAAATGATTATATGCCGTTGCCAATTGCGCATACGGTAAATATGTAATGTGGCCCTTCCCCAAGTGTACAGTTACTACCTTCACTGAAAATGAGAAAAACACAAAAAACCTAAAAACATATTGAGAATCATTAAAAAAACAACTAAAAACATGCACATGCACTGTGTAAGATTCCTCCCCAGCCTCTCAAGATGTCCAGCATCTTTCCGTGTAATCAAATCCCTCTTCAGAAATATAAAAGATCTTATTTCTAAGTGTTTTAGCCTAGAGAGAGAAAATTATTCTAGAGAGAGAATATTCAGATTATGAATATTTTTGGATAGAAAAATAACTCATCCTATTAAAATAAGTTTCCCTGAAATAGAAATTCAAAAAGAATTTTCCAATGTACAATTAGAATTAATTGGAAATAGGTATAAAGGACCTTAGTCTAAGGATCTAGATTTTCAGAAATTTTTGGATTATGGTCCAATTAAGGTTCCTATGGACCAATAGCATCAATCCATGTGTAGGGAGGAGATAAATCCAATTTGTAAAAGAAGATACCCAAAAATGAGTAAATGCTCACATAAGATGAAGAGTTGAAAATGTACAAGGTTTATTAGTAAAAAAATTATGAGCAATATTAAAAGTATGACATATGTAAGGAAGGGGAGTTCTTTAAAGGAGGTGCATATTTCACATAAGATGAAGAGTTGAAAATGTACAAGGTTTATTAGTAAAAAAATTATGAGCAATATTAAAAGTATGACATATGTAAGGAAGGGGAGTTCTTTAAAGGAGGTGCATATTTCACATAAGATGAAGAGTTGAAAATGTACAAGGTTTATTAGTAAAAAACTATGAGCAATATTAAAAATATGAGATATTTTGGGTATAATGATTCCATTTTGACACATATGTAAGGAAGGGGAGTTCTTTAAAGGAGGTGCATATTTCACATGCTTGAATGAGTTTTAAACTCATAAAAATTGAGATATTTCATCTCTCCTCTCTCCTCATTTAAGTCTAGTTCCAAAAAGTTAGCTTAACTGACCTAAAAATGGTCAAATATTGACCAAACTGATTTAGAAAATTCTAGAATCAGTTTGTTTGGTTAGGAGCTCAATTTTTCCTATAAATAGAAGCCTCCCCCTTGTTGAAAAATAGATAGTGTTTATGCATCGTTACTCTACTCCACCTAAGCCAAGAACTGTGAATTCATTTAATAATTCACTAGTTTTTGGAGCTTCCCTCTTTCTTCAATCCCCATTAGTGGCTCCATCAACATACTTAACCAATTGATTGGTTGGGGGCCTCTACCGTGAACAAAGAATCAAGCAAGTTGTAAGGTAATTAGTGAATATTGATCTTTCTATAATTTCTCAATGTTTCTCTCTTCTCAACCCCTCTCAAGCTTGAGAAGTTTAATTGGTATGGTTTTTTTTAAATGCTATTGAAGTTTGAATAGTAGTGAAGAGTTACATAATGCTATTGAAGTTAATTTTCATTTATGTTTAAATTCTAATGATTTTTATGTAAATTCTCTCTCTCACTCAAGAAATGGTCATACTCATGACCCATTCTCAATCCAAATCAAGCTTTTCATAAAGCTTTTCCTAAACCAAGATTAAGCTATGCTTGAGGCCAAATTAATGGCTTTTTTCCTATGCTTTTAGTTTATGTATATTAATGATTCAATCCATTATGGATTAATAATCCAATTAGAGATTATTTTAATTATTTCCTTAATGATAAGCATTATCCCTTAGAAAAATTGAGATTTATCAGTCATAGCAGCGGAGCTATGGCAAAATTTTTATAAAAATTATGCATAAAATAATCTCATTCAAAGCATAAAAAGAGGACTTCCTACCATATTCTAGGAATTATCATCCTAGATTAATTGAAAGAATTTCATTACAATCATGGAGAAATTGAATTTTAATATCATGCATAAAGGATAAATTTTTATATCAAGAGTGTTATTTTTATCAATTTTTATTTCATGCATAGAAGTATGCATAATGATTAAATTTTTATATCAAAAGTGTTACTTTTACCATTTTTATTTTCATGCATAAAAGTATGTATAATGGATAAATTTTTATATCAAAAGTGTTATTTTTACCATTTTTATTTCATGCATAGAAGTATGCATAATGATTAAATTTTTATATCAAAAGTGTTACTTTTACCATTTTTATTTTCATGCATAAAAGTATGCATAATGGATAAATTTTTATATCAAAAGTGTTATTTTTACCATTTTTATTTCATGCATAGAAGTATGCATAATGGTTAAATTTTTATATCAAAAGTGTTACTTTTACCATTTTTATTTTCATGCATAGAAATATGCATAAAGGATAAATTTTTATATCAAAAGTGTTATTTTTATCAATTTTTATTTTCATGCATAGAAATATGCATAAAGGAATAAATTTTTATATCAAAAGTGTTATTTTTATCAATTTTTATTTTCATGCATAGAAGTATGCATAAAGGATAAATTTTTATACCAAAAGTGTTATTTTTATCAATTTTTATTTTCATGCATAGAAATATGCATAAAGGATAAATTTTTGTATCAAAAGTGTTATTTTTATCAATTTTTATTTTCATGCATAGAAGTATGCATAAAGGATAAATTTTTATACCAAAAGTGTTATTTTTATCAATTTTTATTTTCATGCATAGAAGTATACATAAAGGATAAATTTTTATATCAAAAGAGTTATTTTTACCATTTTTATTTCATGCATAGAAGTATGCATAATGGTTAAATTTTTATATCAAAAGTGTTACTTTTATCATTTTTATTTTCATACATAAGAGTATGTATAAAGATATATTTTATTATAAAAGTGTTACTTTTATAAAAATTGATTTTAATGTATAGAGGTATTTTTTAAAAAAAAAGATAAATTTTAATCGGAGATCGACGTAAATGAATATTCCTCGAGAAATCCATGTTTTGAAATTGTAAACAAATATTCATCGTAGGAAATTTTAGAAAAAGAGAAACTAAGATAGTACCTTTCGAGAAGATAAATTTAGAGAGAACCTTTCAGACCTAAACTTGGACTCAGATTATTGATCAAGGCCTAATTCCTTCGTGAGTTTCAATCAATGACGATGTGCCCAGTTCGTGGGAAATGTATTCAATCATCCATCGAATCAAAAACTAAGTTAAGACTTGTGACTTGATCTAAGAATCAAGTTAACAGAATTTGAAGAATTCTGTTTGGAATTGAAAATTGAATCTAGGGATTTATGATATACTCATGGTAGTCAAACAAAAATCAAAACTATAAACTTGCATAGAAACCCTGCCTTCTTAAAAGACTGTCTTACGCCAGAATGCTGGAGGGAGGAGCATTTGGCATATATGTTTATCTAAGGGAAGTCGGTTGCAACAGCTGGCGGGGAGTGTTCGAGGGACAGCTCACGCGGCAAGGCTTGCCGAGGTCTTGACCAGCCTCGGTATGGTTAAAATGGTGCGCTTCCGGTACGATGGACGAGGGCCGACGAAGCGGTCCCTGAGTGAAGTGCCAGGACACCTAAGGAGGATCCTGGAGGGTTCTGACCAGGCGATGCACGGGCTCGCGGTGTCGAGGACATCCATGCGTATGTCGAGGAAGATATTATATGATGGACCTATGTTTTTTTTTATAATCTATCACTGGATCTCGTTGTTGACTTGCTGGTCTTAACGGAGAGTCCAGAGTGATACTGTTTTGTTGAGAAACAAGGACTCAATGAAAATTTTGAAGTATGACATGTATAAATCGTAAATTGTTTATCAAGGATTGTTTTTATTAAAGTTTTAATAAAGAGGAGTGCGTGCGTATCTGTTTTCTAAAGCTAAAGTTAAGAAAGGCAATTCAATTATGGGTGGGTGAGTACTTATTTGGTTCCACCGATTCCAGTGGTAGGGTGGTGGCTAACCCATGGGCCGGATGGGGTTAGGCTGGAATTAGTGGAGTTTTAATAATCAAATTGCAAAATCTTAGGATTACGCTAAGATTCGAGTAGTTAAATAATCTCCTGATAAATTTTTCCATAAGTAGATCAACGGCTGTGCCTGACCTGGATCAGGAAAAAAGCGTTGAATTTACTAAAATGATCAAATTATATCAGTGATAGTTTCCTTCTATCTGGTTTATCCAGTTAAAGGATAACTTAGAATTGATCACGTTAGAAAAATTCGTTTAAAAAAAAAAATAAAAATCATAATGGTGGAATCGCCCCCGCTTTCCGGGCATGGGAATTTTTCCCGGTTTCGGTTTTTGGAGTGACCACCAGCCTAGTTTCGTGCCCGGACATTCGAGAGCGAGACCCCGAGTGAGAAACCCGCCCCGCGCATGTGGGGGCTGCTTCCGCTGTTCGGCTACCGAGAGTCCGGCGCGCGGAGGGGGCAGAGGGATCTCACACACTGTCACACACACATGGTACACACACACACACATTCACACATTAACTTGAACGTGCATGTACACACACATTTGCACTTGCACGTGTATACCTTCACCTAATTGTACCTCGGGCACCCACCATGCACGTGCACACCCATTTACACTCACACACACACGTGAATCCCAAACAGTCACAATTGCACACTCACTTGCATTTTATAACTGGCATATGCATGTACCCCTCACACATTTACATTTACGCATCGGGCATGCAGATTTTTACCATATATATATGCACATGCATGCACGTGCACTACACCCACGTGCACCACATCCCATGCACATTTATGCCATGCATACACACTCATGGACACATTCACTTGTGCACAGCTTTGCTCTGTGCATACACATCATGCACATGCACTCACTTATGCACCACCCACACACATGCTTGTGCACACACCTTTGCACACGTACTGCTGCATTTGCACTTTATGCATGCATGCCCACTTGCTCATGTGTGTACCACGCATATTTACACTTACACGTGCCTACCCTACACCCATCTGCACCTTGCACATCGTGCACATGGGCCCATGTGCATGCACATGTGTACACACCATTCGCTCGTGCATGTGTGCGCACATGCACCTCACGTACACACTTGTGCATACCCATTCCATCTCGTGCATGTATAACGTGCATCCGCGTACATGCATCTATGCATACCCAACGCCACATCCCCTCTCAACAAAATAAACCCTACTCCCATCAAATTCTTTTAAAAATTTTCCACCCCTTTATTGAGTGAATTCCCTAGGTAAATTCCCTAGCCAACTAGCTATGATTCTTTCACACAAGTGTTGATACCATTGGTAGTCCTTAACTCCCAAATGTAAGGATTTGGAGATAACCACAAAGCTATGAATTAACAAGTCAACATTGTATGCATAGGTATGTGTTAGTGAGATCTAAGTCAAGATTCAAGTTCGTCATTGTAAGTATTCATATTTTGCAATGTGCAATAGATTAGGTCTATCTCTCCACTATTGTGCCTTGCTCAATTTGGATTAGTTTTAATCTCTCATGTGCTAAAATTTATGTTTTTAACTCATTTTACCACTATAATTTCGGGTCAACATTGGTGTGGAGTAGCGAGATATTCAATCTAAATGTGTATTTTGGATTTGTATTGTGAGGGGAGGCAAGGGTCTCCCAATCTATGGGGTTTCTATATGCAAACATGTATTTGTAAAAGTGATTTGTGAAAGGGTTCTGTGGTAGCACGAATGGGTCACATGGGCTAGACATACATTGTGTGCTAGTCACATGAATTAGATAGATTTTGCATGGTTTGAGTGGTCTCACATGCTTTGTATGGTGTACGCATGGGTTGTGTGATGGGAATCGTGTGTATAAAATGAATGCTCAAGTGTTGGGGCCATGTGGTCATCTTTATGTCTATGTGTGATTGCCTTGGCATTCTCTTCTGCTTTCACATGTTTCAATTATGGTTGCAGGCGCTCGCCTTAGTTGGTGTGCCTTGTGTCTATTCTAACTTTGTTGTTTTGCTCCACTAGCTTCTTTGTGCTGGTGTTTCTCTTGCTACCTTTGTTTGCGCTCTTTGATGGCTTTATCTTTTTTTCCCATTGTCAGCCTTCTTTTATCTTGTGTGGCATTTTATGCTTATTCTTAGGCATTGTGGTGTTCTTGCATTCTTTATCTTTTCTTATTATTTTTATAACCCCACTCTCATAAACTGGTTGCACTTTCTCTCTAGAGCCCCCCTCAAAGGTCCATGGATTCTAGATAAAGTGTCCCCATGAGGGTGTGGATGATACCATTCCTGTGAGATCCCTGTCCCCACCATGCGACGGATTCGAGGTACTAGCAGCGGAAGTAGCACTTCATGCGCGGGGCAGGGACCCACACTCGGGGCCTCACCCACGGATATCCGGATAAGAGACTAATCCGTCGGTTATTCCAAAACCGAACCCGAAAAAACTTCCTTTACCGGAAAGCACGGGTGATTCCACCAGGATAACTTTTTACTCTAACGTAGTCAAGGTCATTTCTGATCGAGCTGATCCAATTGCATCTATAAGATACTTGGTCAGATCAAGGAAGAAACTTGCACTTGGATCATTGGGATCAACGCTTTTTTTCCCATTCAAGAGGCACAGCCGTTGATTCCTATCCATAGAACAGTTACTGTCCGGGATTTATTTTATCTATCGTAAAAACAAAAGTTGAGTCTCGATTTACGGATCCATCAGTCCAGCCTAACCCCATCCGATCCCATGGGTTAGCCGACCGCCCAACCACTGCAGTGATGGGATCCAATTTGGAATTTGGTTAGGTTTTGTCCCGGGTACCAAGGAAAAGAGTTCCAAGGCCCCCTAGCCGGAAGTTTATGCAAACATAAAACTAGCCACACTACTTACACACCCAATATGAAATTGCCTTTTTCTTAGCATCGGCTAACTTTAAAACAATCCTTTAATGAAACCATAGTACCACTGATCACAATCTTCCAATTTATCCGGTTGATTCATAATTTCCCATCATTCCTTCATCAGAGTATCTATGGCATCATTGGCAACTAGAACGCTCACCACCTGTCCACACAGGGGCCTTTTCAATAGTTCCTAGCCCATAATACTCGGCAATATAATCACTTATAAAAATCAAGATGGACTCTCGTTGAAGATCAGCAAGATCAACCAACAGATCCATAAAAAGAGCCATGGACTCATCCATTGAAGACCAGCAAGGTCAATCAACCAGATCCATGCCCGGTTTCAGAAAACAACTCTTACTCCTTGTTCCAATATCTTCCTCGACGCACGCGTGGGTATCCTGGGCGACCCAGAGCCCGAGCACCGTATGGTCAGCACCCTCTAGGATCCTTCGCAGGTGACCTAGCGCTTCACTCATAGGCCGCTTCCTTGGTCCCTCATCCACCGTACCGGAAGCTCACCATTTTAATCGAACCGAGGCTGGTCAAGACCTCGGCCGACCTTGCTACGCGAGACGTCCTCCATTGACTCTCCGTCAGCAGTTGCAACTTTATCAGTTAGGCTCCACGACCTTAATCACAAGACGGTCAAAATGCTTTCCCAGCATTCTTGACATAAAACAGCCATTTACAAACAGCATTTACAACAGTTTACAAATACAGTTTCTATATTAACTCTCATTTTTTCACATTATCCCTCATTAATCCACATTACTTATTCCACATTCCATTTATATATGTACTCATCCAATCACATCATTTTCCATCTCTTCACTTCAGATTCCTTCACATCACATATCATATATTCACATCCATATCCACATCCACATCCATATCTATATCCACATCCATTTATATATGTACTCATCTAATCACATCATTTTCCATCTCTTCACTTCAGATTCCTTTACATCACATATCATATATTCACATCTATACATCCACATCTACATCCACATTCACATACATCCACATCCACATTTCCATACATCTACATCCACATTCACATACATCCACATCCATATTCCCATTCACATCTATACATCCACATCCACATTCCCATTCACATCTATACATCCACATCTACATCCACATACATACATACATCCACATCCACATCCACATTCCCATTCACATCTATACATCCACATCTACATCCACATACATACATACATCCACATCCACATCCACATTCCCATTCACATCTATACATCCACATCTACATCCACATACATACATACATCCACATCCACATTCCACATTCACATCTATGCATCCATATCTACATCCACATTCACATACATCCACATCCACATTCCCATTCACATCTATACATCCACATTCACATCTATGCATATACATCCTCATGCATACATCCACATTCACATTCACACATCCACACTCCCATCTCCACATCCACACATCCACATACATACATCCATTTCCACATTCCCATTCATATAACCCCATATGCCTTCACATCTAATCTTTTACATCACATCCATTCTCGCCCTATCACAACCCTTATCCTATCACATACACTTCTTATCTCATCCCATACACATCTTAATTCATCTTATCACCTCCTAACTTATTTCATAAGCATCTTATCACCTCTTATCACATCTTATACACTTCTTATCACATCCTATCACCTCTTATTTCTATTTATAGAATACAAGAGAATTCTTATATTTGATATAAGATTTCTTTACACATTTATTTATGCATAAATTCTATTTAAGGAGATTAATACTTTCGAAGTAAAAATCAATCTTTTATGCATCTTCCTATGCATAAATTCATTTTAAATGAAAATGTCACTTTTGAATTAAATTCAATCTTTCATGCATCTTCCTATGCATGAATTCAATTTAGATGAGAATGACACTTTTGAATCAATCTTTTATGCATCTTCCTATGCATAAATTCAATTTGGTAGGAATTACACTTTTAGAATAAAAGAATTTCTCTTATGCAACTAAGTTATGCATAAAATCCCTTTATGATGAAAATCACACTTTTAGTATAAAAAGAATATCTTTTATGCATACTTCTATGCATGAAATCCAAATATGATAAAAGTAAGACTTTTGATATAAAAAATTTTTCCTTTATGCATACTTCTATGCATGAAAATTAAAAATGATAAAAGTAACACTTTTGATATAAAAAAATTTTCCTTTATGCATACTTCTATGCATGAAAATTAAAAATGATAAAAGTAACACTTTTGATATAAAAAAATTTCCTTTATGCATACTTCTATGCATGAAAATTAAAAATGATAAAAGTAACACTTTTGATATAAAAAATTTTCCTTTATGCATACTTCTATGTGTTAGAATACTTAATGTATGAATGAGCTTGATCTCATACTCAATGGATGAGCTATGGTGGATGGAAATGAGCCATATCATAAAGCTAGTAATTAAGCACTAGTTAAGCATGATTAGGGAGACTTAATCACAGCATAATAACAACATGAATGGGGCAATAGAATTCGTGTTTCTTCATTAGGAATAGCCTCTTAAATAGGCATGATACAACCTTTACAAAGAGCCAAAAGGCATCTCCTAAAATCTCTCCATCTCCCCAAAGGTCATTGTCCTTTCACACACACAAGAGGTACTACATACATCATCAATTATGTCATGACAGAATCTACCTCATTTACTTGATCCTCTAGCTTTTACATTGCCTTTAACCTTAGGCCATGAAGTACCCTTCAACCTTAGTTCATTTGACATGACTTTGGATCATTCCTTCTAACACCCTTCCTTGATCAAGGCATGTCATAGTGTAATACCCTTCCTTGACCAATACATTGCATAAAAGAAAATAGCATGGCTCATAGGGAGCATAGCTCTACTTTGCATGAAAGAGATAGCATAGCTCATAGGGAGCATAGCTCTAAAAAACTGAAAAAAAAACATAAACATGAAAACATGTCTCTCCAATACTCCATATCCATGAACATTGTGCCTCATGTGCACCATCATGTGTTGAGCATGGAGACCCAACTCCCATCAATCCCCCCCTTGTGGGCTACATGGCCAACGTAGGAGAACTGTGAGCATACATCATATCACATGACCTACATCATCGGTGGTCAGAGGTGAACATACATCTTGAGTAAAGGAGAGCATCATCATGGCTTTAAAAAGCCCATTCATCATCAGGTACCTCTTCATCATTATAAGAGGTGGATATATGATTACATTGTTCGGTGGTAGTAGTGTTGGCTGCATTGGTTGAAGTGCTAGCAATGTTTGCTTCCACTTTGTTGTAGCATTTGTCTGCTAGATGTCCTGGCTTTCCACAAATGGTGCATTGACGCTTTGGTTTGTCTTTGTGGTAGCAGTTCTTTATGGTGTGTCCCATTCTTCCACAGTGTGAGCATTGAAGAGCTTTACCATTTTGTTTTTGAACAAGATATGCAGGAGTCATAAATTCTATGGTGGCCCTTCCTTTAAGTTTCTTTTCTTCTTCTAGAAGGACACTTTCAATGCCTTCTAAAGTGGGATCATGCATATACTTCAAAGTGGGCATTATGGTGTCATATTCAGGAGGCATAGATTTGAGAAGTATAGCAATGGCATCACTTTCTTTGACTGTTTCATTTATGGCTTCTAGTTGAGCCATTATGCTCTTCATTTTGTTGATATGAGACGCAAGTGTCTCTTCCATTTTTAGCTCCAAGCTGTAAAAGTCAACCTTTAAACTGATTTTACTGTGTAGACCTTGTGCTCCAAAAGATTTGTCAAGTGTGTTCCAAGCTATTTGTGACGAGTTACCATTACCAATGTAATGAATGTAACTATCTTCCAATCCAAGAGCAATGAGAGCAAGAGCTTTCTCATCCTTGGTTTGCCATGAGATTTCCCCTTCTCTAGTGTTGGGCTTAGGTATAGATCCATTGACGATGCCCCAAACACCATCTTTCATCAACAAAAACTTCATTTTGACTTGCCATGTGTGGAAGTCATGGCCATTGAATTTTTTAATGAGGATTTGAGATGACATCTCCATGAGAAGGTCTTACCAAACAATGGCAGTGTCTAGTCTCATGAGAAATAAGAGTGTCATGAGAATATATTTTAAGTCCTCTAGAAAAATATTATTTATCCCCTCTTGAGTAATTTGGGGACGCCTAGATTACTCTTGCGCCATGCCGGCTAGGTTAATATCGTGGGTGACACCACTATAAATATTAATACGTGCGGTATATGACGTATGTTTGAGGCCACCTATGATTATTTCAGTTAGGTTTGTATGGCAGGGTGATTCCTGGGGTACTTACGCCTGGTAGTCATGAGTTGGTGATGATTTGTGCCTGTTTAATATTTGTGGGATTAATTTAATAATTAATTGGGCTTATATTTTCAGGTGATGAAGACTATGGGAATTGAAGAGTTTACTTTGGAAGAAATCTTGGATCATCACATTTCATTTTTGGCAAGCATAGTAGCTTGTAATCTTATTAAATGATTTTTCCATTTTGAACTTTAGGAAAGATACATTTATTTTTGTGGAATTTATTAAAGCCTATGGCTTTACCCTAGTCCCAATTTGACACTCTATTTTTGTTAAAGAAGAGTGCCGTGCTCTCTAAAAAGCACATCTTGTATTTTGGGGGCTATGGCCTAATTTTGGTAAAAAGGAAAGCTAATAAAGAAATACTCTTGTGTGGGGAGAGGCCACGCACAAGAGGGGGGAAGATTGCACCCAATATGGTCTTTTTGGAGCTAAGTATTTTTGTTTAAGTGTTTAATTTTTCAATTGCTTTGATTTAGTTGAAGCTAACAAGCAATGGTTTTTATGATTGAATTAATTCTCTATCTTTCCACAATCAATTCCTAGAATAAGATTCCGGTTGCAGTGGTATCAGAGCTTGGGCTAGGAGATTTGTGGAGAAGGTAGGAAAGGGCTTCAACTTCTCAAAAATCAAGAAAGTGCAGGAATTTATCCAGTGGACAGAAGGGTGTTTTGCAGGTCTTTATCCAAAGGTCAAAGATTCAAAACTAGATCTACTCTCAAACCCACTCACCACCCTGCAAAACCATCCCTCTCTATCAAAAAGCGGTTTTTCTAAATTCTCAGTGAAATCAGAATCTGACCGTATGGATGAAATCCTCATAGCCAAAAACCTCACGGGTAACTCTCAGAAATCAGAAAGCTTCAAGGTTGAGCAAATCTATAGTGGACGGGGGAGATAAATCCATGCAAAAACCATATCATAAACCACAATAATCTTTTGGAGCAAGGAGCGCCCGGCGGCAGCCTGCCGGCGCAAAACGCGTGGAGAGAAGAAAGAGAAAAAAAAATTTCCATGCTAATCTCCCATAAGCTAATCATTTCCATAATCTTAATCTCTCTCTAATCAATCTCACTTTTCCCAATCCCCATGCAAGTCACATCACTCCTTTTTCAACCTCTACTTTTTCCAATTTCCAAATTTGAGGAGAAATTCAAAGGTTTTTCCAATTCTGAAAATTTCTGGCTGCAGAAAAGTGATTTACAGGTTTTAAAAAGCTTGGAAATTGCCTAGAAAAGGCTAGAAAATTCCGAAATCGCTTCTGAAAAATTCTGAAAATTTCAAAAAAATATTACAGAGTTTGGGCAAGGTTTACAGGACTGTTTCAGCAGGTTTCAAAGTGCAGAAAAATTATTTCATCAACAATTCGACTAGCCCAAGACTCTTGAATCACGCGGAATCGTTCGGGATTTGTTTGAGGCGACGAGAATTCAATTCAGCCATTGAACAACGTCTTGTTCAGCTTCAACCAAGATCGAATTGCGGGAGAAAAATAAGATAAGTACTCATTTTTGCTTTATTTATTTACATCAAATAAAGTAAAATTTTATTTATCTACATCATTTGCACAAGCACTATGGCCGATTTGCCTATCTCGCCATCAATTCAAGAGCAACTCCTTTCTTTACAACATCAAATTGTAGAAGAAAGAGAGAAGCGTATTGAATTGGAGAGACAGCTCTCAAATCGTAAACGCAAGCGTGACTCTTCGCTATCTTTTGATGACGAAGATGACACTATTCAAAGGGCTGTAAATGCTACATTGCAAGCACAAAGGTCACAAAAAGAATCCAAGATTAGTCGGAAAGCTTTCACATTTCAAAATTATGATGGAAAGAAGGATGCTAGAGTCATTTTAGCTTGGCTTAGTCAACTAGATGACTATTTTTCTGGAGAAAGATTTTCAGAGAAAGATAAGATTAAATGTGCAGTCAATCATATGGTAGACAGTGCAGCTTTATGGTGGAGTGTAGTTAAGCAAGGTCATGACAAGCCAGATTCTTGGAAAAGATTTCAACGGCTGGTTAAAAAGCACTTTTTACCCTCACAATTCAAGTCCAAAGTTAGGCACCAATGGGATACTTTGCATCAATTGGAAAAAGAAACTATGTCACAGTATGTAGAAAAGTTTTGGAATACTTTATTACAGGTGCAGGTTGTGGATAGAGTTAGTGAGAAGGATCAAAAAAGGAAGTTCATATCGGGCCTTAGATCTACCATTAGGGCCGATGTGAATATGTTTCGACCTCATTCACTATCTTCTGCAATATCCTTGGCAACTAATTCAGAACGTAAAAATGGTTTTCCTAAAGAGATTAAAGCACATGAGGGAACTTCTTCTAAACCATTTACTAAATCTTTTTATGCTTCAAAGAAGATGTATAAACCAGGTTATGACAAAAGCAAGGACGAGGCTAAAGGCAACCTGAGTACCAATAAGAAAGTCAATGGTGGCAAACCGAAGACATCGCCTATCAAATGTTTCAAGTGCCACAAAGAAGGTCACATAGCACCGAATTGTCCGGAGCGTACCAAGAATTCAACCCCAGCAGCAGCAGCTCGAGTCAACATGATTGAAGAAGATGACAATGAAGAAGAATCATTCGAGCAAGAGGGTAATTCCGATCCAGATTATTCAGAACAAGAAGGTAAACCTCATGTTCATTCTTTGCTTAAAATAAAAGGAACGATAAATGGACATGAAGTTCTTATTTTGCATGATGATGGTAGTACACATGATTTCATTTCTGAAAAGGTACTTAGAGCATTAAATCTTCATTCTTTACCTACGCACTATAAAGTCAAAGCAGCATTTACTGGAACAAAGTATAATTGCATGCAAGTAGTGAAAGATTTGGATTTATGCATCAAACCTTTAACAGAAAAGAGGGATTTCTTAGTTGCACCTTTACAAGGGGTAGATATAATTTTGGGTATGCCTTGGAGACACAAATACAATCCTATTATAGACTATGACACTCATAGTATTTCTCTAAGGAAGGACAATGAAAATATTATCCTTCAGTGTCAAGTCAAAGGAGAAATGAGTCCTTTGTTGAGTCACACTCAAGCAAAGAGAGCTCTAAGAAAAAGAGATAAGACTTATATGGTATGGGTTAACCAGCTTGATGCTAAGTTGGACACATCCAAAAGACCAAAGTTTGATTCTTTTATCTCCAAATTTAGTGACTGTTTCATGGAAGATCTGCCTCCAGGATTACCTAAGTCTAGGCCTGAGGATCATAGTATTGATTTATTGCCTGGAAATTCCCCGCCTTGTAAAGCTCCCTATAGAGTTAACAATTTAGAGCAAAGAGAAATCCAAAGCCAAATAGAAGACTTGCTAGAGAGAGGCCTTATTCGACCTAGTAGTTCACCTTTTGGAGCTCCAGTACTTCTTGTTAAGAAGAAGAATGGAACTTACCGAATGTGTGTAGACTATCGTGCATTGAATAAGATTACTGTCAAGAACAGATATCCTATTCCTAGGGTAGATGATCTTCTTGATAAGCTTAGAGGATCAAAGGTCTTTAGCAAGATTGACCTAAAGTCTGGGTATCATCAAGTCCGTATGACTCAATCTGACATATTCAAGACAGCTTTTAGAACCCAAACTGGTCATTATGAGTTTTTGGTTATGCCATTTGGTTTGACCAATGCTCCAGCTACTTTCAGCCGTATGATGAATCGTATATTCCTTAAGTTTCAAAGTTTTGTTATAGTTTTCTTTGATGACATTCTTGTTTTTAGCAAGGATCGACAAGAACATGAACAACACTTGGAACAAGTGTTCAATCTTTTGAGAGAAAATGAATTGTATGTCAATCCTGAAAAGAGTTCTTTCTTTCAAGAGGAGATTGAATACTTAGGACATATAGTATCGGCCGAAGGAATTCGTGTAGATCCTAAGAAAATTGAGTGTATTGCTTCTTGGCCTACGCCTAGAAACATACATGATCTTAGATCTTTTCTTGGCTTATGTAGTTATTATAGGAAGTTCGTCAAGAATTTTGCTTGTATTGCCAATCCTTTGACTGAACTCCTTAAGAAAGCTACAAATTTCAATTGGACTGATAAGCAAGATAAATCTTTTGCAACACTCAAGAATGCTTTAACACAAGCACCAGTTCTTACACTACCTGATTTTCAAAGACCATTCTTTATAGTAGTGACTGATGCTAGTGGCAAAGGATTTGGAGCTGTTCTTATGCAAGACAACCATCCTATTGCATATCAAAGTAGAAAGCTTAAGCCTGCAGAGCAAAATTATAGCACTTATGATAAGGAATTAGCAGCAGTAGTGCATGCTTTGAAAATCTGGAAGCATTACCTAATGGGCTCTGAATTTCTTATCAAGACAGACCAACAAAGCATTAGGCATTTGCTTACGCAACCTCTTATTTCAGATAGGCATATCAAATGGGCAGCTTTCATTCAAAGTTTCCAACCTATGATTCAATATCAACCTGGAAAAGAAAATGTTGTTGCCGATGCTTTGAGTCGAAGACCAAATATCAACAACATTTCTATAATTGAAAGTGAACCATTCGTTCTCATGAAAGAAACTTACGAAGTTGATCCAGATTTTTCTCAAATATGGATTAAATTGCGTGAAAACAATTGGACACCTCAAGGAAGTTATTCACATAATGATGGCTATCTTTTCTTTGAGAAAAGATTGTGTGTTACTCAACCTTACAGACAGCTTGTCTTGGAAGAGATGCACCAACCACCATTTGTGGGACATAGAGGAGTTTCTGCAACACTTCAAGTAGTTTCTCAAGAATTCTATTGGCCCTATTTGAAGAATGATGTAGCTAAGTTTGTAGCTGAATGTAACATTTGCCAAACAATCAAAAGCTACAAAGGCAAAGCTTTAGGATTGCTTATGCCTCTACCTATTCCTGATAGACCATGGGAACAAGTGTCTATGGATTTCATTACTGGCTTCCCTACTACTTCCAGTCACCATGACATGATTTGGACAATAGTGGACAGATTTAGTAAGCAAGCCTATTTCATTCCATGTAAAAAGACACTAACTTCTCAGCAAGCCGCGAACATATTTGTTAAGCAAATTTTTGTTCATCATGGTCTACCCAAAGTGATAGTTTCTGATAGAGATTCTAAATTTTGTAGTCACTTTTGGGTTGCTCTTTTCTCAAACTTAGGCACTAAGTTAGATTTTTCCACGGCATTCCATCCGGAATCGAATGGACAAACCGAAGTTACAAATAGCACTATCTTAGATATGCTTAGAGCCTATGTTTCCCAGCAACCTAGTGCATGGGATAAGTACATACACCTACTCCAATTTGCTTACAATAATACTCCTCATACTGCTACTGGTCGAGCACCATTTGAGATTATCTATGGAAGAGCATTGCCTATTCCGGCTACTAGACTCTCTCATAAAATAGAAGCAGCCGACCAATATGTTAGAGACTTTGATCGCATTCTATCTGAAGTGCGTGATTGTATTCAAAGAGCTCAAGAGAAGTATACATCTCAAGCAAATAGGAAGCGCAAAGATTTTTCATTTCAAGAAGGTGATTATGTACTCTTGAGAATTGAAAAGCGTCGATTAAAGAGTGTGGAAAAATTCCCTGCAGTGAAGCTAGCGCCTAGATATTATGGGCCATTTAAAATCCTTCAAAAGATTAATGATGTGGCCTATAGACTAGAGCTTCCATCTAATTGGAATATCCACAATTCTTTTCATATCCATCTCTTGAAACCTTTTCGAGGAACACTTCCTACTCACCCAACATATGAGGAACCACCTCTTATTGAAGGAGAGGAAGAAGTCTTAGTTCCTGATGCAATCATTGACCAAGAGATAACAACAACAAGGACAGGTAATCAATACTTCAAGTATCTTTTAACTTTTAAGAATCATCCACAAGAAGATGCTAAATGGATGCCTGAGAAATTTTTCCGAGTTTACCCTGAAATTCCTCATTCTTTTCAAACCCAGCAAATCCGCAATTGAGGACAATTGCAAACTCAAGCAAGAGGGATGTCATGAGAATATATTTTAAGTCCTCTAGAAAAATATTATTTATCCCCTCTTGAGTAATTTGGGGACGCCTAGATTACTCTTGCGCCATGCCGGCTAGGTTAATATCGTGGGTGACACCACTATAAATATTAATACGTGCGGTATATGACGTATGTTTGAGGCCACCTATGATTATTTCAGTTAGGTTTGTATGGCAGGGTGATTCCTGGGGTACTTACGCCTGGTAGTCATGAGTTGGTGATGATTTGTGCCTGTTTAATATTTGTGGGATTAATTTAATAATTAATTGGGCTTATATTTTCAGGTGATGAAGACTATGGGAATTGAAGAGTTTACTTTGGAAGAAATCTTGGATCATCACATTTCATTTTTGGCAAGCATAGTAGCTTGTAATCTTATTAAATGATTTTTCCATTTTGAACTTTAGGAAAGATACATTTATTTTTGTGGAATTTATTAAAGCCTATGGCTTTACCCTAGTCCCAATTTGACACTCTATTTTTGTTAAAGAAGAGTGCCGTGCTCTCTAAAAAGCACATCTTGTATTTTGGGGGCTATGGCCTAATTTTGGTAAAAAGGAAAGCTAATAAAGAAATACTCTTGTGTGGGGAGAGGCCACGCACAAGAGGGGGGAAGATTGCACCCAATATGGTCTTTTTGGAGCTAAGTATTTTTGTTTAAGTGTTTAATTTTTCAATTGCTTTGATTTAGTTGAAGCTAACAAGCAATGGTTTTTATGATTGAATTAATTCTCTATCTTTCCACAATCAATTCCTAGAATAAGATTCCGGTTGCAAAGAGAGTTCAAAAACTAGAAGGCACCATCAACATACAAGTGCATGTTGTTACTTAGAAATTCCCCAAACCCTAAAGCTCTAGCATGATGATAGTAGTAGGTTCTAGTTTTTACCCGCATCCTTGGCTTTCTGATTTTTCTTGTGCTTTTGAGGGATTTTCTCACATATGATTCATTTGAGGATTCTGCATCACTTTCCGTCATGATAATGTTGAAGAGGATTTTAAATTGTGATGTTTATTATTACATCATCACAATACCATACGATAGTGAAGTACAAAATCATATTGGATTAGCTCAAACCTTATCCATTCATATGAAGGCTATCCCTAAAACAGAGTTGACTTTGAGTGTTTCATTGAAGGTCTTCCCAAATGATTCACTTAAAATGCTTTGAACACAATGAATAGCAGTGATTTGCTAAGCTATTGAGCTCAACACCATCCAAAACAAGTGAGTAAATCACTGATATGAGCCTCAACACTCCAGACACTTTGAAAACTGATGAATGACTTGAAGCAGCAGCTACAGTGCATCAATGCTCATGAAATTCAATATGTATAAGCTTCATATCATTGCTAAAGTGCTCACCAAAGGAATTAGTAAACCATGGACCATGTCACCTGCTGTAGTCGATTTTTGCAGAAAAAAAGCACCGATTTGCAGGCGTAATGGCGACGCGATGCTGGCGATTGAACTCACGGGCAGCTACACGCTGAAAGCGCCGCCTCTTAGCTTTCTTTTGCACCAAAAAGTTTGTGAAATGGTTGAGTATTCAGCCCGCAATCAGCAAAAGACCAGGGTTATGTAGTTGAAGCTTCAATGGAAAGCTTCATTTTGATGAAAATGAAGACCATGGTTTAATGCCTTGAAGATGATGATGATAACTAGGCCTAGGAATGAAATGTGGCTCTGATACCATGTTAGAATACTTAATGTATGAATGAGCTTGATCTCATACTCAATGGATGAGCTATGGTGGATGGAAATGAGCCATATCATAAAGCTAGTAATTAAGCACTAGTTAAGCATGATTAGGGAGACTTAATCACAACATAATAACAACATGAATGGGGCAATAGAATTCGTGTTTCTTCATTAGGAATAGCCTCTTAAATAGGCATGATACAACCTTTACAAAGAGCCAAAAGGCATCTCCTAAAATCTCTCCATCTCCCCAAAGGTCATTGTCCTTTCACACACACAAGAGGTACTACATACATCATCAATTATGTCATGACAGAATCTACCTCATTTACTTGATCCTCTAGCTTTTACATTGCCTTTAACCTTAGGCCATGAAGTACCCTTCAACCTTAGTTCATTTGACATGACTTTGGATCATTCCTTCTAACACTATGCATGAAAATTAAAAATGATAAAAGTAACACTTTTAATATAAAAAAATTATCCTTTATGCATACTTCTATGCATGAAAATTAAAATTTAATAAAAGTAACACTTTTATGTTAAAATAATAATCTTTTATGCATAGCTCTATGCATGAAAATCAATGATGCATAATATAAAAATCAATTTCTCTATGATTACAATGAATATCTTTCAATTAATCTAGGATGATAATTCCTAGAATATGGTAGGAAGTCCTCTTTTTATGCTTTGAATGAAATTATTTTATGCATAATTTTTATAAAAATTTTGCCATAGCTCCGCTGCTATGACTGATAAATCTCAATTTTTCTAAGGGATAAAGCTTATCATTAAGGAAATAATTAAAATGATCTCTAATTGGATCATTAATCCATAATGGATTGAATCATCAATATACATAAACTAAAAGCATAGAAAAAAGCCATTAATTTGGCCTCAAGCATAGCTTAATCTTGGGTTAAGGAAAAGTTTTATGAAAAGCTTGATTTGGATTGAGAATGGGTCATGAGTATGACCATTTCTTGAGTGAGAGAGAGAAATTACATAAAAACCATTAGAATTTAAACATAAATGGAAATTAACTTCAATAGCATTTATTAAATTATGTAACTCTTCACTACTATTCACCAATTAACTTCAATAGCATTTAAAAAACCATACCAATTAAGCTTCTCAAGCTTGAGAGGGGTTGAGAAGAGAGAAACATTGAGAAATTATAGAAAAGATCAATATTCACTAATTACCTTACAAATTGCTTGATTCTTTGTTCACGGTAGAGGCCCCCAACCAATCAATTGGTTAAGTATGTTGATGGAGCCACAAATTGGGATTGAAGAAAGAGGGAAGCTCCAAAAACTAGTGAATTATTAAATGAATTCACAGTTCTTGGCTTAGGTGGAGTAGAGTAACGATGCATAAACACTATCTATTTTTCAACAAGGGGGAGGCTTCTATTTATAGGAAAAATTGAGCTCCTAACCAAACAAACTGATTCTAGAATTTTCTAAATCAGTTTAGTCAATATTTGACCATGTTTAGGTCGGTTAAGCTAACTTTTTGGAACTAGACTTGAATGAGGAGAGAGGAGAGATGAAATATCTCAATTTTTATGAGTTTAAAACTCATTCAAGCATGTGAAGTATGCACCTCCTTTAAAGAACTCCCCTTCCTTACATATGTGTCATAATGGAATCATTTTAATATTGCTCATAGTTTTTTTTACTAATAAACCTTGTACATTTTCAACTCTTCATCTTATGTGAAATATGCACCTCCTTTAAAGAACTCCCCTTCCTTACATATGTGTCATAATGGAATCATTTTAATATTGCTCATAGTTTTTTACTAATAAACCTTGTACATTTTCAACTCTTCATCTTATGTGAAATATGCACCTCCTTTAAAGAACTCCCCTTCCTTACATATGTGTCATAATGGAATCATTTTAATATTGCTCATAGTTTTTTTTACTAATAAACCTTGTACATTTTCAACTCTTCATCTTATGTGAGCATTTACTCATTTTTGGATACCCAAAATATCTCATATTTTTAATATTGCTCATAGTTTTTTACTAATAAACCTTGTACATTTTCAACTCTTCATCTTGTGTGAGCATTTACTCATTTTTTGGTATCTTCTTTTACAAATTGGATTTATCTCCTCCCTACACATGGATTGATGCTATTGGCCCATAGGAACCTTAATTGGACCATAATCTAAAAATTTCTGAAAATCTAGACCCTTAGGCTAAGGTCCTTTATACTCATTTCCAATTAATTCCAATTGCACATTGGAAAGATCTTTTTGAATTTCTGTTTCAGGGGAACTTATTTTAATAAGATGAGATAATTTTCTATCTAACAATATTAAAATTTTGAATATTCTCTCTCTAGAATATTTTCTCTCTCTAGGTTAAAACAGTTAGAAATAAGTCTTTTATATTTCTGAAGAGGGATTGATTACAGGGGAAGATACTAGACATCAAAAGGGGGGTTGGGGGAGGAATCTTACAATTCCAAATCTAGATGGAGTGGCCATAAGGGTGTCGATGATATCACTCCAAATCTTACAATTGTGACTCATAAAGAAAAGTGCCCTCAATGGCCTTAGTGCATCTAGCATTCCATATGTGCTAAGTTTGCAATACTAGCAATAGTCTCCCATGCACTGTCTAAGCTTTGTATTAGGGGGACGTATCCTATATCTCTTGTATATATGTCTTGAAGATGGCATTGCCAAGCAATTCCCTGACTGATCATAATGAGATCCCTATTATCTGTTGAAATATGCAAGTGAATGGGTGTGTGTGGAAACAAGCCCTTAGCAAGAGACTGTAAAAGGGAACCTGTAATTGAGTGGGTAGCAGCGAAAAGGTGAGAGGTATCTACTAATTAGAGAATCAAGGGTAGCATGAATGAATGTAGGGGTGTGGAAAGATTCTAGGAAAAGGTGCCCCCAGATGTAGGGGAGGTGGCACAAATCAAAGGAGAAATCAGTGGGATTAGATGCTTGGCATCTGGTGGATGTACAACCTATAAATTGAGGCATTGGCCTAATGAGCAATTGTTGATTTTTGAGTACCCATGCCTACATTATCATATAAGGTTAATTGTTCACTAATTTCATCTTAATCACATGCTAATTATGTTGATTCTTGCATTTGATCCACCATAGCTCATCACATTGCTGCAAATTTAACACTATCCTCATACCTAAGCTGTGTGCCCGATCGTGTCAGCCAAATGGTAGTAGCAAAAGAAATGTAAGCATACTTCCTCATCCTTTCATGGAGATGTGTTATTACAGTCCACATCTTACTATTATTATTTGCCGAGAAGGTGAGTGGGTGCTTGAATTTTTTGGATTTGTGTGTATTTTGGGAGGTGGTGTGCACGAGTGTGTGGTGGTCTAGCTACCTCAGTTAATTAACCAAGGTAAATGTTAGGAGTTTCATGGTGATATGACAAGGCTACCTTGCTCCTAGACCCATTGTTGTGTAGGGCTAGACTCTCAATCTGGATTCGAGTCCATCGTGCTGTCGTGGTGCAGATGATGAGGTTTTTGGGACAAAGAAGGTTTTCCCTTTGAAAAAGCCTTGAGCGTCTTACACTTTGAGTGGTGGGGTGTTGAGTTTAGGGTAAAAGACCCTTATTAAGGCTCCGAATTTGGTAGACCAAATGGTGGTGGCTACTAGGTCTTTGCTTTGGCATCATACTTGTCTCGGCTAGCCAGGGTACTCTTAGTAGGTACCCACTCCTTCTTGATGGTGACCTCCCTGAAGGGTCATTTTGGGGGGTGGATTTCATGTTTGTCGGCAAGGTTTAGGATTTCCATAATGATTAGAAGGGGTGGCCGATGTGTTAAGGTAAGAGGAGTATTATGACTTTGAGGATTGGATTCACGTTTTTGCAAAACAACCATGGATACTCATCCCCATTGAAGCTTGGGACAGGGTTTGCATGATTAGATGGTGTCGAAATTGCATCCATGTTCGTGCTTGATGCATTCGAAATGGAACCAATGGCAAAATTGAATCACCTTGAGTTAAAGTTTCCCCAAAAAGACTTCACATGAACCAGTGCTCTAATACCATGAGAAGGATGTGGGGGAGAGGGTTAGCTTGAACTCCTTGCAAGCAAACACAAATGCACAAGAATAGTCAATCACACAAGAGAGATAGATGACTAAATTTTCTTCTATTCTCTTCTCTTCGCTACAACCATATATAAAGAGATAAGAGTACATACTATAAGGAAAAGTATTATCCTATTATAACGTACAAAGGTCAATCCACGTTGTAAACCTAATTACATGAGCTGGTGCTATAACTATACTATAACTCTAGTACACCAAAGTGGCTGCACAACCTATAAACCACTGGTGACATATTCCCCATAATCTCATCCACCCAGCCAGTGGCGTAAATGTGGAAGCTATCACCTAGGCTGGTCATCAATGTTCGCAGCACTAGTTGAGCTCGATCTAGCTGCATGGCCCGCAATACTTGACATTGGGCCTAGCCACAACATGTTGTCTTGGTAGACATGGACCTCATTAGGTCACCCACCTCTCGCACCACCTGCGTGAATTTTATATGACCGTCGATTGTTTTGAAGCTGAATTATATATTGGAGCTAAACCTACATCTTGTTTTGAAGCTGAATTTTATATTGGAGCTAAACCTACATCTTGTATATTTATGTGAACCCCATAAATATACAATAAAAGAGAACATCATCCACAGAAGGCGATGGATCATGGCCACGGCTTGCATCGTCACATAAATGGGGAGGAAGAAGAAACGTAATGCTTGAGCTTTCCCCATGGAATGGTTACCGTATCCCTGGTGAGTGACGCACCCCGAACTTATCAAGATCCCAAGTCTTATCCTCCAATCATGAGAGCCATCACCTCAAATCCAAGTGGGTGTGGAGATCCAAAGCCAATTCCTTGTGAGCAACTGAGATGTGAGTAATCACATTGTCATAGACAAACTTGGCAGTAGATCATCTCTTATCAATATTTTCATAGACAAACTTGGCAGTAGATCATCTCTTATCAACATTCTATATAGCTTTGGCCTCAACGGACCCATACCTCCAATGCCAACTCCAAAGCTTAAGCAAGAATGGAGAGTAGTGGCTTCCACCTTGACTCATGTGCCGACACCATCTTCAAAAAAGTGGGTAGAGCCTTTGGACTCCAAGCAACAAGAGGAAATACCTTGCCCATATCCATCCCTATTTTCATTAAAGAAGTGCCACCCATGGTGCCAAACCCCTAAAGACAATTGTGCACACACTTCCGTGGCACTACCGAACAACCCCATGGCTCAAAAAGATCACTATGACCCCACAACACCAACTCGTAAGCTCTATAGAACTAGAAAGACGACGCTCAATCAAGCGTGCCAACAAAGAAGACCATGGCGGCACCCAAGCTTTCATTGTGGAATGGCCAAAATAATTATATGCCGTTGCCAATTGCGCATACGGTAAATATGTAATGTGGCCCTTCCCCAAGTGTACAGTTACTACCTTCACTGAAAATGAGAAAAACACAAAAAACCTAAAAACATATTGAGAATCATTAAAAAAACAACTAAAAACATGCACATGCACTGTCACACACACATGGTACACACACACACACATTCACACATTAACTTGAACGTGCATGTACACACACATTTGCACTTGCACGTGTATACCTTCACCTAATTGTACCTCGGGCACCCACCATGCACGTGCACACCCATTTACACTCACACACACACGTGAATCCCAAACAGTCACAATTGCACACTCACTTGCATTTTATAACTGGCACATGCATGTACCCCTCACACATTTACATTTACGCATCGGGCATGCAGATTTTTACCATATATATATGCACATGCATGCACGTGCACTACACCCACGTGCACCACATCCCATGCACATTTATGCCATGCATACACACTCATGGACACATTCACTTGTGCACAGCTTTGCTCTGTGCATACACATCATGCACATGCACTCACTTATGCACCACCCACACACATGCTCGTGCACACACCTTTGCACACGTACTGCTGCATTTGCACTTTATGCATGCATGCCCACTTGCTCATGTGTGTACCACGCATATTTACACTTACACGTGCCTACCCTACACCCATCTGCACCTTGCACATCGTGCACATGGGCCCATGTGCATGCACATGTGTACACACCATTCGCTCGTGCATGTGTGCGCACATGCACCTCACGTACACACTTGTGCATACCCATTCCATCTCGTGCATGTATAACGTGCATCCGCGTACATGCATCTATGCATACCCAACGCCACATCCCCTCTCAACAAAATAAACCCTACTCCCATCAAATTCTTTTAAAAATTTTCCACCCCTTTATTGAGTGAATTCCCTAGGTAAATTCCCTAGCCAACTAGCTATGATTCTTTCACACAAGTGTTGATACCATTGGTAGTCCTTAACTCCCAAATGTAAGGATTTGGAGATAACCACAAAGCTATGAATTAACAAGTCAACATTGTATGCATAGGTATGTGTTAGTGAGATCTAAGTCAAGATTCAAGTTCGTCATTGTAAGTATTCATATTTTGCAATGTGCAATAGATTAGGTCTATCTCTCCACTATTGTGCCTTGCTCAATTTGGATTAGTTTTAATCTCTCATGTGCTAAAATTTATGTTTTTAACTCATTTTACCATATAAAATCTTAGCTTAGGTGTAACAACCTAGGTAGAAGACAACACTATAATTTCGGGTCAACATTGGTGTGGAGTAGCGAGATATTCAATCTAAATGTGTATTTTGGATTTGTATTGTGAGGGGAGGCAAGGGTCTCCCAATCTATGGGGTTTCTATATGCAAACATGTATTTGTAAAAGTGATTTGTGAAAGGGTTCTGTGGTAGCACGAATGGGTCACATGGGCTAGACATACATTGTGTACTAGTCACATGAATTAGATAGATTTTGCATGGTTTGAGTGGTCTCACATGCTTTGTATGGTGTACGCATGGGTTGTGTGATGGGAATCGTGTGTATAAAATGAATGCTCAAGTGTTGGGGCCATGTGGTCATCTTTATGTCTATGTGTGATTGCCTTGGCATTCTCTTCTGCTTTCACATGTTTCAATTATGGTTGCAGGCGCTCGCCTTAGTTGGTGTGCCTTGTGTCTATTCTAACTTTGTTGTTTTGCTCCACTAGCTTCTTTGTGCTGGTGTTTCTCTTGCTACCTTTGTTTGCGCTCTTTGATGGCTTTATCTTTTTTTCCCATTGTGAGCCTTCTTTTATCTTGTGTGGCATTTTATGCTTATTCTTAGGCATTGTGCTGTTCTTGCATTCTTTATCTTTTCTTATTATTTTTATAACCCCACTCTCTCATAAACTGGTTGCACTTTCTCTCTAGAGCCCCCCTCAAAGGTCCATGGATTCTAGATAAAGTGTCCCCATGAGGGTGTGGATGATACCATTCCAAATCTAGATGAAGTGGCAATGAGGGTGTGGATGATATCACTCCAAATCTTACAATTGTGACTCATAAAAAAAAGTGCCCTCAATGGCCTTAGTGCATCTAGCATTCCATATGTGCTAAGTTTGCAATACTAGCAATAGTCTCCCATGCACTGTCTAAGCTTTGTATTAGGGGGACGTATCCTATATCTCTTGTATATATGTCTTGAAGATGGCGTTGCCAAGCAATTCCCTGACTGATCATAATGAGATCCCTATTATCTGTTGAAATATGCAAGTGAATGGGTGTGTGTGGAAACAAGCCCTTAGCAAGAGACTGTAAAAGGGAACCTGTAATTGAGTGGGTAGCAGTGAAAAGGTGAGAGGTATCTACTAATTAGAGAATCAAGGGTAGCATGAATGAATGTAGGGGTGTGGAAAGATTCTAGGAAAAGGTGCCCCTAGATGTAGGGGAGGTGGCACAAATCAAAGGAGAAATCAGTGGGATTAGATGCTTGGCATCTGGTGGATGTACAACCTATAAATTGAGGCATTGGCCTAATGAGCAATTGTTGATTTTTGAGTACCCATGCCTACATTATCATATAAGGTTAATTGTTCACTAATTTTATCTTAATCACATGCTAATTATGTTGATTCTTGCATTTGATCCACCATAGCTCATCACATTGCTGCAAATTTAACACTATCCTCATACCTAAGCTGTGTGCCCGATCGTGTTAGCCAAATGGTAGTAGCAAAAGAAATGTAAGCATACTTCCTCATCCTTTCATGGAGATGTGTTATTACAGTCCACATCTTACTATTATTATTTGCCGAGAAGGTGAGTGGGTGTTTGAATTTTTTGGATTTGTGTGTATTTTGGGAGGTGGTGTGCACAAGTGTGTGGTGGTCTAGCTACCTCAGTTAATTAACCAAGGTAAATGTTAGGAGTTTCATGGTGATATGACAAGGCTACCTTGCTCCTAGACCCATTGTTGTGTAGGGCCAGACTCTCAATCTGGATTCGAGTCCATCGTGCTGTCGTGGTGCAGATGATGAGGTTTTTGGGACAAAGAAGGTTTTCCCTTTGAAAAAGCCTTGAGCGTCTTACACTTTGAGTGGTGGGGTGTTGAGTTTAGGGTAAAAGACCCTTATTAAGGCTCCGAATTTGGTAGACCAAATGGTGGTGGCTACTAGGTCTTTGCTTTGGCATCATACTTGTCTCGGCTAGCCAGGGTACTCTTAGTAGGTACCCACTCCTTCTTGATGGTGACCTCCCTGAAGGGTCATTTTGGGGGGTGGATTTCATGTTTGTCGGCAAGGTTTAGGATTTCCATAATGATTAGAAGGGGTGGCCGATGTGTTAAGGTAAGAGGAGTATTATGACTTTGAGGATTGGATTCACGTTTTTGCAAAACAACCATGGATACTCATCCCCATTGAAGCTTGGGACAGGGTTTGCATGATTAGATGGTGTCGAAATTGCATCCATGTTCGTGCTTGATGCATTCGAAATGGAACCAATGGCAAAATTGAATCACCTTGAGTTAAAGTTTCCCCAAAAAGACTTCACATGAACCAGTGCTCTAATACCATGAGAAGGATGTGGGGGAGAGGGTTAGCTTGAACTCCTTGCAAGCAAACACAAATGCACAAGAATAGTCAATCACACAAGAGAGATAGATGACTAAATTTTCTTCTATTCTCTTCTCTTCGCTACAACCATATATAAAGAGATAAGAGTACATACTATAAGGAAAAGTACTATCCTATTATAACGTACAAAGGTCAATCCACATTGTAAACCTAATTACATGAGCTGGTGCTATAACTATACTATAACTCTAGTACACCAAAGTGGCTGCACAACCTATAAACCACTGGTGACATATTCCCCATAATCTCATCCACCCAGCCAGTGGCGTAAATGTGGAAGCTATCACCTAGGCTGGTCATCAATGTTCGCAGCACTAGTTGAGCTCGATCTAGCTGCATGGCCCGCAATACTTGACATTGGGCCTAGCCACAACATGTTGTCTTGGTAGACATGGACCTCATTAGGTCACCCACCTCTCGCACCACCTGCGTGAATTTTATACGACCGTCGATTGTTTTGAAGCTGAATTTTATATTGAAGCTAAACCTACATCTTGTATATTTATGTGAACCCCATAAATATACAATAAAAGAGAACATCATCCACAGAAGGCGATGGATCATGGCCACGGCTTGCATCGTCACATAAATGGGGAGGAAGAAGAAACGTAATGCTTGAGCTTTCCCCATGGAATGGTTACCGTATCCCTGGTGGGTGACGCACCCCGAACTTATCAAGATCCCAAGTCTTATCCTCCAATCATGAGAGCCATCACCTCAAATCCAAGTGGGTGTGGAGATCCAAAGCCAATTCCTGGTGAGCAACTGAGATGTGAGTAATCACATTGTCATAGACAAACTTGGCAGTAGATCATCTCTTATCAATATTTTCATAGACAAACTTGGCAGTAGATCATCTCTTATCAACATTCTATATAGCTTTGGCCTCAACGGACCCATACCTCCAATGCCAACTCCAAAGCTTAAGCAAGAATGGAGAGTAGTGGCTTCCACCTTGACTCATGTGCCGACACCATCTTCAAAAAAGTGGGTAGAGCCTTTGGACTCCAAGCAACAAGAGGAAATACCTTGCCCATATCCATCCCTATTTTCATTAAAGAAGTGCCACCCATGGTGCCAAACCCCTAAAGACAATTGTGCACACACTTCCGTGGCACTACCGAACAACCCCATGGCTCAAAAAGATCACTATGACCCCACAACACCAACTCGTAAGCTCTATAGAACTAGAAAGACGGCGCTCAATCAAGCGTGCCAACAAAGAAGACCATGGCGGCACCCAAGCTTTCATTGTGGAATGGCCAAAATGATTATATGCCGTTGCCAATTGCGCATACGGTAAATATGTAATGTGGCCCTTCCCCAAGTGTACAGTTACTACCTTCACTGAAAATGAGAAAAACACAAAAAACCTAAAAACATATTGAGAATCATTAAAAAAACAACTAAAAACATGCACATGCACTGTCACACACACATTCACACATTAACTTGAACGTGCATGTACACACACATTTGCACTTGCACGTGTATACCTTCACCTAATTGTACCTCGGGCACCCACCATGCACGTGCACACCCATTTACACTCACACACACACGTGAATCCCAAACAGTCACAATTGCACACTCACTTGCATTTTATAACTGGCACATGCATGTACCCCTCACACATTTACATTTACGCATCGGGCATGCAGATTTTTACCATATATATATGCACATGCATGCACGTGCACTACACCCACGTGCACCACATCCCATGCACATTTATGCCATGCATACACACTCATGGACACATTCACTTGTGCACAGCTTTGCTCTGTGCATACACATCATGCACATGCACTCACTTATGCACCACCCACACACATGCTCGTGCACACACCTTTGCACACGTACTGCTGCATTTGCACTTTATGCATGCATGCCCACTTGCTCATGTGTGTACCACGCATATTTACACTTACACGTGCCTACCCTACACCCATCTGCACCTTGCACATCGTGCACATGGGCCCATGTGCATGCACATGTGTACACACCATTCGCTCGTGCATGTGTGCGCACATGCACCTCACGTACACACTTGTGCATACCCATTCCATCTCGTGCATGTATAACGTGCATCCGCGTACATGCATCTATGCATACCCAACGCCACATCCCCTCTCAACAAAATAAACCCTACTCCCATCAAATTCTTTTAAAAATTTTCCACCCCTTTATTGAGTGAATTCCCTAGGTAAATTCCCTAGCCAACTAGCTATGATTCTTTCACACAAGTGTTGATACCATTGGTAGTCCTTAACTCCCAAATGTAAGGATTTGGAGATAACCACAAAGCTATGAATTAACAAGTCAACATTGTATGCATAGGTATGTGTTAGTGAGATCTAAGTCAAGATTCAAGTTCGTCATTGTAAGTATTCATATTTTGCAATGTGCAATAGATTAGGTCTATCTCTCCACTATTGTGCCTTGCTCAATTTGGATTAGTTTTAATCTCTCATGTGCTAAAATTTATGTTTTTAACTCATTTTACCATATAAAATCTTAGCTTAGGTGTAACAACCTAGGTAGAAGACAACACTATAATTTCGGGTCAACATTGGTGTGGAGTAGCGAGATATTCAATCTAAATGTGTATTTTGGATTTGTATTGTGAGGGGAGGCAAGGGTCTCCCAATCTATGGGGTTTCTATATGCAAACATGTATTTGTAAAAGTGATTTGTGAAAGGGTTCTGTGGTAGCACGAATGGGTCACATGGGCTAGACATACATTGTGTGCTAGTCACATGAATTAGATAGATTTTGCATGGTTTGAGTGGTCTCACATGCTTTGTATGGTGTACGCATGGGTTGTGTGATGGGAATCGTGTGTATAAAATGAATGCTCAAGTGTTGGGGCCATGTGGTCATCTTTATGTCTATGTGTGATTGCCTTGGCATTCTCTTCTGCTTTCACATGTTTCAATTATGGTTGCAGGCGCTCGCCTTAGTTGGTGTGCCTTGTGTCTATTCTAACTTTGTTGTTTTGCTCCACTAGCTTCTTTGTGCTGGTGTTTCTCTTGCTACCTTTGTTTGCGCTCTTTGATGGCTTTATCTTTTTTTCCCATTGTCAGCCTTCTTTTATCTTGTGTGGCATTTTATGCTTATTCTTAGGCATTGTGCTGTTCTTGCATTCTTTATCTTTTCTTATTATTTTTATAACCCCACTCTCTCATAAACTGGTTGCACCTTCTCTCTAGAGCCCCCCTCAAAGGTCCATGGATTCTAGATAAAGTGTCCCCATGAGGGTGTGGATGATACCATTCCAAATCTAGATGGAGTGGCCATGAGGGTGTGGATGATATCACTCCAAATCTTACAATTGTGACTCATAAAGAAAAGTGCCCTCAATGGCCTTAGTGCATCTAGCATTCCATATGTGCTAAGTTTGCAATACTAGCAATAGTCTCCCATGCACTGTCTAAGCTTTGTATTAGGGGGACGTATCCTATATCTCTTGTATATATGTCTTGAAGATGGCGTTGCCAAGCAATTCCCTGACTGATCATAATGAGATCCCTATTATCTGTTGAAATATGCAAGTGAATGGGTGTGTGTGGAAACAAGCCCTTAGCAAGAGACTGTAAAAGGGAACCTGTAATTGAGTGGGTAGCAGCGAAAAGGTGAGAGGTATCTACTAATTAGAGAATCAAGGGTAGCATGAATGAATGTAGGGGTGTGGAAAGATTCTAGGAAAAGGTGCCCCCAGATGTAGGGGAGGTGGCACAAATCAAAGGAGAAATCAGTGGGATTAGATGCTTGGCATCTGGTGGATGTACAACCTATAAATTGAGGCATTGGCCTAATGAGCAATTGTTGATTTTTGAGTACCCATGCCTACATTATCATATAAGGTTAATTGTTCACTAATTTCATCTTAATCACATGCTAATTATGTTGATTCTTGCATTTGATCCACCATAGCTCATCACATTGCTGCAAATTTAACACTATCCTCATACCTAAGCTGTGTGCCCGATCATGTCAGCCAAATGGTAGTAGCAAAAGAAATGTAAGCATACTTCCTCATCCTTTCATGGAGATGTGTTATTACAGTCCACATCTTACTATTATTATTTGCCGAGAAGGTGAGTGGGTGTTTGAATTTTTTGGATTTGTGTGTATTTTGGGAGGTGGTGTGCACGAGTGTGTGGTGGTCTAGCTACCTCAGTTAATTAACCAAGGTAAATGTTAGGAGTTTCATGGTGATATGACAAGGCTACCTTGCTCCTAGACCCATTGTTGTGTAGGGCTAGACTCTCAATCTGGATTCGAGTCCATCGTGCTGTCGTGGTGCAGATGATGAGGTTTTTGGGACAAAGAAGGTTTTCCCTTTGAAAAAGCCTTGAGCGTCTTACACTTTGAGTGGTGGCGTGTTGAGTTTAGGGTAAAAGACCCTTATTAAGGCTCCGAATTTGGTAGACCAAATGGTGGTGGCTACTAGGTCTTTTGGCATCATACTTGTCTCGGCTAGCCAGGGTACTCTTAGTAGGTACCCACTCCTTCTTGATGGTGACCTCCCTGAAGGGTCATTTTGGGGGGTGGATTTCATGTTTGTCGGCAAGGTTTAGGATTTCCATAATGATTAGAAGGGGTGGCCGATGTGTTAAGGTAAGAGGAGTATTATGACTTTGAGGATTAGATTCACGTTTTTGCAAAACAACCATGGATACTCATCCCCATTGAAGCTTGGGACAGGGTTTGCATGATTAGATGGTGTCGAAATTGCATCCATGTTCGTGCTTGATGCATTCGAAATGGAACCAATGGCAAAATTGAATCACCTTGAGTTAAAGTTTCCCCAAAAAGACTTCACATGAACCAGTGCTCTAATACCATGAGAAGGATGTGGGGGAGAGGGTTAGCTTGAACTCCTTGCAAGCAAACACAAATGCACAAGAATAGTCAATCACACAAGAGAGATAGATGACTAAATTTTCTTCTATTCTCTTCTCTTCGCTACAACCATATATAAAGAGATAAGAGTACATACTATAAGGAAAAGTACTATCCTATTATAACGTACAAAGGTCAATCCACGTTGTAAACCTAATTACATGAGCTGGTGCTATAACTATACTATAACTCTAGTACACCAAAGTGGCTGCACAACCTATAAACCACTGGTGACATATTCCCCATAATCTCATCCACCCAGCCAGTGACGTAAATGTGGAAGCTATCACCTAGGCTGGTCATCAATGTTCGCAGCACTAGTTGAGCTCGATCTAGCTGCATGGCCCGCAATACTTGACATTGGGCCTAGCCACAACATGTTGTCTTGGTAGACATGGACCTCATTAGGTCACCCACCTCTCGCACCACCTGCGTGAATTTTATATGACCGTCGATTGTTTTGAAGCTGAATTTTATATTGGAGCTAAACCTACATCTTGTTTTGAAGCTGAATTTTATATTGGAGCTAAACCTACATCTTGTATATTTATGTGAACCCCATAAATATACAATAAAAGAGAACATCATCCACAGAAGGCGATGGATCATGGCCACGGCTTGCATCGTCACATAAATGGGGAGGAAGAAGAAACGTAATGCTTGAGCTTTCCCCATGGAATGGTTACCGTATCCCTGGTGAGTGACGCACCCCAAACTTATCAAGATCCCAAGTCTTATCCTCCAATCATGAGAGCCATCACCTCAAATCCAAGTGGGTGTGGAGATCCAAAGCTAATTCCTTGTAAACAACTAAGATGTGAGTAATCACATTGTCATAGACAAACTTGGCAGTAGATCATCTCTTATCAATATTTTCATAGACAAACTTGGCAGTAGATCATCTCTTATCAACATTCTATATAGCTTTGGCCTCAACGGACCCATACCTCCAATGCCAACTCCAAAGCTTAAGCAAGAATGGAGAGTAGTGGCTTCCACCTTGACTCATGTGCCGACACCATCTTCAAAAAAGTGGGTAGAGCCTTTGGACTCCAAGCAACAAGAGGAAATACCTTGCCCATATCCATCCCTATTTTCATTAAAGAAGTGCCACCCATGGTGCCAAACCCCTAAAGACAATTGTGCACACACTTCCGTGGCACTACCGAACAACCCCATGGCTCAAAAAGATCACTATGACCCCACAACACCAACTCGTAAGCTCTATAGAACTAGAAAGACGACGCTCAATCAAGCGTGCCAACAAAGAAGACCATGGCGGCACCCAAGCTTTCATTGTGGAATGGCCAAAATGATTATATGCCGTTGCCAATTGCGCATACGGTAAATATGAAATGTGGCCCTTCCCCAAGTGTACAGTTACTACCTTCACTGAAAATGAGAAAAACACAAAAAACCTAAAAACATATTGAGAATCATTAAAAAAACAACTAAAAACATGCACATGCACTGTCACACACACATGGTACACACACACACACATTCACACATTAACTTGAACGTGCATGTACACACACATTTGCACTTGCACGTGTATACCTTCACCTAATTGTACCTCGGGCACCCACCATGCACGTGCACACCCATTTACACTCACACACACACGTGAATCCCAAACAGTCACAATTGCACACTCACTTGCATTTTATAACTGGCACATGCATGTACCCCTCACACATTTACATTTACGCATCGGGCATGCAGATTTTTACCATATATATATGCACATGCATGCACGTGCACTACACCCACGTGCACCACATCCCATGCACATTTATGCCATGCATACACACTCATGGACACATTCACTTGTGCACAGCTTTGCTCTGTGCATACACATCATGCACATGCACTCACTTATGCACCACCCACACACATGCTCGTGCACACACCTTTGCACACGTACTGCTGCATTTGCACTTTATGCATGCATGCCCACTTGCTCATGTGTGTACCACGCATATTTACACTTACACGTGCCTACCCTACACCCATCTGCACCTTGCACATCGTGCACATGGGCCCATGTGCATGCACATGTGTACACACCATTCGCTCGTGCATGTGTGCGCACATGCACCTCACGTACACACTTGTGCATACCCATTCCATCTCGTGCATGTATAACGTGCATCCGCGTACATGCATCTATGCATACCCAACGCCACATCCCCTCTCAACAAAATAAACCCTACTCCCATCAAATTCTTTTAAAAATTTTCCACCCCTTTATTGAGTGAATTCCCTAGGTAAATTCCCTAGCCAACTAGCTATGATTCTTTCACACAAGTGTTGATACCATTGGTAGTCCTTAACTCCCAAATGTAAGGATTTGGAGATAACCACAAAGCTATGAATTAACAAGTCAACATTGTATGCATAGGTATGTGTTAGTGAGATCTAAGTCAAGATTCAAGTTCGTCATTGTAAGTATTCATATTTTGCAATGTGCAATAGATTAGGTCTATCTCTCCACTATTGTGCCTTGCTCAATTTGGATTAGTTTTAATCTCTCATGTGCTAAAATTTATGTTTTTAACTCATTTTACCATATAAAATCTTAGCTTAGGTGTAACAACCTAGGTAGAAGACAACACTATAATTTCGGGTCAACATTGGTGTGGAGTAGCGAGATATTCAATCTAAATGTGTATTTTGGATTTGTATTGTGAGGGGAGGCAAGGGTCTCCCAATCTATGGGGTTTCTATATGCAAACATGTATTTGTAAAAGTGATTTGTGAAAGGGTTCTGTGGTAGCACGAATGGGTCACATGGGCTAGACATACATTGTGTGCTAGTCACATGAATTAGATAGATTTTGCATGGTTTGAGTGGTCTCACATGCTTTGTATGGTGTACGCATGGGTTGTGTGATGGGAATCGTGTGTATAAAATGAATGCTCAAGTGTTGGGGCCATGTGGTCATCTTTATGTCTATGTGTGATTGCCTTGGCATTCTCTTCTGCTTTCACATGTTTCAATTATGGTTGCAGGCGCTCGCCTTAGTTGGTGTGCCTTGTGTCTATTCTAACTTTGTTGTTTTGCTCCACTAGCTTCTTTGTGCTGGTGTTTCTCTTGCTACCTTTGTTTGCGCTCTTTGATGGCTTTATCTTTTTTTCCCATTGTTAGCCTTCTTTTATCTTGTGTGGCATTTTATGCTTATTCTTAGGCATTGTGGTGTTCTTGCATTCTTTATCTTTTCTTATTATTTTTATAACCCCACTCTCTCATAAACTGGTTGCACTTTCTCTCTAGAGCCCTCCTCAAAGGTCCATGGATTCTAGATAAAGTGTCCCCATGAGGGTGTGGATGATACCATTCCAAATCTAGATGGAGTGGCCATGAGGGTGTGGATGATATCACTCCAAATCTTACAATTGTGACTCATAAAGAAAAGTGCCCTCAATGGCCTTAGTGCATCTAGCATTCCATATGTGCTAAGTTTGCAATACTAGCAATAGTCTCCCATGCACTGTCTAAGCTTTGTATTAGGGGGACGTATCCTATATCTCTTGTATATATGTCTTGAAGATGGCATTGCCAAGCAATTCCCTGACTGATCATAATGAGATCCCTATTATCTGTTGAAATATGCAAGTGAATGGGTGTGTGTGGAAACAAGCCCTTAGCAAGAGACTGTAAAAGGGAACCTGTAATTGAGTGGGTAGCAGCGAAAAGGTGAGAGGTATCTACTAATTAGAGAATCAAGGGTAGCATGAATGAATGTAGGGGTGTGGAAAGATTCTAGGAAAAGGTGCCCCCAGATGTAGGGGAGGTGGCACAAATCAAAGGAGAAATCAGTGGGATTAGATGCTTGGCATCTGGTGGATGTACAACCTATAAATTGAGGCATTGGCCTAATGAGCAATTGTTGATTTTTGAGTACCCATGCCTACATTATCATATAAGGTTAATTGTTCACTAATTTCATCTTAATCACATGCTAATTATGTTGATTCTTGCATTTGATCCACCATAGCTCATCACATTGCTGCAAATTTAACACTATCCTCATACCTAAGCTGTGTGCCCGATCGTGTCAGCCAAATGGTAGTAGCAAAAGAAATGTAAGCATACTTCCTCATCCTTTCATGGAGATGTGTTATTACAGTCCACATCTTACTATTATTATTTGCCGAGAAGGTGAGTGGGTGTTTGAATTTTTTGGATTTGTGTGTATTTTGGGAGGTGGTGTGCACGAGTGTGTGGTGGTCTAGCTACCTCAATTAATTAACCAAGGTAAATGTTAGGAGTTTCATGGTGATATGACAAGGCTACCTTGCTCCTCTAGTACACCAAAGTGGTTGCACAACCTATAAACCACTGGCGACATATTCCCCATAATCTCATCCACCCAGCCAGTGGCGTAAATGTGGAAGTTAGCACACCTAGGCTGGTCATCAATGTTCACAACACTAGTTGAGCTCGATCTAGCTGCATGGCCTGCCTTACTTGACATTGGGCCTAGCCACAACATGTTGTCTTGGCAGACATGGACCTCATTAGGTCACCCACCTCTCGCACCACCTGCGTGAATTTTATATAACCATCGATTGTTTTGAAGCTGAATTTTATATTGGAGCTAAACCTACCACTTGTATATTTATGTGAACCCCATAAATATTCAATAAAAGAGAACATCATCCTCAAAAGGCGATGGATCATGGCCATGGCTTGCATCGTCACACAACTGGTGGGGGGGAAGAAGAAACGTCAGGGCTTTCCCCATGGAATGGTTACCGTATCCCTAGTGGGTAAGGCACCCCGAAATTATCAACATCCCAAGTCTTGTCCTCCAATCATGAGAGCCATCACCTCAAATCCAAGTGGGTGTGGAGATACAAAGCCAATTCCTTGTGAGCAACTGAGATGTGGGTTATCACATTTTCATAGACAAACTTGGCAGTAGATCATCTCTTATCAACATTTTCATAGACAAACTTGGTAGTAGATCATCTCTTATCAGCATTCTATATAGCTTTGGCCTTAACGGACCCATAATACCTCCAATGCCAACTCCAAAGCTTAAGCAAGAATGGAGAGTAGTGGCTTGCACCTTGACTCATGTGCTGACACCATCTTCAAAAAAGTCGGGAGCCTTTGGACTCCAAGCAACAAGAGGAAATACCTTGCCCATATCCATCCCTATTTTCATTAAAGAGGTGCCACCCATGGTGCCAAACCCTAAAGACAATTGTGCACACACTTTCGTGGCACTACCGGAGCAACCCCATGGCTCAAAAAGATCACTATGTTCCCACAACACTTGTATGTGCCACAAAACAACACCAAATCGTAAGCTCTGTAGAACTAGAAAGACAACGCTCAATCAAGCGTGCCAACAAAGATGACCATGGCGGCACCCAAGCTTTCATTGTGGAATGGAAAATGATTATGTGCTGTTGCCAATTGCGCATACGGCAAATATGTAATGTGGCCCTTCCCCAAGTGTACAGTTACTACCTTCACTGAAAATGAGAAAAACACAAAAAACCTAAAAACATATTGAGAATCATTAAAAAACAGCTAAAAACATGCACATGTGGTGTCACACGCACATGGTACACACACACATTCACACATTATCTCGAACGTGCATGTACACACACATTTGTGTATATACACCTTCACCTAATTGTGCCTCGGGCACCCACCTTCACGCACGTGCACACCCATTTACACACACACACACGTGGACCCCACACAATCACAATTGCACATGTGAGATCCCTGTTCCCATCGAGCAATGGATTTGGGGTACTAGCAGCGGAAGTAGCACTTCTCGCATGGGACAGGGGTCCCACATTCGGGGCCTAGCCCACGAATATCCGGACAAGAGACTAATCCGTCGGTTTCTCCAAAACTGAACCCGAAAAAACTTCCTTTACCCGGAAAGCACGAGCGATTCCACCAGGATAACTCTTTACTCTAACGTAGTCAAGACCATTACTAATCCAACTGATCTGACTGCACCTATAAAGGTACTCGGTCAGATTAAGGAAGAAACTTGCACTTGGATCATTGGGATCAACCCTTTTTTCCCCATCAAGAGGCACAGTCGTTGATTCCTATCCATAGAACAATTACTATCCGAGATTTACTTCATCTATCGTAATAACAAAAATTGAGTCTCGATTTACGGATCCATCAGTCCAGCCTAACCCCATCCAGTCCCATGGGTTAGCCAACCTCCCAACCACTGTAGTGATGCAATCCAATTAGGAATTTGGTTAGGTTTTGTCCCGGGTGTACTGAGGAAAAGAGTTCCAAGGTCCCCTAGCCGGAAGTTCATGCAAACATAAAACTAGTCACTCCACTTACACACCCAATATGAAATTGCCTTTTTCTCAGCATCAGCTAACTTTAAAACAATCCTTTAATGAACCCATTATGTCACTGATGACAATCCTCAAAGTCTCTGGTTGAATCCTTATTTCCAGTCATTCATTCATCGGTATACTTATGGCATCATTGGAACCAGAACGCTCACCACCTGTTCACTCTCAGGGGCCTTTTCCATAGTTCCTAGCTCATAGTAACTGGCAATATATTCACATAACAGAATGGAATCTCCATGGAAGATCAGCAAGATCAACCCACAGATCCATATAAAAGAGCCATGGACTCATCCGTTGAGGACCAGCAAGGTCAATTAACCAGATCCATGCTCGGTTTCAGAAAACAACTTTTATTCCTTGTTCCAATATCTTCCATGATGCACGTCTGGGTATCTTTGGCGACCTAGAGCCCGAGCACCGTATGGTCAGCACCCTCTAGGATCCTTCGCAGGTGTGTATACATCCACATCCACATTCTCATTCACATCCATACTCCTACATCTACATGTATACATCCACATCTCCATGTATACATCCACATCCACATTCTCATTCACATCCATACTTCTACATCTACATGTTTACATCCGCATCCACATTCTCATTCACACCCATACATCTACCTCTACATCCACATTCACATTTATACATTCATTTCCACATTCCCATTCATATAATCACATACACCTTCACATCTATTCTTTTACATCACATCCATTCTCGCCCTATCATAGCCCATATACATCTTATCTCATCACATACACCTCTTATCTCATCCCATACACATCTTATCACATCTTAACTCATCTTATCACATCCTAACTCATTCCATAAGTATCTTATCACATCTCATCACATCTCATACACCTCTTATCACATCTCATCACATCTCATACATCTCATACACCTCTTATCACATCCTAACTCATCTTATCACATCCTAACTCATCTCATATACATCTTATCACATCTTAACTCATCTTATCACATCCTAACTCATCCCATATGTATCTTATCATATCGTAACTCATCTTATCACATCCTAACTCATCCCATAAGTATCTTATCACATCTCATCACATCTTATCCCTTCCCATATCTATTTATAGAATACAAGGGAATTCTTATATTGATATAAGATTTCTTTACGCATCTAATCATGCATAAATTCCATTTAAGGAGACTAACACTTTCGAAATAAAAATCAATCTTTTATGCATCTTCCTATGCATAAATTCATTTTAAATGAGACTGACACTTTGAATTAAAATTTAATCTTTTATGCATCTTCCTATGCATAAATTCACTTTAGATGAGAATGACACTTTTGAATTAAAATCAATCTTTTATGCATCTTCTTATGCATAGATTCAATTTAGATGAGAATAACACTTTTGAATTAAAATCAATATTTTATGCATCCTCTTATGCATAAAATTCAAATGTGATAAAAGTAACACTTTTATAATAAAATAATCATATTTTTGTAATATTTTTACAATAAAATAATATAAAAAAAATTTCACCTCTATGCACAAAATTCAATATGGTAAAAGTAACATTTTTATAATAAAATAATCATTTTTTTCCTTTACAGTTTTATAATAAAATAATCATTTTTTTCATACCTCTATGAAATTCAATTATGCTAAAAGTAACTCTTTTATAATAAAATATTCATCTTTTATGCATACCTCTGCATGAAATTTAATTATGCTAAAAGTAACACTTTTATAATAAAATATTCATCTTTTATGCATACCTGTATGCATGAAATTCAATTATGCTAAAAGTAACACTTTTATAATAAAATATTCATCTTTTATGCATACCTCTATGCACGAAATTCAATATGGTAAAAGTAACATTTTTATAATAAAATAATTATTTTTTTCTTTACAGTTTTATAATAAAATAATCATTTTTTTCATACCTCTATGAAATTCAATTATGCTAAAAGTAACACTTTTATAATAAAATATTCATCTTTTATGCATACCTCTGCATGAAATTCAATTATGCTAAAAGTAACACTTTTATAATAAAATATTCATCTTTTATGCATACCTCTATGCATGAAATTCAATTATGCTAAAAGTAACACTTTTATAATAAAATAATCATCTTTTATGCATACCTCTATGCATGAAATTCAATTATGCTAAAAGTAACACTTTTATAATAAAATAATCATTATAAAAACTGGACATTAATCAATTAACCATTCACCTAGGATAGAGAATGGTTGGTTTTGTTAGAAAAGAGAGGGAAATACCTTTTTGTAATGAGGTATAACATTTTTAGAGAAGACATAAAACATAAGAACCATTAAAGCCATAAAAATCATAAAATAAGTGAAAAGAAGAATCACCAACTTACTGATGACTTTGAAAGCTTTCCTTTGGCTTGATGGTTTGAGGGTTCAACTCTTGTTTGGACAAGAGTGGCCAACCAATCTTTGGAAGAGGAAAATGTCAAAAACTAATGAATTATTAATAAATTCATAGTTCTTGGCTTGGGTGAAATAGAGTAACAATGCCTTAAACACTATATATTTTCAACAAGGGAGAGGCTTCTATTTATAGGAAAAATTGAGCTCCTAACCAAACAAACTGATTCTAGAATTTTCCAAGTCAGTTTGGTCAATTTTTGACCATTTTTAGGTCAGTTAAGCTAACTTTTTGGAACTAGACTTGAATGAGGAGAGAGGAGAGATGAAATATCTCAATTTTTGATGATAAAAAACTCAATTTGCCCATGTGAAGTAGGCGCCTCATTGAAGGCCCTCCCCTTCCTTACATATGTGTCAAAAATGGAATCATTATACTCAAAATATCTCATATTTTTAATATTGATCATAGTTTCTTACTAATAAACCTTGTACATATTCAACTCTTCATCTTATGTGAGAATTGAAGGGACTCCCTTTCCTTACATATGTGTCAAATGGAATCATTATACCCAAAATATCTCATATTTTTAATATCACTCATAGTTTCTTACTAATAAACCTTGTACATATTCAACTCTTCACCTTATGTGAGCATTGAAGGGACTCCCCTTCCTTACATATGTGTCAAAATGGAATCATTATACCCAAAATATCTCATACTATTAAAATTACTCATAGTTTCTTATTAATAAACCTTGTACATATTCAACTCTTCACCTTATGTGAGCATTTACTCATTTTTGGGTATCTTCTTTTACAAAATTGGATTTATCTCCTCCCCACACATGGATTGATCTTATTGGTCCATAGGAACCTTAATTGGACCATAATCCAAGATTTCTGAAAATCTAGACCCGTAGGCTAAGGTCCTTTATACCCATTTCCAATTAATTCCAATTGCACATTGGAAAGTTCTTTCTGAATTTCTATTTCAGGGAATTCATTTTAATAATATGAGAATTTTTTCTATCTAAAAATATTTAAAATCTGAATATTCTCTCTCTAGAGTATTTTCTCTCTCTAAGTCAAAACAGGCAGAGACAAGATCTTTTATATTTCTGAAGAGGGTATTGATTACAGGAGAAGATGCTGGACATTTTGAGAGGCTGGGGAGGAATCTTACATTCTCTCCCACTTGAAAAACGCGAGATGTCCTCATCTCGCAAACTGGGGGTAATTTTGCAAGATGCACGAATATGAGACTGAGAGAAATTTTAATTAAGATTAACCACCAAGAAAAGTCTCAAAGAGAGTAAGACTCAAGATAAGAACAAAGATTTCAACTTTATTCATTCTTGGAACATATATAGTAAAGATAGAAGAACTCTTTACAATTCCATAAGCCCATCCATCATATGGTCACAAAAGTAGCACTCACAAGCAGCACACGTATAAGGTAACTCATCTCTGGGAATAATTTGGTTGGTTATTGTAGTACCTATCTCATTGGTATGAGGTGATCTAATAAAAGGACCTCTAAGAGGCAAGCCGAAATTGGGATAAAGGTATATCTTCTGGTGAGGAAGAAAACACGCAAGTAAGAAGACCCACTCAGAAAATCCACCATGCTGCCTTGAACTCATCATGCAATAGTATCGGGGACCCAAACCCAAAGCTTCAATAACCATAGCCAAGCGGACATTGTTACGAAAGTGCTGCTGACCCCATGGTGTTACCCTAGTTATGTCTTGATAGGTCCGCCATTTGGTCTGAGCTACAGAAGTTCCCAGGTGAGGGAAAAGTGAGCGCTCATATAAAATCCTTCTTTACAGACTTGCTTGCACCTTGAAGGTGAGAAATCATCATGGATAAAACCAGTTCTTGCTGCCAAGCCATGAAGGAGATTAAGAAAGAAAGGAGATTGATGGAAGTAAAATTACTATGAGCGACAAGTAAGAGTTACGACTTATATAAAAGAAGGAACTAGCGTAACCTTGAAGCCAACGGGGTATCTTGTCACTGAAGTTTTTTTGTCTCTTTATAATTTGGGTTTGGCACATATTTCTATAGAAGGCTTACATGAATTACATTAAGAACTTTGAGATGAGGAGGTAAAAGAAGCTTGTAGGCTAAGTCACTTACTTTCATTGAATTTAGATATGGCCCACAATATCTGGGGGATAACTACTTATACTCCCCAAGAGATAAAGAACTTCTTTTTGGGCCATACAAGAATGAAGACCATATCTGCTTCTTTGAATTCTCTGACCGTTCTCTTCTTATCTGTATACTGTTTCTGTCGATCCTGGGTAGTTTTTATATCTTTATGAATTGCCTGCATCAGTTGCTCCATGTCGTCAAGCATTTGACTGGTCATCGCGACCCTAATCAATGGGTCGGACCTAGTTAATGGAATTAAGCAATCTTGTCCGAGACAGACCCTGATTAGATTGGTATGAAGGAATTGGTCTCTGAATTTGGGGTTCTTGACTTCCCTGTGCCCTTGTCATGGCAGGAGTCGAGCAGTCTTTTAACTGATGAGACCAAAACCTTGGCATCCAAAACACGGGTTCTCACTTCTGAACTCATTGTTCTGAATCCTTAAAACAGGTGGGCTCCTGAGAAGTAATCTAGGGAAAGGGTCTTCCTTTCAAACAGAATCTTTCTTTTATTTTAGAGAGGGGATAATTATAAGATCATAATGGGAGGTTCTTACTCCTATATACCTCGAAGGCTGGGGGAGGAATCTTACATTCTATCCCACTTAAAAAGTGTGAGATGTCCTTATCTTGCAAAGTAGAGGACAACTCTTTTTCTTAAGATCCAGATTATTTTGGGGTCAACCTAACAGAATACGGGGATAAATATCCCTTATATAGAACTCATCATTAAACAACAATTCATTCAAATCATATCATTCATATCTTTAACACGATAATGGTCCATTAGACCGAAAAATTTCTTTCTGAACATTCCTCCACGGGAATTTCAGTCAAGCAAGTTCTCAATTTGTCATCCCTTAACTTGATCTACCGTGTCAAGTGTTAACAGTAGCAATTTGACAGCACAATCCACTAATCTCATAGTAATTTGCTAAAATCATTATCATCATTCTAGTTATGAATATCATCATAGGGATTCGTCCCATTCATCCTCATTGTGGTTTCGCTCAGCTTATTACATTTCAACCAATTTTCAGGGATCATCATTTTTTAATTCAGAATCCAAATCAACTCATCAGTTCTCAAACAGAATTAAAAATCATATCAACCACATTCGAAATCATCATCTGGATAGCATTAATGCTTATAATTTCAAGTCTTAGATTTACTCGTATATACTGCCGGTAAAGAGCTGCAAATATACCCTCGGTATATACGGGTAGTCATGATACTTGGAACTATAAGGTAAATACCATCATGTCTAGGCCTCAAGCAAGTCAGGGTTCCATACAATTGCGGTACTTCCATCTGAAGACCCAATTACTAATTTACGAATTTTCAGTTTGAATATCAAATTGTATGAATTATATCATATAATTACAACCTTTTTATGCTTCTTGATAAATTTTTGACATATTTGGCTTCTCGATTGATCTTTATTAACCAATTGGCTCTAATACCAACTATAGATCCCTATTCCCACACCGAGCAACGGATTCGGGGTACTAACAGCGAAAGTAGCACTTCTCACGTGGGACAGGGGTCCCACATTCGGGGCCTAGTCCACGGATATCCGGACAAGAGACTAATCCATCGGTTTCTCCAAAATCGAACCCGGAAAAACTTCCTTTACCCGGAAAGCATAGGCGATTCCACCAGGATAACTCTTTACTCTAACGTAGTCAAGACCATTACTGATCCAACTGATCCGACTGCACCTATAAAGGTACTCGGTCAGATTAAGGAAGAAACTTGCACTTGGATCATTGGGATCAACGCTTTTTTCCCCATCAAGAGGCACAGCCGTTGATTCCTATCCATAGAACAATTACTATCTGGGATTTACTTCATCTATCGTAATAACAGAAATTGAGTCTCGATTTACGGATCCATCAGTCCAGCCTTACCCCATCCAGTCCCATGGGTTAGCCAACCTCCCAACCACTGTAGCGATGCGATCCAATTAGGAATTTGGTTAGGTTTTGTCCCGGGTGTACCGAGGAAAAGAGTTCCAAGGCCCCCTAGCCGGAAGTTCATGCAAACATAAAACTAGTCACTCCACTTACACACCCAATATGAAATTGCCTTTTTCTCAGCATCAGCTAACTTTAAAACAATCCTTTAATGAACCCATTATGTCACTGATGACAATCCTCAAAGTCTCTGGTTGAATCCTTATTTCCAGCCATCGGTATACTTATGGCATCATTGGAACCAGAACGCTCACCACCTGTTCACTCAGGGGCCTTTTCCATAGTTCCTAGCTCATAGTAACCGGCAATATATTCACATAATAGAATGGAATCTTCGTGGACGATCAGCAAGATCAACCCACAGATCCATATAAAAGAGCCATGGACTCATCCGTTGAGGACCAGCAAGGTCAATCAACCAGATCCATGCCCGGTTTCAGAAAACAACTTTTATTCCTTGTTCCAATATCTTCCACGATGCACGTCTGGGTATCTTTGGCGACCCAGAGCCCGAGCACCGTATGGTCAGCACCCTCTAGGATCCTTCGCAGGTGACCTAGCGCTTCACTCATAGGCCGCTTCCTTGGTCCCTCATCCACCGTACCGGAAGCTCACCATTTAAATCGAACCGAGGCTGGTCAAGACCTCGATCGACCTTGCTATGCGAGACGTCCTCCATTGACTCTCCGTGAGCAGTTGCAACTTATCAGTTAGGTCTCCATGACCTTAATCCACAAGATGGTCAAAATGCTTCCCCAGCATTCTTGACATAAAACAGTCATTTACAACAAACAGTCACAAAATACAGTTTTTATATCGAACTCTTGTCTTTCCACGTTATCCCTCCTCAATCCACATTACTTAATCCACATTCCATTCAATGTGTATTCATTTTCATCCATTTACTCATATCGATGACCCATTATTTTCCATACGCATTCACGTTCATTATTCTACATTCACCTCCATGTTCGTACATCCACATCATACCTCCAATCCCACATCCACATACATACATCCACATCCGCATTCACACATATGCATACATCCACATCTCCATGCATACATCCACATCCACATTCACATTCACATCCATACATCTACATCTACATGCATACATCCACACCTCCATGTATACATCCACATCCACATTCTCTTTCATATCCATACATCTACATCTACATGCATACATCCACATCTCCAAGTATACATCCATATCCACATTCTCATTCACATCCATACATCTACCTCTACATGCACATTATCCCTCCTCAATCCACATTACTTAATCCACATTCCATTCAATGTGTATTCATTTTCATCCATTTACTCATATCGATGACCCATTATTTTCCATACACATTCACGTTCATTATTCTACATTCACCTCCATGTTCGTACATCCACATCATACCTCCAATCCCACATCCACATACATACATCCACATCCGCATTCACACATATGCATACATCCACATCTCCATGTATACATCCACATCCACATTCACATTCACATCCATACATCTACATCTACATGCATACATCCACACCTCCATGTATACATCCACATCCACATTCTCTTTCATATCCATACATCTACATCTACATGCATACATCCACATCTCCAAGTATACATCCATATCCACATTCTCATTCACATCCATACATCTACCTCTACATGCATACATCCACATCTCCAAGTATACATCCACATCCACATCCACATTCTCATTCACATCCATACATCTACATGTACATGCATACATCCACATCTCCATGTATACATCCACATCCACATTCTCATTCACATCCATACTCCTACATCTACATGTATACATCCGCATCTCCATGTATACATCCACATCCACATTCTCATTCACATCCATACTCCTATATCTACATGTATACATCCGCATCTCCATGTATACATCCACATCCACATTCTCATTCACATCCATACTTCTACATCTACATGTATACATCCGCATCCACATTCTCATTCACACCCATACATCTACCTCTACATCCACATTCACATTTATACATTCATTTCCACGCACACTTGATTGAGCGTTGTCTTTCTAGTTCTATAGAGCTTACGAGTTGGTGTTGTGGTGTGGCACACACAAGTGTTGTGAGGTCATAGTGATCTTTTTGAGCCATGGGTTTTCTCGGTAGTGCCACGGAAGTGTGTGCACAATTGTCTTTAGGGTTTGGCACCATGGGTGGCACTTCTTTAATGAAAATAGGGATGGATATGGGCAAGGTATTTTCTCTTGTTGCTTGAAGTCCAAAGGCTCTACCGACTTTTTTGAAGATAGTGTCAGCACATGAGTCAAGGTGGAAGCCACTACTCTCCATTATTGCTTAAGCTTTGGAGTTGGCATTGGAGATATGGGTCCGTTGAGGCCAAAGCTATATAGAATGCTGATAAGAGAAGATCTACTACCAAGTTTGTCTATGAAAATGTTGATAAGAGATGATCTACTGTGCCAAGTTTGTCTATGAAAATGTGATTACTCACATCTCAGTTGCTCACAAGGAATTGGCTTTGGATCTCCACACCCACTGGCTCTCATGATTGGAGGACAAGACTTGGGATGTTGATAAGTTCGGGGCGCCTCACCCACCAGGGATACGGTAACCATTCCATTGGGAAACCTCAAGCATTACGTTTATTCTTCCCCAGTTGTGTGACGATGCAAGCCGTGGCCATGATCCATCGCCTTCTGAGGATGATGTTCTCTTTTATTATATACTTATGGGGTTCACATAAATATACAAGACGTAGGTTTGGCTCCAATATAAAATTCAGATCGACGGTCATATAAAATTCACGCAGGTGGTGCGAGAGGTGGGTGACCTAATGAGGTTCATGTTTGCCAAGACAACATGTTGTGGCTAGGCCTAATGTCAAGTAAGGCGGGCCATGCAGCTAGATCGAGCTCAACTAGTGCTGCGAACATTGATGATGAACAGCCTAGGTGATAGCTTCCACATTTACGCCATGCAGCTAGATCGAGCTCAACTAGTGCTGCGAACATTGATGATGAACAGCCTAGGTGATAGCTTCCACATTTACGCCACTGGCGGGGTGGGGGATGAGATTATGGGGAATATGTCGCCAGTGGTTTATAGGTTGTGTAGCCACTTTGGTGTACTAGAGTTATAGTATAGTTATAGCACCAGCTCATGTAATCAGGTTTACAGTGTGGATTGACCTTTGTAAGTTATAATAGGATAGTACTTTTCCTTATAGTATGTACTCTTATCTCTTTATTTAAATAGAATTTATGCATAATTAGATGCGTAAAGAAATCTTATATCAATATAAGAATTCCCTTGTATTCTATAAATAGATATGGAAAGGGATAGGATGTGATGAGATGTGATACTTATGGGATGAGTGAGGATGTGATAAGATGAGTTATGATGTGATAAGATACATATGGGATGAGTTAGGATGTGATAAGATGAGTTAAGATGTATATGAGATGAGTTAGGATGTGATAAGATGAGTTAGGATGTGATAAGAGGTGTATGAGATGTGATAAGAGGTGTATGAGATGTGATGAGATGTGATAAGAGGTGTATGAGATGTGATGAGATGTGATAAGATACTTATGGGATGAGTTAGGATGTGATAAGATGAGTTAAGATGTGATAAGATGTGTATGGGATGAGATAAGAGAGGTATGTGATGAGATAAGATGTATATGGGCTGTGATAGGGCGAGAATGGATGTGATGTAAAAGAATAGATGTGAAGGCGTATGTGATTATATGAATGGGAGACGACCATGGCGGCAAATGATTATGTGCCGTTGCCAATTGCGCATACGGTAAATATGTAATGTGGCCCTTCCCCATGTGTACAGCTACTACCTTCACTAAAAATGAGAAAAACACAAAAAACCTAAAAACATATTGAGAATCATTAAAAAAAAAACTAAAAACATGCACATGCGATGTCACACGCACATGGTACACACACACACACTCACACACACACACACATTCACACATTTTCTTAAACGTGCATGTACACACACATTTGCACTTGCATGTGTATACCTTCACCTAATTGTACCTTGGGCACCCACCTTCACGCACGTGCACACCCATTTACACTCACACACACATGGACCCCACACAGTCACAAAATTGCACACTCACTTGCATTTATTAACTCGCACATGCATGTATCCCTCACACATTTGCATTTGCGCATCGGGCATGCAGATTTTTACCATATATATGCACATGCATGCACGTGCGCTACACCCACGTGCACCACATCCCATGCACATTTATGCCGTGCATACACGTGTACTCATGGACATTTTCACTTGTGCACAGCTTTGCTCCGTGCATACACATCACGTACGTGCACTCACTTATGCACCACCCACACATGCTCGTGTGCACACACCTTTGTAAACGTACTGCATTTGCACTTTATGCATGCATGCCCACTTGCTCGTGTGTGTACCACCCATATTTACACTTACACATGCCTACCCCACACCCATTTGCACCTTGCACATCGTGCACATGGGCCCATGTGCATGTATAATGTGCATCCACGTACATGCATCTATGCATACCCAACGCCACATCCCCTCTCAACAACAAAATAAACCCTACTCTCGTCAAATTCTTTTAAAAATTTTCCACCCCTTTATTGTGAGTGAATTACCCAGGTAAATTCCCTAGCCAACTAGCTATGAATTCCCTATGTAAAGATATGTCAAGGGTCACTTATCCCATCTGATTCTTGCACACAAGTGTTGATACCATTGGTAGTCCTTAACTCCCAAATGTAAGGATCTGGAGATAACCACAAAGCTATGAATTAACAAGTCAACATTGTATGCATAGGTATGTGTCGGTGAGATCTAAGTCAAGATTCAAGTTCGTCATTGTAAGTATTCATATTTTGCAATGTGCAATAGATTAGGTCTATCTCTCCGCTATTGTGCCTTGCTCAATTTTGATTATAGTTTTTTAATCTCTCATGTGCTAAAATTTATGTTTTTAACTCATTTTACCATATAAAATCTTAGCTTAGGTGTAACAACCTAGGTAGAAGACAACACTATAATTATCGGGTCAACATTGGTGTAGAGTAGCAAGATATTCAATCTAAATGTGTATTTTGGATTTGTATTGTGAGGGGAGGCAAGGGTCTCCCAATCTATGGGGTTTCTATATGCAAACGTGTATTTGTAAAAGTGATTTGTGAAAGGGAGAAGGTGGTGTGGTAGCATGAATGGGTGACATGGGCTAGACATACGTTGTGTGCTGGTCACATGAATTAGATAGATTTTGCATGGTTTGAGTGGTCTCACATGCTTTGTATGGTGTACGCATGGGTTGTGTGATGGGAACCGTGTGTATAAAATGAATGCTCAAGTGTTGGGGCCATGTGGTCATCTTTATGTCTATGTGTGATTGCCTTGGCATTCTCTTCCGCTTTCACATGTTTCAATTATGGTTGCTCGCCTTAGTTGGTGTGCCTTGTGTCTATTCTAACTTTGTTGTTTTGCTCCACCAGCTTCTTTGTGCTGGTGTTTCTCTTGCTACCTTTATTTGCGCTCTTTGATGGCTTTATCTTTTTTTCCCATTGTCAGCCTTCTTTTATCTTGTGTGGCATTTTACGCTTATTCTTGGGCATTGTGGTGTTCTTGCATTCTTTATCTTTTCTTATTATTTTTATAACCCCACTCTCTCATAAACTGGTTGCACTTTCTCTCTATAGCCCCCCTCGAAGGTCCATGGATTCTAGATAAAGTGTCCCCATGAGGGTGTGGATGATACCATTCCAAATCTAGATGAAGTGGCCATGAGGGTGTGGATGATATCACTTCAAATCTTGCAACTGTGACTCATAAAGAAAAGTGCCCTCAATGGCCTTAGTGCATCTAGCATTCCAAATGTGCAAAGTTTGCAATACTAGCAATAGTCTCCCATGCACTGTCTAGGCTTTGTACTAGGGGGACGTATCCTATATCTCTTGTATATATGTCTTGAAGATGGCATTGCCAAGCAATTCCCTGACTGATCATAATGAGATCCCTATCTGTTGAAATATGCAAGTGAATGGGTGTGTGTGGGAACAAGCCCTTAGCAAGAGATTGTAAAAGGGAACCTGTAATTGAGTGGGTAGCAGTGAAAAGGTGAGAGGTATACTAATTAGAGAATAAAGGGTAGCATGAATGAATGTAGGGGTGTGGAAAGATTCTAGGAAAAGGTGCCCCCGGGGAGGTGGCACAAGTCAAAGGAGAAATCAGTGGGATTAGATGCTTGGCATCTTGTGGATGTACAACCTATAAATTGAGGCATTGACCTAATGAGCAATTGCTGATTTTTGAGTACCCATGCCTACATTATCGTATTAGATTAATTGTTCACTAATTTCATCTTAATCACATGCTAATTATGTTGATTCTTGCATTTGATCCACCATAGCTCATCACATTGCTCCAAATTTAACACTATCCTCATACATAAGCTGTGTGCACGATTGTGTCAGGCTAAATGGTAGTAGCAAAAGAAATGTAAGCATACTTCCTCATCCTTTCATGGAGATGTGTTATTACAGTCCACATCTTACTATTATTATTTGCCGAGGGGGTGAGTGGGTGTTTGAATTTTTTGGATTTGTGTGTATTTTGGGAGGGGGTGTGCACGAGTGTGTGGTGGTCTAGCTGCCTCAGTTAATTAACCAAGGTAAATGTTACGAGTTTCATGGTGATATGACAAGGCTACCTTGCTCCTGGGCCCGTTGTTGTCTAGGGCCAGACTCTCAATCTGGATTCGAGCCCATCATGCTGCTGTCAAACTACGTCGAGAGTCTGGAATGAAGGGATGTAATGCATGAAAAATATGAGTAATCACCATGTAAACATGATGCCTAAGTGTGTTTAGTCTCTCACCAAGAGAATGGAAATAGCCTTCCACAAGCCAAGAGAGAAGCCATGAGCTCCAAGAAACATAAATTTCCATTTCTAAAAATGATCATCAAAAGTTACAACCATGGTCCAAGTCCCCTCTTTTATACATGGACTTGTCCCATTATTAACCCTATTGAATAAAGTTCCTACTTTATTACAAACCATCCCTTCCCAAAGATTTTGTCCTCAAAATCAATAACATGTACAATCTCAAAGTATGAGACTCTAATGTAATCAATGGGAAGTGGTTAAGAGTTCTCAAGTACATCCAAAGCACATATACAATGAAAATCCGGATGTATACAAGTCCACAAAGCTTCAAGCCCAAAGTGTATGAGTGGGACTGTTATGACAGCCCTTCTAGTCGATGAAGACCCTTGAAAATCCTTCATTTAGACTCCATTTATTGGGCTGAAAATGATATGTACACTCAGCCATATGTAGCTCACATCATAATCTTTCATTAGGATACGCCATGAAGCTTGTTGGAGTAGAAAAATAGGCCCAATAGTAGACCTTCCCAAAGCTGTCCAGAAATTACAGCATGTATACTTCTCCTCATATTACCCAATTTGCTCAAGTAAACCATACCACTTGGTCACGGAAAGTCATCCACAAGTAAGCCATGTTGTTGGACATACTCCAATGATTGCCAAGTAGCCTCATCCATGGGTAATTACTTCCATTTGACAAGGTATTCATCAATATTCCGATTCCTCAACTCTCTTGTCCTCTTGCCAATAACCCTCTCCGGATCATAAATGATCTCACCTTCTTCATTCATGGGTGGAAGCTCTTCCATCTCTTGAGGCAAAGATCCCATAAACCTCTTAAGGTTAGATACATGAAACACATTATGGATCCTTGTCGAAGAAGGCAAATCCAACTTGTAGGCCAAATCACCAACCCTCTTGATAATCAAGTATGGTCCATAATACCTATGAGCCAATTTTGAGTTGGTTACACCTTTGAGAGTGTTATGCCGACTCTTGGGAAGCTTCAATAGCACATAATCATCCTCTTGAAACTCCACATTCCTTCTATGAACATCCGCATTAGCCTTCATGACATCTTGAGCCTTCTTCATATTGTCCTTGCAAAGTTGAAGAAGTTGTCTCATTCTTTCCAACTCTTCTTTTGCCAATGGATTGACCACTTTGTCTTCATGGAAGGCTATCGATGGCACATGTACTTGATATCCATAGAGAGCCTCAAATGGTGACATGCCAATACTCAAATGCTTGCTTGAATTATGGCAAAATTCAGCAAGATAAAGCCACTCATCCCAAGATGTTTGCATGTCATGACAATAGTGCCTCAAGTACACCTCAAGCCATTTGTTTGTGCACTCCGTTTGCCCATCCGTTTGAGGGTGATAGGCCGTAGATGGAGTGATTTGAGTACCCAAGCTCTCATATAATGACCTCCAAAAAGTCCCCATGAACTTGGTATCTCGATCACAAACTATGTTGAGTGGCAAGCCATGTATCTTGAATACATGTTCCAAAAATTGCTTGGCAATATGAGATGCTCCATAAGTGGTCTTTGAAGCAATGAAATGGGCTGATTTTGTAAGCCTATCAATCACCACAAATATTTGATCCCATCCATGCTTTGTCTTTGGTAGACCCGTGATGAAGTCCATAGAAATGTGAGTCCATTTACCATCCGGAATAGGTAATGGATGAAGTAAACCACTTGGGAGTTGATGGCTATCCTTATTCTTTTGACAAGAAGCACATTCCATCACAAACTTCTTCACATCTCTCCATATACCTTTCCAATAAAAACTCTTGCTCACTTTATCATAGGTTTTGAGTACACCAAGATGGCCCGAAAGTGGTGAAGAATGCATCTCATGAAGCACCTTTGGTATGTAGAATGAGGTAGGAACCAAATACACCTTATCCTTGTACCACAAGAGACCATTGTGAAGCTTGTAATGAGGAAACTCTCCACCATCACCTTGCTGTAATTTGGTATAAATATGGGCAGCACCTTCATTGATGAGGTATTCCTCTTGAATCCCCTTGATCCATTCACTATATACCTCCATGATTGAAGTTGTAGCGCATGCCCACATTCTAGACAATGCATCCGCCACTACATTGTCCTTCCCGGGTGTGTAGGATATCTCAAAATCATATCCTTGAAGTGTGGCCAGCCATCTCTTTTGCTTTGGAGAAAGATTTGGTTGGGAGAGGAAAAATTTCAGCACCCTATGATCACTTCTCACCTTGAAATGAGCACCATAAAGATAGTGATGCCACTTCTTGATGGCATGAAGTATGGCTAGCATCTCTTGCTCATAAACATGAAGCCCCATCTCCTTTTCGGTAAGCTTTCTTCTTTCAAATGCAATGACTCCATGCTCTTGATACAAAACTGCCCCAATTCCTCTACCACTTGCATCCGCCCTCACATAAAATGTCTTTGCAAAATCCGGACATACAAGTATAGGGGCTGAAGTGAGTAAATCCTTGAGCTCATTAAAGCTCTTGTTGGCAATGGAATCCCAAAAGAAAGCCTCCCTCTTGAGCAAGTCGGTAAGAGGTGCCGCAATGGATGCATAATGTTGCATGAATATTCTATAGAAAGAAGATAATCCCAAAAATCCTCTCAATTGAGTTGTATTGCTTGGTGTTGGCCACTCTTTGACACATGCCACTTTCTTAGGATCAGCCCTTATGCCATTCTCACCCACCAAGTGTCCAAGATATTCCACTTCATTGACCATGAATGTGCATTTGCTCTCCTTTGCATAAAGCTTGTGCTTCCTCAACACTTCAAACACTTGCTTCACATGACATAGATGTTCCCCTTTGCTCTTGCTATAGATCAAGATGTCATCGAAGAACACTAGCACAAACTTGAAAAGAAGGGAAGCCAATATCCGATTCATCAATGCTTGAAAAGTGGCCGGAGCATTTGTAAGACCAAAGGGCATCATCATGAAGTGAAACAATCCCCTCTCCGTCCTAAATGCTGTCTTCTCTTCATCACCTTCCTTCATCCTTATTTGATGATATCCCGATCTCAAATCAATCTTGGTGAAGAACTTTGCCCCTTTGAGCTCATCAAGAAGATCATCAATGCGAGGTATGGGATACCTATTCTTGATTGTGACCTTGTTCAAGTCACGATAATCAATGCACATGCGAAAGGATCCATCCTTCTTCTTCACCAAGAGAACGGGAGATGCAAATGGAGATTGTGAAGGTTGAATAAGACCCATAGCAAGCAAATCTTGCACTTGCTTAGCCACTTCCTCTCTTTCTACCTTAGACAAACGGTAAGGAGGCTTGTTGACAACCTTTGCATTCGGTTCAAGTACTATGGCATGGTCAATCTCCCTCTTAGGTGGTAGACTCTTTGGCACTTGCAAAATATCTTCATACTCCTTAAGAAGAGTTGCCATTTCCTCATCTATGTGCTGTCCACTGCCTTCCATCCCCTCTTGGGTAACATGTAACACATAGATAGTGCCAAAAGCCTTAATCTCTTTCTTGAGTCGCCTTGGAGTGATCAAAGAGAGCTTCTTAGGTGCATTTGCAGCAAGTACCACTTGTTGCCCATGATGTAGAAAGCTCATGAAACCTTGTTGAAGGTTCATGTGAATGTCACCAAGTGAAGCCAACCAATCACACCCCATGATAATGTCGATGGGACCCATATCCAAAACCACCAAATCACCTTCCCAAGTGTATGAAGAGGATAAAACCACTTTTGTAGAAGGGCAAACCAAGCTAGTCTTCTCACTTTCCCCATTTGCCACTTGCACTTGGAACATTGTAGGTGTCTTCTTTGTGTTGAGTTTGAGAGAGTTGATGGATTTAGAGTTGATGAAGCTATGAGTGCTCCCAGAATCCACAAGAATATGTGCAACCCTCCCATTGATGGTCCCCACCAACCTTAGTGTGCTTGGGTTCTTGCAACCCGCCAACAACTCTTGTGAGATAGAGCATATGCAAGCTGAAATTTCTGCATTGGTAGGCATGTCTCCGTCCACAAGGCTTTCCTTAACTCCACCTCCCGGATCAAACGGAAACTCACCATCCTCCGTGATGAAAGAATGGTCTTCAAGTGACTCCTCATGTGCTTCTTCATTGCAATCCTCCCATTCCTCAATGTCATGAGAGTCATCCTTGTTCTCTTCCTCATCCATGAGGATCATAGTGGCCACAATCTTCTTTGATTTGCACACATGCCCGGGTGACCACCTCTCTTTACACTTGAAACATAGCCCTTTGCTTCTCAACTCCTCAATCTTTGGATCATCCATTCTTTGAGTCTTCTTGAAGGGTTGAAAGGGCTTCTTCTTCATGAAGTCACTACTCTTTTTGGCATCAAATTGATGTATCCCATTCTTTGGCTGTCCACCCCCAAATGATGTAGGAGTTCTTGGATTAGAGGATGGTAATGTAGAGGTAGGACCTTTCCCAAAATTGTAAGAAGTAGTGGTTGGTTTGAGTGTGTCTTTGGTGAAGGTCATGGGCTGAGACCTCTTGTACTTTGGCTCATAGAGTTCGGCTAACCTCATAGCTTCTTTGAGAGAGCTAGGCCTTTGAGCCGACACATCCGCCTTGATGAAGTGTTCAAGCCCATGCACAAACTTTTTCATCTTCATGTCTTCACTCAAGCCTTCCACGTACATTGAAAGCTTCAAAAATCTCTTGATGTAACCTCTCACCATCATCCCCTTTTGAGAAAGCTCATACCATTCTTCATGGTATCGGTCGAGCCCTAAGGGTGAAATGAAGGCCAAGTTCATCTCCCGCTTCAATCCTTCCCAAGTTGATGGTGTGTTCCCTTGTTTGATCAAGTGCCTCCACCATTGATGAGCATAATCTTCAAGATGTAAGGAGGAAAATTGTACCATATCACGCTCACTTTTTGGGTAAAGGTGGAAATAGGTGTCAAGCTTGGTAGCCCACTCCTCCAACTCTTGCGGAGATGACCCATCACCTTTGAACTTTGATAGTGAGATTTTGTCTTTGACATCCTTGGAAGATATGTGGGATGGGTTATCATGTTGGGTAGAGGGCTTGAATCTTTGCATCTTCGAGTATGACTCCATAAATTGTGCAAAGTCTTTGTAATCCCTCTTGATGATATTCGACAATTCCATCCACTTCTCGTGAGCATCCCTTTGTCTTTGGGCAAAGGACATTTGATTCCAATCGAGTGCAATCTCCTCATCATTCACAAACACCTCATCCTCTTCCCTTGAATGCATTGCCCTAGAAAAGGTAGGACCCTTTGATGCATTGAGGTGAGACAAACCCGAATGAAAAGAAGGAGGAAACATGTCCTTGACAAGAGGTCTCCGTGCATCCGCCATGAATCCCCGAGTGGATGCTCCCAATGGATCCTCTTGTACGGCCTTCATGGAATCCTCATTCAAGATGCCCTTGCCTTTTCTTTGCTCATAGTCACCATAATTCCCATGCTTTTCTTGTGCTTGAGACTACCCAAACTTGTCCTCCATCACACCAATCCGTGAGGATAATGTTTCAAAATGAGAATCAAGCTTGGAGTCTAAGGTCTCCAACCGTTGTACAAGCATTTGCATGAGGGTGTCATGGTTAACTGCCGCTTGTGTCCCTTGAGAAATTTGATTATGTACATTGCCCCCATTGTCTTCATTGATGAATGCATCCCTTGCATCCATATTACCTTCCATGTCCTCATCACCAATGATCATTTCTTGCACAACATCCCCACCCTTGCGTGGTCTTCCCTTCGGCATAGTGAAGAAATGCAAGATGTTGGTAGAATGCCCAAATGATGTCAGAATTGGACAAAAAAAGGTTCTATGGGTAGGTAATGGTATCTACTATCCTCCCAAATGAACACAGTAAGAATTAGGTGTGGGCAAGTACTCTCTGTTTTAGGGTTTATGCGGGACAGTTGAAAGTAGTAATTTGGCTCTAAAATGCAAAATATATGTCGGAATTAGGATTTTGACGGCTCTATAGAAAGCTAACGGAAGATAGAACCTACCCCTAAAAGCATTTTGATTTAGTCAAAGTGGAAGTATATTCTATTTGACTTTGACCAAAAAGTCAACATGACTACTTTGACCGAGATTGTGATATCCGATTAAGGGGTTCTATGGCTCATTTGAAAACTCTCAAGGAGTAGAATAGAGTCGTGTAATCACTCGGACCTAATCCCAAAAACCCTAGGACTGAATAAGGGTTTTGTAAAATCCGAGAAATTCCCAAAATTCGGTCCCAAAGCTCAATCCGGCTACAAATGATTGGTGTTTCTCCCCTTGGTAGTTGTGAATAACTCTTCAAGTGTATCCATGGGATAAATCTCTAATCAATAAGCTTGTTTGGCTCCCTTGTTGGAAAAATTCCGCCAGAGTCTCCTTTGTAATTAGAACCAAGTCTCAAATGAAAATGCAACTTCTCAAATCACAATGCAATACTCTTTGTATCCCACAATGTCATGAAAGATCATATGCACTCTTTGTCCATCAAAGCATTTGCAATATCCACACAATATGACGGAAAAGGGGCCCCATTGCCCAAATGCATCCACAAAGTCGATGGTGAGGATTGTTGAGGACGCGCGTTGAAGCTTGCCGATCTCCCGGCCAAGCTCTTCTCACCCCTTCACCGAGTTTTCCTCCAAGGTGAAGGTTGAGGCCATTTCTTCACACCGGTGTACCTAATCCCCCTTTGTACCGCTTTACCAAGCAATCACGGCACAAAGAGTTCAAGCCATTCTCCCCTTGGCCTCTCCAACCAATGCCAAGGTACCCTCACACATTGCTAGATTCTATAGAAACTTGAAGTGGTAGCAATGGTGAGTGTAGGTACAAAATGATGTGGATAATATTAAATGATAGAACAAGTTTGTTGGCTTACAAGTATTGAGCATGACTCATGCCCCTTTTACAATTTAGAACTCATCAATAAAGCATGGACTCATGCCTCAATCCATCATCCAAAAGCTCCAACACAAACCAACAATTCACAATGCCCTCACTATGGCATTTGCATAAGCATTTGTTAACCACAATCAAGGCATTTGCAATTGCATTCCAACAATCCCTTTCAGATCATATTGACAAATGCATGCTTCCAAAACTTATGCTCTCTTATGCCCATGTGTAAAACATAGCATTGGCATGGCTATGTATAGCATCCATAGTGTCCATATGGCATCAAGATGAGCATGAGGGACTCCAAAAACATTGCATAAGCTTGCTATTCCATCAATGGCATGCCAAATGAGACATAATGAAGAAAATCCCCCAAAATGTGATCTATGAATTGGCCAAGCTCATGTGGAATCAATTCCTTTCACCATTGCCATCAATAATGCATGGAGAAGCAATATTGGCATGTGAATGGTCAAGCTTTAATGGTTAATTTCTAAAAATTAGGGGAGTTTGAATGTGTCCAACCCTAATCCATTCCCAAGCTCCACCAAATGGTTCAAATTTGCAAGAAATTGATCAAATCACTCACCAATGTCATCCGGAAAGCTTCAATGGTAGGAATTGTTGAAGAAGCCTCTTGTAGGAGAAAAAAAACGTGGCCTCTCTTTGCTCTGAAATTTGCAGCCAAAGAATTCCTCCCATGTGCTTGAACATAGCTTGAAAATTGCTCCAAACAAGTGCTAAAAACCCTCTTGAATGGCTTCCATCTCATGAGGTAGTAGAGCTAGGCTTCACCTAGCTCTCCCTCCACACATTTCAGCGCGATTTTGAGGCGTGAGCATGCTGCAGCCCGCCGTTTTCTCTTCTTTGCCTCCTTCATGAGATGATTAGAATAGCAATGATGCCTATGAAGTATGTAAAAGCTTAGCAATGAAAGATATGGTTAATGTGGCAAGGTATACTAGGGTTTCTCACAGCCATGGAAGAATGAACAAAAGCTCTCCAATCTTGAGAAAAAAATTTTGCAAGAAGAGGCTCAAATGAAAGATCTCAAGAAGCTCTACAAAAACCCTAAGGTTTGGCATCAAAACGGGTAAAGGAAGAGCATCCCATGGCTATGGAAAGCTTGAGGAAGAAGAAGATGATTACTAAACGTGATTAGCAAAAAAGTTAATTGCAATTAGTCACTTGCCCTAAGTTTTGGCCCAACTGCCCCAAATTTTTGGTCCAGAGGTCCAAAATTTGGTCCAAAAATGGTAAAATTGGCCAAAATCACTCAAAATTCAAGCAATTTCCATGAAATGCTCACCATCTCCATGAGATTAAGCAAGATTAGAGAAGATTTGTCAAGAATCACTCAAGGATTACAAGAAAATAAGAAAAAAAATGAAAGAAACTCAAATTTTCAAGCAAATTTTTCCAACAACCCATGCATGCCCATGATCAAAATCAAGAGCTCTGATACCAATTGGAATGAAGGGATGTAATGCATGAAAAATATGAGTAATCACCATGTAAACATGATGGCTAAGTGTGTTTAGTCTCTCACCAAGAGAATGGAAATAGCCTTCCACAAGCCAAGAGAGAAGCCATGAGCTCCAAGAAACATAAATTTCCATTTCTAAAAATGATCATCAAAAGTTACAACCATGGTCCAAGTCCCCTCTTTTATACATGGACTTGTCCCATTATTAACCCTATTGAATAAAGTTCCTACTTTATTACAGAGTCCTTGGCTTTGAACCCTAGTTGATAGCATGTAGGTGCATGTCATGTGTATAGGTGTGTGTGCTTTGTGATTGTGCACGTGTAGGGGTGTGTGTCTACCAGGGGGTTTTTTTTTTTTGGATTTGCGTGTGTTGAGGAGGGTGGTATCCATGGGTGTTTTATAGGTGTGCTCGTGTAGGTGTTTATGCTTTGTGATTGTGCACATGCACGTGTGTGTGTTTTGTGATTGTATGGTACAGGGGTTGTGTGAGCATTATGTGTACATGCAAGTATGGACTTTGTGTGGAGGGTGTGTATGTGCAGATACAGGGGTGTGCACGTCGAGGTGCTTTAGGATTATGCACGGATGCGTTGTGTGCGTGCGCGAGTCAGTGTTTGTATTATAATTGTGTACATGCACGTGCTTGTCTATGTGTGTGTGTGTGTGTGTGTGTGTGTTAATATGCATGTGTGTGTGCTTAGGGATTGTGTACATGCACGTGCTTGTCTATGTGTGTGTGTGTGTGTATGTGTTAATATGCATGTGTGTGTGCTTAGGGATTGTGTACATGCACGTACAGGTGTGTGCTTGTACGTAAATGAGAGTTTTTTTGGGGCTTCTTTTTAAAGATTTTTTTATAATTCCTAGGTATGTGTGTATGTAAAGTTGATAGGGTGTCCCACGTAACATATACATACAACGGGGGGTCAAGATTTTTAGCAAAGGTAGAAAATTGCTTGCCCATCCACCATGACAAAAGCTTAGACGCCACTGCCCCACTGACTTTGCTTGTCCGCCTGATTAAACTTTGCCCTTCCAACAACTAGCAGGTTGATGTTGCAATGTAGTGCCTGTGAATGTTATGGGAACATGGTGATCCCTTTGTTGTTCCTTCAAACTATGTCACAAAGTCAAGGGAGTGTATGTACAACTCTCTTAGGGTTTTCGCACCACGAGTGGCTCTTCTCTGATTTGAAATGATAGGGGTATGGGCACTGCACACGGGCTCTTCCGACTACTTTGTTGTTGGTGGTGCACTCTTGCTTAAACTTTGGGGGTGGCATTGAATGGCTTTGGTTCTCTTCTGAATCCTGGATTTGATAATTAATGGGGTGTTTGTAGAGGCATAAGGCACTAGTTTCTTTGACCTTGGAACCTAAATGTAGGGTTTTCTTTATAGAATCCTTAAGCTTCCAGTAGCTTTGTTGGAATCAACCTACGTGTTACTTACTACTAGTGTGACATTTGGTGTTGGGATGATCGTTGCTTGACTCTATTTGGCTTAGGATGTTGTGGTGTGCAGACGATGAGGTTTTTGGGACATAGAAGGTTTTCCCTTTGAAAAAGCCTTGAGCCTCTTACACTTTGAGTGGGGTGTTGAGTTTAGGGTAAAAGACCCTTACTTATCAAGGCTCCGAATTTGGTAGACCAAATGGTGGCTACTAGGTCTTTGCTTTGGCATCATACTTGTCTTGTGGCTAGCCAGGGTACTCTTAGGTACCGACCACTCCTTCTTGGTGACCTCCCTGAAGGGTCATTTTGGGGGGTGGATTTCATCTTTGTCGGCAAGGTTTAGGATTTCCATAATGATTAGAACAGGTGGCCGATGTGTTAAGGTAAGAGGAGTATTATGACTTTGAGGATTGGATTCACGTTTTTGCAACAACCATGGATACTCATCCCCATTGAAGCTTGGGACAAGGTTTGCATGATTAGATGGTGTCGAAATCACGTCCATGTTCGTGCTTGATGCATTCAAAATGGAACCAATGGCACAATTGACTCACCTTGAGTTAAAGTTTTCTCAAAAAGACTTCACATGAACCAGTGCTCTAATACCATGAGAAGGATGTGGGGGAGAGGGTTAGCTTGAACTCTTTCTTGCAAGCAAACACAAATGCACAAGAATAGACAATCACACAAGAGAGATAGATGACTTAATTTTCTTCTATTCTCTTCTCTTCGCTACAACCATATATAAAGAGATAAGAGTACATACTATAAGCAAAAGTACTATCCTATTATAACTTACAAAGGTCAATCCACACTGTAAACCTGATTACATGAGCTGGTGCTATAACTATACTATAACTCTAGTACACCAAAGTGGTTGTACAACCTATAAACCACTGGCGACATATTACCCATAATCTCATCCCCCACCCAGCCACCAGTGGCGTAAATGTGGAAGCTATCACCTAGGCTGGTCATCAATGTTCGCAGCACTAGTTGAGCTCGATCTAGCTGCATGGCCCGCCTTACTTGACATTGGGCCTAGCCACAACATGTTGTCTTGGCAAACATGGACCTCATTAGGTCACCCACCTCTCGCACCAACCTGCGTGAATTTTATATAACTGTCGATTGTTTTGAAGCTGAATTTTATATTGGAGCTAAACCTACGTCTTGTATATTTATGTGAACCCCATAAGTATACAATAAAAGAGAACATCATCATCCTCAGAAGGCGATGGATCATGGCCACGACTTGCATCATCACACAACTGGGGAAGAATAAACGTATTGCTTGAGCTTTCCCCATGGAATGGTTACCGTATCCCTAGTGGGTGAGGCGCCCCGAACTTATCAACATCCCAAGTCTTGTCCTCCAATCATGAGAGCCAGTGTTGGGTGTGGAGATCCAAAGCCAATTCCTTGTGAGCAACTGAGATGTGAGTAATCACATTTTCATAGACAAACTTGGCGCAGTAGATCATCTCTTATCAACATTTTCATAGACAAATTTGGCAGTAGATCATCTCTTATCAGCATTCTATATAGCTTTGGCCTCAACGGACCCATATCTCCAATGCCAACTCCAAAGCTTAAGCAAGAATGGAGAGTAGTGGCTTCCACCTTGACTCATGTGCCGACACCATCTTCAAAAAAGTCGGTAGAGCCTTTGGACTCAAAGCAACAAGAGGAAATACCTTGCCCATATCCATCCCTATTTTCATTAAAGAAGTGCCACCCATGGTGCCAAACCCTAAAGACAATTGTGCACACACTTCCGTGGCACTACCGAGCAACCCCATGGCTCAAAAAGATCACTATGACCCCACAACACTTGTGTGTGCCACACCACAACACCAACTTGTAAGCTCTATAGAACTAGAAAGACAACGCTCAATCAAGTGTGCCAACAAAGACGACCATGGCGGCAAATGATTATGTGCCATTGCCAATTGTGCATACGGTAAATATATAATGTGGCCCTTCCCCAAGTGTACAGTTACTACCTTCACTGAAAATGAGAAAAACACAAAAAAACCTAAAAACATATTGAGAATCATTAAAAAACAACTAAAAACATGCACATGCGGTGTCCCACGCACATGGTACATACACACACACACACATTCACACATTTTCTCGAACGTGCATGTACACACACATTTGCACTTGCACGTGTATACCTTTACCTAATTGTACCTCGGGCACCCACCTTCACACACGTGCACACCCATTTACACTCACACACACATGTTGACCCCACATAGTCACAATTACACACTCGCTTGCATTTATTAACGGGCACACGCATGTACCCTTGACACATTTGCATTTGCGCATCGGGCATGCAGATTTTTAACATATATATGCACATGCATGCACGTGCACTACACCCACGTGCACCACATCCCATGCAAATTTATGCCGTGCATACACACTCATGGACACATTCACTTGTGCTGCACAGCTTTGCTCCGTGCATACACATCACGCACGTGCACTCACTTATGCACCATCCACACATGCTCGTGCACACACCTTTGCAAACATATTGCATTTGCACTTTATGCATGCATGCCCACTTGCTCGTGTGTGTACCACCCATATTTACACTTACACGTGCCTACCCCACACCCATTTGCACCTTGTACATCGTGCACATGGGCCCATGTGCATGCACGTGTGTACACACCATTCGCTCGTGCATGTTTGCACACATACACCTCACGTACACACTTGCGCATACCCATTCCATCTCGTGCATGTTAATGTGCATCCACGTACATGCATCTATGCATACCCAACACCACATCCCCTCTCAACAACAAAATAAACCCTACTCCTGTCAAATTCTTTTAAAAATTTTCCACCCCTTTATTTTGAGTAAATTCCCCGGGTAAATTGCCTGGCCAACTAGCTATGAATCCCCTATGTAAAGATATGTAACGGGTCACTTATCCCATCTGATTCTTGCACACAAGTGTTGATACCATTGGTAGTCCTTAACTGCCAAATGTAAGGATCTGGAGATAACCACAAAGCTATGAATTAACAAGTCAACATTGTATGCATAGGTATGTGTCAGTGAGATCTAAGTCAAGATTCAAGTTCGTCATTGTAAGTATTCATATTTTGCAATGTGCAATAGATTAGGTCTATCTCTTCACTATTGTGCCTTGCTCAATTTTGATTATAGTTTTAATCTCTCATGTGCTAAAATTTATGTTTTTAACTCATTTTACCATATAAAATCTTAGCTTAGGTGTAACAACCTAGGTAGAAGACAACACTATAATTATCGGGTCATTATTGGTGTAGAGTAGCGAGATATTCAATCTAAATGTGTATTTTGGATTTGTATTGTGAGGGGAGGCAAGGGTCTCCCAATATATGGGGTTTCTATATGCAAACGTGTATTTGTAAAAGTGATTTGTGAAAGGGAGAAGGTGGTGTGGTAGCATGAATGGGTCACATGGGCTAGACATACGTTGTGTGCTAGTCACACGAATTAGATAGATTTTGCATGGTTTGAGTGGTCTCACATGCTTTGTATGGTGTACGCATGGGTTGTGTGATGGGAATCGTGTGTATAAAATGAATGCTCAAGTGTTGGGGCCATGTGGTCATCTTTATGTCTATGTGTGATTGCCTTGGCATTCTCTTCTGCTTTCACATGTTTCAATTATGGTTGCAGGCGCTCGCCTTAGTTGGTGTGCCTTGTGTCTATTCTAACTTTGTTGTTTTGCTCCACCAGCTTCTTCGTGCTGGTGTTTCTCTTGCTACCTTTGTTTGCGCTCTTTGATGGCTTTATCTTTTTTTCACATTGTCAGCCTTCTTTTATCTTGTGTGGCATTTTACGCTTATTCTTGGGCATTGTGGTGTTCTTGCATTCTTTATCTTTTCTTATTATTTTTATAACCCCACTCTCTCATAAACTGGTTGCACTTTCTCTCTATAGCCCCCCTCGAAGGTCCATGGATTCTAGATAAAGTGTCCCCATGAGGGTGTGGATGATACCATTCCAAATCTAGATGAAGTGGCCATGAGGGTGTGGATGATATCACTCCAAATCTTGCAACTGTGACCCATAAAGAAAAGTGCCCTCAATGGCCTTAGTACATCTAGCATTCCAAATGTGCAAAGTTTGCAATACTAGCAATAGTCTCCCATGCACTGTCTAGGCTTTGTACTAGGGAGACATATCCTATATCTCTTGTATATATGTCTAGGCTTTGTACTAGGGGGACATATCCTATATCTCTTGTATATATGTCTTGAAGATGGCATTGCCAAGCAATTCCCTGACTGATCATAATGAGATCTCTATCTGTTGAAATATGCAAGTGAATGGGTGTGTGTGGGAACAAGCCCTTAGCAAGATGTAAGATTCCTCCCCAGCCTCTCAAAATGTCCAGCATCTTCCCCTGTAATCAATCCCTCTTCAGAAATATAAAAGACTTGTTTCTAACTGTTTTAACCTAGAGAGAGAAAATATTCTAGAGAGAGAATATTCAGATTTTTAATATTTTTGGATAGAAAATTATCTCATCTTATTAAAATAAGTTTCCCTGAAACAGAAATTCAAAAAGAACTTTCCAATGTGCAATTGGAATTAATTGGAAATGGGTATAAAGGACCTTAGCCTAAGGGTCTAGATTTTCAGAAATTTTTGGATTATGGTCCAATTAAGGTTCCTATGGGCCAATAGCATCAATCCATATGTAAGGAAGGGGAGTTCTTTAAAGGAGGTGCATATTTCACATAAGATGAAGAGTTGAAAATGTACAAGGTTTATTAGTAAAAAACTATGAGCAATATTAAAAATATGAGATATTTTAGGTATAATGATTCCATTTTGACACATATGTAAGGAAGGGGAGTTCTTTAAAGGAGGTGCATATTTCACATGCTTGAATGAGTTTTAAACTCATAAAAATTGAGATATTTCAGCTCTCCTCTCTCCTCATTCAAGTGTAGTTCCAAAAAGTTAGCTTAACTGACCTAAAAATGGTCAAATATTGACCAAACTGATTTAGAAAAATCTAGAATCAGTTTGTTTGGTTAGGAGCTCAATTTTTCCTATAAATAGAAGCCTCCCCCTTGTTGAAAAATATATAGTGTTTATGCATTGTTACTCTACTCCACCTAAGCCAAGAACTGTGAATTCATTAATAATTCATTAGTTTTTGGCACTTCCCTCTTTCTTCAAACCCCATTGGTGGCTCCATCAACATACTAAACCAATTGATTGGTTGGGGGCCTCTACCGTGAACAAAGAATCAAGCAATTAGGTAATTAGTGAATTTTGATCATTTTCTATAATTTCTCAATGTTTCTCTCTTCTCAACCCCTCTCAAGCTTGAGAAGCTTAATTGGAATGGTTTTTGAGTGCTATTGAAGTTAATTGATGAATGGTAGTGAAGAGTTACATAATTTAATGAATGCTATTGAAGTTAATTGATTAATGATAGTTAAGAATTACATAAATTTCCATTTATGCTTAATTCTAATGGTTTTTATGTAATTTCTCTCTCTCACTCAAGAAATGGTCATACTCATGACCCATTCTCAATCCAAATGAAGCTTTTTATAAAGCTTTTTCTTAATCCAAGATTTTGGATTAATGATCCAATTAGGGATCATTCTAATTATTTCTTTAATGATAAGCTTTATCCTTCAAAATAAATTGAGATTTATCAGTCATAGTAGCGGAGCTATGGCAAAATCTTTATAAAAATTACACATAAAATAATTTTATTCAAAGCATGAAAAGAGAACTTCCTACCATATTCTAGGAATTATCATCCTAGATTAATTGAAAGAATTTTATTGTAATCATAGAGAAATTGATTTTTATGTTATGCATAATTGATGATTATTTTATTGTAAAAGTGTTACTTTTATCATATTTGGATTTCATGTATAGAGGTATGCATAAAAGAATTATTATTTTAATATAAAAGTGTTTCTTTTATCATATTTGGATTTCATGCATAGAGGCATGCAAAAAGAATTATTATTTTAATATAAAAGTGTTTCTTTTATCATAATTGGATTTCATGCATAGAGGTATACATAAAAGTTGATTATTATAAAAGTGTTTCTTTTATCATATTTGAATTTCATGCATAGAGGTATGCATAAAAGTTGATTATTTTATTATAAAAGTGTTACTTTTATCATATTTGGATTTCATGCATAGAGGTATGCATAAAAGTTGATTATTTTATTATAAAAGTGTGACTTTTATCATATTTGGATTTCATGCATAGAGGTATGCATAAAAGTTGATTATTTTATTATAAAAGTGTGACTTTTATCATATTTGGATTTCATGCATAGAGGTATGCATAAAAGTTTATTATTTTATTATAAAAGTGTGCTTTTATCATATTTGGATTTCATGCATAGAGGTATGCATAAAAGTTGATTATTTTATTATAAAAGTGTGACTTTTATCATATTTGGATTTCATGCATAGAGGTATGCATAAAAGTTGATTATTTTATTGTAAAAGTGTTACTTTTATCATATTGGATTTCATGTATAGAGGTATGCATAAAAGATATTCTTTTTATACTAAAAGTGTGATTTTCATCATAAATGGATTTTATGCATAACTTAGATGCATAAGAGAAATTCTTTTATTCTAAAAGTGTAATTCCTACCAAATTGAATTTACGCATAAGAAGATGCATAAAAGATTGATTTTTAAATTCAAAGTGTCATTCTCATCTAAATTGAATTTATGCATAGGAAGATGCATAAAAGAATGGAATTTCAATTCACAAGTGTTATTCTCATCCAAATTGAATTTATGCATAGGAAGATGCATAAAAGATGGATTTTTAATTCAAAAGTGTCAATTCTCATCTAAATTGAGTTTATGCATAGGAAGATGCATAAGAGATGGAATTTTAATTCAAAAGTGTCATTTTCATTTAAAATGAATTTATGCATAGGAAGATGCATAAAAGATTGATTTTTAAATGAGATGTGATAATATGTGATAAGATGCGTATGGGAAGTGATAGGATGTGAGAAGAGGTGTATGAGATGTGATAAGATGTGATAAGATGCGTATGGGAAGTGATAGGATGTGATAAGAGGTGTATGAGATGTGAAAAGATGTGATAATATGTGTATGAGATGTGATAGGATATGATAAGAGGTGTATGGGATGTGATAGAATGTGTTAAGATGAGTTAGGATGTGTTAAGATGTGTATGGGACGAGGTAGAGAGTGTATCTGATGGGATAAGATGTATATGGGATGTGTTAGGGCGAGAATGGATGTAGTATGGATGTATGGATATAGATACGGATGTATGTATGTATGTGGATGTGGATGTATGAATGAGGATGTGAAAATGGATGTATGTATGTATGTAGATGTGGATGTATGGATGTGAATGTGAATGAAGATGTAGTATGGATGTATGGATGTAGATACAAATGTATGTATGTATGTGGATGTGGATGTATGAATGAGGATGTGAAAATGGATGTATGTATGTAGATGTGGATGTATGGATGTGAATGTGAATGAAGATGTGGATGTGGATGTGGATGTGGATGTATGGATGTAGATACGGATGTATGTATGTATGTGGATGTGGATGTATGAATGAGGATGTGAAAATGGATGTATGTATGTAGATGTGGATGTATGGATGTGAATGTGAATGAAGATGTGGATGTGGATGTATGGATGTAGATTCGGATGTAGATGTATGTATGTGAATGTGGATGTATGAATGAGGATGTGAAAATAGATGTATGCATGTAGATGCGTATGTATGAATGTGAAATTGGATGTATGTATAATGTGGATGTATGAATGAGGATGTGAAAATAGATGTATGCATGTAGATGCGTATGTATGAATGTGAAATTGGATGTATGATGTGGATGTACGAACATGGATATGTGAAAATAGATGTATGCATGTAGATGCGTATGTATGAATGTGAAATTGGATGTATGTATAATGTGGATGTATGAATGAGGATGTGAAAATAGATGTATGCATGTAGATGCATATGTATGAATGTGAAATTGGATGTATGATGTGGACGTACGAACATAGATATGTATGTAGAATAATGAATGTGAATGTGAATGTGAAATTGAATGTATGATGTGGACGTACGAACATAGATATGTATGTAGAATAATGAATGTGAATGTGTATGTGAAATAATGTGTAGTCTATATGAGTGAATGGATGAGAATGAGTACACATTGAATGTAATAGGGAATAAGTAATGTGGTCCGAGAGTGGATAATGTGGAAAGACGAGAGTTCGTTATAAAAACTGTATTTTGTTACTGTTTGTAAATGACTGTTTTATGTCAAGAATGCTGGGGAAGCATTTTGACTGTCTTGAGGATTAAGGTCATGAAGACCGAACTGATAAAGTTACAACTGCTGATGGAGAGTCAATGGAGGACGTCTCGCGTAGCAAGGTCGGCCAAGGTCTTGACCAGCCTCGGTTCGATTTAAATGGTGAGCTTCCGGTACGGTGGATTAGGGACCAAGGAAGCGGCCTATGAGTGAAGCGCTAGGTCACCTGCGAAGGATCCTAGAGGGTGCTGACCATACGGTGCTCAAGCTCTGGGTCGCCGAAGATACCCACACGTGCGTCGTGGAAGATATTGGAATAAGGAGTAAGAGTTGTTTTCTGAAACCGGGCATGGATCTGGTTGATTGACCTTGCTGGTCCTCAACGGATGAGTCCATGGCCCTTTTATATGGATCTGTGGGTTGATCTTGCTGATCTTCCACGGAGATTCCATTCTATTATATGAATATATTGCCGGTTACCATGAGCTAGGAACTATGGAAAAGGCCCCTGAGCGAACAGGTGGTGAGCGTTCTGGCTGCCAATGATGCCATAAGTATACCGATAAATGAATGAGTGGAAATAAGGATTAAACCAGAGACTTGAGGATTGTCATCAGTGACATAATGGTTTCATTAAAGGATTGTTTTAAAGTTAGCTGATGCTAAGAAAAAGGCAATTTCATATTGGGTGTGTAAGTGGTGTGACTAGTTTTATGTTTGCATGAACTTCTAGCTAGGGGGCCTTGGAACTCTTTTCCTTGGTACCTGGGAGGACAAAACCTAACCAAATTCTTAATTGGATCCCATCACTACAGTGGTTGGGCGGTTGGCTAACACATGGGACTGGATGGGGTTAGGCTGGACTGATGGATCCGTAAATCGAGACTCAATTTTTGTTTACGATAGATAAAGTAAATCCCCGAATAGTAATTGTTCTATGAATAGGAATCAACGACTGTGCCTCTTGATGGGAAAAAAAGCATTGATCCCACAATGATCCAAGTGCAAGTTTCTTCCTTGATCTGACCGAGTACCTTTATAGGTGTAGTCGGATCAGTTTGATCAGTAATGGTCTTGACTACGTTAGAGTAAAGAGTTATCCTGGTGGAATCGCCCGTGCGTTCCGGGTAAAGGAAGTTTTTTCCGGGTTCGGTTTTGGAAAAACCGACGGATTAGTCTCTTGTCCGGATATCCGTGGTGGGCGAGGCCCCGAGTGTGAGACCCCTACCCACGCACGATGTGCTACTTCCGCTGCTAGTACCCCGAATCCGTTGTGCGGTGGAGACCGGGATCTCACAGTTGGTATCAGAGCGAATTGGCTAATAAAAATCAACTGAAAAGCCAAATATGTCAAAAAATTATCAAGTAGCACAAAAAGGTTATAATTGTGTGATTTAATTCATACAAATTGATATTCAAACTAATTTTGTAAATTAGTAATTAGGACTTCAATTGGAAGTACCGCAATTGTATAGAACCCTGACTTGCTTGAGACCTAGACATGATGGTATTTACCTTATAGTTTCGAGTATCATGACTATCCGTATATACCGAGGGTATAACTGCAGCTCTTTATCGGCAATATATACGAGTAAATCTAAGACTTGAAATTATAAGCATTAATGCTATCCAATTGATGAATTCGAATGTGGTTAATATGATTTTTAATTCTGTTTGGGAACTGATGAATTGATTGGGATTCTGATTGAAAAATGATGATCCCTGAAAATGGGTTGAAATGTAAGAAACTGAGCGAAACCACAATGTGGATGATTGGGACGAGTTCCTGTGATGGTATTCATAACTAGTATGATGATAATGATTTCAGCAAATCACTATGAGATTAGTGAATTGTGCTGTCAAATTGCTACTGTTAACACTTGACACGGTAGATCAAGCCCATTCTTGGCCAAATAGAAGCCAGATTAATAATGAACGCCGACGATGCCACGATAGGTCGGCACTTCGCTATGCCGGCCAATAGGTGTTTGAGGTGTTGCTATGAATCCGGTTGATTATTCTTATGGTTTCATCACCGCTTAAAGAGTCCAATCGTTTTAAAGATTTATTCTAAGGTTTCCGCGGGCAGATACGAATGAAGGATCCGTGCCACAAGGAGGACTTCATTCGGTGACTTCACGGTCGCTCTCCAAACGATCAGAATGAGGTAAAGCTTAGAGTACGTTTTATACTCGATTAATTTTTTCGTGCCCCTAGTTGGGTAGGCGCCGGTCCTTCGTTGGCCGGATCCCCCCAACAGAACCGTACGTGCAAGTCTCCCCGCATACGGCTCGCGCCATTTCTTACGGGGCGGCCCGGCATTCCTTGTTAAGGGATGACAAATTGAGAACTTATTTGTCTGAAATTTCCGTGAAGGAATGTTCATAAAGAAATTTTTCGGTCTAATGGACCATTATCGTGTTAAAGAGATGAATGATATTATTTGAATGAATTGTTATTTAATGATGAGTTCTATTTAAGAGATAATTATCCCCGTATTCTGTTGGGTTGACCAGAATATAAGGAACCCTAGAATAAATTGGATCTTAAGAAAAAGAGTTGTCCTCTACTTTGCGAGATAAGGACATCTCGCACTTTTTAAGTGGGGTAGAATGTAAGATTTCTCCCCCAGCCTTCGAAGTATACAGGAGTAAGAATCTCCTTTTCTGATCTTATAATTATTCCCTCTCTAAATAAAAGAAAGATTCTGTTTAAAAAGGGAAGACACTTTACCCAGAATACCTTCTCAGGAGCCCAGAATACCTTCTCAGGAGCCCACCTGTTTCAAAGATTCAGAACGATGAATTCAGAAGTGAGAACCGGTGTTTTGGATGCCAAGGTATTGACCATCAATTAAAAGACTGCCTGACTCCTACCATGAAAAGGGCACAGGGAAGTCTAGAACCCAAATTCAGAGACCAATTCCTTCATACCAATCTAATCAGGGTCCGTCTCAGACAAGATTGCTTAAACTAGGTCCAACCCATTGATTAGGTCGAGATGACCAGTCAAATACTTGGCTACTTAGAGCAACAGATGCAGGCAATTCATAAAGATATAAACGCTGCCCAGGATTGATAGAAACAATATACAGATAAGAAGAGGACAATCATAGAATTCAAAGAAGCAGTTATAGTCTTCATTTGAATGCGGACCAAAAGAATTTATTTATCTCTAGGAGAGTATAGTAGTTATCCCCCAGATATTGTGGACCAAAGAAAGTAGGTGACTTAGCCTACGAACTTCTTTTATCTCTTCATCTACTATGAGATCCCGGTCTCCACCGCACAACGGATTCGGGGTACTAGCAGCGGAAGTAGCACATCGTGCGCGGGTAGGGGTCTCACACTCGGGGCCTCGCCCACGGATATCCGGACAAGAGACTAATCCGTCGATTTTTCCAAAATCGAACCCAGAAAAAACTTCCTTTACCCGGAAAGCACGGGCGATGCCACCAAGATAACTCTTTACTCTAACGTAGTCAAGACCATTACTGAGATCAAACTGATCTGACTGCACCTATAAAGGTACTCGGTCAGATCAAGGAAGAAACTTGCACTTGGATCATTGTGGGATCAACGCTTTTTTCCCCATCAAGAGGCACAGCCGTTGATTCCTATCCATAGAACAATTACTATCCGGGATTTACTTTATTTATCGTAAACAAAAATTGAGTCTCGATTTACGAATCCATCAGTCCAGCCTAACCCCATCCAGTCCCATGGGTTAGCCAACCGCCCAACCACTGTAGTGATGGGATCCAATTAAGAATTTGGTTAGGTTTTGTCCTCCCGGGTACCAAGGAAAAGAGTTCCAAGGCCCCCTAGCCAGAAGTTCATGCAAACATAAAACTAGTCACACCACTTATACACCCAATATGAAATTGCCTTTTTCTTAGCATCAGCTAACTTTAAAACAATCCTTTAATGAAACCATTATGTCACTGATGACAATCCTCAAAGTCTCTGGTTGAATCCTTATTTCCACTCATTCATTCATCGGTATACTTATGGCATCATTGGCAACCAGAACGCTCACCACCTGTTCACTCAGGGGCCTTTTCTATAGTTCCTAGCTCATAGTAACCGGCAATATATTCATATAATAGAATGGAATCTCCGTGGAAGATCAGCAAGATCAACCCACAGATCCATATAAAAGGGCCATGGACTCAACCGTTGAGGACGAGCAAGGTCAATCAACCAGATCCATGCCCGGTTTCAGAAAACAACTCTTACTCCTTATTCCAATATCTTCCACGACGCACGTGTGGGTGTCTTCGGCGACCCAGAGCACGAGCACCGTATGGTCAGCACCCTCTAGGATCCTTCACAGGTGACCTAGCGCTTCACTCATAGGCCGCTTCCTTGGTCCCTAATCCACCGTACCGGAAGCTCACCATTTAAATCGAACCGAGGCTGGTCAAGACCTTGGCCAACCTTGCTACGCGAGACGTCCTCCATTGACTCTCCGTCAGCAGTTGCAACTTTATCAGTTCGGTCTTCATGACCTTAATCCTCAAGACGGTCAAAATGCTTCCCCAGCATTCTTGACATAAAACAGTCATTTACAAACAGTCACAAAATACAGTTTTTATAACGAACTCTCGTCTTTCCACATTATCCACTCTCGGACCACATTACTTATTCCCGATTACATTCAATGTGTACTCATTCTCATCCATTCACTCATATAGACTACACATTATTTCACATACACATTCACATTCATTATTCTACATACATATCTATGTTCGTACGTCCACGTCATACATCCAATTTCACATTCATACATACGCATCTACATGCATACATCTATTTTCACATCCTCATTCATACATCCACATTATACATACATCCAATTTCACATTCATACATACGCATCTACATGCATACATCTATTTTCACATATCCATGTTCGTACATCCACATCATACATCCAATTTCACATTTATACATACGCATCTACATGCATACATCTATTTTCACATCCTCATTCATACATCCACATTATACATACATCCAATTTCACATTCATACATACGCATCTACATGCATACATCTATTTTCACATCCTCATTCATACATCCACATTCACATACATACATCTACATCTGAATCTACATCCATACATCCACATCCACATCTTCATTCACATTCACATCCATACATCCACATCTACATACATACATCCATTTTCACATCCTCATTTATACATCCACATCCACATACATACATACATCCGTATCTACATCCATACATCCACATCCACATCTTCATTCACATTCACATCCATACATCCACATCTACATACATACATCCATTTTCACATCCTCATTCATACATCCACATCCACATACATACATACATCCGTATCTACATCTATACATCCATACTACATCTTCATTCACATTCACATCCATACATCCACATCTATATACATACATCCATTTTCACATCCTCATTCATACATCCACATCCACATACATACATACATCCGTATCTACATCCATACATCCATACTACATCCATTCTCGCCCTAACACATCCCATATACATCTTATCCCATCAGATACACTCTCTACCTCATCCCATACACATCTTAACACATCCTAACTCATCTTAACACATTCTATCACATCCTATACACCTCTTATTATATCCTATCACATCTCATACACATCTTATCACATCTTTTCACATCTCATACACCTCTTATCACATCCTATCACTTCCCATACGCATCTTATCACATCTTATCACATCTCATACACCTCTTCTCACATCCTATCACTTCCCATACGCATCTTATCACATATTATCACATCTCATTTAAAAATCAATCTTTTATGCATCTTCCTATGCATAAATTCATTTTAAATGAAAATGACACTTTTGAATTAAAATTCTATCTCTTATGCATCTTCCTATGCATAAACTCAATTTAGATGAGAATTGACACTTTTGAATTAAAAATCCATCTTTTATGCATCTTCCTATGCATAAATTCAATTTGGATGAGAATAACACTTGTGAATTGAAATTCCATTCTTTTATGCATCTTCCTATGCATAAATTCAATTTAGATGAGAATGACACTTTGAATTTAAAAATCAATCTTTTATGCATCTTCTTATGCATAAATTCAATTTGGTAGGAATTACACTTTTAGAATAAAAGAATTTCTCTTATGCATCTAAGTTATGCATAAAATCCATTTATGATGAAAATCACACTTTTAGTATAAAAAGAATATCTTTTATGCATACCTCTATACATGAAATCCAATATGATAAAAGTAACACTTTTACAATAAAATAATCAACTTTTATGCATACCTCTATGCATGAAATGCAATTATGATAAAAGTCACACTTTTATAATAAAATAATCAACTTTTATGCATACCTCTATGCATGAAATCCAAATATGATAAAAGTCACACTTTTATAATAAAATAATCAATATGCATACCTCTATGCATGAAATCCAAATATGATAAAAGTCACACTTTTATAGTAAAATAATCAACTTTTATGCATACCTCTATGCATGAAATCCAAATATGATAAAAGTCACACTTTTATAATAAAATAATCACTTTTATGCATACCTCTATGCATGAAATCCAAATATGATAAAAGTAACACTTTTATAATAAAATAATCAACTTTTATGCATACCTCTATGCATGAAATTCAAATATGATAAAAGAAACACTTTTATAATAATCAACTTTTATGCATACCTCTATGCATGAAATCTAATTATGATAAAAGAAACACTTTTATATTAAAATAATAATTCTTTTTGCATACCTCTATGCATGAAATCCAAATATGATAAAAGAAACACTTTTATATTAAAATAATAATTCTTTTATGCATACCTCTATGCATGAAATCCAAATATGATAAAAGTAACACTTTTACAATAAAATAATCATCAATTATGCATAACATAAAAATCAATTTCTCTATGATTACAATAAAATTCTTTCAATTAATCTAGGATGATAATTCCTAGAATATGGTAGGAAGTTCTCTTTTCATGCTTTGAATAAAATTATTTTATGTGTAATTTTTATAAAAATTTTGCCATAGCTCCGCTACTATGACTGATAAATCTCAATTTATTTTGAAGGATAAAGCTTAATCATTAAAGAAATGATTAAAATGATCCCTAATTGGATCATTAACCCAATAATGGGTTGAATCATCAATATTCATGAAATACATAAACTAAAAGCATAGAAAAAAGCCATTAATTTGACCTCAAGCATAGATTAATCTTGGATTAAGGAAAAGCTTTATGAAAAGCTTCATTTGGATTGAGAATGGGTCATGAGTATGACCATTTCTTGAGTGAGAGAGAGAAATTACATAAAAACCATTAGAATTAAGCATAAATGAAAATTTATGTAATTCTTAACTATCATTAATCAATTAACTTCAATAGCATTCATCAAATTATGTAACTCTTCACTACCATTCATCAATTAACTTCAATAGCATTCAAAAACCATTCCAATTAAGTTCTCAAGCTTGAGAGGGGTTGAGAAGAGAGAAACATTGAGAAATTATAGAAAATGATCAAAATTCACTAATTACCTTACAAATTGCTTGATTCTTTGTTCACGGTAGAGGCCCCCAACCAATTAATTGGTTTAGTATGTTGATGGAGCCACCAATGGGGTTTGAAGAAAGAGGGAAGTGCCAAAAACTAATGAATTATTAATGAATTCACAGTTCTTGGCTTAGGTGGAGTAGAGTAACAATGCATAAACACTATATATTTTTCAACAAGGGGGAGGCTTCTATTTGTTAAGATTCTAGAAATGGGATTGATCATGGTGAAGGACATAGATTAAGCATAAGAATTAAGGTGGATTAAACCACACTAAGAACTCCATAACTAGAGAGAGAGGGAGATTGCACACTCAACACTATTCCCTTGTATTGCATATCACAATGATCCATACAATGATATAGGCTCTCTAGCCTTATCCCACTTTACACATCATCATCCATGTGGCAACTCCTTTTCCACTCTTTTGGTCAACTCTCACACACCATGCAATATTACATGTGGCATTCCTATCTCACCACAATATCTTGCACCTCTAGGGTGCTTTCCCACATACACACATCACCGCGATTATATCTCTTAACACCCCCTCTTAATCGAGGTGTTCCACAACTCACTCATCACCCATCATTCATCACCCATATCAATGTAGCATTGCACAAACGCAATCGCTACCTCTCAACACTCCCCCTCAATGATACATTGGAGTGTCCATCATCCAAACATGTGTGCGCGTGTCTACCATCTTAGACACCTAGTCCATTTTGAGCCGACTCATCGCTCACAGCAGAACCACTGAGTCCGATTTGAACATGGAAGTTCGGGTGGGATCCAACCCATGCGCATGCACCTCACACGTGCATCGCTCATGCACACATCGCAACAACCATTTTGAGCTTCTCGGTGAGCTCGGGTAGGCAACCCTCATACCATGGATGATTACAAAATTTTTTTCGTTTTGAGCACGCATGCTTGTGGACGATTTGTCCATCATCATTTTTGGGTGAAACAAAATAAAGAATTACAAAGCCTTTTTGGCCAAAGCAGGGCGGCAGACCCTTATGTGAACATCATCTTTGGTTCATATTATCTTATCATATAACCACGGATTAAATCGAGAATGTGTGTTGTGTGTGAATGTGCCTTTAAGTTTCTAAACCAAGTCCATGTGAACGTGCCCTTACAAAGTTTGAATCTTTCATTTTTTAATGCTTTTGAAAAAAGACTTTTTAAAATCGCTGCAGGCTCCTCTATGCGCCAATGATTCTGCTGCAGTCGTCAGGCTCCCTGACACACACAAGGTCTTCTTGTCTTTCCTCTCGATTCTGCACAGTAGCTATGGCGGGTACCGCCCCTCTGTGCGAGTCAGCGCTTCTGTTGCCCTCAACTTGCTCCATACTGCGCTGCTGTTTTTGCTTTAGCTGCCCTTCGTCTCCTTCTGCTTACTGAATTCTGTGCGAAAATCTCCTTTGACCTTCAACGAGACCTTCGGCTCCACAGTGTGCATGGGCTCTCTCCCATCTCGCTGCTGCGCCTCTGCTTCCTCTCTAAAATACCATGCCTTTGTTAACCTGGATGGCGCTTCAGTTGCTTTGCTTTCAGTGCCTCTCTCACGGGCTGTAATGTGGGTGTTGTCTGGCGACTTACTACGCTCTTTGTTTGAGGCTTGTGTTGACTGTTCGCCTGCACAACCGTCAACAAAGCACTGCTATTTTAAGCCATGCATTGCCACTTCTACAGTCTGCTGCTACACAAGGCTTCTCTTCCATGCTCTCCTTGTTGAGAGTCACATTCAACTGCAGCACACATCTTCTTGCCATAGCAAACTGTTAAATCTCCTATGAGATTTACACAACCATCATCATGGCTATACCTTGAGCTCCCCATGAGCTCATCTCCTTTTGCCTCAACCATCAAACCTCCCTAATGAGGTTTACACACAGCCATCCAAATGGCTTTCAAGAGCTCCCCAATTTGAGCTCTAACATGCATCTCCTTCTTGTTTCAATCTCTTTGCCTCTTCTAAACCTCTCTCATTAAGGTTTCTCCCATAGCCATCAACATGGCCTTGCAAGTTCCTAAATGAACTTGCACTCTCTATGCCTTTTCTTGCATACAAACTTCAAGGGTGCTTCTTCACATGGTCTCTCAAATGAAACCATAGGTGCATAAACATGTGGAAACTGCCAAGGTTTCCATCCCCGTCTTTGCTCTCGTTCATTGAGCAAACATTCACAAGTGCATCCTCTTCTTGATGCACACACATGTGAACTCCATTGAGTTCACTATCTCACTTGCCATTATCTTGACAAGCATGCACCTCCTCCACTCTTTGCTTGGAAGCAAAGAACCTTGGGATTCTTCCATCCCATCAAGCAACCCTTATACATTGAGCATTTTTCCATGCTCAAAATCAACCAAAATCTGAGGCAAAACTTCACAAGACCAACCTTTCATGAGACCATTGTCTCCTTGGCAGCTTCTTTGTTGTTTATGAAGACTCCATAGCCTTCATGATGCTGAAATCTGTATTTTCAGCTTTGTAGACGGCTTCTTTGATGATGACAACACCATTTGTCATCTCCACAATGAGAAATCTCCACTTGAGACTTCAATGGCAGCTTCATTGCAACCTCCTTGTTGCATAGCTCTTCTTTGATAGCTTCAAGACACTTCCAATGTCTGGTTTTCAGCTTCATGAGCAACTCCAAAATCTCCATCTCCTATGGGCAGCTTCAAATCTCTCTCAATGCAACTAAATGATAATGAGTGTGCTAAAATTTTTCTTAATAATAAGGCTAAATCATAAAATATGCTTAATCAAACAAACACTCACAAATATACATAAATAACCATGATCAAGAGCCCATTTGGCTCTGATACCATGTTAAGATTCTAGAAATGGGATTGATCATGGTGAAGGACATAGATTAAGCATAAGAATTAAGGTGGATTAAACCACACTAAGAACTCCATAACTAGAGAGAGAGGGAGATTGCACACTCAACACTATTCCCTTGTATTGCATATCATAATGATCCATACAATGATATAGGCTCTCTAGCCTTATCCCACTTTACACATCATCATCCATGTGGCAACTCCTTTTCCACTCTTTTGGTCAACTCTCACACACCATGCAATATTACATGTGGCATTCCTATCTCACCACAATATCTTGCACCTCTAGGGTGCTTTCCCACATACACACATCACCGCGATTACATCTCTCAACACTATTTATAGGAAAAATTGAGCTCCTAACCAAACAAACTGATTCTAGAATTTTCTAAATCAGTTTGGTCAATATTTGACCATTTTTAGGTCAGTTAAGCTAACGTTTTGGAACTAGACTTGAATGAGGAGAGAGGAGAGATGAAATATCTCAATTTTTATGAGTTTAAAACTTATTCAAGCATGTGAAATATGCACCTCCTTTAAAGAACTCCCCTTCCTTACATATGTGTCAAAATGGAATCATTATACCCAAAATATCTCATATTTTTAATATTGCTCATAGTTTTTTACTAATAAACCTTGTACATTTTCAACTCTTCATCTTATGTGAAATATGCACCTCCTTTAAAGAACTCCCCTTCCTTACATATGGATTGATGCTATTGGCCCATAGGAACCTTAATTGGACCATAATCCAAAATTTTTTAAAAATCTAGACCCTTAGGCTAAGGTCCTTTATACCCATTTCCAATTAATTCCAATTGCACATTGGAAAGTTCTTTTTGAATTTCTGTTTCAGGGGAACTTATTTTAATAAGATGAGAAATTTTCTATCCAAAAATATTAAAAATCTGAATATTCTCTCTCTAGAATATATTCTCTCTCTAGGTTAAAACAGTTAGAAACAAGTCTTTTATATTTTTGAAGAGGGATTGATTACAGGGGAAGATGCTGGACATTTTGAGAGGCTGGGGGGAATCTTACATTCTCTCCTACTTGAAAAACGCGAGATGCCCTCATCTCGCAAACTGGGGGGTAATTCCGCAAGATGCACAAGTATGAGACTGAGAGAAAATTTTTAATTAAGATTAATCACCAATTAAAAAAGTCTTAAAGAGAGTAAGGGTCAAGACAAGAACAAGATTTAAACTTTATTCATTCTTGGAACATATACAGTAAAGATAGAAGAACTCTTTACGCTTCCATAAGCCCATCCATCATATGATCACAAAAGCAGCACTCACAAGCTGCGCACGTATAAGGTAACTCATCTATGGGAATAATTCTGTTGGTTATTGTCGCACCTATCTCAGTGGTATGAGGTGATCTAACAAAAGAACCTCTGAGAGGCAAGCCAAAAATGGGGTAAAGGCATATCTTCTGATGAGGAAGAAAACACGCCAGTAAGAAGACCCTCTCAGAAAACCCAAGATGTCTTGATCTCAGACGCAGTAGTATCGGGGACCCAAACCTAAGGCTTCAATAACCATGGCCAAGCGGACATTGTTACGAAAGTGCTGCTGACCCCAGGGTGTTACCCTAGTTATATCTTGATAGGTCCGCCGTTTAGTCTGAGCTACAAAAGTTCCTAAGTGCAGAAAAAGTGAGCGCTCATACTGTTCTATAAAATCCTTCTTCACAGACTCGCTTGCATCTTGAAGGTGAGAAATCATCATGGATAAAACTAATTCATGTTGCCAAGCCATGAAGGAGATTAAGAAGAAGGGAGATCGATGGAAGTAAGATTACTGTGAGCGACAAGTAAAAGTTACGACTTATATAAAGGAAGGAGCTAGCGTAACTTAGAAGCCAACGGTATCTTGCCACTGAAGTTTTACCGTCTTTCCATGATTTGGGTCTGGCACATTTTTCTATAGAAGGCATTAAGAACTTTGAGATGAAGAGATAAAAGAAGTTCGTAGGCTAAGTCACCTACTTTCTTTGGTCCACAATATCTAGGGGATAACTACTATACTCTCCTAGAGATAAAGAAATTCTTTTGGTCCGCATTCAAATGAAGACTATAATTGCTTCTTTGAATTCTATGATTGTCCTCTTCTTATCTGTATATTGTCCCTATCGATCCTGGGCAGCGTTTATATCTTTATGAATTGCCTGCATCTGTTGCTCTAAGTCGCCAAGTATTTAACTGGTCATCTCAACCCTAATCAATGGGTTGGACCTAGTTTAAGCAATCTTGTCCGAGACGGACCCCGATTAGATTGGTATGAAGGAATTGGTCTCTGAATTTAGGTTCTAGACTTCCCTGTGCCCTTTTCATGGTAGGAGTCAGGCAGTCTTTTAACTGATGGTCAATACCTTGGCATCTAAAACACCGGTTCTCACTTCTGAATTCATCGTTCTGAATCTTTGAAACAGGTGGGCTCCTGAGAAGGTATTCTGGGTAAAGTGTCTTCCCCTTTTAAACAGAATCTTTCTTTTATTTAGAGAGGGAATAATTATAAGATCAGAAAAGGAGATTCTTACTCCTGTATACTTCGAAGGCTGGGGGAGAAATCTTACACAAGAGATTGTAAAAGGGAACCTGTAATTGAGTGGGTAGCAGTGAAAAGGTGAGAGGTATCTACTAATTAGAGAATCAAGGGTAGCATGAATGAATGTAGGGGTGTGGAAAGATTCTAGGAAAAGGTGCCCCCCCCAGATGTAGGGGAGGTGGCACAAATCAAAGGAGAAATCAGTGGGATTAGATGCTTAGCATCTTGTGGATGTACAACCTATAAATTGAGGCATTGGCCTAATGAACAATTGCTGATTTTTGAGTACCCATGCCTACATTATCGTATTAGATTAATTGTTCACTACTAATAACATGCTAATTATGTTGATTCTTGCATTTGATCCACCATAGCTCATCACAGTGCTGCAAATTTAACACTATCCTCATGCCTAAGCTGTGTGCCCGATTGTTTCAGCCAAATGGTAGTAGCAAAAGAAATGTAAGCATACTTCCTCATCCTTTCATGGAGATGTGTTATTACAGTCCACATCTTACTATTATTTACAGTCCACATCTTACTATTATTATTTACCGAGGGGGTGAGTGGGTGTTTGAATTTTTTGGATTTGTGTGTATTTTGGGAGGGGGTGTGCACGAGTGTGTGGTGGTCTAGCTGCCTCAGTTAATTAACCAAGGTAAATGTTATGAGTTTCATGGTGATATGACAAGGCTACCTTGCTCCTGGACCCGTTGTTGTGTAGGGCCAGACTCTCAATCTGGATTCGAGCCCATCGTGCTGCTATCAAACTACGTCGAGAGTCCTTGGATTTGAACCCTAGTTGATAGCATGTAGGTGCACGTCATGTGTATAGGTGTGTGCGCTTTGTGATTGTGCACATGTAGGGGTGTGTGTCTACCAGGGGGGTTTATTCTTTTTGGATTTGCGTGTGTTGAGGAGGGTGGTATGCATGGGTGTTTTACAGGTGTGCTCGTGTAGGTGTTTGTGCTTTGTGATTGTGCACATGCACGTGTGTGTGTTTTGTGATTGTATGGTACAGGGGTTGTGTGAGCATTATGTGTACATGCAACTATGGACTTTGTGTGGAGGGTGTGTATGTGCAGATACAGGGGTGTGCACGTTGAGGTGCTTTAGGATTATGCACGGATGCGTTGTGTGCATGCGCGAGTCAGTGTTTGTATCATAATTGTGTACATGCACGTGCTTGTCTATGTGTGTGTGTGTGTGTGTGTGTGTGTGTATGTGTTAATATGCATGTGTGTGTGCTTAGGGATTGTGTACATGCACGTACAGGTGTGTGCTTGTACGTAAATGAGAGTTTTTTTGGGGTTCCCTTTGAAAAAGCCTTGAGCCTCTTACACTTTGAGTGGGGTGTTGAGTTTAGGGTAAAAGACCCTTACTTATCAAGGCTCCGAATTTGGTAGACCAAATGGTGGCTACTAGGTCTTTGCTTTGGCATCATACTTGTCTTGGCTAGCCAGGGTACTCTTAGGTACCGACCACTCCTTCTTGGAGACCTCCCTGAAGGGTCATTTTTGGGGGGGGGATTTCATCTTTGTCGGCAAGGTTTAGGATTTCCATAATGATTAGAAGGGGTGGCGGATGTGTTAAGGTAAGAGGAGTATTATGACTTTGAGGATTGGATTCACGTTTTTGCAACAACCATGGATACTCATCCCCATTGAAGCTTGGGACAAGGTTTGCATGATTAGATGGTGTCAAAATCACATCCATGTTCGTGCTTGATGCGTGGGGGAGAGGGTTAGCTTGAACTCCTTGCAAGCAAACACAAATGCACAAGAATAGACAATCACACAAGAGAGATAGATGACTGCATTTTCTTCTATTCTCTTCTCTTCGCTACAACCATATATAAAGAGATAAGAGTACATACTATAAGGAAAAGTACTATCCTAGCTGCATGGCCCGCCCTACTTGACATTGGGCCTAGCCACAACATGTTGTCTTGGCAAACATGGACCTCATTAGGTCACCCACCTCTCACACCACCTGCGTGAATTTTATATGACCGTTGATTGTTTTGAAGCTGAATTTTATATTGGAGCTAAACCTACGTCTTGTATATTTATGTGAACCCCATAAGTATACAATAAAAGAGAACATCATTATCCTCGGAAGGCGATGGATCATGGCCACGGCTTGCATCGTCACACAACTGGGGAAGAATAAACGTAATGCTTGAGCTTCCACCATGGAATGGTTACCGAATTCCTGGTGGGTGAGGCGCCTCGAACTTATCAACATCCCAAGTCTTGTCCTCCAATCATGAGAGCCAGTGGGTCTGGAGATCCAAAGCCAATTCCTTGTGAGCAAATGAGATGTGAGTAATCACATTTTCATAGACAAACTTGGCACAGTAGATCATCTCTTATCAACATTTTCATAGACGAACTTGGCAGTAGATCATCTCTTATCAGCATTCTATATAGCTTTGGCCTTAAAACGAACCCATATCTCCAATGCCAACTCCAAAGCTTAAGCAAGAATGGAGAGTAGTGGCTTCCACCTTGACTCATGTGCCGACACCATCTTCAAAAAAGTCGGTAGAGCCTTTGGACTCCAAGCAACAAGAAGAAATACCTTGCCCATATCCATCCCTATTTTCATTAAAGAAGTGCCACCCATGGTGCCAAACCCTCAAGACAATTGTGCACACACTTCCGTGGCACTACCGAGCAACCCCATGGCTCAAAAAGATCACTATGACCCCACAACACTTGTGTGTTCCACACCACAACACCAACTTGTAAGCTCTATAGAACTAGAAAGACAACGCTCAATCAAGCGTGCCAACAAAGACGACCATGGCGGCAAATGATTATGTGCCGTTGCCAATTGCGCATACGGTAAATATATAATGTGGCCCTTCCCCAAGTGTACAGTTACTACCTTCACTGAAAATGAGAAAAACACAAAAAAACCTAAAAACATATTGAGAATCATTAAAAAAACAACTAAAAACATGCACATGCGGTGTCCCACGCACATGGTACACACACACACACACACACACACATTCACACATTTTATCGAACGTGCATGTACACACACATTTGCACTTGCACGTGTATACCTTTACCTAATTGTACCTCGGGCACCCACCTTCACACACGTGCACATCCATTTACACTCACACACACATCTGGACCCCACTCAATCACAATTGCACACTCACTTGCATTTATTAACGGGCACACGCATGTACCCCTGACACATTTGCATTTGCGCATCCGGCATGCAAATTTTTACCATATATATGCACATGCATGCATGTGAACTACACCCACGTGCACCACATCCCATGCACATTTATGCCGTGCATACACACTCATGGACACATTCACTTGTGCACAGCTTTGCTCCGTGCATACACATCACGCACATGCACTCACTTATGCACCACCCACACATGCTCGTGCACACACCTTTGCACACGTACTCCATTTGCACTTTATGCATGCATGCCCACTTGCTCGTGTGTGTACCACCCATATTTACACTTAAACGTGCCTACCCCACACCCATTTGCACCTTGTACATCGTGCACATGGGCCCATGTGCATGCACGTGTTTACACACCATTCGCTCGTGCATGTGTGCGCACATGCACCTCACGTACACACTTGCGCATACCCATTCCATCTCGTGCATGTATAACGTGCATCCACGTACAAGCATCTATGCATACCCAATGCCACATCCCCTCTCAACAACAAAATAAACCCTACTCTCATCAAATTCTTTTAAAAATTTTCCACCCCTTTATTGTGAGTGAATTCCCCAGGTAAATTTCTCTGGCCAACTAGCTATGAATTCCCTATGTAAAGATATGTCACCGGTCACTTATCCCATCTGATTCTTGCACACAAGCGTTGATACCATTGGTAGTCCTTAACTCCCAAATGTAAGGATGTGGAGATAACCACAAAGCTATGAATTACCAAGTCAGCATTGTATGCATAGGTATGTGTCAGTGAGATCTAAGTCAAGATTCAAGTTCGTCATCGTAAGTATTCATATTTTGCAATGTGCAATAGATTAGGTCTTTCTCTCTGCTATTGTGCCTTGCTCAATTTTGATTATAGTTTTAATCTCTCATGTGCTAAAATTTATGTTGTTAACTCATTTTACCATATAAAATCTTAGCTTAGGTGTAACAACCTAGGTAGAAGACAACACTATAATTATCGGGTCAACAGTGGTGTAGAGTAGCGAGATATTCAATCTAAATGTGTATTTTGGATTTGTATTGTGAGGGGAGGCAAGGGTCTCCCAATCTATGGGGTTTCTATATGCAAACGTGTATTTGTAAAAGTGATTTGTGAAAGGGAGAAGGCGGTGTGGTAGCATGAATGGGGCACATGGGCTAGACATACGTTGTGTGCTGGTCACATGAATTAGATAGATTTTGCATGGTTTGAGTGGTCTCACATGCTTTGTATGGTGTACGCATGGGTTGTGTGATGGGAATCGTGTGTATAAAATGAATGCTCAAGTGTTGGGGCCATGTGGTCATCTTTATGTCTATGTGTGATTGCCTTGGCATTCTCTTCTGCTTTCACATGTTTCAATTATGGTTGTAGGCGCTCGCCTTAGTTGGTGTGCCTTGTGTCTATTCTAACTTTGTTGTTTTGCTCCACCAGCTTCTTCGTGCTGGTGTTTCTCTTGCTACCTTTGTTTGCGCTCTTTGATGGCTTTATCTTTTTTTCCCATTGTCAACCTTCTTTTATCTTGTGTGGCATTTTACGCTTATTCTTGGGCATTGTGGTGTTCTTGCATTCTTTATCTTTTCTTATTATTTTTATAACCCCACTCTCTCATAAACTGGTTGCACTTTCTCTCTATAGTCCCCCTCGAAGGTCCATGGATTCTAGATAAAGTGTCCCCATGAGGGTGTGGATGATACCATTCCAAATCTAGATGAAGTGGCCATGAGGGTGTGGATGATATCACTCCAAATCTTGCAACTGTGACTCATAAAGAAAAGTGCCCTCAATGGCCTTAGTGCATCTAGCATTCCAAATGTGCAAAGTTTGCAATACTAGCAATAGTCTCCCATGCACTGTCTAGGCTTTGTACTAGGGGGACATATCCTATATCTCTTGTATATATGTCTTGAAGATGGCATTGCCAAGCAATTCCTTGAGTGATCATAATGAGATCCCTATTTGTTGAAATATGTAAGTGAATGGGTGTGTGTGGGAACAAGCCCTTAGCAAGAGATTGTAAAAGGGAACTTGTAATTGAGTGGGTAGCAGTGAAAAGGTGAGAGGTATCTACTAATTGGAGAATCAAGGGTAGCATGAATGAATGTAGGGGTGTGGAAAGATTCTAGGAAAAGGTGCCCCCCATGTAGGGGAGGTGGCAAAAATCAAAGGAGAAATCAAGGGGATTAGATGCTTGGCATCTTATGGATGTACAACCTATAAATTGAGGCATTGGCCTAATGAGAAATTGCTGATTTTTGAGTACCCATGCTTACATTATTGTATTAGATTAATTGCTCACTAATTTCATCTTATTCACATACTAATTATGTTGATTCTTGCATTTGATCCACTATAGCTCATCACATTGCTGCAAATTTAACACTATCCTCATACCTAAGCTGTGTGCCCCATAGTGTCAGCCAAATGGTAGTAGCAAAAGAAATGTAAGCATACTTTCTCATCCTTTCATGGAGATGTGTTATTACAGTCCACATCTTACTATTATTATTTGCCGAGGGGATGAGTGGGTGTTTGAATTTTTTGGATTTGTGTGTATTTTGGGAGGGGGTGTGCACGAGTGTGTGGTGGTCTAGCTACCTCAGTTAATTAACCAAGGTAAATGTTACGAGTTTCATGGTGATATGACAGGGCTACCTTGCTCTTGGACCCGTTGTAGTGTAGGGCCAAACTCTCAATCTGGATTCGAGCCCATTGTGCTGCTGTCAAACTGTCGAGAGTCCTTGGCTTTGAACCCTAGAGTTGATAGCATGTAGGTGCACGTCATGTGTATAGGTGTGTGTGCTTTGTGATTGTGCACATGTAGGGGTGTGTGTCTACCAGGGGGGTTTATTCTTTTTGGATTTGCATGTGTTGAGGAGGGTGGTATGCATGGGTGTTTTACAGGTGTGCTCGTGTAGGTGTTTGTGCTTTGTGATTGTGCACATGCACGTGTGTGTGTTTTGTGATTGTATGGTACAGGGGTTGTGTGAGCATTATGTGTACATGCAACTATGGACTTTGTGTGGAGGGTGTGTATGTGCAGATACAGGGGTGTGCACGTCGAGGTGCTTTAGGATTATGCACGGATGTGTTGTGTGCGTGTGCGAGTGAGTGTTTGTATTATAATTGTGTACATGCATGTGCTTGTCTATGTGTGCATGTATGTGTGCTTAGGGATTGTGTACCTGCACGTACAGGTGTGTGCTTGTACGTAAATGAGAGTTTTTTTGGGGTTTCTTTTTAAAGATTTTTTTATAATTCTTAGGTATGTGTGTATGTAAAGTTGATAGGGAGGGTGTCCCACGTAACATATACATACAATGGGGGGTCAAGATTTTTAGCAAAGGTAGAAAATTGCTTGCCCATCCATGACAAAAGCTTAGACGCCACTGCCCCACCGACTTTGCTTGTGCGCCTGATTGAACTTTGCCCTTCCAACAACTAGCGGGTTGATGTTGCAACGTAGTGCATGTGAATGTTATGGGAACATGGTGATCCCTTGTTGTTCCTTTAAACTATCACAAAGTCAAGGGAGTGTATGTACAACTCTCTTAGGGTTTTTGCACCACGAGTGGCTCTTCTCTGATTTGAAATGATAGGGGTATGGGCACTGCACACGGGCTCTTCCGACTACTTTGTTGTTGGTGGTGCACTCTTGCTTAAACTTTGGGGGTGGCATTAAATGGCTTTGGTTCTCTTCTCGATCCTGGATTTGATAATTAATGGGGTGTTTGTAGAGCCGTAAGGCACTAGTTTCTTCGACCTTGGAACCTAAATGTAGGGTTTTTTTATAGAATCCTTGAGCTTCCATTAGCTTTGTTGGAATCAACCTACGTGTTACTCACTACTACTGTGACATTTGGTGTTGGGATGATCGTTGCTTGACTCTCTTTGGCTTAGGCTGTTGTGGTGCAGACGATGAGGTTTTTGGGACATAGAAGGTTTTCCCTTTGAAAAAGCCTTGAGCCCCTTACACTTTGAGTGGGGTGTTGAGTTTAGGGTAAAAGACCCTTCCTTATTAAGGCTCCGAATTTGGTAGACTAAATAGTGGCTACTAGGTCTTTGCTTTGGCATCATACTTGTCTTGGCTAGCCAGGGTACTCTTAGGTACCCACAACTCCTTCTTGGTGACCTCCCTGAAGGTCATTTTTGGGAGGTGGATTTCATCTTTGTCGGCAAGGTTTAGGATTTCCATAATGATTAGAAGGGGTGGCCGATGTGTTAAGGTAAGAGGAGTATTATAACTTTGAGGATTAGATTCACGTTTTTGCAATAACCATGGATACTCATCCCCATTGAAGCTTGGGACAAGGTTTGCATGATTAGATGGTAACGAAATCATGTCCATGTTCGTGCTTGATGCATTCAAAATGGAACCAATGGCACAATTGACTCACCTTGAGTTAAAGTTTTCTCAAAAAGACTTCACATGAACCAGTGCTCTAATACCATGAGAAGGATGTGGGGGAGAGGGTTAGCTTGAACTCTTTCTTGCAAGCAAACACAAATGCACAAGAATAGACAATCACACAAGAGAGATAGATGACTTAATTTTCTTCTATTCTCTTCTCTTCGCTACAACCATATATAAAGAGATAAGAGTACATACTATAAGCAAAAGTACTATCCTATTATAACTTACAAAGGTCAATCCACACTGTAAACCTGATTACATGAGCTGGTGCTATAACTATACTATAACTCTAGTACACCAAAGTGGTTGTACAACCTATAAACCACTGGCGACATATTACCCATAATCTCATCCCCCACCCAGCCACCAGTGGCGTAAATGTGGAAGCTATCACCTAGGCTGGTCATCAATGTTCGCAGCACTAGTTGAGCTTGATCTAGCTGCATGGCCCGCCTTACTTGACATTGGGCCTAGCCACAACATGTTGTCTTGGCAAACATGGACCTCATTTAGGTCACCCACCTCTCGCACCACTTGCGTGAATTTTATATGACCGTCGATTGTTTTGAAGCTGAATTTTATATTGGAGCTAAACCTACGTCTTGTATATTTATGTGAACCCCATAAGTATACAATAAAAGAGAACATCATCATCCTCAGAAGGCGATGGATCATGGCCACGGCTTGCATCGTCACACAACTCGGGAAGAATAAACATAATGCTTGAGCTTTTCCCATGGAATGGTTACCGTATCCCTGGTGGGTGAGGCGCCCCGAACTTATCAACATCCCAAGTCTTGTCCTCCAATCATGAGAGCTAGTGGGTGTGGAGATCCAAAGCCAATTCCTTGTGAGCAACTGAGATGTGAGTAATCACATTTTCATAGACAAACTTGGCGCAGTAGATCATCTCTTATCAACATTTTCATAGACAAACTTGGCAGTAGATCATCTCTTTCTATATAGCTTTGGCCTCAACGGACCCATATTTCCAATGCCAACTCCAAAGCTTAATCAAGAATGGAGAGTAGTGGCTTCCACCTTGACTCATGTGCAGACACCATCTTCAAAAAAGTCGGTAGAGCCTCTGGACTCCAAGCAACAAGAGGAAATACCTTGCCCATATCCATCCCTATTTTCATTAAAGAAGTGCCACCCATGGTGCCAAACCCTAAAGATGATTGTGCACACACATCCGTGGCACTACCGAGCAACCCCATGGCTCAAAAAGATCACTATGACCCCACAACACTTGTGTGTGCCACACCACAACACCAACTCGTAAGCGCTATAGAACTAGAAAGACAACGCTCAATCAAGCGTGCCAACAAAGACGACCATGGCAGCAAATGATTATGTGCTGTTGCCAATTGCGCATACGGTAAATATGTAATGTGGCCCTTCCCCAAGTGTACAGTTACTACCTTCACTAAAAATGAGAAAAACACAAAAAAACCTAAAAATATATTGAGAATCATAAAAAAAACAACTAAAAACATGCACATGCGGTGTCCCACACACACGGTACACACACACACACACACACACACACACATTCACACATTCACACATTTTCTCGAACGTGTATGTACAAACACATTTGCACTTGCACGTGTATACCTTCACCTAATTGTAGCTCGGGCACCCACCTTCCCGCACGTGCACACCCATTTACACACACGCACACATGTGGACCCCACACAATCACAATTGCACACTCGCATTTATTAACTGGCACACGCATGTACCCCTCACATTTGCATTTGCGCATCGGGCATGCAGATTTTTACCATATATATGCACATGCATGCACGTGCACTACACCCACGTGCACCACATCCCATGCACATTTATGCCATGCATGTGTACACACTCATGGACACATTCACTTGTGCACAGTTTTGCTCCATGCATACACATCACATACATGCACTCACTTATGCACCACCCACACATGCTCGTGCACACACCTTTGCAAACGTGCTGCATTTGCACTTTATGCATGCATGCCCACTTACACGTGCCTATCCCACATCCATTTGCACCTTGCACATCGTGCACATGGGCCCATGTGCATGCACGTGTGTACACACCATTCGCTCGTGCATGTGTGTGCACATGCACGTCACCTACACACTTGCGCATACCCATTCCATCTCATGCATGTATAACGTGCGTCCACAACGTACATGCATCTATGCATACCCAATGCCACATCCCCTCTCAACAACAAAATAAACCCTACTCCCGTCAAATTCTTTTAAAAATTTTCCACCCCTTTATTGTGAGTGAATTCCCTAGGTAAATTCCCTAGCCAACTAGCTATGAATTCCCTATGTAAAGATATGTCAAGGGTTACTTATCCCATCTGATTCTTGCACACAAGTGTTGATACCATTGGTAGTCCTTAACTCCCAAATGTAAGGATCTGGAGATAACCACAAAGCTATGAATTAACAAGTCAACATTGTACACATAGGTATGTGTCAGTGAGATCTAAGTCAAGATTCAAGTTCATCATTGTAAGTATTCATATTTTGCAATGTGCAATAGATTAGGTCTATCTCTCCGCTATTGTGCCTTGCTCAATTTTGATTATAGTTTTAATCTCTCATGTGCTAAAATTTATGTTTTTAACTCATTTTACCATATAAAATCTTAGCTTAGGTGTACCAACCTAGGTAGAAGACAACACTACAATTATCAGGTCAACATTGGTGTAGAGTAGCGAGATATTCAATCAAAATGTGTATTTTGGATTTGTATTGTGAGGGGAGGCAAGGGTCTCCCAATCTATGGGGTTTCTATATGCAAACGTGTATTTGTAAAAGTGATTTGTGAAAGGGAGAAGGTGGGGTGGTAGCATGAATGGATCACATGGGCTAGACATACGTTGTGTGCTAGTCACATGAATTAGATAGATTTTGCATGGTTTGAGTGGTTTCACATGCTTTGTATGCTGTACGCATGGGTTGTGTGATGGGAATCGTGTGTATAAAATGAATGCTCAAGTGTTGGGGCCATATGGTCATCTTTATGTGTATGTGATTTTGCCTTGGCATTCTCTTTTGCTTTCACATGTTTCAATTATGGTTGCAGGTGCTCACCTTAGTTGGTGTGCCTTGTGTCTATTCTAACTTTGTTGTTTTGCTCCACCAGCTTCTTCGTGCTGGTGTTTCTCTTGCTACCTTTGTTTGCGCTCTTTGATGGCTTTATCTTTTTTTCCCATTGTCAGCCTTCTTTTATCTTGCGTGGCATTTTATGCTTATTGTTGGGCATTGTGGTGTTATTGCATTCTTTATCTTTTCTTATTATTTTTATAACCCCACTCTCTCATAAACTGGTTTCACTTTCTCTCTATAGCCCCCCTCGAAGGTCCATGGATTCTAGATAAAGTGTCCCCATGAGGGTGTGGATGATACCATTCCAAATCTAGATGAAGTGGCCATGAGGGTGTGGATGATATCACTCCAAATCTTGCAACTGTGACCCATAAAGAAAAGTGCCCTCAATGGCCTTAGTGCATCTAGCATTCCAAATGTGCTAAGTTTGCAATACTAGCAATAGTCTCCCATGCAATGTCTAAGCTTTTTACTAGGGGGACGTATCCTATATCTCTTGTATATATGTCTTGAAGATGGCATTGCCAAGCAATTCCCTGACTGATCATAATGAGAACCCTATCTGTTGAAATATGCAAGTGAATGGGTGTGTGTGGGAACAAGCCCTTAGCAAAAGATTGTGTAAAAGGGAACCTATAATTGAGTGGGTAGCAGTGAAAAGGTGAGAGGTATCTACTAATTAGAGAATCAAGGGTAGCATGAATGAATGTAGGTGTGTGGAAAGATTCTAGGAAAAGGTGCCCCCCCCAGATGTAGGGGAGGTGGCAAAATTCAAAGGAGAAATCAGTGGGATTAGATGCTTGGCATCTTGTGGATGTACAACCTATAAATTGAGGCCTTGGCCTAATGAGCAATTGCTGATTTTTGAGTACCCATGCTTACATTATTGTATTAGATTAATTGCTCACTAATTTCATCTTATTCACATGCTAATTATGTTGATTCTTGCATTTGATCCACCATAGCTCATCACATTGCTGTAAATTTAACACTATCCTATACCTAAGCTGTGTGCCCGATTGTGTCAGCCAAATGGTAGTAGCAAAAGAAATGTAAGCATACTTCCTCATCCTTTCATGGAGATGTGTTATTACAGTCCACATCTTACTATTATTATTTGCCGAGGGGGTGAGTGGGTGTTTGAATTTTTTGGATTTGTGTGTATTTTGGAAGGGGGTGTGCACGAGTGTGTGGTGGTCTAGCTGCCTCGGTTAATTAACCAAGGTAAATGTTACGAGTTTCATGGTGATATAAGGCTACCTTGCTCCTGGACCCGTTGTTGTGTAGGGCCAGACTCTCAATCTGGATTCGAGCCCATTGTGCTGCTGTCAAACTACGTCGAGAGTCCTTGGCTTTGAACCCTAGAGTTGATAGCATGTAGGTGCACGTCATGTGTATAGGTGTGTGTGCTTTGTGATTGTGCACGTGTAGGGGTGTGTGTCTACTAGGGAGGTTTATTCTTTTTGGATTTGCGTGTGTTGAGGAGGGTGGTATTGCATGGGTGTTTTACAGGTGTGCTCGTGTAGGTGTTTGTGCTTTGTGATTGTGCACATGCACGTGTGTGTGTTTTGTGATTGTATGGTACAGGGGTTGTGTGAGCATTATGTGTACATGCAACTATGAACTTTGTGTGGAGGGTGTGTATGTGCAGATACAGGGGTGTGCACGTCAAGGTGCTTTAGGATTATGCACGTCGAGGTGCTTTAGGATTATGCACGGATGTGTTGTGTGCATGTGCGAGTGAGTGTTTGTATTATAATTGTGTACATGCACATGCTTGTCTATGTGTGCATGTATGTGTGCTTAGGGATTGTGTACATGCACGTACAGGTGTGTGCTTGTACGTAAATGAGAGTTTTTTGGGGTTTCTTTTTAAAGATTTTTTTATAATTCTTAGGTATGTGTGTATGTAAAGTTGATAGGGAGGGTGTCCCACGTAACATATACATACAATGGGGGGTCAAGATTTTTAGCAAAGGTAGAAAATTGCTTGCCCATCCATGACAAAAGCTTAGACGCCACTGCCCCACCGACTTTGCTTGTGCGCCTGATTGAACTTTGCCCTTCCAACAACTAGCGGGTTGATGTTGCAACGTAGTACATGTGAATGTTATGGGAACATGGTGATCCCTTTGTTGTTCCTTCAAACTATGTCACAAAGTCAAGGGAGTGTATGTACAACTCTCTTAGGGTTTTTGCACCACGAGTGGCTCTTCTCTGATTTGAAATGATAGGGGTATGGGCACTGCACACGGGCTCTTCCGACTACTTTGTTGTTGGTGGTGCACTCTTGCTTAAACTTTGGGGGTGGCATTGAATGGCTTTGGTTCTCTTCTCGATCCTGGATTTGATAATTAATGGGGTGTTTGTAGAGGCGTAAGGCACTAGTTTCTTTGACCTTGGAACCTAAATGTAGGGTTTTCTTTATAGAATCCTTGAGCTTCCAGTAGCTTTGTTGGAATCAACCTACGTGTTACTTACTACTAGTGTGACATTTGGTGTTGGGATCGTTGCTTGACTCTCTTTGGCTTAGGATGTTGTGGTGTAGACGATGAGGTTTTTGGGACATAGAAGGTTTTCCCTTTGAAAAAGCCTTGAGCCTCTTACACTTTGAGTGGGGTTTTGAGTTTAGGGTAAAAGACCCTTACTTATTAAGGCACCAAATTCGGTAGACCAAATGGTGGCTACGAGGTCTTTGCTTTGGCATCATACTTGTCTTGGCTAGCCAGGGTACTCTTAGGTACCGACCACTCCTTCTTGGTGACCTCCCTGAAGGGTCATTATGGGGGGTGGATTTCATCTTTGTCGGCAAGGTTTAGGATTTCCATAATGATTAGAAGGGGTGGCCGATGTGTTAAGGTAAGAGGAGTATTATGACTTTGAGGATTGGATTCACGTTTTTGCAATAACCATGGATACTCATCCCCATTGAAGCTTGGGACAAGGTTTGCATGATTAGATGGTGTCGAAATCACGTCCATGTTCATGCTTGATGCATTCGAAATGGAACCAATGGCAAAATTGGCTCACCTTGCGTTAAAGTTTTCCCAAAAAGACTTCACATGAACCAGTGCTCTAATACCATGAGAAGGATGTGGGGGAGAGGGTTAGCTTGAACTCCTTGCAAAAGCAAACACAAATGCACAAGAATAGACAATCACACAAGAGAGATAGATGACTGAATTTTCTTCTATTCTCTTCTCTTCGCTACAACCATATATAAAAAGATAAGAGTACATACTATAAGGAAAAGTACTATCCTATTATAACTTACAAAGGTCAATCCACAGTGTAAACCTGATAACATGAGCTGGTGCTATAACTATACTATAACTCTAGTACACCAAAGTGGCTGCACAACCTATAAACCAATGGCGACATATTTTCCATAATCTCATCCCCCACCTAGCCTGTGGCATAAATGTGGAAGCTATCACCTAGGCTGGTCATCAATGTTCGCAGCACTAGTTGAGCTCGATCTAGCTACATGGCCCGCCTTACTTGACATTGGGCGTAGCCACAACATGTTGTCTTGGAAAACATGGATCTCATTAGGTCACCCACCTCTCGCACCACTTGCGTGAATTTTATATGACCGTCGATTGTTTTGAAGCTGAATTTTATATTGGAGCCAAACCTACGTCTTGTATATTTATGTGAACCCCATAAGTATACAATAAAAGAGAACATCATCCTCAGAAGGTGATGGATGATGGCCACGGCTTGCATCGTCACACAACTGGGGAAGAATAAACGTAATGCTTGAGCGTTCCCCATGGAATGGTTACTGTATCCTTGGTGGGTGAGGCGCCCCGAACTTATCAACATCCCAAGTCTTGTCCTCCAATCATGAGAGCCAGTGGGTGTGGAGATCCAAAGCCAATTCCTTGTGAGCAACTGAGATGTGATTAATCACATTTTCATACACAAACTTGGCAATAGATCATCTCTTATCAACATTTTCATAGACAAACTTGGCAGTAGATCTTCTCTTATCAGCATTCTATATAGCTTTGGCCTCCACAAACCCATATCTCCAATGCCAACTCCAAAGCTTAAGCAATATTGGAGAGTAGTGGCTTCCACCTTGACTCATGTGCTGACACCATCTTCAAAAAAGTCGGTAGAGCCTTTGGACTCCAAGCAACAAGAGGAAATACCTTGCCCATATCCATCCCTATTTTCATTAAAGAAGTGCCACCCATGGTGCCAAACCATAAAGACAATTGTGCACACACTTCCGTGGCACTACCGAGCAACCCCATGACTCAAAAAGATCACTATGACCCCACGACACTTGTGTGTGCCACACCACAACACCAACTCATAAGCTCTATAGAACTAGAAAGACAACGCTCAATCAAGCGTGCCAACAAAGACGACCATGGCGGCAAATGATTATGTGCCATTGCCAATTGTGCATACGGTAAATATGTAATGTGGCCCTTCTCCAAGTGTACAATTACTACCTTCACTGAAAATGAGAAAAACACAAAAAACCTAAAAATATATTGAGAATCATTAAAAAAACAACTAAAAACATGCATATGCGGTGTCACACGCACATGGTACACACACACACATTCACACATTTGCACTTGCACGTGTATACCTTCGCCTAATTGTACCTCGGGCACCCACCTTCACGCACGTGCACACCCATTTACACTCACACACACACGTGGACCCCACACAGTCACAATTGCACACTCACTTGCATTTATTAACTGGCACACGCATGTACCCCTCACACATTTGCATTTACCATACATATGCACATGCATGCACGTGCACTACACCCACGTGCACCACATCCCATGCACATTTATGCCGTGCATACACACTCATGGACACATTCACTTGTGCACAGCTTTGCTCCGTGCATACACATCACGCACGTGCACTCACTTATGTACCACCCACACATGCTCGTGCACACACCTTTGCACACGTACTCCATTTGCACTTTATGCATGCATGCCCACTTGCTCGTGTGTGTACCACCCATATTTACACTTACACATGCCTACCCCACATCCACTTGCACCTTGCACATCCTGCACATGTGCCCATGTGCATGCACGTGTGTACACACCATTTGCTCGTGCATGTGTGTGCACATGCACCTCACGTACACAGTTGCGCATACCCATTCCATCTCGTGCATGTATAACGTGCATCCACGTACATGCATCTATGCATACCCAACGCCACATCCCCTCTCAACAACAAAATAAACCCTACTCCTGTCAAATTCTTTTAAAATTTTTCCACCCCTTTATTGTGAGTGAATTCCCCAGGTAAATTCCCTAGCCAACTAGCTATGAATTCCCTATCTAAAGATATGTCAAGGGTCACTTATCCCATCTGATTCTTGCACACAAGTGTTGATACCATTGGTAGTCCTTAACTCCCAAATGTAAGGATCTGGAGATAACCACAAAGCTATGAATTAACAAGTCAACATTGTATGCATAGGTGTGTGTCAGTGAGATCTAAGTCAAGATTCGAGTTCGTCATTGTAAGTATTCATATTTTGCAATGTGCAATAGATTAGGTCTATCTCTCCGCTATTGTGCCGTGCTCAATTTTGATTAGTTTTAATCTCTCATGTGCTAAAATTTATGTTTTTAACTCATTTTACCACATAAAGTCTTAGCTTAGGTGTAACAACCTAGGTAGAAGACAACACTATAATTATTAGGTCAACATTGGTGTAGAGTAGCGAGATATTCAATCTAAATGTGTATTTTGGATTTGTATTGTGAGGGGAGGCAAGGGTCTCCCAATCTATGGGGTTTCTATATGCAAACGTGTATTTGTAAAAGTGATTTGTGAAAGGGAGAAGGTGGTGTGGTAGCATGAATGGGTCACATGGGCTAGACATACGTTGTGTGCTAGTCACACGAATTAGATAGATTTTGCATGGTTTGAGTGGTCTCACATGCTTTGTATGGTGTACGCATGGGTTGTGTGATGGGAATCGTGTGTATAAAATGAATACTCAAGTGTTGGGGCCATGTGGTCATCTTTATGTCTATGTGTGATTGCCTTGGCATTCTCTTTTGCTTTCACATGTTTCAATTATGGTTGCTGGCGCTCGCCTTAGTTGGTGTGCCTTGTGTCTATTCTAACTTTGTTGTTTTGCTCCACCAGTTTCTTCGTGCTGGTGTTTCTCTTGCTACCTTTGTTTGCGCTCTTTGATGGCTTTATCTTTTTTTTTCCCATTGTCAGCCTTCTTTTATCTTGTGTGTCATTTTACGCTTATTCTTGGGCATTCAATTGTTCTTGCATTCTTTATCTTTTCTTATTATTTTTATAACCCCACTCTCTCATAAACTGGTTGCAGTTTCTCTCTATAGCCCCTCTCGAAGGTCCATGCATTCTAGATAAAGTGTCCCCATGAGGGTGTGGATGATACCATTCCAAATCTAGATGAAGTGGCCATGAGGGTGTGGATGATATCACTCCAAATCTTGCAACTGTGACTCATAAAGAAAAGTGCCCTCAATGGCCTTAGTGCATCTAGCATTTTTACCGTATGCGCAATTGGCAATGGCACATAATCATTTGCCACTCCACAATGAAAGCTTAGGTGCTGCCATGGTCATCTTTGTTGGCATGCTTGATTGAGCGTTGTCTTTCTAGTTCTATAGAGCTTACGAGTTGGTGTTGTGGTGTGGCACACACGTGTTGTGGGATCATAGTGATCTTTTTGAGCCATGGGGTTGCTCGGTAGTGCCACAAAAGTGTGTGCACAATTGTCTTTAGTAGGGTTTGGCACATGAGTCAAGGTGGAAGCCACTACTCTCCATTCTTGCTTAAGCTTTGGAGTTGGCATTGGAGGTATGGGTCCGTTTTGAGGCCAAAGCTATATAGAATACTGATAAGAGATGATCTACCACCAAGTTTGTCTATGAAAATGTTGATAAGAGATGATCTACATCCAAGTTTGTCTATGAAAATGTGATTACTGACATCTCAGTTGCTCACAAGGAATTGGCTTTGGATCTCCACACCCACTTGGATTTGAGATGATGGCTCTCATGATTGAAGGACAAGACTTGGGATGTTGATAAGTTCGGGGCGCCTCACCCACCAGGGATACGGTAACCATTCCATGGGGAAAGCTCAAGCATTACGTTTATTCTTCCCCAGTTTTGTGATGATGCAAGCTGTGGCCATGATCCATCACCTTCAGAGGATGGTGTTCTCTTTTATTGTATATTTATGGGGTTCACATAAATATACAAGATGTAGGTTTAGCTCCAATATAAAATTCAGCTTTAGCTCAACTAGTGCTGCGAACATTGATGACCAGCCTAGGTGATAGCTTCCACATTTACGCCACTGGTGGCTGGGTGAGGGATGAGATTATGGGGAATATGTTGCCAGTGGTTTATAGGTTGTGTAGCCACTTTGGTGTACTAGAGTTATAGTATAGTTATAGCACCAGCTCATGTAATCAGGTTTACACTGTGGATGGACCTTTGTAAGTTATGATAGGATAGTACTTTTCCTTATAGTATGTACTCTTATCTCTTTATATATGGTTGTAGAGCGAAGAGAAGAGAATAGAAGAAAACTCAGTCATCTATCTCTCTTTTGTGATTGTCTATTCTTGTGCATTTGTGTTTGCTTGCAAGGAGTTCAAGCTAACCCTCTCCCCCACATCCTTCTCATGGTATTAGAACACTGGTTTATGTGAAGTCTTTTTGGGAAAACTTTAACTCAAGGTGAGTCAATTTTGCCATTGGTTCCATTTTGAATGCATCAAGCACAAACATGGATGTGATTTCGACACCATCTAATCATGCAAACCTTGTCCCAAGCTTCAATGGGGATGAGTATCCATGGTTGTTGCAAAAACGTGAATCCAATCCTCAAAGTCATAATACTCCTCTTACCTTAACACATCGGCCACCCCTTCTAATCATTATGGAAATCCTAAACCTTGCCGACAAAGATGAAATCCACCCCCAAAATGACCCTTCAGGGAGGTCACCAAGGAGTGGTGGGTACCTAAGAGTACCCTGGCTAGCCAAGACAAGTATGATGCCAAAGCAAAGACCTCGTAGCCACCATTTGGTCTACCAAATTTGGAGCCTTAATAAGTAAGGGTCTTTTACCCTAAACTCAACACCCCACTCAAAGTGTAAGAGGCTCAAGGCTTTTTCAAAGGGAAAACCTTCTATGTCCCAAAAACCTCATCGTCTACACCACAACATCCTAAGCCAAAGAGAGTCAAGCAACGATCCCAACACCAAATGTCACACTAGTAGTAAGTAACACGTAGGTTGATTCCAACAAAGCTACTAGAAGCTCAAGGATTCTATAAAGAAAACCCTACAATTAGGTTCCAAGGTTGAAGAAACTAGTGCCTTATGCCTCTACAAACACCCCATTAATTATCAAATTCAGGATCAAGAAGAGAACCAAAGCCATTCGCAATTCCCAGACTGATCATAATGAGATCCCTATCTGTTGAAATATGCAAGTGAATGGGTGTGTGTGGGAACAAGCCCTTAGCAAAAGATTGTGTAAAAGGGAACCTATAATTGAGTGGGTAGCAGTGAAAAGGTGAGAGGTATCTACTAATTAGAGAATCAAGGGTAGCATGAATGAATGTAGGTGTGTGGAAAGATTCTAGGAAAAGGTGCCCCCCAGATGTTGGGGAGGTGGCAAAAATCAAAGGAGAAATCAGTGGGATTAGATGCTTGGCATCTTGTGGATGTACAACCTATAAATTGAGGCATTGGCCTAATGAGAAATTGCTGATTTCTGAGTACCCATGCCTACATTATCATATTAGATTAATTGTTCACTAATTTCATCTGAATCACATGTGCTAATTATGTTGATTCTTGCATTCGATCCACCATAGCTCATCACATTGCTGCAAATTTAACACTATCCTCATACCTAAGCTGTGTGCCACATTGTGTCAGCCAAATGGTAGTAGCAAAAGAAATGTAAGCATACTTCCTCATCCTTTCATGGAGATGTGTTATTACAGTCCACATCTTACTATTATTATTTGCCGAGGGAGTGAGTGGGTGTTTGAATTTTTTGGATTTGTGTGTATTTTGGGAGGGGGTGTGCACAAGTGTGTGGTGGTCTAGCTGCCTCAGTTAATTAACCAAGGTAAATGTTACGAGTTTCATGGTGATATGACAAGGCTACCTTGCTCCTGGACCCGTTGTTGTGTAGGGCCAGACTCTCAATCTGGATTCGCGCCCATCATGCTGCGTCAAACTATGTCGGGAGTCCTTGGCTTTGAACCCTGGTTGATAGCATGTAGGTGCACGTCATGTGTATAGGTGTATGTGCTTTGTGATTGTGCACGTGTAGGGGTGTGTGTGTCTACCAGGGGGTTTATTCTTTTTGGATTTGCGTGTGTTGAGGAGGGTGGTGTTTTACAGGTGTGCTCGTGTAGGTGTTTGTGCTTTGTGATTGTGCACATGCACGTGTGTGTGTTTTGTGATTGTATGGTACAGGGGTTGTGTGAGCATTATGTGTACATGCAACTATGGACTTTGTGTGGAGGGTGTGTATGTGCAGATACAGGGGTGTGCACGTTGAGGTGCTTTAGGATTATGCACGGATGTGTTGTGTGCGTGTGCGATTGAGTGTTTGTATTATAATTGTGTACATGCACGTGCTTGTCTATGTGTGCATGTATGTGTGCTTAGGGATTGTGTACATGCACATACAGGTGTGTGCTTGTACGTAAATGAGAGTTTTTTGGGGTTTCTTTTTAAAGATTTTTTTATAATTCTTAGGTATGTGTGTATGTAAAGTTGATAGGGAGGGTGTCCCACGTAACATATACATACAATGGGGGGTCAAGATTTTTAGCAAAGGTAGAAAATTGCTTGCCCATCCATGACAAAAGCTTAGATGCCACTGCCCCACCGACTTTGCTTGTGCGCCTGATTGAACTTTGCCCTTCCAACAACTAGCGGTTTGATGTTGCAACGTAGTGCATGTGAATGTTATGGGAACATGGTGATCCCTTGTTGTTCCTTCAAACTATGTCACAAAGTCAAGGGAGTGTATGTACAACTCTCTTAGGGTTTTTGCACCACGAGTGGCTCTTCTCTGATTTGAAATGATAGGGGTATGGGCACTGCACACGGGCTCTTCCGACTACTTTGTTGTTGGTGGTGCACTCTTGCTTAAACTTTGGGGGTGGCATTGAATGGCTTTGGTTCTCTTCTCGATCCTGGATTTGATAATTAATGGGGTGTTTGTAGAGGCGTAAGGCACTAGTTTCTTCAACCTTGGAACCTCAATGTAGGGTTTTCTTTATAGAATCCTTGAGCTTCCAGTAGCTTTGTTGGAATCAACCTACGTGTTCCTTACTACTAGTGTGACATTTGGTGTTGGGATGATCGTTGCTTGACTCTCTTTGGCTTAGGATGTTGTGGTGTAGACGATGAGGTTTTTGGGACATAGAAGGTTTTCCCTTTGAAAAAGCCTTGAGCCTCTTACACTTTGAGTGGGGTGTTGAGTTTAGGGTAAAAGACCCTTACTTATTAAGGCTCCAAATTCGGTAGACCAAATGGTGGCTACTAGGTCTTTGCTTTGGCATCATACTTGTCTTAGCTAGCCAGGGTACTCTTAGGTACCGACCACTCCTTCTTGGTGACCTCCCGAAGGGTCATTATGGGGGGTGGATTTCATCTTTGTCGGCAAGGTTTAGGATTTCCATAATGATTAGAAGGGGTGGCCGATGTGTTAAGGTAAGAGGAGTATTATGACTTTGAGGATTGGATTCACGTTTTTGCAATAACCATGGATACTCATCCCCATTGAAGCTTGGGACAAGGTTTGCATGATTAGATGGTGTTGAAATCACGTCCATGTTCGTGCTTGATGCAATCTAAATGGAACCAATGGCAAAATTGGCTCACCTTGCATTAAAGTTTCCCCAAAAAGACTTCACATGAACCAGTGCTCTAATACCATGAGAAGGATGTGGGGCAGAGGGTTAGCTTGAACTCTTTCTTGCAAGCAAACACAAATGCACAAGAATAGACAATCACACAAGAGAGATAGATGATTGAATTTTCTTCTATTCTCTTCTCTTCGCTACAACCGTATATAAAGAGATAAGAGTACATACTATAAGGAAAAGTACTATCCTATTATAACTTACAGCAAAGTGGCTACACAACCTATAAAACACTGGCAACATATTCCCCATAATCTCATCCCTCACCCAGCCAGTGGCGTAAACGTGGAAGCTATCACCTAGGCTGGTCATCAATGTTCGCAGCACTAGTTGAGCTAAAGCTGAATTTTATATTGGAGCTAAACCTACACCTTGTATATTTATGTGAACCCCATAAATATACAATAAAAGAGAACACCATCCTCTGAAGGTGATGGATCATGGCCACGGCTTGCATCATCACAAAACTGGGGAAGAATAAACGTAATGCTTGAGCTTTCCCCATGGAATGGTTACCGTATCCCTGGTGGGTGAGGCGCCCCGAACTTATCAACATCCCAAGTCTTGTCCTCCAATCATGAGAGCCATCACCTCAAATCCAAGTGGGTGTGGAGATCCAAAGCCAATTCCTTGTGAGCAACTGAGATGTCAATAATCACATTTTCATAGCCAAACTTGGCAGTAGATCATCTCTTATCAACATTTTCATAGACAAACTTGGCGGTAGATCATCTCTTATCAGTATTCTATATATCTTTGGCCTCTATGGACCCATTCCTCCAATGCCAGCTCGAAAGCTTAAGCAAGAATGGAGAGTAGTGGCTTCCACCTTGACTCATGTGCCAAACCCTACTAAAGACAATTGTGCACACACTTTCATGGCACTACCAAGCAACCCCATGGCTCAAAAAGATCACTATGACCCCACAATATGTGTGTGCCACACCACAACACCAACTCTACAAACACCCCATTAATTATCAAATCCAGGATCGAGAAGAGAACCAAAGCCATTCAATGCCACCCTCAAAGTTTAAGCAAGAGTGCACCACCAACAACAAAGTAGTCGGAAGAGCCCGTGTGCAGTGCCCATACCCCTATCATTTCAAATCAGAGAAGAGCCACTCATGGTGCAAAAACCCTAAGAGAGTTGTACATACACTCGCTTGACTTTGTGACGTAGTTTGAAGGAACAACAAAGGGATCACCATGTTCCCATAACATTCACATGCACTACGTTGCAACATCAACCCGCTAGTTGTTGGAAGGGCAAAGTTCAATCAGGTGCACAAGCAAAGTCAGTGGGATAGTGGCGTCTAAGCTTTCGTCGTGGATGGGCAAGCAATTTTCTACCTTTGCTAAAAATCTTGACCCCCCATTGTATGTATGTTACGTGGGACACCCTATCAACTTTACATACACACATACCTAAGAATGATAAAAAAATCTTTTAAAAAAACCCCAAAAAAACTCTCATTTACGTACAAGCACACACCTGTACGTGCATGTACACAATCCCTGAGCACACACACACACATGCATATTAACCCATACATACACACACATAGACAAGCACGTGCATGTACACAATTATAATACAAACACTCACTCGCACACGCACACAACACATCTGTGCATAATATTAAAGCACCTCGATGTGCACACCCCTGTATCTGCACATACCACCCTCCACACAAAGTCCATAGTTGCATGTACACATAATGCTCACACAACCCCTGTACATACAGTCACAAAACACACACACGTGCATGTCCACAAGCACAAAGCACAAACACCTACACGAGCACACCTTGTAAAACACCCATGCATACCACCCTCCTCAACACACGCAAATCCAAAAAAAAAACCCCTAGTAGACACACACCCCTACACGTGCACAATCACAAAGCACACACACCTATACACATGACGTGCACCTACATGCTATCAACTAGGGTTCAAAGCCAAGGACTCTCGACGTAGCTTAACAGCAGCACGATGGGCTCGAATCCAGGTTGAGAGTCTGGCCCTACACAACAACGGGTTGAGAGCAAGGTAGCCTTGTCATATCACCATGAAACTCGTAACATTTACCTTGGTTAATTAACTGAGGCAGCTAGACCACCACACACTCATGCACACCCCCTCCCAAAGTACACACAAATCCAAAAAATTCAAACACCCACTCACCGCCTCGGCAAATAATAATAGTAAGATGTGGACTTTAATAACACATCTCCATGAAAGGATGAGGAAGTATGCTTAAATTTCTTTTGCTACTACCATTTGGCTGACACAATCGGGCACACAACTTAGGTATGAGTATAGTGTTAAATTTGCAGCAATGTGATGAGCTATGGTTGATCAAATGCAAGAATCAACATAATTAGCATGTGATTAAGATGAAATTAGTGAACAATTAATCTTATATGATAATGTAGGCATTGGTACTCAAAAATCAGCAATTGCTCATTAGGCCAATGCCTCAATTTATAGGTTTAGGGTTTATTCATGTTACCCTTGATTCTCTAATTAGTAGATACCTCTCACCTTTTCACTGCTACCCACTCAATTACAGGTTCCCTTTTACAGTCTCTTGTTGCTAAGGGCTTGTTCCCACACACACCCATTCACTTGCATATTTCAACAGATAGGCATCTCATTATGATCAGTCAGGGAATTGCTTGGCAATGCCATCTTCAAGACATATATACAAGAGATATAGGATACGTCCCCCTAGTACAAAGCTTAGATAGTGCATGGGAAACTATTGCTAGTATTGCAAACTTAGCACATTTGGAATGCTAGATGCACTAAGGCCATTGAGGGCACTTTTCTTTATGAGTCACAGTTGCAAGATTTGGAGTGATATCATCCACACCCTCATGGCCACTTCATCTAGATTTGGAATGGTATCATCCACACCCTCATGGGGACACTTTATCTAGGATCCATGGACCTTCAAGGGGGGTATAAAAATAACAAGAAAAGATAAAGAATGCAAGAACACCACAATTCCCTCTTAAGAATAAGCGTAAAATGCCACACAAGATAAAAGAAGGCTAACAATGGGAAAAAAAAGATAAAGCCATCAAAGAGCACAAACAAAGCTTGCAAGAGAAACACCAGCACGAAGAAGCTGGTGGAGCAAAACAACAAAGTTAGAATAGACACAAGGCACACCAACTAAGGCGAGCACCTGTAACCATAATTGAAACATGTGAAAGCAGACAAGAATGCCATGGCAATCACACAGACATAAAGATGACCAACACTTGAGCATTCATTTTATACACACAATTCCCATCACACAACCCATGCGTACACCATACAAAGCATGTGAGACCACTCAAACCATGCAAAATCTATGTAATTCATGTGACTAGCACACAACGTATGTCTAGCCCATGTGACCCATTCATGCTACCACACCACCTTCTCCCTTTCACAAATCACTTTAACAAATACATGTTTGCATATAGAAACCATAGATTGGGAGACCCTTGCCTCCCCTCACAATACAAATCCAAAATACACATTTAGATTGAATATCTCGCTACTCTACACCAATGTTGACCGGATAATTATAGTGTTGTCTTCTACCTAGGTTCTTACACCTAAGCTAAGATTTTATCTGGTAAAATGAGTTAAAAACATAAATTTTAGCACATGAGAGATTAAAACTATAATCAAAATTGACCTAATCTATTGCACATTGCAAAATATGAATACTTACAATGACGAACTTGAATCTTGACTTGGATCTCACTGACACATACCTATGCATACAATGTTGACTTGTTAATTCATAGCTTTGTGGTTATCTCCAGATCCTTACATTTGGGAGTTAAGGACTACCAATTGTATCAACACTTGTGTGCAAGAATCAGATGGGATAAGTTACGCTTGACATATCTTTACATAGGGTATTTGTAGCTAGTTGGCTAGGGAATTTACCTAGGGAATTCACTCACAATAAAGGGGTGGAAAATTTTTAATAGAATTTGACGAGAGTGGGGTTTATTTTGCTGAGAGGGGATGTGGCGTTGGATATGCATAGATGCATGTACATGGATGCACGTTATACATGCATGAAATGGAATGGGTATGCGCAAGTGTGTACGTGAGGTGCATGTGCGCACACATGCACGAGCGAATGATGTATACACATGTGCATACACATGGGCCCATGTGTACGATGTGCGAGGTGCAAATGGGTGTGGGGTAGGCACGTGTAAGTGTAAATATGGGTGGTACACACACGAGCAAGTTGGCATGCATGCATAAAGTGCAAATGCAGTACGTGTGCAAAGGTGTGTGCACGAGCTTGACTTAGATCTCACTGACACATACCTATGCATACAATGTTGACGTGTTAATTCATAGCTTTGTGGTTATCTCCAGATCCTTACATTTGGGAGTTGACTACCAATGGTATCAACACTTGTGTGCAAGAATCAGATGGGATAAGTGACCCTTGACATATCTTTACATAGGGAATTCATAGCTAGTTGGCTAGGGAATTTACCTGGGGAATTCATTCACAAGAAAGGGGTGGAAATTTTTTTAAAAGGATTTGACGGGAGTAGGGTTTATTTTGTTATTAAGAGGGGATGTGGCGTTGGGTATGCATAGATGCATGTACGTGGATGCACGTTATACATGCACGAGATGGAATGGGAATGCGCAAGTGTGTACGTGAGGTGCATGTGTGCACACATGCACGAGCGAATGGTGTGTACACACGTGCATGCACATGGGCCCATGTGCACGATGTGCAAGGTGCAAGTGGATGTGGGGTAGGCATGTGTAAGTGTAAATATGGGTGGTACACACACGAGCAAGTGGGCATGCATGCATAAAGTGCAAATGCAGTACACGTGCACGAGCATGTGTGGGTGGTGCATAAGTGAGTGCACGTGCGTGATGTGTATGCACAGAGCAAAGCTGTGCACAAGTGAATGTGTCCATGAGTTGTGTATGCACGGCATAAATGTGCATGGGATGTGGTGCACGTGGGTGTAGTGCACGTGCATGCACGTGCATATATATGGTAAAAATCTGCATGCCCGATGCGCAAATGCAAATGTGTGAGGGGTACATGCGTGTGCCAGTTTATAAATGCAAGTGAGTGTGCAATTGTGATTGTGTGGGGTCCACGTGTATGTGTGAGTGTAAATGGGTGTGCACGTGCATGAAGGTGGGTGTCTGAGGTACAATTAGGTGAAGGTATACACGTGCAAGTGCAAATGTGTGTACATGCACGTTCGAGAAAATGTGTGAATGTGTGTGTGTGTGTGTGAACCATGTGCGTGTGACACTGCATGTGCATGTTTTTAGTTGTTTTTTTAATGATTCTCAATATGTTTTTAGGTTTTTTGTGTTTTTCTCATTTTCAGTGAAGGTAGTAACTGTACACTTGGGGAAGGGCCACATTACATATTTACCGTATGCGCAATTGGCAACGGCACATCATCATTTTGCCGCCATGGTCGTCTTTGTTGGCATGCTTGATTGAGCGTTGTCTTTCTAGTTCTATAGAGCTTACGAGTTGGGGTTGTGGTGAGGCACACACATGTTGTGGGGTCATAGTGATCTTTTTGAGCCATGGGGTTGCTCGGTAGTGCCACGGAAGTGTGTGCACAATTGTCTTTAGGGTTTGGCACCATGGGTGGCACTTCTTTAATGAAAATAGGGATGGATATGGGCAAGGTATTTCCTCTTGTTGCTTGAAGTCCAAAGGCTCTACCCACTTTTTTGAAGATGGTGTCGGCACATGAGTCAAGGTGGAAGCCACTACTCTCCATTCTTACTTAAGCTTTGGAGTTGGCATTGGAGGTATGGGTCCGTTGAGGCCAAAGCTATATAGAATGCTGATAAAAAATGATGATCTACTGCCAAGTTTGTCTATGAAAATGTTGATAAGAGATGATCTACTGCCAAGTTTGTCTATGAAAATGTGATTACTCACATCTCAGTTGCTCACAAGGAATTGGCTTTGGATCTCAACACCCACTTGGATTTGAGGTGATGGCTCTCATGATTTGAGGACAAGACTTGGGATGTTGATAAGTTCGGGGCGCCTCACCCACCAGGGATACGGTAACCATTCATTGGGGAAAGCTCAAGCATTACGTTTATTCTTCCCCAGTTGTGTGACGATGCAAGCCGTGGCCATGATCCATCGCCTTCTGAGGATGATGTTCTCTTTTATTGTATACTTATGGGGTTCACATAAATATACAAGACGTAGGTTTAGCTCCAATATAAAATTCAGCTTCAAAACAATCGACGGTCATATAAAATTCACGCAGGTGGTGCGAGAGGTGGGTGACCTAATGAGGTCCATGTTTGCCAAGACATGTTGTGGCTAGGCCCAATGTCAAGTAAGGCGGGTCATGCAGCTAGATCCAGCTCAACTAGTGCTGCGAACATTGATGACCATCCTAGGTGATAGCTTCCACATTTACGCCACTGGCTGGGTGGGGGATGAGATTATGGGGAATATGTCGCCAATGGTTTATAGGTTGTGTAGCCACTTTGGTGTACTAGAGTTATAGTATAGTTATAGCACCAGCTCATGTAATCAGGTTTACACTGTGGATTGACCTTTGTAAGTTATAATATGAGTGTAGCAAAGAGAAGAGAATAGAAAAAAATTCAGTCATCTATCTCTCTTGTGTGATTGTCTATTCTTCTGCATTTGTGTTTGCTTGCAAGAAAGAGTTCAAGCTAACCCTCTCCCCCACATCCTTCTCATGGTATTAGAGCACTGGTTCATGTGAAGTCTCTTTGGGGAAACTTTAACTCTAGGTGAGCCAGTTTTGCCATTGGTTCCATTTCGAATGCATCAAGCACGAACATGGATGTGATTTCGACACCATCTAATCATGCAAACCTTGTCCCAAGCTTCAATGGGGATGAGTATCCATGGTTGTTGCAAAAACGTGAATCTAATCCTCAAAGTCATAATACTCCTCTTACCTTAACACATCGGCCACCCCTTCTAATCATTATGGAAATCCTAAACCTTGCCGACAAAGATGAAATCCACCCCCCAAAATGACCCTTCAGGGAGGTCACCAAGAAGGAGTGGTCAGTACCTAAGAGTACCCTGGCTAGCCAAGACAAGTATGATGCCAAAGCAAAGACCTAGTAGCCACCATTTGGTCTACCAAATTCGGAGCCTTAATAAATAAGGGTCTTTTTCCCTAAACTCAACACGATTAAGTCCACCCCCAAAATGACCCTTCAAGGCGGTCACCAAGAAGGAGTGGTCGGTACCTAAGAGTACCCTGGCTAGCCAAGACAAGTATGATGCCAAAGCAAAGACCTAGTAGCCACCATTTGGTCTACCAAATTCGGAGCCTTAATAAGTAAGGGTCTTTTACCCTAAACTCAACACCCCACTCAAAGTGTAAGAGACTCAAGGCTTTTTCAAAGGGAAAACCTTCTATGTCCCAAAAACCTCGTCGTCTGCACCACAACATCCTAAGCCAAAGAGAATCAAGCAACGATCATCCCAACACCAAATGTCACACTAGTAGTAAGTAACACGTAGGTTGATTCCAACAAAGCTACTGGAAGCTCAAGGATTCTATAAAGAAAACCCTACATTTAGGTTCCAAGGTCGAAGAAACTAGTGCCTTATGCCTCTACAAACACCCCATTAATTATCAAATCCAGGATCGAGAAGAGAACCAAAGCCATTCAATGCCACCCCATTAATTATCAAATCCAGGATCGAGAAGAGAACCAAAGCCATTCAATGCCACCCCCAAAGTTTAAGCAAGAGTGCACCACCAACAACAAAGTAGTCAGAAGAGCTCGTGTGCCGTGCCCATACCCCTATCATTTCAAATCAGAGAAGAGCCACTCGTGGTGTGAAAACCCTAAGAGAGTTGTACATACACTGCCTTGACTTTGTGACATAGTTTGAAGGAACAGCAAAAGGATCACCATGTTCCCATAACATTCACATGCACTACGTTGCAACATCAACCCGCTAGTTGTTGGAAGGGCAAAGTTCAATCAGGCGCACAAGCAAAGTCGGTGGGGCAGTGTCGTCTAAGCTTTCGTCATGGATGGGCAAGCAATTTTCTACCTTTGCTAAAAATCCTGACCCCCCATTGTATGTATATGTTACGTGGGACACCCTATCAACTTTACATACACACATACCTAAGAATTATAAAAAAATCTTTAAAGAGAAACCCCAAAAAAACTCTCCTTTACGTACAAGCACACACCTGTATGTGCATGTACACAATCCCTAAGCACACACACATGCATATTAACACATACACACACACACATAGACAAGCATGTACATGTACACAATTATAATACAAACACTCACTCGTGCACGCACACAACACATCCGTGCATAATCCTAAAGCACCTCCATATGCACACCCCTGTATCTGCACATACACACCCTCCAGACAAAGTCCATAGTTGCATGTACACATAATGCTCACACAACCCCTGTACCATACAATCACAAAACACACACACGTGTAGGTGCATGTGCATGTGCACAATCACAAAGCACAAACACCTACACGAGCACACCTATAAAACACCCATGCATACCACCACCCTCAACACATGTAAATCCAAAAAGAATAAACCCCCCTAGTAGACACACACTCCTACGCGTGCACAATCACAAAGCACACACACCTATACACATGACTTGCACCTACATGCTATCAACTAGGGTTCAAAGCCAAGGAATCTCGACGTAGTTTGAGAGCAGCACGATGGGCTCGAATCCAGATTGAGAGTCTAGCCCTACACAACAACGGGTCCAGGAGCAAGGTATCCTTGTCATATCACCATGAAACTCACAACATTTACCTTGGTTAATTAACTGAGGCAGCCAGACCACCACACACTCCTGCACACCCCCTCCCAAAATACACACAAATCCAAAAAATTCAAACATCCATTCACCCCCTCGACAAATAATAATAGTAAGATGTGGACTGTAATAACACATCTCCATGAAAGGATGAGGAAGTATGCTTACATTTCTTTTGCTACTACCATTTGGCGGACACAATCGGGCACACAGCTTAGGTATGAGGATAGTGTTAAATTTGCAGCAATGTGATGAGCTATGGTGGATCAAATGCAAGAATCAACATGTGATTAAGATAAAATTAGTGAACAGTTAATCTAATACGATAATGTAGGCATGGGTACTCAAAAATCAGCAATTGCTCATTAGGCCAATGCCTCAATTTATAGGTGGTACATCCGCAAGATGCCAAGCATCTAATCCCACTGATTTCTCCTTTGATTTGTGCCACCTCCCCTACATCTGGGGGGCACCTTTTCCTAGAATCTTTCCACACCCCTACATTCATTCATGCTACCCTTGATTCTCTAATTAGTAGATACCTCTCACGTTCTCACTGCTACCCACTCAATTACAGGTTCCCATTTACAATCTGTTGCTAAGGGCTTGTTCCCACACACACCCATTCAATTGCATATTTCAACAGATAGGGATCTCATTATGATCGGTCAGGGAATTGCTTGGCAATGCCGTCTTCAAGACATATATACAAGATATATAGGATACGTCCCCCTAGTACAAAGCTTAGACAGTGCATGGGAGACTATTGCTAGTATTGCAAACCTAGCACATTTGGAATGCTAGATGCACTTAAGGCCATTGAGGTCACTTTTCTTTATGAGTCGCAGTTGCAAGATTTGGAGTGATATCATCCACACCCTCATGGCCACTTCATCTAGATTTGGAATGTATCATTTACACCCTCATGGGGACACTTTATCCAGAATCCATGGACCTTCGAGGGGGGCTATAGAGAGAAAGGGCAACCAGTTTATGAGAGAGTGGGGTTATAAAAATAATAAGAAAAGATAAAGAATGTAAGAACACCACAATGCCCAAGAATAAGCGTAAAATGCCACACAAGATAAAAGAAGGCTGACAATGGGAAAAAAAAGATAAAGCCATCAAAGAGCGCAAACAAAGGTAGCAAGAGAAACACCAGCACGAAGAAGCTGGTGGAGCAAAACAACAAAGTTAGAATAGACACAAGGCACACCAACTAAGGCGAGCGCCTGCACCATAATTGAAACATGTGAAAGCAGAAGAGAATGCCAAGGCAAAATCACATAGACATAAAGATGATCACATGGCCCCAACACTTGAGCATTCATTTTATACACACGATTCCCATCACACAACCCATGCGTACACCATACAAAGCATGTGAGACCACTCAAACCATGCAAAATCTATCTAATTCATGTGACTAGCACACGACGTATATCTAGCCCATGTGACCCATTCATGCTACCACACCACCTTCTCCCTTTCACAAATCACTTTTACAAATACACGTTTGCATATAGAAACCCCATAGATTGGGAGACCCTTGCCTCCCCTCACAATACAAATCCAAAATACACATTTAGATTGAATATCTCGCTACTCTACACCAATGTTGACCCGATAATTATAGTGTTGTCTTCTACCTAGGTTTTTACACCTAAGCTAAGATTTTATGTGGTAAAATGAGTTAAAAACATAAATTTTAGCACATGAGAGATTAAAACTAATCAGAATTGAGCAAGGCACAATAGCGGAGAGATAGACCTAATCTATTGCACATTGCAAAATATGAATACTTACAATGACGAACTCGAATCTTGACTTAGATCTCACTGACACATACCTATGCATACAATGTTGATTTGTTAATTCATAGCTTTGTGGTTATCTCCAGATCCTTACATTTGGGAGTTAAGGACTACCAATGGTATCAACACTTGTGTGCAAGAATCAGATGGGATAAGTGACCCTTGACATATCTTTACATAGGGAATTCATAGCTAGTTGGCTAGGGAATTTACCTAGGGAATTCACTCACAAGAAAGGGGTGGAAAATTTTTTAAAAGAATTTGACGGGAGTAGGGTTTATTTTGTTGTTGAGAGGGGATGTGGCGTTGGGTATGCATAGATGCATGTACGTGGATGCACGTTATACATGCACGAGATGGAATGGGTATGCGCAAGTGTGTACGTGAGGTGATGTGCGCACACATGCACGGGCGAATGGCGTGTACACACGTGCATGAACATGGGCCCATGTGCACGATGTGCAAGGTGCAAGTGGATATGGGGTAGGCATGTGTGAGTGTAAATATGGGTGGTACACACACGAGCAAGTGGGCATGCATGCATAAAGTGCAAATGCAGTACGTGTGCAAAGGTGTGTGCACGAGCATGTGTGGGTGGTGCATAAGTGAGTGCACGTGCGTGATGTGTATGCACGGAGCAAAGCTGTGCACAAGTGAATGTGTCCATGAGTGTGTATGCACGGCATAAATGTGCATGGGATGTGGTGCACATGGGTGTAGTGCATGTGCATGCATGTGCATATATATGGTAAAAATCTGTATGCCCGATGCGCAAATGCAAATGTGTGAGGGGTACATGCGTGTGCCAGTTAATAAATGCAAGTGAGTGTGCAATTGTGACTGTGTGGGGTCCACGTGTGTGTGTGAGTGTAAATGGGTGTGCACGTGCGTGAAGGTGGGTGCCCGAGGTACAATTAGGTGAAGGTATACATGTGCAAGTGCAAATGTGTGTGTGTACATGCACGTTCGAGAAAATGTGTGAATGTGTGTGTGTGTGTGAACCATGTGCGTGTGACACCGCATGTGCATGTTTTTAGTTGTTTTTTAATGATTCTCAATATGTTTTTAGGTTTTTTGTGTTTTTCTCATTTTCAGTGAAGGTAGTAACTGTACATGGGGTTGCTCGGTAGTGCCACGGAAGTGTGTGCACAATTGTCTTTAGGGTTTGGCACCATGGGTGGCACTTCTTTAATGAAAATAGGGATGGATATGGGCAAGGTATTTCCTCTTGTTGCTTGGAGTCCAAAGGCTCTACCGACTTTTTTGAAGATGGTGTCGGCACATGAGTCAAGGTGGAAGCCACTACTCTCCATTCTTGCTTAAGCTTTGGAGTTGGCATTGGAGGTATGGGTCCGTTGAGGCCAAAGCTATATAGAATGCTGATAAGAGATGATCTACTGCCAAGTTTGTCTATGAAAATGTTGATATCTACTGCCAAGTTTGTCTATGAAAATGTGATTACTCACATCTCAGTTGCTCACAAGGAATTGGCTTTGGATCTCCACAGGTGATGGCTCTCATGATTGGAGGACAAGACTTGGGATGTTGATAAGTTCGGGGCACCTCACCCACCAGGGATACAGTAACCATTCCATGGGAAAAGCTCAAGCATTACGTTTATTCTTCCCTAGTTGTGTGACGATGCAAGCCGTGGCCACGATCCATCACCTTCTGAGGATGATGTTCTCTTTTATTGTATACTTATGGGGTTCACATAAATATACAAGATGTAGGTTTAGCTCCAATATAAAATTCAGCTTCAAAACAATCGACGGTCATATAATAAAATTCACGCAGGTGGTGCGAGAGGTGGGTGACCTGTATCTGCACATACACACTCTCCACACAAAGTCCATAGTTGCATGTACACATAATGCTCACACAACCCCTGTACCATACAATCACAAAACACACACACGTGCATGTGCATGTGCACAATCACAAAGTACAAACACCTACACGAGCACACCTATAAGACACCCATGCATACCACCCTCCTCAACACATGCAAATCCAAAAAGAATAAACCCCCCTACTAGTAGACACACACCCCTACACGTGCACAATCACAAAGCACATACACCTATACACATGACGTGCACCTACATGCTATCAACTAGGGTTCAAAGCCAAGGACTCTCAACGTAGTTTGACAGCAGCACGATGGGCTCGAATCCAGATTGAGAGTCTGGCCCTACACAACAACGGGTCCAGGAGCAAGGTAGCCTTGTCATATCACCATGAAACTCGTAACATTTACTACCTTGGATAATTAACTGAGGCAGCTAGACCACCACACACTCGTGCACACCCCCTCCCAAAATACACACAAATCCAAAAAATTCAAACACCCATTCACCCCCTTGACAAATAATAATAGTAAGATGTGGACTGTAATAACACATCTCCATGAAAGGATGAGGAAGTATGCTTACATTTCTTTTGCTACTACCATTTGGCTGACACAATCGGGCACATAGCTTAGGTATGAGGATAGTGTTAAATTTGCAGCAATGTGATGAGCTATGGTGGATCAAATGCAAGAATCAACATGTGATTAAGATGAAATTACTGAACAATTAATCTAATATGATAATGTAGGCATGGGTACTCAAAAATCAGCAATTGCTCATTAGGCCAATGCCTCAATTTATAGGTGGTACATCCACAAGATGCCAAGCATCTAATCCCACTGATTTCTCCTTTGATTTGTGCCACCTCCCCTACATCTGGGGGCACCTTTTTCTAGAATCTTTCCACACCCCTACATTCATTCATGCTACCCTTGATTCTCTAATTAGTAGATACCTCTCACCTTTTCACTGCTACCCACTCAATTACAGGTTCCCTTTTACAATTTGTTGCTAAGGGCTTGTTCCCACACACACCCATTCACTTGCATATTTCAACAGATAGGGATCTCATTATGATCAGTCAGGGAATTGCTTGGCAATGCCACCTTCAAGACATATATACAAGAGATATAGGATACGTCCCCCAAGTACAAAGCTTAGACAGTGCATGGGAGACTATTGCTAGTATTGCAAACTTAGCACATTCGGAATGCTAGATGCACTAAGGCCATTGAGGGCACTTTTCTTTATGAGTCACAGTTGCAAGATTTGGAGTGATATCATCCACACCCTCATGGCCACTTCATCTAGATTTGGAATGGTATCGTCCACACCCTCATGGAACACTTTATCTAGAATCCATGGACCTTCAAGGGGGGCTATAGAGAGAAAGTGCAACCTGTTTATGAGAGAGTGGGGGTTATAAAAATAATACGAAAAGATAAAGAATGCAAGAACATCACAATGCCCAAGAATAAGCGTAAAATGCCACACAAGATAAAAGAAGGCTAATAATAGGAAAAAAAGATAAAGCCATCAAAGAGCGCAAACAAAGGTAGCAAGAGAAACACCAGCACGAAGAAGCTGGTGGAGCAAAACAACAAAGTTAGAATAGACACAAGGCACACCAACTAAGGCGAGCGCCTGCAACCGTGATTGAAACATGTGAAAGCAGAAGAGAATGCCAAGGCAATCACACATAGACATAAAGATGACCACATGGCCCCAACACTTGAGCATTCATTTTATACACACGATTCCCATCACACAACCCATGCGTACACCATACAAAGCATGTGAGACCACTCAAACCATGCAAAATCTATCTAATTCATGTGACTAGCACACGACGTATGTCTAGCCCATGTGACCCATTCATGCTACCACACCACCTTCTCCCTTTCACAAATCACTTTTACAAATACACGTTTGCATATAGAAACCCCATAGATTGGGAGACCCTTGCCTCCCCTCACAATACAAATCCAAAATACACATTTAGATTGAATATCTTGCTACTCCACCAATGTTGACCCGATAATTATAGTGTTGTCTTCTACCTAGGTTGTTACACCTAAGCAAAGATTTTATGTGGTAAAATGAGTAAAAACATAAATTTTAGCACATGAGAGATTAAAACTAATCAAAGTTGAGCAAGGCACAATAGTTGAGAGATAGACCTAATCTATTGCACATTGCAAAATATGAATACTTATAATGATGAACTCGAATCTTGACTTAGATCTCACTGACACATACCTATGCATACAATGTTGACTTGTTAATTCATAGCTTTGTGGTTATCTCCAGATCCTTACATTTGGGAGTTAAGGACTACCAATGGTATCAACACTTGTGTGCAAGAATCAGATGGGATAAGTGACCCTTGACATATCTTTACATAGGGAATTCATAGCTAGTTGGCTAGGGAATTTACCTGGGGAATTCACTCACAAGAAAGGGGTGGAAAATTTTTTAAAAGAATTTGATGGGAGTAGGGTTTATTTTGTTGTTGAGAGGGGATGTGGCGTTGGGTATGCATAGATGCATGTACGTGGATGCATGCTATACATGCATGAGATGGAATGGGTATGCACAAGTGTGTACATGAGGTGCATGTGCACACACATGCACGAGCGAATGGTGTGTACACACGTGCATGCACATGGGCCCATGTGCACGATGTGCAAGGTGCAAGTGGATGTGGGGTAGGAATGTGTAAGTGTAAATATGGGTGGTACACACACGAGCAAGTGGGCATGTATGCATAAAGTGCAAATGCAGTACATGTGCAAAGGTGTGTGCACGAGCATGTGTGGGTGGTGCATAAGTGAGTGTACGTGCGTGATGTGTATGCACGGAGCAAAGCTGTGCACAAGTGAATGTGTCCATGAGTGTGTGCATAGCATAAATGTGCATGGGATGTGGTGCACGTGGGTGTAGTGCGCGTGCATGCACGTGCATATATATGGTAAAAATCTGCATGCCCGATGCGCAAATGCAAATGTGTGAGGGGTACATGTGTGTGCCAATTAATAAATGCAAGTGAGTGTGCAATTGTGACTGTGTGGGGTCCACGTGTGTGTGAGTGTAAATGGGTGTAAATGGGTGTGCATATTAACACATACACACACACATGCATATTAACACACACACACACACACACACACACACACACACACATAGACAAGCACGTACATGTACACAATTATAATACAAACACTCACTCGCACACGCACACAACACATCTGTGCATAATCCTAAAGCACCTCCACATGCACACCCCTGTATCTGCACATACACACCCTCCACACAAAGTCCATAGTTGCATGTACACATAATGCTCACACACGCAAATCCAAAAAGAATAAACCCCCCTAGTAGACACACACCCCTACACATGCACAATCACAAAGCACACACACCTATACACATGACGTGCACCTACATGCTATCAACTAGGGTTCCAGGCCAAGGACTCTCGACCTAGTTTGATAGCAGCACGATGGGCTCGAATCCAGATTGAGAGTCTGGCCCTACACAACGGGTCCAGGAGCAAGATATCCTTGTCATATCACCATGAAACTCGTAACATTTACCTTGGTTAATTAACTGAGGCAGCCAGACCACCGCACACTCATGCACACCCCCTCCAAAATACACACAAATCCAAAAAATTCAAACACCCATTCACTCCCTCGACAAATAATACTAGTAAGATGTGGACTGTAATAACACATCTACATGAAAGGATGAGGAAGTATGCTTACATTTCTTTTGCTACTACCATTTGGCGGACACAATCGGGCACACAGCTTAGGTATGAGGATAGTGTTAAATTTACAGCAATGTGATGAGCTATGGTGGTGGATCAAATGCAAGAATCAACATGTGATTAAGATGAAATTAGTGAACAATTAATCTAATACGATAATGTAGGCATGGGTACTCAAAAATCAGCAATTGCTCATTAGGCCAATGCCTCAATTTATAGGTGGTACATCCACGAGAAATCAGTGGGATTAGATGCTTGGCATCTTGTGGATGTACCACCTATAAATTGAGGCATTGGCCTAATGAGCAATTGCTGATTTTTGAGTACCCATGCCTACATTATCGTATTAGATTAATTGTTCACTAATTTCATCTTAATCACATGTTGATTCTTGCATTTGATCCACCATAGCTCATCACATTGCTGCAAATTTAACACTATCCTCATACCTAAGCTGTGTGCCCGTTTGTGTCCGCCAAATGGTAGTAGCAAAAGAAATGTAAGCATACTTCCTCATCCTTTCATGGAGATGTGTTATTACAGTCCACATCTTACTATTATTATTTGTCGAGGGGGTGAATGGGTGTTTGAATTTTTTGGATTTGTGTGTATATTGGGAGGGGATGTGCACGAGTGTGTGGTGGTCTAGCTGCCTCAGTTAATTAACCAAGGTAAATCTTACGAGTTTCATGGTGATATGACAAGGATACCTTGCTCCTGGACCCGTTGTTGTGTAGGGCAAGACTCTCAATCTAGATTCAAGCCCATCGTGCTGCTGTCAAACTACGTCGAGAGTCCTTGGCTTTGAATCCTAGTTGATAGCATGTACGTGCACATCATGTGTATAGGTGTGTGTGCTTTGTGATTGTGCACGTGTAGGGGTGTGTGTCTACTAGGGGGGTTTATTCTTTTTGGATTTGCATGTGTTGAGGAGGGTGGTATGCATGGCTGTTTTATAGGTGTGCTCGTGTAGGTGTTTGTGCTTTGTGATTGTGCACATGCACATGCACGTGTGTGTGTTTTGTGATTGTATGATACAGGGGTGTGCATGTGGAGGTGCTTTAGGATTATGCACGGATGTGTTGTGTGCGTGCGCGAGTGAGTGTTTGTATTATAATTGTGTACATGTACGTGCGTCTATGTGTGTGTGTGTGTGTATGTGTTAATATGCATGTGTGTGTGCTTAGGGATTGTGTACATGCACGTACAGGTGTGTGCTTGTACGTAAATGAGAGTTTTTTTGGGGTTTCTTTTAAAGATTTTTTATAATTCTTAGGTATGTGTGTGTATGTAAAGTTGATAGGGTGTCCCACGTAACATATACATACAATGGGGGGTCAAGATTTTTAGCAAAGCTAGAAAATTGCTTGCCCATCCATGACGAAAGCTTAGACGCCACTGCCCCACCGACTTTGCTTGTGCGCCTGATTGAACTTTTCCCTTCCAACAACTAGCGGGTTGATGTTGCAACGTAGTGCATGTGAATGTTATGGGAACATGGTGATCCCTTTGTTGTCGAAAGCTTAGACGCCACTGCCCCACCGACTTTGCTTGTGCGCCTGATTGAACTTTGCCCTTCCAACAACTAGCGGGTTGATGTTGCAACGTAGTGCATGTGAATGTTATGGGAACATGGTGATCCATTTGTTGTTCCTTCAAACTATGTCACAAAGTCAAGGGAGTGTATGTACAACTCTCTTAGGGTTTTTGCACCGCGAGTGGCTCTTCTCTGATTTGAAATGATAGGGGTATGGGCACTGCACACGGGCTCTTCCGACTACTTTGTTGTTGGTGGTGCACTCTTGCTTAAACTTTGGGGGTGGCATTGAATGGCTTTGGTTCTCTTCTCGATCCTGGATTGGATAATTAATGGGGTGTTTGTAGAGGCATAAGGCACTAGTTTCTTCGACCTTGGAACCTAATTGTAGGGTTTTCTTTATAGAATCCTTGAGCTTCCAGTAGCTTTGTTGGAATCAACCTACGTGTTACTTACTACTAGTGTGACATTTGGTGTTGGGATGATCGTCGCTTGACTCTCTTTGGCTTAGGATGTTGTGCAGACGATGAGGTTTTTGGGACATAGAAGGTTTTCCCTTTGAAAAAGCCTTGAGCCTCTTACACTTTGAGTGGGGTGTTGAGTTTAGGGTAAAAGACCCTTACTAATTAAGGCTCCGAATTTGGTAGACCAAATGGTGGCTACTAGGTCTTTGCTTTGGCATCATACTTGTCTTGGCTAGCCAGGGTACTCTTAGGTACCGACCACTCCTTCTTGGTTACCTCCCTGAAGGGTCATTTTGGGGGGTGGATTTCATCTTTGTCGGCAAGGTTTAGGATTTCCATAATGATTAGAAGGGGTGGCCGATGTGTTAAGGTAAGAGGAGTATTATGACTTTGAGGATTGGATTCACGTTTTTGCAACAACCATGGATACTCATCCCCATTGAAGCTTGGGACAAGGTTTGCATGATTAGATGGTGTCGAAATCACATCCATGTTCATGCTTGATGCATTCGAAATGGAACCAATGGCAAAACTGACTCACCTTGTGTTAAAGTTTCCCCAAAAAGACTTCACATGAACCAGTGCTCTGATACCATGAGAAGAATGTGGGGTAGAGGGTTAGCTTGAACTCTTTCTTGCAAGCAAACACAAATGCAGAAGAATAGACAATCACACAAGAGAGATAGATGACTGAATTTTCTTCTATTCTCTTCTCTTTGCTACACTCATATTATAACTTACAAAGGTCAATCCACAGTGTAAACCTGATTACATAAGCTGGTGCTATAACTATACTATAACTCTAGTACACCAAAGTGGCTGCACAACCTATAAACCACTGGCGACATATTCCCCATAATCTCATCCCCCACCCAGCCAGTGGCGTAAATGTGGAAGCTATCACCTAGGCTGGTCATCAATGTTCGCTGTGAGATCCCCCTGTTCCCACCGAGCAACGGATTCGGGTACTAGCAGCGGAAGTAGCACTTCTCGCACGGGACAGGGGTCCCACATTCGGGGCCTCGTCCACGGATATCCGGACAAGAGACTAATCTGTCGGTTTTTCCAAAACCGAACCCGGAAAAAACTTCCCTTACCCGGAAAGCACGGGCGATTCCACCAAGATAATTTTTTTACTCTAACGTAGTCAAGATCATTACTGATCACGCTGATCCAACTGCACCTATAAAGATACTCGGTCGGATCAAGGAAGAAACTTGCACTTGGATCATTGGGATCAACGCTTTTTTTCCCCATCAAGAGGCACAGCCGTTGATTCCTATCCATAGAACAATTACTATCCGAGACTTACTTCATCTATCGTAATAACAGAAATTGAGTCTCGGTTTACGGATCCATCAGTCCAGCCTAACCCCATCCGATCCCATGGGTTAGCCAACCGCCCAACCACTGTAGTGATGGGATCCAATTTGGAATTTGGTTAGGTTTTGTCCCGGGTACCAAGGAAAAGAGTTCCAAGGCCCCCTAGCCGGAAGTTCATGCAAACATAAAATTAGGCACACCACTTACACACCCAATATGAAATTGCCTTTTTCTTAGCATCAGCTAACTTTAAAACAATCCTTTAATGAAACCATAGTACCACTGATCACAGTCTTCCAAATTATCCGATTGATTCTCAATTTCCCATCATTCCTTCATCAGAGTATCTATGGCATCATTGGCAACTAGAACGCTCACCACCTGACCACTCAGGGGCCGTTTCTATAGTTCCTAGCCCATAATACTCGGCAATATAATCACTTATCAAGATGGACTCTCGTTGAAGATCAGCAAGATCAACCAACAGATCCATATAAAAGAGCCATGGACTCATCCGTTGAGGACCAGCAAGGTCAGTCAACCAGATCCATGCCCGGTTTCACAAAACAACTCTTACTCCTTGTTCCAATATCTTCCTCGACGCACGCGTGGGTATCCTAGGCGACCCAGAGCCCGAGCACCGTATGGTCAGCACCCTCTAGGATCCTTCGCAGGTGACCTAGCGCTTCACTCATAGGCCGCTTCCTTGGTCCCTCATCCACCGTACCGGAAGCTCACCATTTTAATCGAACCGAGGCTGGTCAAGACCTCGGTCGACCTTGCTACGCGAGACGTCCTCCATTGACTCTCCGTCAGCAGTTGCAACTTTATCAGTTAGGTCTCCACGACCTTAATCACAAGACGGTCAAAATGCTTCCCCAGCATTCTTGACATAAAACAGCCATTTACAAACAGCATTTACAAACAGTTTACAAATACAGTTTCTATATTAACTCTCATTTTTCCACATTGTTCCTCATTAATCCACATTACTTATTCCACATTCCATGTATATGTGTACTCATCCAATCACCTCCTTTTTTCATCTCTTCACTTCAGATTCCTTCACATCACATATCATATATTCACATCCATATTCACATCCATACATCCACATCCACATCCACATTCACATCCATACATCCACATCTACATGCTTATCTCCATTTTCACATCCTCATTTATACATCCACATCCCATATCCACATTCATACATACACATCCATATCCACATCCACATCAACATTCACATCCATGCATCCACATCTACATGCTTACCTCCATTTTCACATCCTCATTTATACATCCACATCCCATATCCACATTCATACATACACATCCATACACCCACATCCACATCCACATACATACATACATCCACATCCACATTCCACATTCACATCTATACATCCACATCTACATTCACATTCACATACATCCACATCCACACTCCCATACATCCACATCTATACATCCACATTCCACATTCACATCTACATTCACATTCACATACATCCACATCTACATTCACATTCACATACATCCACATCCCCATTCCCATTCACATCTATACATCCACATCTACATCCACATACATACATACATCCACATCTATACATCCACATTCCACATTCACATCTACATTCACATTCACATACATCCACATCTACATTCACATTCACATACATCCACATCTACATCCACATTCACATACATCCACATCCACATTTCCATTCACATCTATACATCCACATCCATTCACATCTATACATCCACATCTACATCCACATTTACATCTATGCATATACATCTTCATGCATATATCCATTTTCATGTTCATACATCCATACTCCCATCTCCATATCCACACATCCACATACATACATCCATTTTCACATTCCCATTTATATAACCCCATATACCTTCACATCTAATCTTTTACATCACATCCATTCTCGCCCTATCACAACCCATATACATCTTATCCTATCACATACACTTCTTACCTCATCCCCCCATACACATCTTAATTCATCTTATCACATCCTAACTTATTTCATAAGCATCTTATCACCTCTTATCACACCTCTTATCACATCCTATCACTTTCCATACGCATATTATCAATTCTTATCACATCTCATACACCTCTTATCACATCTTATCACATTTCATATCTTTTTTTTTTAAAAGAGAATTCTTTTATTTGATATAAGATTTCTCTACACATTTATTTATACATAAATTCCATTTAAGGAGACTAACACTTTCGAAATTAAAATCAATCTTTTATGCATCTTCTTATGCATGATTTCAATTTGGTAGGGAATTATACTTTTAGAATAAAAGAATTTCTCTTATGCATCTAAGTTAAGCATAAAATCCATTTATGAGGAAAATCATACTTTTAGTATAAAAAGAATATCTTTTATGCATACCTATATGCATGAAATCCAATATGATAAAAGTAACACTTTTGATATAAAAATTTTTCCTTTATGCATACTTCTATGCATGAAAATTAAAAATGATAAAAGTAACACTTTTGATATAAAAATTTTCCTTTATGCATACTTCTATGCATGAAAATTAAAAATGATAAAAGTAACACTTTTGATATAAAAATTTTCTTTTATGCATACTTTTATGCATGAAAATTAAAAATAATAAAAGTAACACTTTTGATATAAAAATTTTTCCTTTATGCATACTTCTATGCATGAATTAAAAATGGTAAAAATAACACTTTTGATATAAAAATTTATCCATTATGCATACTTCTATGCATGAAATAAAAATGGTAAAAATAACACTTTTGATATAAAAATTTATCCATTTTGCATACTTCTATGCATGAAATAAAAATGGTAAAAATAACACTTTTGATATAAAAACTTATCCTTTATGCATAATCTTAAAATTCAATTTCTCCATGATTGTAATGAAATTCTTTCAATTAATCTAGGATGATAATTCCTAGAATATGGTAGGAAGTCCTCTTTTTATGCTTTGAATGAGATTATTTTATGCATAATTTTTATAAAAATTTTGCCATAGCTCCGCTGCTATGACTGATAAATCTCAATTTTTCTAAGGGATAATGCTTATCATTAAGAAAATAATTAAAATAATCTCTAATTGGATTATCAATCCATAATGGATTGAATCATTAATATACATAAACTAAAAGCATAGAAAAAAGCCATTAATTTGGCCTCAAGCATAGCTTAATCTTGGGTTAAGGAAAAGCTTTATGAAAAGCTTGATTTGGATTGAGAACGGTTCATGAGTATGACCATTTCTTGAGTGAGAGAGAGAATTTATAAAAATCATTAGAATTTAAACATAAATGAAAATTAACTTCAATAGCATTATGTAACTCTTCACTACTATTCAAACTTCAATAGCATTAAAAAAAAACCATACCAATTAAACTTCTCAAGCTTGAGAGGGGTTGAGAAGAGAGAAACATTGAGAAATTATAGAAAGATCAATATTCACTAATTACCTTACAACTTGCTTGATTCTTTGTTCACGGTAGAGGCCCCCAACCAATCAATTGGTTAAGTATGTTGATGGAGCCACTAATGGGGATTGAAGAAAGAGGGAAGCTCCAAAAACTAGTGAATTATTAAATGAATTCACAATTTCTGGCTTAGGTGGAGTAGAGTAACGATGCATAAACACTATATATTTTTCAACAAGGGGGAGGCTTCTATTTATAGGAAAAATTGAGCTCCTAACCAAACAAACTGATTCTAGAATTTTCTAAATCAGTTTGGTCAATATTTGACCATTTTTAGATCAGTTAAGCTAACTTTTTGGAACTAGACTTGAATGAGGAGAGAGGAGAGATGAAATATCTCAATTTTTATGAGTTTAAAACTCATTCAAGCATGTGAAATATGCACCTCCTTTAAAGAACTCCCCTTCCTTACATATGTGTCATAATGGAATCATTTTAATATTGCTCATAGTTTTTTTTTTACTAATAAACCTTGTACATTTTCAACTCTTCATCTTATGTGAAATATGCACCTCCTTTAAAGAATTCCCCTTCCTTACATATGTCATATTTTTAATATTGCTCATAGTTTTTTACTAATAATCCTTGTACATTTTCAACTCTTCATCTTATGTGAAATATGCACCTCCTTTAAAGAATTCCCCTTCCTTACATATGTCATATTTTTAATATTGCTCATAGTTTTTTACTAATAATCCTTGTACATTTTCAACTCTTCATCTTATGTGAAATATGCACCTCCTTTAAAGAATTCCCCTTCCTTACATATGTCATATTTTTAATATTGCTCATAGTTTTTTTACTAATAAACCTTGTACATTTTCAACTCTTCACCTCATGTGAGCATTTACTCATTTTTGGGTATTTTCTTTTTACAAGTTGGATTTATCTCCTCCCTACACATGGATTGATGCTATTGGTCCATAGGAACGTTTGGACCATAGTCTAAAGATTTCTGAAAATCTAGACCCTTAGGCTAAGGTTCTTTATAGCTATTTTCAATTAATTCCAATTGCACATTGGAAAATTCTTTTTGAATTTCTGTTTCAGGGGAACTCATCTGAATTAGAAGAGATATTTTTCTATCCAAAAATATTCAAAATCTGAATATTCTCTCTCTAGAATATTTTTCTCTCTCTAGGCTAAAACAGATAGAAACAAGGTCTTTATATTTCTGAAGAGGGATTGATTATAGAAGAAGATACTAGACATCAAAAAGGGTTTTGGGGGAGGAATCTTACATTCTACCCCACTTAAAAAACGCGAGATGTCCTCATCTCGCAACTTGTGATAATTTCGCAAGATTCACGAATATGAGACTTAGAGAAAAAATTTAATCAAGATTAACCACCAAGATAAGTCTTAAAGAGAGCAAGATTCAAAATAAGAACAAGATTTAAACTTTATTCATTCTCGGAACTTATACAGTAAAGATAGAGAAACTCTTTACACTTCCATAAGCCCGTCCATCATATGGTCACAAAAGCAGTCCTCACAAGCTGCACAAGTATAAGGTAACTCATCTATGGGAATGATTCTGTGGGTTATTGCTGCGCCTATCTCAGTGGTATGAGGTGTTCTAACAAAAGGACCTCTGAGAGGCAAGCCAAAAACGGGGTAAAGGCATATCTTCTCATGAGGAAGAAAACACGTCAGTAAGAAGACCCGCTCAGAAAACCCAGGATGTCTTGATCTCATGACGCAGTAGTATCGGGGACCCAAACCCAAAGCTTCAATAACCATGGCCAAGCGGACATTGTTACGGAAGTGCTGCTGACCCCAGGGTGTTACCCTAGTTATGTCTTGATAGGTCCGCCATTTGGTCTGCGCTACAGAAGTTCCCAAGTGAGGGAAAAGTGAGCGCTCATACTGTTCTATAAAATCCTTCTTCACAGACTCACTTGCGTCTTGAAGGTGAGGAATCATTATGGATAAAACTAATTCTTGTTGCCAAGCCATGAAGGAGATTAGGAAGAAAGGAGATCGATGGGAGTAAGATTACTGTGAGCGACAAGTAAAAGTTACGACTTATATAAAGGAAGGAGCTAGCGTAACTTAGAAGCCAACGGTAGCTTGCCACTGAAGTTTTACCGTCTTTCCATGATTTGGGTTTGGCACAATTTTCTATAGAAGGCATTAAGAACTTTGAGATGAGGAGATAAAAGAAGCTCGTAAGCTAAGTCACTTACTTTCTTTGAAGTCAGATAAGGCTCACAATATCTGGGGGATAACTTCTTAAACTCCCCAATAGATAAAGAACTTCTTTTGTGCCGTACTCAAATGAAGACCAAAACCTTGGTATCCAAAACACCGATTTTCACTTCTGAACTCATTGTTCTGAATCCTTAAAATAGCGTGACTCTTGAGAAGTATTCTAGGGAAAGGTTCTTCCTTTTTTTAAACAGAATCTTTCTTTTATTTTTGAGAGGGAATAATTTTAAGATCAAAAAGGGAGATTCTTACTCCTGTATGCCTCGAAGGCTGGGGAGGAATCTTACATTCTACCCCACTTAAAAAAGTGCGAGATGTCCTCATCTCGCCAAGTAGAGGACAACTCTTTTTCTTAAGATCCAATTTATTCTAGGGTTCCTTATATTCTGGTCAACCCAACAGAATACGGGGATAAATATCCCTTATATAGAACTCATCATTAAATAAATTCATTTCAGATCATATCATTCATATCTTTAACACGATAATGGTCCATCAGATCGAAATTTTTTCTTTCTGAACATTCCTCCACGGGAATTTCAGTCAAGCAAGTTTTCAATTTGTCATCCCTTAACTTGATATACCGAGTCAAGTGTTAACAGTAGTACTTTGACAGCACAATCCACTAATCTCATAGTGATTTGTTGAAATCATTATCATCATTTATCATTACAGGGACTCGTCCCATTCATCCTCATTGCGGTTTTGCTCAAGTTATTATATTTCAACTAAATTTCAAAAATCATCATTTTTCAATCAAAATCCCAATCAATTCATCAGTTCCCAAACAGAATTAAAAATCATATCAACCACATTCAAATTCATCATCTGGATAGCATTAACGCTTATAATTTCAAGTCTTAGATTTACTCGTATATACTGTCAGTAAAGAGCTGCAGTTATACTCTCGGTATATACGGATAGTCACGGCCCTTGGAATTATAAGGTAAATACCATCATGTCTAGGCCTCAAGCAAGTCAAGGATTCTATATAATTGCGGTACTTCCATCTGAAGACCCAATTACCAAATTACGAATTTCAATTTGAATATCAAATTGTATGAATTATATCACACAATTACAACCTTTTTGTGTTTCTTGATAAATTTCTGACCTATTTGTCTTCTCAATTGATCTTTATTAACCAAATGCTCTGATACCAACTGTGAGATCCCCCTGTTCCCACCGAGCAACGGATTCGGGTACTAGCAGCGGAAGTAGCACTTCTCGCACGGGACAGGGGTCCCACATTCGGGGCCTCGTCCACGGATATCCGGACAAGAGACTAATCTGTCGGTTTTTCCAAAACCGAACCCGGAAAAAACTTCCCTTACCCGGAAAGCACGGGCGATTCCACCAGGATAATTTTTTTACTCTAACGTAGTCAAGATCATTACTGATCACGCTGATCCAACTGCACCTATAAAGATACTCGGTCGGATCAAGGAAGAAACTTGCACTTGGATCATTGGGATCAACGCTTTTTTTCCCCATCAAGAGGCACAGCCGTTGATTCCTATCCATAGAACAATTACTATCCGAGACTTACTTCATCTATCGTAATAACAGAAATTGAGTCTCGGTTTACGGATCCATCAGTCCAGCCTAACCCCATCCGATCCCATGGGTTAGCCAACCGCCCAACCACTGTAGTGATGGGATCCAATTTGGAATTTGGTTAGGTTTTGTCCCGGGTACCAAGGAAAAGAGTTCCAAGGCCCCCTAGCCGGAAGTTCATGCAAACATAAAATTAGGCACACCACTTACACACCCAATATGAAATTGCCTTTTTCTTAGCATCAGCTAACTTTAAAACAATCCTTTAATGAAACCATAGTACCACTGATCACAGTCTTCCAAATTATCCGATTGATTCTCAATTTCCCATCATTCCTTCATCAGAGTATCTATGGCATCATTGGCAACTAGAACGCTCACCACCTGACCACTCAGGGGCCGTTTCTATAGTTCCTAGCCCATAATACTCGGCAATATAATCACTTATCAAGATGGACTCTCGTTGAAGATCAGCAAGATCAACCAACAGATCCATATAAAAGAGCCATGGACTCATCCGTTGAGGACCAGCAAGGTTAGTCAACCAGATCCATGCCCGGTTTCACAAAACAACTCTTACTCCTTGTTCCAATATCTTCCTCGACGCACGCGTGGGTATCCTAGGCGACCCAGAGCCCGAGCACCGTATGGTCAGCACCCTCTAGGATCCTTCGCAGGTGACCTAGCGCTTCACTCATAGGCCGCTTCCTTGGTCCCTCATCCACCGTACCGGAAGCTCACCATTTTAATCGAACCGAGGCTGGTCAAGACCTCGGTCGACCTTGCTACGCGAGACGTCCTCCATTGACTCTCCGTCAGCAGTTGCAACTTTATCAGTTAGGTCTCCACGACCTTAATCACAAGACGGTCAAAATGCTTCCCCAGCATTCTTGACATAAAACAGCCATTTACAAACAGCATTTACAAACAGTTTACAAATACAGTTTCTATATTAACTCTCATTTTTCCACATTGTTCCTCATTAATCCACATTACTTATTCCACATTCCATGTATATGTGTACTCATCCAATCACCTCCTTTTTTCATCTCTTCACTTCAGATTCCTTCACATCACATATCATATATTCACATCCATATTCACATCCATACATCCACATCCACATCCACATTCACATCCATACATCCACATCTACATGCTTATCTCCATTTTCACATTCACATACATCCACATCCACATTCCCATACATCCACATCTATACATCCACATTCCACATTCACATCTACATTCACATTCACATACATCCACATCTACATTCACATTCACATACATCCACATCCCCATTCCCATTCACATCTATACATCCACATCTACATCCACATACATACATACATCCACATCTATACATCCACATTCCACATTCACATCTACATTCACATTCACATACATCCACATCTACATTCACATTCACATACATCCACATCTACATCCACATTCACATACATCCACATCCACATTTCCATTCACATCTATACATCCACATCCATTCACATCTATACATCCACATCTACATCCACATTTACATCTATGCATATACATCTTCATGCATATATCCATTTTCATGTTCATACATCCACACTCCCATCTCCATATCCACACATCCACATACATACATCCATTTTCACATTCCCATTTATATAACCCCATATACCTTCACATCTAATCTTTTACATCACATCCATTCTCGCCCTATCACAACCCATATACATCTTATCCTATCACATACACTTCTTACCTCATCCCCCCATACACATCTTAATTCATCTTATCACATCCTAACTTATTTCATAAGCATCTTATCACCTCTTATCACACCTCTTATCACATCCTATCACTTTCCATACGCATCTTATCAATTCTTATCACATCTCATACACCTCTTATCACATCTTATCACATTTCATATCTTTTTTTTTTTTAAAGAGAATTCTTTTATTTGATATAAGATTTCTCTACACATTTATTTATACATAAATTCCATTTAAGGAGACTAACACTTTCGAAATTAAAATCAATCTTTTATGCATCTTCTTATGCATGATTTCAATTTGGTAGGGAATTATACTTTTAGAATAAAAGAATTTCTCTTATGCATCTAAGTTAAGCATAAAATCCATTTATGAGGAAAATCATACTTTTAGTATAAAAAGAATATCTTTTATGCATACCTATATGCATGAAATCCAATATGATAAAAGTAACACTTTTGATATAAAAATTTTTCCTTTATGCATACTTCTATGCATGAAAATTAAAAATGATAAAAGTAACACTTTTGATATAAAAATTTTCCTTTATGCATACTTCTATGCATGAAAATTAAAAATGATAAAAGTAACACTTTTGATATAAAAATTTTCTTTTATGCATACTTTTATGCATGAAAATTAAAAATAATAAAAGTAACACTTTTGATATAAAAATTTTTCCTTTATGCATACTTCTATGCATGAATTAAAAATGGTAAAAATAACACTTTTGATATAAAAATTTATCCATTATGCATACTTCTATGCATGAAATAAAAATGGTAAAAATAACACTTTTGATATAAAAATTTATCCATTTTGCATACTTCTATGCATGAAATAAAAATGATAAAAATAACACTTTTGATATAAAAACTTATCCTTTATGCATAATCTTAAAATTCAATTTCTCCATGATTGTAATGAAATTCTTTCAATTAATCTAGGATGATAATTCCTAGAATATGGTAGGAAGTCCTCTTTTTATGCTTTGAATGAGATTATTTTATGCATAATTTTTATAAAAATTTTGCCATAGCTCCGCTGCTATGACTGATAAATCTCAATTTTTCTAAGGGATAATGCTTATCATTAAGAAAATAATTAAAATAATCTCTAATTGGATTATCAATCCATAATGGATTGAATCATTAATATACATAAACTAAAAGCATAGAAAAAAGCCATTAATTTGGCCTCAAGCATAGCTTAATCTTGGGTTAAGGAAAAGCTTTATGAAAAGCTTGATTTGGATTGAGAACGGTTCATGAGTATGACCATTTCTTGAGTGAGAGAGAGAATTTATAAAAATCATTAGAATTTAAACATAAATGAAAATTAACTTCAATAGCATTATGTAACTCTTCACTACTATTCAAACTTCAATAGCATTAAAAAAAAACCATACCAATTAAACTTCTCAAGCTTGAGAGGGGTTGAGAAGAGAGAAACATTGAGAAATTATAGAAAGATCAATATTCACTAATTACCTTACAACTTGCTTGATTCTTTGTTCACGGTAGAGGCCCCCAACCAATCAATTGGTTAAGTATGTTGATGGAGCCACTAATGGGGATTGAAGAAAGAGGGAAGCTCCAAAAACTAGTGAATTATTAAATGAATTCACAGTTTCTGGCTTAGGTGGAGTAGAGTAACGATGCATAAACACTATATATTTTTCAACAAGGGGGAGGCTTCTATTTATAGGAAAAATTGAGCTCCTAACCAAACAAACTGATTCTAGAATTTTCTAAATCAGTTTGGTCAATATTTGACCATTTTTAGATCAGTTAAGCTAACTTTTTGGAACTAGACTTGAATGAGGAGAGAGGAGAGATGAAATATCTCAATTTTTATGAGTTTAAAACTCATTCAAGCATGTGAAATATGCACCTCCTTTAAAGAACTCCCCTTCCTTACATATGTGTCATAATGGAATCATTTTAATATTGCTCATAGTTTTTTTTTTACTAATAAACCTTGTACATTTTCAACTCTTCATCTTATGTGAAATATGCACCTCCTTTAAAGAATTCCCCTTCCTTACATATGTCATATTTTTAATATTGCTCATAGTTTTTTACTAATAATCCTTGTACATTTTCAACTCTTCATCTTATGTGAAATATGCACCTCCTTTAAAGAATTCCCCTTCCTTACATATGTCATATTTTTAATATTGCTCATAGTTTTTTACTAATAATCCTTGTACATTTTCAACTCTTCATCTTATGTGAAATATGCACCTCCTTTAAAGAATTCCCCTTCCTTACATATGTCATATTTTTAATATTGCTCATAGTTTTTTTACTAATAAACCTTGTACATTTTCAACTCTTCACCTCATGTGAGCATTTACTCATTTTTGGGTATTTTCTTTTTACAAGTTGGATTTATCTCCTCCCTACACATGGATTGATGCTATTGGTCCATAGGAACGTTTGGACCATAGTCTAAAGATTTCTGAAAATCTAGACCCTTAGGCTAAGGTTCTTTATAGCTATTTTCAATTAATTCCAATTGCACATTGGAAAATTCTTTTTGAATTTCTGTTTCAGGGGAACTCATCTGAATTAGAAGAGATATTTTTCTATCCAAAAATATTCAAAATCTGAATATTCTCTCTCTAGAATATTTTTCTCTCTCTAGGCTAAAACAGATAGAAACAAGGTCTTTATATTTCTGAAGAGGGATTGATTATAGAAGAAGATACTAGACATCAAAAAGGGTTTTGGGGGAGGAATCTTACATTCGCAGCACTAGTTGAGCTCGATCTAGCTGCATGGCCCGCCTTACTTGACATTGGGCCTAGCCACAACATGTTGTCTTGGCAAACATGGACCTCATTAGGTCACCCACCTCTCGCACCACCTGCGTGAATTTTATATGACCGTCGATTGTTTTGAAGCTGAATTTTATATTGGAGCTAAACCTACATCTTGTATATTTATGTGAACCCCATAAGTATACAATAAAAGAGAACATCATCCTCAAAAGGTGATGGATCATGGCCACGGCTTGCATCGTCACACAACTGGGGAAGAATAAACGTAATGCTTGAGCTTTCCCCATGGAATGGTTACTGTATCCCTGGTGGGTGAAGTGCCCAGAACTTATCAACATCCCAAGTCTTGTCCTCCAATCATGAGAGCCATCACCTCAAAGCCAAGTGGGTGTGGAGATCCAAAGGCAATTCCTTGTGAGCAACTGAAATGTGAGTAATCACATTTTCATAGACAAACTTGGTAGTAGTTTATCTCTTATCAACATTTTCATAGACAAACTTGGTAGTAGATCGTCTCTTATCAGCATTCTATATAGCTTTGGCCTTAACGGACCCATACCTCCAATGCCAACTCCAAAGCTTAAGCAAGAATGGAGAGTAGTGGCTTCCACCTTGACGCATGTGCCGAAATCATCTTCAAAAAAGTCGGTAGAGTCTTTGGACTTCAAGCAACAAGAGGAAATACCTTGCCCATATCCATCCCTATTTTCATTAAAGAAGTGCCACCTTGCACATCATGCACATGCCTACCCCACATCCACTTGCACCTTGCACATCATGCACATGGGCCCATGTGCATGCACGTGTGTACACACCATTCGCTCGTGCATGTGTGCGCACATGCACCTCACGTACACACTTGCACATTCCCATTCCATCTCGTGCATGTATAACGTGCATCCACGTACATGCATCTATGCATACTCAACGCCACATCCCCTCTCAACAACAAAATAAACCCTACTCCCGTCAAATTCTTTTAAAAAAATTTCTACCCCGTTATTGTGAGTGAATTCCCCAGGTAAATTCCCTAGCCAACTAGCTATGAATTCCCTATGTAAAGATATGTCAAGGGTCACTTATCCCATCTGATTAGGTCTATCTCTCCGCTGTTGTACCTTGCTCAATTTTGATTAGTATCAATCTCTCATGTGCTAAAATTTATGTTTTTAACTCATTTTACTACATAAAATCTTAGCTTAAGTGTAACAACCTAGGTAGAAGACAACACTATAATTATCGGGTCAACATTGGTGTAGAGTAGCGAGATATTCAATCTAAATGTGTATTTTGGATTTGTATTGTGAGGGGAGGCAAGGGTCTCCCAATCTATGGGGTTTCTATATGCAAACGTGTATTTGTAAAAGTGATTTGTGAAAGGGAGAAGGTGGTGTGGTAGCATGAATGGGTCACATGGGCTAGACATACGTTGTGTGCTAGTCACATGAATTAGATAGATTTTGCATGGTTTGAGTGGTCTCACATGCTTTGTATGGTGTACGCATGGGTTGTGTGATGGGAATTGTGTGTCTAAAATGAATGCTCAAGTGTTGGGGCCATGTGGTCATCTTTATGTCTATGTGTGATTGCCTAGGCATTCTCTTCTGCTTTCACATGTTTCAATTATGGATGTAGGCGCTCGCCTTAGTTGGTGTGCCTTGTGTCTATTCTAACTTTGTTGTTTTGCTCCACCAGCTTCTTCGTGCTGGTGTTTCTCTTGCTACCTTTGTTTGCGCTCTTTGATGGCTTTATCTTTTTTTCCCATTGTCAGCCTTCTTTTATCTTGTGTGGCATTTTACGCTTATTCTAGGGCATTGTGGTGTTCTTGCATTCTTTATCTTTTCTTATTATTTTTATAACCCCCACTCTCTCATAAACTGGTTGCACTTTCTCTCTATAGGCCCCCTCAAAGGTCCATGGATTCTAGATAAAGTGTCCCCATGAGGGTGTGGATGATACCATTCCAAATCTAGATGAAGTGGCCATGAGGGTGTGGATGATATCACTCCAAATCTTGCAACCGTGACTCATAAATAAAAGTGTCCTCAATGGCCTTAGTGTATCTAGCATTCCAAATGTGCTAAGTTTGCAATACTAGCAATAGTCTCCCATGCACTGTCTAAGCTTTGTACTAGGGGACGTATCCTATATCTCTTGTATATATGTCTTGAAGGTGGCATTGCCAAGCAATTCCCTGACTGATCATAATGAGATCCCTATCTGTTGAAATATGCAAGTGAATGGGTGTGTGTGGGAACAAGCCCTTAGCAACAGATTGTAAAAGGGAACCTGTAATTGAGTGGGTAGCAGTGAAAAGGTGAGAGGTGTCTACTAATTAGAGAATCAAGGGTAGCATGAATGAATGTAGGGGTGTGGAAAGATTCTAGTAAAAGGTGCCCCCTAGATGTAGGGGAGGTGGCACAAATCAAAGGAGAAATCAGTGGGATTAGATGCTTGGCATCTTGTGGATGTACCACCTATAAATTGAGGCATTGGCCTAAAGAGCAATTGCTGATTTTTGAGTACCCATGCCTACATTATCGTATTAGATTAATTGTTCACTAATTTCATCTTAATCACATGATTCTTGCATTTGATCCACCATAGCTCATCACATTGCTGTAAATTTAACACTATCCTCATACCTAAGCTGTGTGCCCGATTGTGTCAGCCAAATGGTAGTAGCAAAAGAAATGTAAGCATACTTCCTCATCCTTTCATGGAGATGTGTTATTACAGTCCACATCTTACTATTATTATTTGCCGAGGGGGTGAATGGGTGTTTGAATTTTTTGGATTTGTGTGTATTTTGGGAGGGGGCGTGCACGAGTGTGTGGTGGTCTAGCTGCCTCAGTTAATTAACCAAGGTAAATGTTACGAGTTTCATGGTGATATGACAGGGCTACCTTGCTCCTGGACTCGTTGTTGTGTAGGACCAGACTCTCAATTTGGATTCGAGCCCATCGTGCTGCTGTCAAACTACGTCGAGAGTCCTTGGCTTTGAACCCTAGTTGATAGCATGTAGGTGCACATCATGTGTATAGGTGTATTTGCTTTGTGATTGTGCATGTGTAGGGGTGTGTGTCTACTAGGGGGGTTTATTCTTTTTGGGTTTGCGTGTGTTGAGGAGGGTGGTATGCATGGGTGTTTTATAGGTGTGCTCGTGTAGGTGTTTGTGCATTGTGATTGTGCACATGCACATGCACGTGTGTGTGTGTTTTGTGATTGTATGGTACAGGGGTTGTGTGAGAATTATGTGTACATGCAACTATGGACTTTGTGTGGAGGGTGTGTATGTGCAGATACAGGGGTGTGCACGTGGAGGTGCTTTAGGATTATGCACGGATATGTTGTGTGTGTACGCGAGTGAGTGTTTGTATTATAATTGTGTACATGTACGTGCTTGTCTATGTGTGTGTGTGTGTGTATGTGCTTAGGGATTGTGTACATGCACGTATAGGTGTGTGCTTGTACGTAAATGAGAGTTTTTGTGGGGTTTCTTTTCAAAGATTTTTTTATAATTCTTAGGTATGTGTATATGTAAAGTTGATAGGGTGTCCCACGTAACATATACATACAATGGGGAGTCAAGATTTTTAGCAAAGGTAGAAAATTGCTTGCCCATCCACGACGAAAGCTTAGACGCCACTGCCCCACCGACTTTGCTTGTGCGCCTGATTAAACTTTGCCCTTCCAACAACTAGCGGGTTGATGTTGCAACGTAGTGCATGTGAATGTTTTGGGAACATGGTGATCTCTTTGTTGTTCCTTCAAACTATGTCACAAAGTCAAGGGAGTGTATGTACAACTCTCTTAGGGTTTTTGCACCACGAGTGGCTCTTCTCTGATGTGAAATGATAGGGGTATGGGCACTGCACACGGGCTCTTCCAACTATTTTGTTGTTGGTGGTGCACTCTTGCTTAAACTTTGGGGGTGGCATTGAATGGCTTTGGTTCTCTTCTCGATCCTGGATTTGATAATTAATGGGGTGTTTGTAGCGGCATAAGGCACTAGTTTCTTCGACCTTGGAACCTAAATGTAGGGTTTTCTTTATAGAATCCTTGAGCTTCCAGTAGCTTTGTTGGAATCAACCTACGTGTTACTTACTACTAGTGTGACATTTGGTGTTGGGATGATCGTTGCTTGACTCTCTTTGGCTTAGGATGTTGTGGTGCAGACGATGAGGTTTTTGGGACATAGAAGGTTTTTCCTTTGAAAAAGCCTTGAGCCTCTTACACTTTGAGTGGGGTATTGAGTTTAGGGTAAAAGACCCTTACTTATTAAGGCTCCAAATTTGGTAGACCAAATGGTGGCTACTAGGTCTTTGCTTTGGCATCATACTTGTCTTGGCTAGCCAGGGTACTCTTAGGTACCGACAACTCCTTCTTGGTGACATCCCTGAAGGGTCATTTTGGGGGGTGGATTTCATCTTTGTCGGCAAGGTTTAGGATTTCCATAATGATTAGAAGGGGTGGCCGATGTGTTAAGGTAAGAGGAGTATTATGACTTTGAGGATTGGATTCACGTTTTTGCAACAACCATGGATACTCATCCCCATTGAAGCTTGGGACAAGGTTTGCATGATTAGATGGTGTCGAAATCACATCCATGTTCGTGCTTGATGCATTCGAAATGGAACCAATGGCAAAACTGACTCACCTTGAGTTAAAGTTTTTCCAAAAAGACTTCACATGAACCAGTGCTCTAATACCATGAGAAGGATGTGGGGGAGAGGGTTAGCTTGAACTCTTTCTTGCAAGCAAACACAAATGCAGAAGAATAGACAATCACACAAGAGAGATAGATGACTGAATTTTCTTCTATTCTCTTCTCTTCGCTACACTCATATTATAACTTACAAAGGTCAATCCACAATGTAAACCTGATTACATGAGCTAGTGCTATAACTATACTATAACTCTAGTACACCAAAGTGGCTGCACAACCTATAAACCATTGGCGACATATTTCCCATAATCTCATCCCCCACCCAGCCAGTGGCATAAATGTGGAAGCTATCACCTAGGCTGGTCATCAATGTTCGCAGCACTAGTTGAGCTCGATCTAGCTGCATGGCCCGCCTTACTTGACATTGGGCCTAGCCACAACATGTTGTCTCGGCAAACATGGACCTCATTAGGTCACCCACCTCTCGCACCACCTGCATGAATTTTATATGACCGTCAATTGTTTTGAAGCTAAATTTTATATTGGAGCTAAACCTACGTCTTGTATATTTATGTGAACCCCATAAGTATACAATAAAAGAGACATGGCCACGGCTTGCATCATCTTACAACTGGGGAACAATAAACGTAATGCTTGAGCTTTCCCCATGGAATGGTTACCGTATCCTTGGTGGGTGAGGCGCCCCCAACTTATCAACATCCCAAGTCTTGTCCTCCAATCATGAGAGCCATCACCTCAAATCCAAGTGGGTGTGGAGATCCAAAGCCAATTCCTTGTGAGCAACTGAGATGTGAGTAATCACATTTTCATAGACAAACTTGGCAGTAGATCATCTCTTATCAACATTTTCATAGACAAACTTGGCAGTAGATCATCTCTTATCAGCATTCTATATAGCTTTGGCCTCAACGGACCCATACCTCCAATGCCAACTCCAAAGCTTAAGTAAGAATGGAGAGTAGTGGCTTCCACCTTGACTCGTGTGCTGACACCATCTTTAAAAAAGTCGGTAGAGCCTTTGGACTCCAAGCAACAAGAGGAAATACCTTGCCCATATCCATCCCTATTTTCATTAAAGAAGTGCCACTCATGGTGCCAAACCCTAAAGACAAGTGTGCACACACTTCCATGGCACTACCGAGCAACCCCATGGCTCAAAAAATCACTATGACCCCACAATACGTGTGTGCCACACCACAACCCCAAGTCGTAAGCTCTATAGAACTAGAAAGACAACGCTCAATCAAGCGTGCCAACAAAGACGACCATGGCGACAAATGACTATGTGCCGTTGCCAATTGCGCATACGGTAAATATGTAATGTGGCCCTTCCCCAAGTGTACAGTTACTACCTACAGTGAAAATGAGAAAAACATAAAAAACCTAAAAACATATTGAGAATCATTAAAAAAACAACTAAAAACATGCACATGGGGTGTCACACGCACACATTCACACATTTTCTCGAACGTGTATGTACACACACATTTGCACTTGCATGTGTATACCTTCACCTAATTGTACCTCGGACACCCACCATGCACGTGCACACCCATTTACACTCACACCTGTACACACGTTGACCCCACACAATCACAATTGCACACTCACTTGCATTTATTAACTGGCACACGCATGTATATGCACATGCATGCACGTGCACTACACCCACGTGCACTACACCCATGTGCACCACATCCCATGCACATTTATGCCGTGCATACACACTCATGGACACATTCACTTGTGCACAGCTTTGCTCCGTGCATACACATAACGCACGTGCACTCACTTATGCACCACCCACACATGCTCGTGCACACACCTTTGCACACATACTGCATTTGCACTTTATGCATGCATTCCCACTTGCTCGTGTGTGTACCACCTATATTTACACTTCCACATGCCTACCCCACATCCACTTGCACCTTGCACATGGGCCCATGTGCATGCACGTGTGTACACACCATTTGCTCGTGCATGTGTGCGCACATGCACCTCACGTACACACTTACGCATTCCCATTCCATCTCGTGCATGTATAACGTGCATCCACGTACATGCATCTATGCATACCCAATGCCACATCCCCTCTCAACAACAAAATAAACCCTACTCCCGTCAAATTCTTTTGAAAAAATTTCCACCCCTTTATTGTGAGTGAATTCCCTAGATAAATTCCCTAGCCAACTAGCTATGAATTCCCTATGTAAAGATATGTCAAGGGTCACTTATCCCATCTGATTCTTGCACACAAGTGTCGATACCATTGGTAGTCCTTAACTCCCAAATGTAAGGATCTGGAGATAACCACAAAGCTATGAATTAACAAGTCAACATTGTATGCATAGGTATGATGAATTAACAAGTCAACATTGTATGCATAGGTATGTGTCAGTGAGATCTAAGTCAAGATTCGAGTTCGTCATTGTAAGTATTCATATTTTGCAATGTGCAATAGATTAGGTCTATCTCTCCGCTATTGTGCCTTGCTCAATTTTGATTAGTTTTAATCTCTCGTGCTAAAATTTATGTTGTTAACTCATTTTACCACATAAAATCTTAGCTTAGGTGTAACAACCTAGGTAGAAGACAACACTATAATTATCGGGTCAACATTGGTGTAGAGTAGCGAGATATTCAATCTAAATGTGTATTTTGGATTTGTATTGTGAGGGGAGGCAAGGGTCTCCCAATCTATGGGGTTTCTATATGCAAACGTGTATTTGTAAAAGTGATTTGTGAAAGGGAGAAGGTGTTGTGGTAGCAACAATGGGTCACATGGGCTAGACATACGTTGCATGCTAGTCACATGAATTAGATAGATTTTGCATGGTTTGAGTGGTCTCACATGCTTTGTATGGTGTACGCATGGGTTGTGTGATGGGAATCGTGTATAAAATGAATGCTCAAGTGTTGGGGCCATGTGGTCATCTTTATGTCTATGTGTGATTGCCTTGGCATTCTCTTCTGCTTTCACATGTTTCAATTATGGTTGCAAGCGCTCACCTTAGTTGGTGTGCCTTGTGTCTATTCTAACTTTGTTGTTTTGCTCCACCAGCTTCTTCGTGCTGGTGTTTCTCTTGCTACCATTGTTTGCGCTCTTTGATGGCTTTATCTTTTTTTCCCATTGTCAGCCTTCTTTTATCTTGTGTGGCATTTTACGCTTATTCTTGGGCATTGTGGTGTTCTTGCATTCTTTATCTTTTTTTATTATTTTTATAACCCCCACTCTCTCATAAACTGGTTGCACTTTCTCTCTATAGCCCCCCTCGAAGGTCCATGGATTCTCGATAAAGTGTCCCCATGAGGGTGTGGACGATACCATTCCAAATCTAGATGAAGTGGCCATGAGGGTGTGGATGATATCACTCCAAATCTTGCAACTGTGACTCATAAAGAAAAGTGCCCTCAATGGCCTTAGTGCATCTAGCATTCTAAATGTGCTAAGTTTGCAATACTAGCAATAGTCTCCCATGCACTGTCTAAGCTTTGTACTAGGGGGACGTATCCTATATCTCTTGTATATATGTCTTGAAGGTGGCATTGCCAAGCAATTCCCTGACTGATCATAATGAGATCCCTATCTGTTGAAATATGCAAGTGAATGGGTGTGTGTGGGAACAAGTCCTTAGCAACAGATTGTAAAAGGGAACCTGTAATTGAGTGGGTAGCAGTGAAAAGGTGAGAGGTATCTACTAATTAGAGAATCAAGGGTAGCATGAATGAATGTAGGGGTGTGGAAAGATTCTAGGAAAAGGTGCCTCCCCCAGATGTATTGGCCTAATGAGCAATTGCTGATTTTTGAGTATCCATGCCTACATTATCCTATTAGATTAATTGTTCATTAATTTCATCTTAATCACATGTTGATTCTTGCATTTGATCCACCGTAGCTCATCACATTGCTGCAAATTTAACACTATCCTCATACCTAAGCTGTGTGCCCGATTGTGTCAGCCAAATGGTAGTAGCAAAACAAATGTAAGCATACTTCCTCATCCTTTCATGGAGATGTGTTATTACATTCCACATCTTACTATTATTATTTGCCGAGGGGGTTAATGGGTGTTTGAATTTTTTGAATTTGTGTGTATTTTGGGAGGGGGTGTGCACGAGTGTGTGGTGGTCTAGCTACCTCAGTTAATTAACCAAGATAAATGTTACGAGTTTCATGGTGATATGACGAGGCTACCTTGCTCCTGGACCCCTTGTTGTGTAGGGCCAGACTCTCAATCTGGATTCGAGCTCATGGTGCTGCTGTCAAACTACGTCGAGAGTCCTTGGCTTTGAACCCTAGTTGTTAGCATGTAGGTGCACGTCATGTGTATAGGTGTGTGTGGTTTGTGATTGTGCACGTGTAGGGTTGTGTGTCTACTAGGGGGGTTTATTCTTTTTGGATTTACGTGTGTTGAGGAGGTGGTATGCATGGGTGTTTTATAGGTGTGCTCGTGTAGGTGTTTGTGCTTTGTGATTGTGCACATGCACGTGTGTGTGTTTTGTGATTGTATGGTACAGGGGTTGTGTGAGCATTATGTGTACATGCAACTATGGACTTTGTGTGGAGGGCGTGTATGTGCAGATACAGGGGTGTGCACATGGAGATGCTTTAGGATTATGCACGGATGTGTTGTGTGTGTGCACGAGTGAGTGTTTGTATTATAATTGTGTACATGTACGTGCTTGTCTATGTGCATGTGTATGTATAAATATGCATGTGTGTGTGCTTAGGGATTGTGTACATGCATGTACAGGTGTGTGCTTGTACGTAAATGAGAGTCTTTTGGGGTTTCTTTTTAAAGACTTTTTTATAATTCTTAGGTATGTGTGTATGTAAAGTTGATAGGGTGTCCCACGTAACATATATATACAATGGGGGGTCAAGATTTTTAGCAAAGGTAGAAAATTGCTTGCCCATCCATGACGAAAGCTTAGACGCCACTGCCCCACCAGCTTTGCTTGTGTGCCTGATTGAACTTTGCCCTTCCAACAACTAGCGGGGAAATGTTGCAACGTAGTGCATGTGAATGTTATGGGAACATGGTGATCCCTTTGTTGTTCCTTCAAACTATGTCACAAAGTCAAGGAAGTGTATGTACAACTCTCTTAGGGTTTTCGCACCACGAGTGGCTCTTCTCTGATTTTAAATGATAGGGGTATGGGCACTACACACGGGCTCTTCCGACTACTTTGTTGTTGGTCGTGCACTCTTGCTTAAACTTTGGGGGTGGCATTGAATGGCTTTGGTTCTCTTCTCGATCCTGGATTGGATAATTAATGGGGTGTTTGTAGAGGCATAAGGCACTAGTTTCTTCGACCTTGGAACCTAAATGTAGGGTCTTCTTTATAGAATCCTTGAGCTTCCAGTAGCTTTGTTGGAATCAACCTACGTGTTACTTACTACTAGTGTGACATTTGGTGTTGGGATGATTGTTGCTTGACTCTCTTTGGCTTAGGATGTTGTGGTGCAGACGATGAGGTTTTTGGGACATAGAAGGTTTTCCCTTTGAAAAAGCCTTGAGCCTCTTACACTGCGTGGGGTGTTAAGTTTAGGGTAAAACACCCTTACTTATTAAGGCTCCGAATATGGTAGACCAAATGGTGGCTACTAGGTCTTTGCTTTAGCATCATACTTGACTTGGCTAGCCAGGGTACTCTTAGGTACCGACCACTCCTTCTTGGTGCTCCCTGAAGGGTCATTTTGGGGGGTGGATTTCATCTTTGTCGGCAAGGTTTAGGATTTTCATAATGATTAGAAGGGGTGGCCGATGTGTTAAGGTAAGAGGAGTATTATGACTTTGAGGATTGGATTCACGTTTTTGCAACAACCATGGATACTCATCCCCATTGAAGCTTGGGACAAGGTTTGCATAATTAGATGGTGTCAAAATCACATCCATGTTCGTGCTTGATGCATTTGAAATGGAACCAATGGCAAAATTGACTCACCTTGAGTTAAATTTTCCCCAAAAAGACTTCACATGAACCAGTGCTCTAATACCATGAGAAGGATGTGGGGGAGAGGATTAGCTTGAACGCTTTCTTGCAAGCAAACACAAATGCACAAGAATAGACAATCACACAAGAGAGATAGATGACTGAATTTTCTTCTATTCTCTTCTCTTCGCTTCAACCATATATAAAGAGATAAGAGTACATACTATAAGAAAAAGTACTATCCTATTATAACTTACAAAGGTCAATCCACAGTGTAAACCTGATTACATGAGCTGGTGCTATATCTATACTATAACTCTAGTACACCAAAGCGGCTGCACAACCTATAAACCACTGGCGACATATTCCCCATAATCTCATCCCCCACCCAGCCAGTGGCGTAAATGTGGAACCTATCACCTAGGCTGGAAATCAATGTTCGCAGCACTAGTTGAGCTCGATCTAGCTGCATGGCCCGCCTTACTTGACATTGGTCCTAGCCACAACATGTTGTCTCGGCAAACATGGACCTCATTAGGTCACCCACCTCTCGCACCACCTGCCTGAATTTTATATGACCGTCGATTGTTTTGAAGCTGAATTTTATATTGGAGCTAAACCTACGTCTTGTATATTTATGTGAACCCCATAAGTATACAATAAAAGAGAACATCATCCTCAGAAGGCGATGGACCATGGCCACGGCTTGCATCGTCACACAACTGGGGAAGAATAAACGTAATGCTTGAGCTTTTCCCATGGAATGGTTACCGTATCCTTGGTGGGTGAGGCGCCCCCAACTTATCAACATCCCAAGTCTTGTCCTCCAATCATGAGAGCCATCACCTCAAATCCAAGTGGGTGTGGAGATCCAAAGCCAATTCCTTGTGAGCAACTGAGATGTGAGTAATCACATTTTCATAGACAAACTTGGCAGTAGATCATCTCTTATCAACATTTTCATAGACAAACTTGGCAGTAGATCATCTCTTATCAGCATTCTATATAGCTTTGGCCTCAACGGACCCATACCTCCAATGCACTCTCCAAAGCTTAAGAAGCAAGAATGGAGAGTAGTGGCTTCCACCTTGACTCATGTGCCGACACCATCTTCAAAAAAGTGGGTAGAGCCTTTGGACTCCAAGCAACAAGAGGAAATACCTTGCCCATATCCATCCCTATTTTCATTAAAGAAGTGCCACCCATGGTGCCAAACCCTAAAGACAATTGTGCACACACTTCCGTGGCACTACCAAGCAACCCCATGGCTCAAAAAGATCACTATGAACCCACAACACTTGTGTGTGCCACACCACAACCCCAACTCGTAAGCTCTATAGAACTAGAAAGACAACGCTCAATCAAGCGTGCCAACAAAGACAACCATGGTGGCAAATGATTATGTGCCATTGCCAATTGCACATACGGTAAATATGTAATGTGGCCCTTCCCCAAGTGTACAGTTACTGCCTTCACTGAAAATGAGAAAAACACAAAAAACCTAAAAAAAAATTGAGAATCATTAAAAAAACAACTAAAAACATGCACATGGGGTGTCACACGCACATGGTTCACACACACACACACACACACACACATTCACACATTTTCTCGAACGTGCATGTACACACACATTTGCACTTGCACGTGTATACCTTCACCTGATTGTACCTCGTGCACCCACCTTCGCGCACGTACACACCCATTTACACACACACACGTGTGGACCCCACACAGTCACAATTGCACACTCACTTGCATTTATTAACTGGCACACGCATGTACCCCTCACACGTTTGCATTTGTGCATCAGGCATGTAGATTTTTACCATATATATGCACATGCATGCACGTGCACTACACCCACATGCACCACATCCCATGCACATTTATGCCGTGCATACACACTCATGGACACATTCACTTGTGCATAGCTTTGCTCCGTGCATACACATCACGCACGTGCACTCATGCACCACCCACACATGCTCGTGCACACACCTTTGCACACGTACTGCATTTGCACTTTATGCATGCATTCCCACTTGCTCGTGTGTGTATCACCCATATTTACACTTACACGTGCCTACCCCACATCCACTTGCACCTTGCACATCGTGCACATGGGCCCATGTGCATGCACGTGTGCACACACTATTCGCTCGTGCATGTGTGCGCACATGCACCTCACGTACACACTTGCGTGTTTCCATTCCATCTCGTGCATGTATAACATCCATGCATCTATGCATACCCAATGCCACATCCCCTCTCAACAACAAAATAAACCCTACTTCCGTCAAATTCTTTTAAAAAATTTTCCACCCCTTTATTGTGAGTGAATTCCCCAGGTAAATTCCCTAGCCAACTAGCTATGAATTCCCTATGTAAAGATATGTCAAGGGTCACTTATCCCATTTGATTCTTGCACACAACTGTTGATACCATTGGTAGTCAACTCCCAAACGTAAGGATCTGGAGATAACCACAAAGCTATGAATTAACAAGTCAACATTGTATGCATAGGTATGTGTCAGTGAGATCTAAGTCAAGATTCTAGTTCGTCATTGTAAGTATTCATATTTTGCAATGTGCAATAGATTAGGTCTATCTCTCCGCTATTGTGCCTTGCTCAATTTTGATTAGTTTTAATCTCTCATGTGCAAAAATTTATGTTTTTAACTCATTTTACCACATAAAATCTTAGCTTAGGTGTAACAACCTAGGTAGAAGACAACACTATAATTATCGGCTCAACAGTGGTGTAGAGTAGCGAGATATTCAATCTAAATGTGTATATTGGATTTGTATTGTAAGGGGAGGCAAGGGTCTCCCAATCTATGGGGTTTCTATATGCAAACGTGTATTTGTAAAAGTGATTTGTGAAAGGGAGAAGGTGGTGTGGTAGCATGAATGGGTCACATGGGCTAGACATACGTTGTGTGCTAGTCACATGAATTACATGAATTTTGCATGGTTTGAGTGGTCTCACATGCTTTGTATGGTGTACGCATGGGTTGTGTGATGGGAATCGTGTGTATAAAATGAATGCTCAAGTGTTGGGGCCATGTGGTCATCTTTATGTCTATGTGTGATTGCCTTGGCATTCTCTTCTACTTTCACATGTTTCAATTACGGTTGCAGGCGCTCGCCTTAAGTGGTGTGCCTTGTGTCTATTCTAACTTTGTTGTTTTGCTCCACCAGCTTCTTCGTGCTGGTGTTTCTCTTGCTACCTTTGTTTGCGCTCTTTGATGGCTTTATCTTTTTTTCCCATTGTCAACCTTCTTTTATCTTGTGTGCTTATTCTTGGGCATTGTGGTGTTCTTGCATTCTTTATCTTTTCTTATTATTTTTATAACCCCCACTCTCTCATAAATTGGTTGCACTTTCTCTCTATAGCCCCCCTCGAAGGTCCATGGATTCTAGATAGTGTCCCCACCCATGAGGGTGTGGATGATACCATTCCAAATCTAGATGAAGTGGCCATGAGGGTGTGGATGATATCACTCCAAATCTTGCAACTGTGACTCATAAAGAAAAGTGCCCTCAATGGCCTCAGTGCATCTAGCATTCCAAATGTGCTAAGTTTGCAATACTAGCAATAGTCTCCCATGCACTGTCTAAGCTTTGTACTAGGGGGACGTATCCTATATCTCTTGTATATATGTCTTGAAGGTGGCATTGCCAAGCAATTCCCTGACTGATCATAATGAGATCCCTATCTGTTGAAATATGCAATTGTTCACTAATTTCATCTTAATCACATGTTGATTCTTGCATTTGATCTACCATAGCTCATCACATTGCTGCAAATTTAACGCTATCCTCATACCTAAGCTGTGTGCCCGATTGTGTCAGCCAAATGGTAGTAGCAAAAGAAATGTAAGCATACTTCCTCATCCTTTCATGGAGATGTGTTATTACAGTCCACATCTTACTATTATTATTTGCCGAGGGGGTGAATGGGTGTTTGAATTTTTTGGATTTGTGTGTATTTTGGGAGGGGGTGTGCATGAGTGTGTGGTGGTCTAGCTGCCTCAGTTAATTAACCAAGGTAAATGTTACGAGTTTCATGGTGATATGACAAGGCTACCTTGCTCCTAGACCCGTTGTTGTGTAGGGCCAGACTTTCAATCTGGATTCGAGCCCATCGTGCTGCTGTCAAACTACGTCGAGAGTCCTTGGCTTTGAACCCTAGTTGATAGCATGTAGGTGCACGTCATGTGTATAGGTGTGTGTGCTTTGTGATTGTGCACGTGTAGGGGTGTGCATCTACTAGGGGTGTAAGATTCCTCCCCCAACCCCTTTTTGATGTCTAGTATATTTCCCTGTAATCAATTCCTTTTCTAAAATATAAGAGATCTTGTTTGTGGCTGTTTTAACCTAGAGAGAGAAAATATTCTAGAGAGAGAATATTCAGATTTTGAATATTTTTGGATAGAAAAATATCTCTTATAATTCAGATGAGTTCCCCTGAAACAGAAATTTAAAAAGAATTTTTTAATGTGCAATTGGAATTAATTGGAAATAGGTATAAAGAACCTTAGCCTAAGGGTCTAGATTTTCAGAAATCTTTAGACTATGGTCCAATTAAGGTTCCTATGGGCCAATAGCATCAATCCATGTGTAGGGAGGAGATAAATCCAAATTGTAAAAAGAAAATACCCAAAAATGAGTAAATGCTCACATGAGGTGAAGAGTTGAAAATGTACAAGGTTTATTAGTAAAAAACTATGAGCAATATTAAAAATATGAGATATTTTGGGAATAATGATTTTATTATGACACATATGTAAGGAAGGGGGAGTCCCTTAAATGCTCACATAAGATGAAGAGTTGAAAATGTACAAGGTTTATTAGTAAAAAACTATGAGCAATATTAAAATGATTCCATTATGACACATATGTAAGGAAGGAGAGTTCTTTAAAGGAGGTGCATATTTCACATAAGATGAAGAGTTGAAAATGTACAAGGGTTATTAATAAAAAACTATGAGCAATATTAAAAATATGAGATATTTTGGGAATAATGATTTTATTATGACACATATGTAAGGAAGGGGATCCCTTAAATGCTCACATAAGATGAAGAGTTGAAAATGTACAAGGCTTATTAGTAAAAAACTATGAGCAATATTAAAATGATTCCATTATGACACATATGTAAGGAAGGGGAATTCTTTAAAGGAGGTGCATATTTCACATGCTTGAATGAGTTTTAAACTCATAAAAAATTAAGATATTTCATCTCTCCTCTCTCCTCATTCAAGTCTAGTTCCAAAAAGTTAGCTTAATTGACCTAAAAATGGTCAAAAAGTGACCAAACTGACTTGGAAAATTCTAGAATCAGTTTGTTTGGTTAGGAGCTCAAATTTTCCTATAAATAGAAGCCTCCCCTTGTTGAAAAAAACATAGTCTCTTATGCTTTGTTACTCTACTCCACCTAAGCCAAAATATATAGTCTCTTATGCTTGTTACTCTACTCCACCTAAGCCAAATTAGATAGAGTCTTATGCCTTGTTACTCTACTCCACCTAAGCCAAATTAGATAGAGTCTTATGCCTTGTTACTCTACTCCACCTAAGCCAAATTAGATAGTGTCTTATGCTTTGTTACTCTACTCCATCTAAGCCAAAATATATAGTGTCTTATGCTATGTTACTCCACCTAAGCCAAGAACTGTGAATTCTTTAATAATTCACTAGTTTTTGACACTTCTCTCTTTCTTCAATCCCCATTGGTGGCTCCATCAACATACTAAACCAATTGATTGGTTGGGGGCCTCTACCGTGAATAAAGAATCAAGCAAATCATAAGGTAAGTATATTGAATTTTGATCTTTTCTATGATTTCTCAATGATTCTCTCTTCTCAACCCCTCTCAAGCTTGAGAAGTTTAATTGGTATGATTTTTTTAAATGCTATAGAAGTTAAATTTCACTTATATTTAAATTCTAATGGTTTTTATAATTTCTCTCTCTCACTCAAGAAATGGTCATACTCATGACCCATTCTCAATCCAAATGAAGCTTTTCATAAAGCTTTTCCTTAATCCAAGATTAAGCTATGCTTGAGGCCAAATTAATGGCTTTTGCTATGCTTTTAGTTTATGCACATTGATGATTCAATCCATTATGGATTGATGACCCAATTAGAGACCATTCTAATTGTTTTCTTAATGATCCAATTAGAGACCATTCTAATTGTTTTCTTAATGATCCAATTAGAGACCATTATGGATTGATGATCCAATTAGAGACCATTCTAATTGTTTTCTTAATGATCCAATTAGAGACCATTATGGATTGATGATCCAATTAGAGACCATTCTAATTGTTTTCTTAATGATCCAATTAGAGACCATTATGGATTGATGATCCAATTAGAGACCATTCTAATTGTTTTCTTAATGATCCAATTAGAGACCATTATGGATTGATGATCCAATTAGAGACCATTCTAATTATTTCTTTAATAATGAGCTTTATCCCTTAGGAAAAAAATTGAGATTTATCAGTCATAGTAGCGGAGCTATGGCAAAATTTTTATAGAAATTACGCATAAAATAAATTCATTCAAAGCATAAAAAGAGGACTTCCTACCATATTCTAGGAACTATAATCCTAGATTAATTAAAAGAATTTTATTATGCATGGAGATGTGGATGTTTGCATGTAGATGTAGATGTATAGATGTAGATGTGGATGTGGAGGTGGATGGATGCATGTAGATGTAGAGGTATAGATGTAGATGTGAATGGAGATGTGGATGTATGCATGTAGATGTAGATGTATAGATGTGGATGTGGATGTATACATGTAGATGTAGATGTATAGATGTAGATGTGGATGTGGAGGTAGATGGATGCATGTAGATGTAGATGTATAGATGTAGATGGGAATGGAGATATGGATGTATGCATGTAGATGTAGATGTATAGATGTAGATGTGGATGTGGAGGTGGATGGATGCATGTAGATGTAGATGTATAGATGTAGATGTGAATGGAGATGTGGATGTATGCATGTAGATGTAGATGTATGGAGGTGAATGTGAATGTGGATGTGGATGTATGCATAGAGATGTAGATGTATGCATGTAGATGTGAATGTACGCATATAGATGTGGATGTATGGATGTGAATATACGATATGCGATGTGAGGGAATCTGAAGTGATGAGATAGAAATGATGTGATGGGATGAGTATACATATAAATGGAATATGGAATAAGTAATGTAGATTGATGAGGGATAATGTGGAAAAATGAAAGTTAAAATAGAAATTGTGTTGTAAACTGTTTGTAAATACTGTTTGTAAATGCTGTTTGTAAATGATTGTTTTATGTCAAGAATGCTGGGGAGAGCATTTTGACCGTCTTGTGATTAAAGTCGTGATGGTAAAGTTGCAACTGCTGACGGGGAGTCAATGAAGGACGTCTCGCGTAGCAAGGTCGGCCGAGGTCTTGACCAGCCTCGGTGCGATTAAAATGGTGAGCTTCCGGTACGGTGGATGAGGGGCCAAGGAAGCGGCCTATGCGTGAAGCGCTAGGTTACCTGCGAAGGATCCTAGAGGGTGCTGACCATACGGTGCTCGGGCTCTGGGTTGCCTAGGATACCCACGCGTGCGTCGAGGAAGATATTGGAACAGAGTTGGAGTTGTTTTCTGAAATCGAGCATGGATCTGGTTGATTGACCTTGCTGGTCTTCAATGGATGAGTCCATGGCTCCTTATATGGATCTGTTGGTTGATCTTGCTGATCTTCAACGAGAGTCCATCTTGTTAAGTGATTATATTGCCAAGTATTATGGGCTAGGAACTATCGAAACGGCTCCTGAGCGTTCTAGTTGCCAATGATGCCATAGATACTCTGATGAAGGAATGATGGGAAATTAAGAATCAATTGGATAAATTGGAAGATGGTGATCAATGATACTATGGTTTTATTAAAGGATTGTTTTAAACTGGTTGAATCTGGTTGAAAAAGGCAATTTCATATTGGGTGTGTGAGTGGTGTGACTAGTTTTATTTTGCATGAACATCCGGCTAGGGGGCCTTGGAACTCTTTTCCTTGGTACCCGGGACAAAACCTAACCAAATTTTTAATTGGATCCCATCACTACAGTGGTTGGGCGGTTGGCTAACCCATGGGATTGGATGGGGTTAGGCTGGACTGATGGATCCGTAAATCGAGACTCAAACTTTTGTTTTTACGATAGAAAAAAATAATAATAAATCCCGGACAGAAACTGTTCTATGGATAGGAATCAACGGCTGTGCCTCTTGAATGGGGAAAAAAGCGTTGATCCCAATGATCCAAGTGCAAGTTTCTTCCTTGAACTGACTAAGTATCTTATAGATGTAATCGGATCATCTCGATCAGAAATGATCTTGACTACGTTAGAGTAAAAAGTTATCCTGGTGGAATCGCCCGTGCTTTCCGGTAAAGGAAGTTTTTCCGGGTTCGGTTTTGGAACAACCGACGGATTAGTCTCTTATCCGGATATCCGTGTGGGCGAGGCCCCGAGTGTGGGACCCCTGTCCCGCGCGAGAAGCGCTACTTCCGCTGCCAGTACCCCGAATCTGTTGCTCGGCGGGAACAGGGATCTTACAGTTGGTATCAGAGCATTTGGTTAATAAAGATCAACTGAGAAGACAAATATGTCAAAAATTTATCAAGAAACACAAAAAGGTTATAATTGTGTGATATAATTCATACAATTTGATATTCAAACTGAAACTCGTAATTTTGGTAATTGGGTCTTCAGATGGAAGTACCGCAATTATATAGAAACCCTGACTTGCTTGAGGCCTAGACATGATAGTATTTACCTTATAATTCCAAGGGCCGTGACTACCCGTATATACCGAGAGTATACTGCAGCTCTTTACTGACAGTATATACGAGTAAATCTAAGACTTGAAATTATAAACGTTAATGCTATCTAGATGATGATTTCGAATGTGATTGATATGATTTTTAATTCTGTTTGAGAATGAATGAATTGATTTGGATTCTGATTGAAAATGCTGATTGAAAAATGTTGATTTTTAAAAATTAGTTGAAATATAATGTAACCACAATGAGGGGGAATGGGACGAGTCCCTGTGATGATATTCATAACTAGAATGATGATAATGAATTCAGCAAATCACTATGAGATTAGTGGGTTGTGCTGTCAGATTACAACTGTTAATACTTGATCGGTAGATCAAGTTAAGGGATGTCAAATTGAGAACTTGCTTGACTGAAATTTCCGTGGAGGAATGTTTCGAAGGAAACTTTTCGGTCTAATGGACCATTATCGTGTTAAAGATATGAATGACATGATCTGAATGAATTGTTATTAAATGTTGAGTTCTATATAAGGGATATTTATCCCAGTGTTCTGTTGAGTTGACCAGAATATAAGGAGCCCCAGAATAAAATTGGATCTTAAGAAAAAAGAGCTGTCCTCTACCTTGCGAGATGAGGACATCTCGCACTTTTTAAGTGGGGTAGAATGTAAGATTCCTCCCCAGCCTTCGAGGTATACAGGAGTAAGAATCTCCCTTCTGATCTCATAATTATTCTCTCTCTAAAATAAAAGAAAGTTTCTGTGTAAAAAAAAGGAAGACCCTTTCCCTAGAATACTTCTCAGGATTCCCACCTGTTTTAAGGATTTAGAACAATGAGTTCGGAAGTGAGAATCGGTGTTTTGGATACCAAGGTTTTGGCTTTCATTCGAGTACGGCCCAAAAGAAGTTCTTTATCTCTTGGGGAGTATAAGAAGTTATCCCCCAGATATTGTGACCCTTATATCTGAATTCAATGAAAGTAGGTGACTTAGCCTACAAGCTTCTTTTATCTCCTCATCTCAAAATTCTTAATACCTTCTATAGAAAAATGTGTCAAACACAAATCATGGAAAGACAGAAAAACTTCAGTGGCAAGTTATCGTGTGGCTTCTAGGTTACGCTAGCTCCTTCCCTTATATAAGTCGTAACTTTTACTTGTCGCTCACAGTAATCTTACTCCCATCAATCTCCTTTCTTTCTTAATCTCCTTCATGGCTTGGCAACAAGAATTAGTTTTATCCCTGATGATTTCTCACCTTCAAGACGCAAGAGAGTCTGTGAAGAAAGACTTTATAGAACAGTATGAGCGCTCACTTTTTCCTCACCTAGGAACTTCTGTAGCGCAGACCAAATGGCGGACCTATCAAAACATAACTAGGGTAACACCCTGGGGTCAGCAGCACTTTCGTAACAATGTCCGCTTGGCCATGGTTATTGAAGCTTTGGGTTTGGGTCCTCGATACTACTGCGTCATGAGATCAAGGCATCTTGGGTTTTCTGAGCGGGTCTTCTTACTGGCGTGTTTTCTTCCTCATGAGAAGATATGCCTTTATCCCGTTTTTGGCTTGCCTCTCAGAGGTCCTTTTGTTAGATCACCTCATACCACTGAGATAGGTGCGGCAATAACCAGCAGAATCATTCCCATAGATGAGTTACCCTATACTTGTGCAGCTTGTGAGGACTGCTTTTGTGACCATATGATGGACGGGCTTATGGAAGTGTAAAGAGTTCTTCTATCTTTACTGTATAAGTCCCGTGAATGAATAAAGTTTAAATCTTGTTCTTATTTTGAATCTTGCTCTCTTTAAGACTTTTCTTGGTGGTTAATCGTGATTAAAATTTTTCTCTAAGTCTCATATTCGTGCATCTTGCGAAATTATTCCAAGTTGCGAGATGAGGACATCTCGCGTTTTTTAAGTGGGGTAGAATGTAAGATTCCTCCCCCAACCCCTTTTTGATGTCTAGTATATTTCCCTGTAATCAATTCCTTTTCTAAAATATAAGAGATCTTGTTTGTGGCTGTTTTAACCTAGAGAGAGAAAATATTCTAGAGAGAGAATATTCAGATTTTGAATATTTTTGGATAGAAAAATATCTCTTATAATTCAGATGAGTTCCCCTGAAACAGAAATTTAAAAAGAATTTTTCAATGTGCAATTGGAATTAATTGGAAATAGGTATAAAGAACCTTAGCCTAAGGGTCTAGATTTTCAGAAATCTTTAGACTATGGTCCAATTAAGGTTCCTATGGGCCAATAGCATCAATCCATGTGTAGGGAGGAGATAAATCCAAATTGTAAAAAGAAAATACCCAAAAATGAGTAAATGCTCACATGAGGTGAAGAGTTGAAAATGTACAAGGTTTATTAGTAAAAAACTATGAGCAATATTAAAAATATGAGATATTTTGGGAATAATGATTTTATTATGACACATATGTAAGGAAGGGGGAGTCCCTTAAATGCTCACATAAGATGAAGAGTTGAAAATGTACAAGGTTTATTAGTAAAAAACTATGAGCAATATTAAAATGATTCCATTATGACACATATGTAAGGAAGGAGAGTTCTTTAAAGGAGGTGCATATTTCACATAAGATGAAGAGTTGAAAATGTACAAGGGTTATTAATAAAAAACTATGAGCAATATTAAAAATATGAGATATTTTGGGAATAATGATTTTATTATGACACATATGTAAGGAAGGGGATCCCTTAAATGCTCACATAAGATGAAGAGTTGAAAATGTACAAGGCTTATTAGTAAAAAACTATGAGCAATATTAAAATGATTCCATTATGACACATATGTAAGGAAGGGGAATTCTTTAAAGGAGGTGCATATTTCACATGCTTGAATGAGTTTTAAACTCATAAAAAATTAAGATATTTCATCTCTCCTCTCTCCTCATTCAAGTCTAGTTCCAAAAAGTTAGCTTAATTGACCTAAAAATGGTCAAAAAGTGACCAAACTGACTTGGAAAATTCTAGAATCAGTTTGTTTGGTTAGGAGCTCAAATTTTCCTATAAATAGAAGCCTCCCCTTGTTGAAAAAAACATAGTCTCTTATGCTTTGTTACTCTACTCCACCTAGGCCAAAATATATAGTCTCTTATGCTTGTTACTCTACTCCACCTAAGCCAAATTAGATAGAGTCTTATGCCTTGTTACTCTACTCCACCTAAGCCAAATTAGATAGAGTCTTATGCCTTGTTACTCTACTCCACCTAAGCCAAATTAGATAGTGTCTTATGCTTTGTTACTCTACTCCATCTAAGCCAAAATATATAGTGTCTTATGCTATGTTACTCCACCTAAGCCAAGAACTGTGAATTCTTTAATAATTCACTAGTTTTTGACACTTCTCTCTTTCTTCAATCCCCATTGGTGGCTCCATCAACATACTAAACCAATTGATTGGTTGGGGGCCTCTACCGTGAATAAAGAATCAAGCAAATCATAAGGTAAGTATATTGAATTTTGATCTTTTCTATGATTCTCTCTTCTCAACCCCTCTCAAGCTTGAGAAGTTTAATTGGTATGGTTTTTTTAAATGCTATAGAAGTTAAATTCCACTTATATTTAAATTCTAATGGTTTTTATAATTTCTCTCTCTCACTCAAGAAATGGTCATACTCATGACCCATTCTCAATCCAAATGAAGCTTTTCATAAAGCTTTTCCTTAATCCAAGATTAAGCTATGCTTGAGGCCAAATTAATGGCTTTTGCTATGCTTTTAGTTTATGCACATTGATGATTCAATCCATTATGGATTGATGACCCAATTAGAGACCATTCTAATTGTTTTCTTAATGATCCAATTAGAGACCATTCTAATTGTTTTCTTAATGATCCAATTAGAGACCATTATGGATTGATGATCCAATTAGAGACCATTCTAATTGTTTTCTTAATGATCCAATTAGAGACCATTATGGATTGATGTAACGTACCCATCTTCACTAATAAAGAAATGTCCATGTAATTATGAGTTTTTATAGTATAAATATCAATAATTTTATTATTTGAGTCATTTCCAATTAGAATCTTCAAATTCTGAGCCCAAATTTGGAATCTGCGCGCGATTTTACCCTAATATAGGATTTTACAGCATCCAAAACGGACACCGGATCAAGCTTATACGCTAATTTCAATCATTTTAGTTATAAAACGGCGACCTTTAAACCTTAATAAATGCACGACCGCACGTCCGTTTGACGAACGGTCTGAACCCCTGCGACCAGGAGAACCTCCCGGACAAAAAAATTTTTCGCCCCCCGGGGCGGTCCGGCACGCAAATCGAGGCGGGCGTCCCAAATTTGGGTACCCCGCCCCAAATTTTGGTCCGTACACACTTACTAGGGCGCCCGTACAATGGCCACCCAAGTACCAAAGGACGGCCGCCCACTGTTTGGTCCACGCGTACCCTTGGGCGGACACCCGGACACCCAGACCGGATAAGGTACATGCGTACCACTCCTTTCCCAGGCAACCAGCACCGTACCTTTCCCGTAGACCCATGCAGGCCACTGATCCATAGCCTTTGAAGGTACACCGTCCTTTCGTCCTTCCTTTGCGCAGCGCCCGCACCCTCACCCCTCAGCTATATAAACCCCCGGGGTGCTCTTCAGTTGGCACGCACTTCTGTGTAGCGTATGCCCTGTTGTGCTGCCGTCCGTACCGTCGTAGCGTACTTGCTGCAAGTACAGCCGCCCTTGCAGCCACCCCTCTCACAGCCCCTCATTTGGCTCTCTTCAGATAAGCCAGTTTTCCTCCATCCTCCTCTTGCCATGGACCAGTGTCCTTGACTCTTCTCCCCCCCCCCCCCCCCCCCCCCCCCCCCGTGTGAATAGACTTACAGAGAGGCTTGCAGCCACCCCTCCCAACCCTCTCCACGTTTTTGCCTTTGGCCTTAAGGACACCCTCACAATCCCCCCCCCCCCCCCATTTGCGTAGACTTTAGTAAGGGATTTTTTACTCAAGCAAGGGTTCGTGCGCCATTTTCTTTTGCTCATACGGTGAGCAAACGAGCTCGGAATTCAGATCCGACTGAAGCGTTTCGATCGCAGCAGCGAGCTCTACAAGGCGACACCTACGATGGCCTCATCTCGGAGACGGCAAAATATTGCCTCAAGAGGCGCACGTAACAACGAGATGGAGGGAGATGCGCCCAACGCGGCTCCAGTCCCTTTTCAAGCCGCTCAAGGAAACGGTGGCCAGGTTAGATTGGTTAATTTTCAAAAGAAGAGATTTTTTTTTTTTCTTAAAATTAGTATTAATGAATGGTGTCTTTTCCTCTTAAAATGACGACATAAAAATTATATGAAATTATGAATTATGTGATGTTGTTTTCGATAAATTACGTTGAAATTGCTATCTTCATGAATTGTGAATGCTATGCTTAGAAAATTGCATTGAAGATTGTTATCTTTGGAATTCAAGATTTTTTTTGGCTTCAACGCTAACTCCGTTCCGTGCTTGTGTAGCCGGGCGGCGTCGTTAGTAAAGCCCGGTAATGGTCCAAGGTATCCCTCATACCTTTGGAGGAATAAGGATCGCCGATTGAGGCGAGAGATTATGATGCTGCCTAGTTCTGAGGGCCCAGGCTAGTGCGGTGAATTAGCCCACCCTAGTGCGCAGACATCCCTCTGAGGGGCGGGAGGATCGAGCGATGGAGCCTGAGAGGGCGACAGGCCGGCTTGAGTCCTCGCCAGCGGCCGACGATGAGGTGTATGGTCCCGTAGGGTTTTGCCCAGCATGTAGAGGCTGGAAGGCCGAATTCTAGATCATCGGCAGAATAAGAATAAGAGAGCCGGATTGGCTTGTATGGAAATGGATTCATGTATAAACTTTTTATATAATTGCATCTTGTCTTTGGCTGTTATAACGAACCTTGTGAAGAAGGACCCTAATTAAGAAATATGCTTATTTATGTCAAACAGTGTGGTAGTATTAATTAGAAAACAAATTGATGCGTGAGTAGGGTGGAAAGTGGGAGGATGGAATGCCCTGACGGCACCATCCTACGGATGGGTGGACCCGATTAGTCGGGTAGCTTTCCAACAAATTAAGTGGAAGCCCTACGTTAGATAGTTAGGTTCTTGGGCAACTCTATTCAAGAGACTAGGTCAGCGGCTGTGCCTTGCATAAGATGAGGAAAAAAGCGTTGTCCCTAGAAATCAAGTCTAAGTAGTTGCCCAATTTTTGATCAATTGCCCTATGGGTGATTTGATGTTTAGGAAATCACGCTCCCCCTGCGGGATAGAGCTAGGTCATACCTATGAATCGTATCCTTGAATCTCTACAGGGTCAAGGTGTCGATGAATAGGAAATTTTTCCTAAGATAAGACTTAGCGGACTATCTTAAGTGTTTCTCCCATTTTTAGAGGGAGGAACCTTACAATTGGTATCAGAGCAAGTTTGACTCCTAGGAATTGCAGTTTAAGGATTGTTTTGTAATAAATGTTTTACCTAACATAATGCTAATTAGTAAAGACATCCTACTAAAACAAATAAGATTGAAATGATGTTTGAATGCTTGTAGGAAGAGGAAGATGCCTACTCCAAATTTCTAGTTTTCCAATGCATCTTCGAGACTGCTAGTCACTCCTCGAATTTCGAGTTTCGCGACACCATGATGCAGATATTAGAGAAGATATCCCTCCCTCATTTCTCTCGTATTCAGAGAGGATGGGGCAGAGATTTCTGGAGTCGTGGGCCGAGATACTTCTTCATCCGAGCAGATCAGACTGGGAACCTCACCACCGACCTTAAGCGGATTCGTTGGATTGAGAAGCTGAAGATGGTCCGCTTATTTTGGTTCGTCGGTACCCCCAGGGATGACACCTCGGTGACTATAGATGGGGTTCGCATACCTCAGGATCGTTGGGTGTATGACAAAGTGATGCAGGTCTTACCTGCTGATAGAGTAGCAGTGTTAGGACCCACCCCGATCCAGAGTTTACCACCCTTACCATCAGTTTTTAGAGTCTTAGAAACTACAGCGGAACCCCCATATTTCACATATGTGGACCGCTCTACCCTTATGTCACAGTGAAGCCTAGGAATTTCCCTTGATGTCAAATAAGACTAATTATATTAGTCTCAGATCTTTGTAATAAAACTTGTCCTTGTAAATATTTGGAAATAAAATAATTTCAATGTTTTACTCTCCAAAAATTAAGCGTTGTGCAAATATGAATCTTGTAATCTTAAAAATTGTTTTTACGATGATGGCCAGGATGACCACCCTCCTCTTCCCAATGCGCTTTATACCGATACCCAGGAGAAGAAGCTCCTGCTCAAGCAAATGCAACCTCCCTCTTTTAAAGGAGAAGGTTCAAAGGTTGAGAAGGATGCTGAAGTCTGGATTGAGGCGATGGACGATTATTTCTCTGCTGCCGGTACTGGAATAGCAAATCAGTCTATGCTCGCACGGTTTCGCCTCACTGGAGATGCTAAACTCTGGTGGAAACAGTGGTGCCGTGACAAGGAGGTCACCGAGCATTCTCAAACGTGGGAAGACATCAAGCAGGCAGTGAAGGAAAGATATCTTCCTCCATCCCATGAATCCATAAAGATGAATGAGTTTTTTAGTCTTAGACAGTGCACCTTAACTCTTGAGGATTATTATTCCAAATTTATTACCCTTCGGAAGTATGCCCCAGCTATGACTACTTCCCAGCAAGTGGCTCGTTTCTGCCAAGGGCTAAATGAACCCCTAGATTCCCGCCTTGAAGCAATGAGGCCAACCACTTTACAGGATGCTCTCATACGAGCTAAGCCCCTTGTGAAAGAAATGAAGGCTAACAAACCGAAGAATCAAAAGAGATCTTACCCTGAGGCAAACCTTAGAGATCAACCCTACAAGAAACCTCAACAGAATTTTCCCTACTACAACAGAGGGCGACAAGGTAACTCTTTTGCCCCCCGCTCGTATGCTGCTTCTTCCAGAGAAGGCCCTCTGTGTTTTGAGTGCAATGAGCCGGGACACTTTAGAGCCAACTGTCCCAAGTTGGCAACATCATTCCCCCAAGGTAACAGAGGAAATCAAGGCCGTGGAACCCCTACCCACCAAGGTGCAAGAGGCAGTGGCCGTGGCAGAGGCCGCGGAGGAACAGTTGCTAGAACTGCCTGTGTTTTAAGTGAAGAACCAACCTTGGAAGAGGCTGAAGAAGAGCGCGCCACCGTCCATGCGGCGGTAGAACACCAAGGTCCGAATAAACAATTTGGTGTAATCCAAACCCCCGCCACTCATCACGGTAAGCCATTTCAGCTTTTGATTGATTGTGGCAGTACCCATTCATTCCTTTCTCCTAGGTGCTTGCAAAAATTAAACTTGAGTCAAAAATCAGCTAGAAAAATGATTGTAGAGTTAGCCAGTGGGAAAGAAGTAATATCTCGCCACTCTATAGGAAACCTTGATTTTGAACTGGGTAATAAGCAAACTCATGGTCACTTTAGAGTCTTGCCACTAGGAATTTATGATGGAATCCTTGGGATGGATTGGTTAATTGCAAACAAAGCTAGCATTCATTGTAGCCAGGGGAGTATCACTTTTGAAAATGAGCATGGCCAAGTAATATCTGTTCAGGGAATCACAGGAAAACCTAAGTCTAGAGTAGTCAAGGCAAAACATCTTCTCAAGGGAACACGTAAGGGTCAGCAAGTTTTCTTAGTCAAACTCAACAAAGTCTTTGAACCTAGTATGGAGACAGAACCCTCTTGGCTCCAAGAATTCTCTGACATCTTCCCTGACGAGCTTACAGGATTACCACCTCCTCGAGAAGTCGACCATGAGATCGAGGTGATCCCTGGAGCTCAACCCGTCTCAAAAACTCCCTATAAAATGTCCCTACCTGAAGCCATTGAACTTAAGGAGCAACTTTCCCAACTCATTGAACAAGGATTTGTACGCCCCAGTAGCTCTCCGTGGGGAGCACCTGTTCTTTTCCAAAAAAAGAAGGACGGGACTCTCCGCCTCTGCATAGATTATCGAGGGCTAAATCAAGTCACTGTCAAGAATAAGTATCCTATTCCTCGCATCGATGAACTTCTTGACAGGCTTCATGGGGCCAAAGTCTTTTCAAAAATAGATTTGAGGTCTGGTTACTATCAGATCAAAGTCAAGGAAGCAGATATACCCAAAACAGCCTTCAATACCCGTTATGGCCACTATGAGTTTACTGTAATGTCATTCGGGTTAACCAATGCTCCTGCAACCTTCAACCGCCTAATGCAAGATATATTCCGCCCGTACTTGGATGAGTTTGTGCTTGTTTTCTTTGATGACATCCTAATCTACTCCAAATCAATGGAAGAGCATGAGGAGCATGTGCGTAGAGTTCTGCAATTGCTGCGCAGACACAAACTCTATGCCAAGAAGAGCAAATGTACCTTCTTTACTCATCAAATTGAGTATCTTGGATTCATCGTCTCCAAAGATGGCATCTCAGTAGACCCTGCCAAAGTTAAGGATATTCTAGAATGGCCACCCCCTAAATCAGTTCGTGAAGTTCGTGGATTCTTGGGAATCACGGGTTGGTATAGGATTTTTATCAAAGATTATGCCTTGGTAGCTGCACCCTTGACAGATCTTCTTAAGAAGGATTGCAAAATAGTGTGGCTGCCAATCCATCAAAGCAGCTTTGATCAGCTGAAAGTCATTATTACTTCTGCCCCAGTCTTAAAGCTTCCTGATTTCTCCAAGGAATTTGAAGTGGTTACCGATGCTAGTAGCCTAGCACTTGGTGGTGTCTTAGGCCAAGAAGGAAGACCAGTCGCTTATACTTCCCGCAAGCTGAAGCAATATGAAGCAAACTATGCCACCCATGATTTGGAACTTTTAGCAGTTGTTCATTGCCTCAAATTATGGAGACATTATCTCTTGGGAGGCAAATTTCTGCTTGTAACTGACCACAAAAGTCTAAAGTGGATCTTCACCCAGCCTAACCTCAACATGCGGCAAAGGAGATGGATTGAAATTCTACAAGAATATGATTTCGACATCAAATTCCGCCCTGGGAAAGATAATGTGGTAGCTGATGCACTTAGCCGCAAATCTTTCTTGAATGCAATTTCAATGCCAAATAATCCCATACTGGTCAAGGTGGAAGAAGTCTCATCTCATGACCCAGATTATCAAAGGTTGATAAAGTTAGTAGAAGAAGGGGGACATTCAGAGAAAGAGAAGAATCTAATCAAGGGATACTCCACTCATGAAGGAAGCCTCTACTTCAATCACAGGCTATGTATCCCTAAAGATCCTGCTTTAAAGAAACTAATCCTCCATGAAGCTCATGATAGCCCTGCTGCAGGACACCCAGGTTATGCAAAAACATTAAATGCGGTAAGAAGGAGCTTTCATTGGGCAGGCTTGAAAAATGATGTGCTTCGGTACTTGAAACAATGTCTCTCATGCCAAAGGATCAAGGCTGAAAGAATCAAGATGCCTGGAAAGCTTCAACCCTTAGATATTCCCCAAATGAAGTGGGAGTGCATTAGTATGGATTTTGTCACAAGTCTCCCCACTGTTCAAGGAGGATATGACTCCATTCTAGTAGTAGTAGACTTACTTACCAAAGTAGCTCACCTTATACCGGCAAAGAAGACCTTCAAAGCTTCTGATGTTGCTCGTATATTCATCAAGGAAGTCTTCAAACTTCATGGTCTCCCAAAAAGGATAGTAAGTGATCGGGATTCTGACTTCACCTCAAAATTTTGGCAGTCTTTATTTCAAGCTCTGGGGACTCAGCTTTGCTTTAGCACAGCTTATCATCCAGAGACCGATGGCCAGACTGAAAGAGTCAATCAAGTAATTGAAGACATTCTCAGAGCATACTGTGGACGGGAACCCAGAAGGTGGATTCAATACCTTCCTCTGGTGGAATTCGCCTACAATGCGTCTTATCATCAAAGCATAGGAATGTCACCATTCAAAGCACTCTATGGGCAAGAATGCTTGTCTCCTCTAAATTTCTCTGATCCGACCATAAGAGTTGAGGCATCCAGGAAAATGCTCGAAGAGATGGAGGAACAAACCAAAGCTATCCAAAGGGATATTAAAGCTGCCCAAGATCGACAAAAGCATTATGCTGACAACAAGAGGTCTGAAAGGATCTTCAAGGAAGGAGACAAAGTTCTTCTACGAGTGCGCCCCAAACGAAGTTCTCTATCACTTGGGAAATATAAGAAGCTCAGCCCTAGGTATTGTGGTCCTTATACAGTTATCAAGTGTCTAGGTAAAAGTGCTTATAAACTCCAACTTCCAGCCCATATCAAAGTCCATAATGTATTTCATGTAAGTCTGTTAAAGCCTTATGTCCCCAGTCTCGATCATATTCTTGATGATGAACAAGTTGTAATCCCTACTCAAGGAGTCCTTGAATTACAGCCCAATAGCATTATAGATTCTAGGGAAAGGCAACTCCGAAATAGAACTCTTGTAGAACATCTAGTTCAGTGGAAAGATTACCCTGAAGAGGATGCAACTTGGGAAGATGAAGCTACACTCTTAAAGGATTATCCCCAATTCATGACGAGATGAGGACATCTCGATTTCTTTAAGGGGGGAAGGATGTAACGTACCCATCTTCACTAATAAAGAAATGTCCATGTAATTATGAGTTTTTATAGTATAAATATCAATAATTTTATTATTTGAGTCATTTCCAATTAGAATCTTCAAATTCTGAGCCCAAATTTGGAATCTGCGCGCGATTTTACCCTAATATAGGATTTTACAGCATCCAAAACGGACACCGGATCAAGCTTATACGCTAATTTCAATCATTTTAGTTATAAAACGGCGACCTTTAAACCTTAATAAATGCACGACCGCACGTCCGTTTGACGAACGGTCTGAACCCCTGCGACCAGGAGAACCTCCCGGACAAAAAAATTTTTCGCCCCCCGGGGCGGTCCGGCACGCAAATCGAGGCGGGCGTCCCAAATTTGGGTACCTCGCCCCAAATTTTGGTCCGTACACACTTACTAGGGCGCCCGTACAATGGCCACCCAAGTACCAAAGGACGGCCGCCCACTGTTTGGTCCACGCGTACCCTTGGGCGGACACCCGGACACCCAGACCGGATAAGGTACATGCGTACCACTCCTTTCCCAGGCAACCAGCACCGTACCTTTCCCGTAGACCCATGCAGGCCACTGATCCATAGCCTTTGAAGGTACACCGTCCTTTCGTCCTTCCTTTGCGCAGCGCCCGCACCCTCACCCCTCAGCTACATAAACCCCCGGGGTGCTCTTCAGTTGGCACGCACTTCTGTGTAGCGTATGCCCTGTTGTGCTGCCGTCCGTACCGTCGTAGCGTACTTGCTGCAAGTACAGCCGCCCTTGCAGCCACCCCTCTCACAGCCCCTCATTTGGCTCTCTTCAGATAAGCCAGTTTTCCTCCATCCTCCTCTTGCCATGGACCAGTGTCCTTAACTCTTCTCCCCCCCCCCCCCCCCCCCCCCCGTGTGAATAGACTTACAGAGAGGCTTGCAGCCACCCCTCCCAACCCTCTCCACGTTTTTGCCTTTGGCCTTAAGGACACCCTCACAATTCCCCCCCCCCCCCATTTGCGTAGACTTTAGTAAGGGATTTTTTACTCAAGCAAGGGTTCGTGCGCCATTTTCTTTTGCTCATACGGTGAGCAAACGAGCTCGGAATTCAGATCCGACTGAAGCGTTTCGATCGCAGCAGCGAGCTCTACAAGGCGACACCTACGATGGCCTCATCTCGGAGACGGCAAAATATTGCCTCAAGAGGCGCACGTAACAACGAGATGGAGGGAGATGCGCCCAACGCGGCTCCAGTCCCTTTTCAAGCCGCTCAAGGAAACGGTGGCCAGGATAGATTGGTTAATTTTCAAAAGAAGAGATTTTTTTTTTTTCTTAAAATTAGTATTAATGAATGGTGTCTTTTCCTCTTAAAATGACGACATAAAAATTATATGAAATTATGAATTATGTGATGTTGTTTTCGATAAATTACGTTGAAATTGCTATCTTCATGAATTGTGAATGCTATGCTTAGAAAATTGCATTGAAGATTGTTATCTTTGGAATTCAAGATTTTTTTTGGCTTCAACGCTAACTCCGTTCCGTGCTTGTGTAGCCGGGCGGCGTCGTTAGTAAAGCCCGGTAATGGTCCAAGGTATCCCTCATACCTTTGGAGGAATAAGGATCGCCGATTGAGGCGAGAGATTATGATGCTGCCTAGTTCTGAGGGCCCAGGCTAGTGCGGTGAATTAGCCCACCCTAGTGCGCAGACATCCCTCTGAGGGGCGGGAGGATCGAGCGATGGAGCCTGAGAGGGCGACAGGCCGGCTTGAGTCCTCGCCAGCGGCCGACGATGAGGTGTATGGTCCCGTAGGGTTTTGCCCAGCATGTAGAGGCTGGAAGGCCGAATTCTAGATCATCGGCAGAATAAGAATAAGAGAGCCGGATTGGCTTGTATGGAAATGGATTCATGTATAAACTTTTTATATAATTGCATCTTGTCTTTGGCTGTTATAACGAACCTTGTGAAGAAGGACCCTAATTAAGGAATATGCTTATTTATGTCAAACAGTGTGGTAGTATTAATTAGAAAACAAATTGATGCGTGAGTAGGGTGGAAAGTGGGAGGATGGAATGCCCTGACGGCACCATCCTACGGATGGGTGGACCCGATTAGTCGGGTAGCTTTCCAACAAATTAAGTGGAAGCCCTACGTTAGATAGTTAGGTTCTTGGGCAACTCTATTCAAGAGACTAGGTCAGCGGCTGTGCCTTGCATAAGATGAGGAAAAAAGCGTTGTCCCTAGAAATCAAGTCTAAGTAGTTGCCCAATTTTTGATCAATTGCCCTATGGGTGATTTGATGTTTAGGAAATCACGCTCCCCCTGCGGGATAGAGCTAGGTCATACCTATGAATCGTATCCTTGAATCTCTACAGGGTCAAGGTGTCGATGAATAGGAAATTTTTCCTAAGATAAGACTTAGCGGACTATCTTAAGTGTTTCTCCCATTTTTAGAGGGAGGAACCTTACAATTGATGATCCAATTAGAGACCATTCTAATTGTTTTCTTAATGATCCAATTAGAGACCATTATGGATTGATGATCCAATTAGAGACCATTCTAATTGTTTTCTTAATGATCCAATTAGAGACCATTATGGATTGATGATCCAATTAGAGACCATTCTAATTATTTCTTTAATAATGAGCTTTATCCCTTAGGAAAAAAATTGAGATTTATCAGTCATAGTAGCGGAGCTATGGCAAAATTTTTATAGAAATTACGCATAAAATAAATTCATTCAAAGCATAAAAAGAGGACTTCCTACCATATTCTAGGAACTATAATCCTAGATTAATTAAAAGAATTTTATTATGCATGGAGATGTGGATGTTTGCATGTAGATGTAGATGTATAGATGTAGATGTGGATGTGGAGGTGGATGGATGCATGTAGATGTAGAGGTATAGATGTAGATGTGAATGGAGATGTGGATGTATGCATGTAGATGTAGATGTATAGATGTGGATGTGGATGTATACATGTAGATGTAGATGTATAGATGTAGATGTGGATGTGGAGGTAGATGGATGCATGTAGATGTAGATGTATAGATGTAGATGAGAATGGAGATATGGATGTATGCATGTAGATGTAGATGTATAGATGTAGATGTGGATGTGGAGGTGGATGGATGCATGTAGATGTAGATGTATAGATGTAGATGTGAATGGAGATGTGGATGTATGCATGTAGATGTAGATGTATGGAGGTGAATGTGAATGTGGATGTGGATGTATGCATAGAGATGTAGATGTATGCATGTAGATGTGAATGTACGCATATAGATGTGGATGTATGGATGTGAATATACGATATGCGATGTGAGGGAATCTGAAGTGATGAGATAGAAATGATGTGATGGGATGAGTATACATATAAATGGAATATGGAATAAGTAATGTAGATTGATGAGGGATAATGTGGAAAAATGAAAGTTAAAATAGAAATTGTGTTGTAAACTGTTTGTAAATGCTGTTTGTAAATGATTGTTTTATGTCAAGAATGCTGGGGGGAGCATTTTGACTGTCTTGTGATTAAAGTCGTGATGGTAAAGTTGCAACTGCTGACGGGGAGTCAATGAAGGACGTCTCGCGTAGCAAGGTCGGCCGAGGTCTTGACCAGCCTCGGTGCGATTAAAATGGTGAGCTTCCGGTACGGTGGATGAGGGGCCAAGGAAGCGGCCTATGCGTGAAGCGCTAGGTTACCTGCGAAGGATCCTAGAGGGTGCTGACCATACGGTGCTCGGGCTCTGGGTTGCCTAGGATACCCACGCGTGCGTCGAGGAAGATATTGGAACAGAGTTGGAGTTGTTTTCTGAAATCGAGCATGGATCTGGTTGATTGACCTTGCTGGTCTTCAATGGATGAGTCCATGGCTCCTTATATGGATCCGTTGGTTGATCTTGCTGATCTTCAATGAGAGTCCATCTTGATAAGTGATTATATTACCGAGTATTATGGGCTAGGAACTATCGAAACGGCTCCTGAGCGTTCTAGTTGCCAATGATGCCATAGATACTCTGATGAAGGAATGATGGGAAATTAAGAATCAATTGGATAAATTGGAAGATGGTGATCAATGATACTATGGTTTTATTAAAGGATTGTTTTAAACTGGTTGAATCTGGTTGAAAAAGGCAATTTCATATTGGTGGGTGTGTGAGTGGTGTGACTAGTTTTATTTTGCATGAACATCCGGCTAGGGGGCCTTGGAACTCTTTTCCTTGGTACCCGGGACAAAACCTAACCAAATTTTTAATTGGATCCCATCACTACAGTGGTTGGGCGGTTGGCTAACCCATGGGATTGGATGGGGTTAGGCTGGACTGATGGATCCGTAAATCGAGACTCAAACTTTTGTTTTTACGATAGAAAAAAAAAATAATAAATCCCGGACAGAAACTGTTCTATGGATAGGAATTTCCGGGTTCGGTTTTGGAACAACCGACGGATTAGTCTCTTATCCGGATATCCGTGTGGGCGAGGCCCCGAGTGTGGGACCCCTGTCCCGCGCGAGAAGCGCTACTTCCGCTGCCAGTACCCCGAATCTGTTGCTCGGCGGGAACAGGGATCTTACAAGGGGAATTTATTCTTTTTGGATTTGCATGTGTTGAGGAGGGTGGTATGCATGGGTGTTTTATAGGTGTGCTTGTGTAGGTGTTTGTGCTTTGTGATTGTGCACATGCACATGCACGTGTGTGTGTTTTGTGATTGTATGGTACAGGGGTTGTGTGAGCATTATGTGTACATGCAACTATGGACTTTGTGTGGAGGGCGTGTATGTGCATCTGATACAGGGGTGTGCACGTGGAGGTGCTTTAGGATTATGCACGGATGTGTTGTGTGCGTGCGCGAGTGAGTGTTTGTATTATAATTGTGTACATGTACGTGCTTCTCTATGTGTGTGTGTATGTGTTAATATGCATGTGTGTGTGCTTAGGGTCTGTGTACATGCACGTACAGGTGTGTGCTTGTACATAAATGAGAGTTTTTTGGGGTTTCTTTTTAAAGAATTTTTTATAATTCTTAGGTATGTGTATGTAGAGTTGATAGGGTGTCCCACGTAACATATACATACAATGGGGGGTCAAGATTTTTAGCAAAGGTAGAAAATTGCTTGCCCATCCATGACAAAAGCTTAGACGCCACTGCCCCACCGACTTTGCTTGTGTGCCTGATTGAACTTTGCCCTTCCAACAACTAGCGGGTTGATGTTGCAACGTAGTGCATGTGAATGTTATGGGAACATGGTGATCCCTTTGTTGTTCCTTCAAACTATGTCAAGGGAGTATATGTACAACTCTCTTAGGGTTTTCACACCACGAGTGGCTCTTCTCTGATTTGAAATGATAGGGGTATTGGCACTGCACAGGGGCTCTTCCGACTACTTTGTTGTTGGTGGTGCAATCTTGCTTAAACTTTGGGGGTGGCATTGAATGGCTTTGGTTCTCTTCTCGATCCTGGATTTTATAATTAATGGGGTGTTTGTAGAGGCATAAGGCACTAGTTTCTTCGACCTTGGAACCTAAATGTAGGGTTTTCTTTATAGAATCCTTGAGCTTCCAGTAGCTTTGTTGGAATCAACCTACGTGTTACTTACTACTACTGTGACATTTGGTGTTGGTATGATCGTTGCTTGACTCTCTTTGGCTTAGGATGTTGTGGTGTAGACGACGAGGTTTTTGGGACATAAAAGGTTTTCCCTTTGAAAAAGCCTTGAGCCTCTTACACTTTGCGTGGGGTGTTGAGTTTAGGGTAAAAGACCCTTACTTATTAAGGCTCCAAATTTGGTAGACCAAATGGTGGCTACTAGGTCTTTGCTTTGGCATCATAATTGACTTGGCTAGCCAGGGTACTCTTAGGTACCGACCACTCCTTCTTGGTGACCTCCCTGAAGGGTCATTTTGGGGGCTAGATTTCATCTTTGTCGGTAAGGTTTAGGATTTCCATAATGATTAGAAGGGGTGGATGCTGTGTTAAGGTAAGAGGAGTATTATGACTTTGAGGATTAGATTCACGTTTTTGCAACAACCATGGATACTCATCCCCATTGAAGCTTGGGACAAGGTTTGCATGATTAGATGGTGTCGAAATCACATCCATGTTCGTGCATGATGCATTCGAAATGGAACCAATGGCAAAATTGACTCACCCTGAGTTAAAGTTTCCCCAAAAAGGCTTCACATGAACCAGTGCTCTAATACCATGGGAAGGATGTGGGGGAGAGGGTTAGCTTGAACTCTTTCTTGCAAGCAAACACAAATGCACAAGAATAGACAGTCACACAACAAAGATAGATGACTAAATTTTCTTCTATACTCTTCTCTTGGCTACAACCATATATAAAGAGATAAGAGTACATACTATAAGGAAAAGTACTATGCTATTATAACTTACAAAGGTCAATCCACAGTGTAAACCTGATTACATGAGCTGGTGCTATAACTATACTATAACTCTAGTACACCAAAGCGGCTGCACAACCTATAAACCACTGGCGACATATTCCCCATAATCTCATCCCCCACCCAGCCAGTGGCATAAATGTGGAAGTTATCACCTAGGCTGGTCATCAATGTTTGCAACACTAGTTGAGTCGATCTAGCTGCATGGCCCGCCTTACTTGACATTGGGCCTAGCCATAACATGTTGTCTTGGCAAACATGGACCTCATTAGGTCACCCACCTCTCGTACCACCTGCGTGAATTTTATATGACCATCGATTGTTTTGAAACTGAATTTTATATTAGAGCTAAATCTACGTCTTGTATATTTATGTGAACCCCATAAGTATACAATAAAAGAGAACATCATCCTCAGAAGGCGATGGATCATGGCCACGGCTTGCATCGTCACACAACTGGGGAAGAATAAACGTAATGCTTGAGCTTTCCCCATAGAATGGTTACCGTATCCCTGGTGGGTGAGGCGCCCCAAACTTATCAACATCCCAAGTCATGTCCTCCAATCATGAGAGCCATCACCTCAAATCCAAGTGGGTGTGGAGATCCAAAGCCAATTCCTTGTGAGCAACTGAGATGTGAGTAATCACATTTTCATAGACAAACTTGGCAGTAGATCATCTCTTATCAACATTTTCATAGACAAACTTGGCAGTAGATCATCTCTTATCAGCATTCTATACAGCTTTGGCCTCAATGGACCCATACCTCCAATGCCAACTCCAAAGCTTAAGCAAGAATGGAGAGTAGTGGCTTCCACCTTGACTCATGTGCCGACACCATCTTCAAAAAAATCGGTAGAGCCTTTCGACTCCAAGCAACAAGAGGAAATACCTTGCCCATATCCATCCCTATTTTCATTAAAGAAGTGCCACCCATGGTGCCAAACCCTAAAGACAATTGTGCACACACTTCCGTGGCACTACCGAGCAACCCCATGGCTCAAAAGATCACTATGACCCCACAACACTTGTGTGTGCCACACCACAACCCCAACTCGTAAGCTCTATAGAACTAGAAAGACAACGCTCAATCAAGCGTGCCAACAAAGACGATCATGGCGGCAAATGGCCGTTGCCAATTGCGCATACGGTAAATATGTAATGTGGCCCTTCCCCAAGTGTACAGTTACTACCTTCACTAAAAATGAGAAAAACACAAAAAAACCTAAAAACATATTGAGAATCATTAAAAAAACAACTAAAAACATGCACATGCGGTGTCACACGCACATGGTTCACACACACATTCACACATTTTCTCGAACGTACATGTACATGGTGTCACACGCACATGGTTCACTTGCTCGTGTGTGTACCACCCATATTTACACTTACACATGCCTACCCCACATCCACTTGCACCTTGCACATCGTGCACATGGACCCATGTGCATGCACGTGTACACACCATTCGCTCGTGCATGTGTGCGCACATGCACCTCACGTACACACTTGCGCATACCCATTCCATCTCGTGCATGCATAACATGCATCCACGTACGTGCATCTACGCATACCCAATGCCACATCCCCTCTCAACAACAAAATAAACCCTAGTCCCATCAAATTCATGTGCTAAAATTTATGTTTTTAACTCATTTTACCACAAAATCTTAGCTTAGGTGTAACAACCTAGGTAGAAGACAACACTATAATTATCAGGTCAATATTGGTGTAGAGTAGCGAGATATTCAATCTAAATCTGTATTTTGGATTTGTATTGTGAGGGGAGGCAAGGGTCTCCCAATCTATGGGGTTTCTATATGCAAACGTGTATTTGTAAAAGTGATTTGTGAAAGGGAGAAGGTGGTGTGGTAGCATGAATGGGTCACATGGGCTAGACATACGTTGTGTGCTAGTCACATGAATTACACAGATTTTGCATGGTTTAAGTGGTCTCACATGCTTTGTATGGTGTATGCATGGGTTGTGTGATGGGAATCGTGTGTATAAAATGAATGCTCAAGTGTTGGGGCCATGTGGTCATCTTTATGTTTATGTGTGATTGCCTTGGTATCATCCACACCCTCATGTGGACAATTTATCTAGAATCCATGGACCTTCGAGGGGGGCTATAGAGAGAAAGTGCAACCAGTTTATGAGAGAGTGGGGGTTATAAAAATAATAAGAAAAGATAAAGAATGCAAGAACACCACAATGCCCAAGAATAAGCACAAGGTAAAAGAAGACTGACAATGGGAAAAAAGATAAAGCCATCAAAGAGCGCAAACAAAGGTAGCAAGAGAAACACCAACACGAAGAAGCTGGTGGAGCAAAACAACAAAGTTAGAATAGACACAAGGCACACCAACTAAGGCGAGCGCCTGCAACCATAATTAAAACATGTGAAAGCAGAAGAGAATGCATAGACATAAAGATGACCACATGGCCCCAACACTTGAGCATTCATTTTATACACACGATTCCCATCACACAACCCATGCGTACACCATACAAAGCATGTGAGACCACTCAAACCATGCAAAATCTATGTAATTCACGTGACTAGCACACAACGTATGTCTAGCCCATGTGACCCATTCATGCTACCACACCACCTTCTCCCTTTCACAAATCACTTTTACAAATACACGTTTGCATATAGAAACCCCATAGATTGGGAGACCCTTGCCTCCCCTCACAATACAAATCCAAAATACAGATTTAGATTGAATATCTCGCTACTCTACACCAATGTTGACCTGATAATTATAGTGTTGTCTTCTACCTAGGTTGTTACACCTAAGCTAAGATTTTATGTGGTAAAATGAGTTAAAAACATAAATTTTAGAACATGAATTTGACGGGAGTAGGGTTTATTTTGTTGTTGACAGGGGATGTGGCATTGGGTATGCATAGATGCATGTACGTGGATGCACGTTATGCATGCACGAGATGGAATGGGTATGCGCAAGTGTGTACGTGAGGTGCATGTGCGAATGGTGTGTACACACGTGCATGAACATGGGTCCATGTGCACGATGTGCAAGGTGCAAGTCGATGTGGGGTAGGCATGTGTAAGTGTAAATATGGGTGGTACACACACGAGCAAGTGACCATGTGCGTGTGACACCATGTACATGTACGTTCGAGAAAATGTGTGAATGTGTGTGTGTGTGTGAACCATGTGCGTGTGACACCGCATGTGCATGTTTTTAGTTGTTTTTTTAATGATTCTCAATATGTTTTTAGTTTTTTTTTGTGTTTTTCTAATTTTCAGTGAAGGTAGTAACTGTACACTTGGGGAAGGGCCACATTACATATTTACCGTATGCGCAATTGGCAATGGCCATTTGCCGCCATGGTCGTCTTTGTTGGCACGCTTGATTGAGCGTTGTCTTTCTAGTTCTATAGAGCTTACGAGTTGGGGTTGTGGTGTGGCACACACAAGTGTTGTGGGGTCATAGTGATCTTTTCAAGCCATGGGGTTGCTCGGTAGTGCCACGGAAGTGTGTGCACAATTGTCTTTAGGGTTTGGCACCATGGGTGGCACTTCTTTAATGAAAATAGGGATGGATATGGGCAAGGTATTTCCTCTTGTTGCTTGGAGTCCAAAGGCTCTACCGACTTTTTTCAAGATGGTGTCGGCACATGAGTCAAGGTAGAAGCCACTACTCTCCATTCTTGCTTAAGCTTTGGAGTTGGCATTGGAAGTATGGGTCCGTTGAGGCCAAAGCTATATAGAATGCTGATAAGAGATGATCTACTGCCAAGTTTGTCTATGAAAATGTTGATAAGAGATGATCTACTGCCGAGTTTGTCTATGAAAATGTGATTACTCACATCTCAGTTGCTAACAAGGAATTGGCTTTGGATCTCCACACCCACTTGGATTTGAGGTGATGGCTCTCATGATTGGAGGACAAGACTTGGGATGTTGATAAGTTCGGGGTGCCTAACCCACCGGGGATACGGTAACCATTCCCTGGGGAAAGCTCAAGCATTACGTTTATTCTTCCCCAGTTGTGTGACGATGCAAGTCGTGGCCATGATCCATCGCCTTCTGAGGATGATGTTCTCTTTTATTGTATACTTATGGGGTTCACATAAATATACAAGACGTAGGTTTAGCTCCAATATAAAATTCAGCTTCAAAACAATCGACAGTCATATAAAATTCACGCAGGTGGTGCGAGAGGTGGGTGACCTAATGAGGTCTATGTTTGCCAAGACAAAATGTTGTGGCTAGGCCCAATGTCAAGTAAGGCGGGCCATGCAGCTAGATCGAGCTCAACTAGTGCTGCGAACATTGATGACCAGCCTAGGCGATAGCTTCCACGTTTACGCCACTGGCTGGGTGGGGGATGAGATTATGGGGAATATGTCACTAGTGGTTTATAGGTTGTGCAGCCACTTTGGTGTACTAGAGTTATAGTATAGTTATAGCACCAGCTCATGTAATCAGGTTTACATTGTGGATTGACCTTTGTAAGTTATAATAGGATAGTACTTTTTCTCATAGTATGTACTCTTATCTCTTTATATATGGTTATAGCGAAGGGAAGAGAATAGAAGAAAATTCAGTCATCTATCTCTCTTGTGTGATTGTCTATTGTTTTGCATTTGTGTTTGCTTGCAAGAAAGAGTTCAAGCTAACCCTCTCCCACACATCCTTCCCATGGTATTAGAGCACTGGTTCATGTGAAGTCTTTTTGGGGAAACTTTAACTCAAGGTGAGTCAATTTTGCCATTGGTTCCATTTCGAATGCATCATGCACGAACATGGATGTGATTTCGACACCATCTAATCATGCGAACCTTGTCCCAAGCTTCAATGGGGATGAGTATCCATGGTTGTTGCAAAAATGTGAATCCAATCCTCAAAGTCATAATACTCCTCTTACCTTAACACATCGTCCACCCCTTCTAATCATTATCGAAATCCTAAACCTTACCGACAAAGATGAAATCCACCCCCCAAAATGACCCTTCAGGGAGGTCACCAAGAAGGAGTGGTGGGTACCTAAGAGTACCCTGGCTAGCCAAGATAAGTATGATGCCAAAGCAAAGACCTAGTAGCCACCATTTAGTCTACCGAATTCGGAGCCCTAATAAGTAAGGGTCTTTTACCCTAAACTCAACACCCCACTCAAAGTGTAAGGGGCTCAAGGCTTTTTCAAAGGGAAAACCTTCTATGTCCCAAAAACCTCATCGTCTGCACCACAACATCCTAAGCCAAAGAGAGTCAAGCAATGATCATCCCAACACCAAATGTCACGCTAGTAGTAAGTAACACATAGGTTGATTCCAACAAAGCTACTGGAAGCTCAAGGATTCTATAAAGAAAACCCTACATTTAGGTTCCAAGGTCAAAGAAACTAGTGCCTTATGCCTCGACAAACACCCCATTAATTATCAAATCCAGGATCAAGAAGAGAACCAAAGCCATTCAATGCCACCCCCAAAGTTTAAGCAAGAGTGTACCACCAACAACAAAGTGGTCGGAAGAGCCCGTGTGCAGTGCCCATACCCCTATCATTTCAAATCAGAGAAGAGCCACTCATGGTGCGAAAACCCTAAGAGAGTTGTACATACACTCCCTTGACTTTGTGACATAGTTTGAAGGAACAACAAAGGGATCACCATGTTCCCATAACATTCACATGCACTACGTTGCAACATCAACCCGCTAATTGTTGGAAGGGCAAAGTTCAATCAGGCGCACAAGCAAAGTCAGTGGGGTAGTGGCGTCTAAGCTTTCGTCATGGATGGGCAAGCAATTTTCTACCTTTGCTAAAAATCTTGACCCCCCATTGTATGTATATGTTACGTGGTATACCCTATCAACTTTACATACACACATACCTAAGAATTATAAAAGAATCTTTAAAAAGAAACGCCAAAAAAACTCTCATTTACGTACAAGCACACACCTGTACGTGCATGTACACAATCCCTAAGCACACACACATGCATATTAACACATACACACACACACACATAGACAAGCACGCACATGTACACAATTATAATACAAACACTCACTCGCGTACGCACACAACACATCCGTGCATAATCCTAAAGCACCTCCACGTGCACCCCTGTATCTGCACATACACACCCTCCACACAAAGTCCATAGTTTCATGTGCACATAATGCTCACACAACCCCTGTACCATACAATCACAAAACACACACACATGCATATGCATGTGCACAATCACAAAGTACAAACACCTACATGAGCACACCTATAAAACACCCATGCATACCACCCTCCTCAACACACGCAAATCCAAAAAAAAATAAACCCCCTAGTAGACACACACCCCTACACGTGCACAATCACAAAGCACACACACCTATACACATGACTTGCACCTACATGCTATCAACTAGGGTTCAAAGCCAAGGACTCTCGACATAGTTTGACAGCAGCACGATGGGCTCGAATCCAGATTGAGAGTCTGGCCCTACACAACAACGGGTCTAGGAGCAAGGTAGCCTTGTCATATCACCATGAAACTCGTAACATTTAATACCTTGGTTAATTAACTGAGGCAGCTAGACCACCACACACTCGTGCACACCCCCTCCCAAAATACACACAAATCCAAAAAATTCAAACACCCATTCACCCCCTCGGCAAATAATAATAATAAGATGTGGACTGTAAAAACACATCTCCATGAAAGGATGAGGAAGTATGCTTACATTTCTTTTGCTACTACCATTTGGCTAACACAATCAGGCACACAGCTTAGGTATGAGGATAGTGTTAAATTTGAAACAACGTGATGAGCTATGGTGGATCAAATGCAAGAATCAACATGTGATTAAGATGAAATTAGTAAACAATTAATCTAATATGATAATGTAGGCATGGGTACTCAACAATCAGCAATTGCTCATTAGGCCAATGCCTCAATTTATAGGTTGTACATCCACAAGATGCCAAGCATCTAATCCTACTGATTTCTCCTTTGATTTGTGCCACCTCCCCTACATCTGGGGGGCACCTTTTCCTAGAATCTTTCCACACCCCTACGTTCATTCATGCTACCCTTGATTCTCTAATTAGTAGATACCTCTCACCTTTTCACTGCTACCCACTCAATTACAGGTTTCCTTTTACAATCTGTTGCTAAGGGCTTGTTCCCACACACACCCATTCACTTGCATATTTCAACAGATAGGGATCTCATTATGATCAGTCAGGGAATTGCTTGGCAATGCCACCTTCAAGACATATATACAAGAGATATAGGATACCTCCCCCTAGTACAAAGCTTAGACAGTGCATGGGAGACTATTGCTAGTATTGCGAATTTAGCACATTTGGAATGCTAGATGCACTGAGGCCATTGAGGGCACTTTTCTTTATGAGTCACAGTTGCAAGATTTGGAGTGATATCATCCACACCCTCATGGCCACTTCATCTAGATTGGAATGGTATCATCCACACCCTCATGGGGACACTTTATCTAGAACCCATGGACCTTCGAGGGGGGCTATAGAGAGAAAGTGCAACCAGCTTATGAGAGAGTGGGGGTTATAAAAATAATAAGAAAAGATAAAGAATGCAAGAACACCACAATGCCCAAGAATAAGCACACAAGATAAAAGAAGACTGACAATGGGAAAAAAAGATAAAGCCATCAAAGAGCGCAAACAAAGGTAGCAAGAGAAACACCAGCACGAAGAAGCTGGTGGAGCAAAACAACAAAGTTAGAATAGATACAAGGCACACCAACTAAGGCGAGCGCCTGCAACCATAATTGAAACATGTGAAAGCAGAAGAGAATGCCATGGCAATCACACATAGACATAAAGATGACCACATGGCCCCAACACTTGAGCATTCATTTTATACACACGATTCCCATCACACAACCCATGCGTACACCATACAAAGCATGTGAGACCACTCAAACCATGAAAAATCTATGTAATTCATGTGACTAGCACACAACGTATGTCTAGCCCATGTGACCCATTCATGCTACCACACCACCTTCTCCCTTTCACAAATCACTTTTACAAATACACGTTTGCATATAGAAACCCCATAGATTGGGAGACCCTTGCCTCCCCTCACAATACAAATCCAAAATACAGATTTAGATTGAATATCTCGCTACTCTACACCAATGTTGACCTGATAATTATAGTGTTGTCTTCTACCTAGGTTGTTACACCTAAGCTAAGATTTTATGTGGTAAAATGAGTTAAAAACATAAATTTTAGCACATGAATTTGACGGGAGTAGGGTTTATTTTGTTGTTGACAGGGGATGTGTGTTAAAAATATAGCAAACACCTTCACTAAAATGATGTGTAGGGCACATACCTTGTAACTAGCACTATGCACTAAAGTTATAGATTATGGGCAAATGGATACAAAGGTTATTATGCAACCTTACCATGATGTAAAAGAGTCATTTAGGAGCTCAACATCAGCCAAAGGGGTCGTGATCCCTTGATTAGGTAGCATTGGTGTGATTAGCAAGATTCTAGGGTTGGTGGTCACTTTTAGGTGCTTGAATCTAGGAGGGAAGGTGGAGATGATTTAGATGATGATTAACACCTAATCTTGAGCTTAATCCTCATGTACTTCAGCCTATATAAAGAGGCTCTCATCTATTGAAATCAACACATATTTGCCCCTCACTTATGTTGTCATTATGCTCATCATTATGCTAATTACTTCTTGATTAGTAGCTTAACTTCATCTTCTTCATTTCTATTCAACTATGCAATGGAGCTAGTGTTTGATCCTCCTTAGGATGGTTTTTAACATGGTATCAGAGCTAGTACTAGCCCATTCATCTAGAATCAAGCCCCATATTATTTGCTTAGCAAGAGATTAGTGAAAATTAGGGTTTCATTAGCTTTTATGGGTTTCCTAGAAAATAGGATCTAGAATAGCAGCTGAGTGGAGGCCTTGGTGCTCACAAACCACGTAACCATTGCCAAAATCCTTTTGTGGGCACTTCATCAGCAATATTGCTAAGGGGCATGGCACCTCAATTGCACCATTCATAGCTCCACGTCGCCGGCAGCTTCGTTTTCCCCAAAACAGGCACGTTTTTGATAGGCGACCACCAAAAGCATTGCTGCAGCTCACACACATCAAATTGGTCTAATTCCTCTGAGGTGTGGCTTCATTGGAACCTAAACTTACTCCTCCTAAGAGGGTTTTGCAAATGATTGAGTGTGCTTCACACACCAAGCAAAAAACCAAGGTGCTGTCCAGAACTGCCATAGCCAGAAAAGGTACTTTGGTAAATTTGAGATTACTCATTGATTAAGTTGCTTAAGCAAGTGTTTGTGGGCTCTAAAATCATCTAGACATGCTGCTATTCAATGCCCTTGAAGATTTTTAGCTCATTCTTTGTGCAACTCCTTCAAATATTGACTCCAAGTGAGCTCATTTCTCTGCATAGTGAGCAGAATATTCAACTCCACTAATCAATGATTAATCTATCCTAATCCTTATCATTTGGTGCAATAAGTGGTTCATACATGTCATTAGGGACTTGCTACATCCCCTTATTACTTCACACTTAATTTGCCCCTTGATTAGGTGTCTCCCTTGCTTCCCACAAATCAATATATTTTCTGGTTTTATCTTTTGGAAAGCATATGCTAAATAACTTGATTTAGCACTATTCCTTGGTCTTAATCTCTCTTGTAAAAGGGTAGACACTGCCTCAATCATCAGAGGTAAGACCCCCTTCATTCCATATCATAATGGCTACCAAGGATTCTCCATCAATGCGCTTTAAAGGTCATGGTTTTCACACATGGCAAACCCGCATCAAGTTAATGCTCAGAAGAAGGGGCTCTTCAACATAGTAAATGGGAATGAGAAGAAGCCAAGGACTCTTGCTGATGTTCCTTGTTGGGAAGTAAGAGATGACAAAGCTCGTGCCATCATCACATTGGAGCTTGATGACACTTACATTCATCATGTGGATGGATGCGAAACTTCCAAGGAAGTTTGGGACCAACTCACAACTCTATTTGGGGCTCGATCTAAAAGTTCAAAGTTTGGTTTGCTCATTGAATTTTTTAAGCTAGAAATGAAGTCTGGCACATCCCTAGCCTCACATTTGAACTACATGAAAGGCCTATTAACACAACTTGCAAGAATAGGTCTTAAGATGGATGAAGATGTCTCCATTGGTGTATTACTTAAATCTTTACCTGAAGAATATGACCATGTGGTCACAACCTTGACCAATATGCCAATATCAAAGCTTGTGGACATTGAAGCATCTCTTCTTGAGGAGGAGAGAAAACTAAAGACCAAGCAAATGGAGTCTCCATCGTCATCAACCTTGTCTACTGAAAATGCTTATTATGCAGGATCTAGTAGGTATGGCAAGAACAAAGGCAACTACAACAAGGGCTACAACAAAGGCAACTACAACAAGGGCTACAACAACAACAATCTCATTTGTGACTTTTGTCACAAACCTGGTCATGTAGAGAAGAATTGTTTTGCCAAGAAGAAGATGCAACGAGTCTACATCATGGAAGAAGTGCAGCAGGAAGAAGACCAAGAAGAAGAAAAAGATGAAGACAAGGGCCACCATCATGAGGCCCTATCTATGATTAGATCAAATCATTTATTCTAAAGTGCTAAAAGCAAGGGCATGCCCTATACACATGGGTGTCCTCTTCACTCATACATGTAGCCACGTCTTGTCACACTCTTCTAAAGTCATCCCATACCTCTTTTGTACGCATGACTAAAGCCTCTGAGTTCACATTGGCATAACCTATGTATGGCATTGCTAGTCAGACCACGCTCATGCATGCTATCACTGAGCATTGGGTGGTTAATTAGACTCATGAGAGTCAGCATGACCAACTGCATCATTGAGTGGATTCAGTGTTTGAGGAGGGGTGTTAAAAATATAGCAAACACCTTCACTAAAATGATGTGTAGGGCACATACCTTGTAACTAGCACTATGCACTAAAGTCATAGATTATGGGCAAATGGATACAAAGGTTATTATGCAACCTTACCATGATGTAAAAGAGTCATTTAGGAGCTCAACATCAGCCAAAGGGGTCGTGATCCCTTGATTAGGTAGCATTGGTGTGATTAGCAAGATTCTAGGGTTGGTGGTCACTTTTAGGTGCTTGAATCTAGGAGGGAAGGTGGAGATGATTTAGATGATGATTAACACCTAATCTTGAGCTTAATCCTCATGTACTTCAGCCTATATAAAGAGGCTCTCATCTATTGAAATCAACACATATTTGCCCCTCACTTATGTTGTCATTATGCTCATCATTATGCTAATTACTTCTTGATTAGTAGCTTAACTTCATCTTCTTCATTTCTATTCAACTATGCAATGGAGCTAGTGTTTGATCCTCCTTAGGATGGTTTTTAACAATGTGGCATTGGGTATGCATAGATGCATGTACGTGGATGCACGTTATGCATGCACGAGATGGAATGGGTATGCGCAAGTGTGTACGTGAGGTGCATGTGCGAATGGTGTGTACACACGTGCATGAACATGGGTCCATGTGCACGATGTGCAAGGTGCAAGTCGATGTGGGGTAGGCATGTGTAAGTGTAAATATGGGTGGTACACACACGAGCAAGTGACCATGTGCGTGTGACACCATGTACATGTACGTTCGAGAAAATGTGTGAATGTGTGTGTGTGTGAACCATGTGCGTGTGACACCGCATGTGCATGTTTTTAGTTGTTTTTTTAATGATTCTCAATATGTTTTTAGTTTTTTTTTGTGTTTTTCTAATTTTCAAGGAAGGTAGTAACTGTACACTTGGGGAAGGGCCACATTACATATTTACCGTATGCGCAATTGGCAATGGCCATTTGCCGCCATGGTCGTCTTTGTTGGCACGCTTGATTGAGCGTTGTCTTTCTAGTTCTATAGAGCTTACGAGTTGGGGTTGTGGTGTGGCACACACAAGTGTTGTGGGGTCATAGTGATCTTTTCAAGCCATGGGGTTGCGCGGTAGTGCCACGGAAGTGTGTGCACAATTGTCTTTAGGGTTTGGCACCATGGGTGGCACTTCTTTAATGAAAATAGGGATGGATATGGGCAAGGTATTTCCTCTTGTTGCTTGGAGTTTAAAGGCTCTACCGACTTTTTTCAAGATGGTGTCGGCACATGAGTCAAGGTGGAAGCCACTACTCTCCATTCTTGCTTAAGCTTTGGAGTTGGCATTGGAAGTATGGGTCCGTTGAGGCCAAAGCTATATAGAATGCTGATAAGAGATGATCTACTGCCAAGTTTGTCTATGAAAATGTTGATAAGAGATGATCTACTGCCGAGTTTGTCTATGAAAATGTGATTACTCACATCTCAGTTGCTAACAAGGAATTGGCTTTGGATCTCCACACCCACTTGGATTTGAGGTGATGGCTCTCATGATTGGAGGACAAGACTTGGGATGTTGATAAGTTCGGGGTGCCTAACCCACCGGGGATACGGTAACCATTCCATGGGGAAAGCTCAAGCATTACGTTTATCCTTCCCCAGTTGTGTGACGATGCAAGCCGTGGCCATGATCCATCGCCTTCTGAGGATGATGTTCTCTTTTATTGTATACTTATGGGGTTCACATAAATATACAAGACGTAGGTTTAGCTCCAATATAAAATTCAGCTTCAAAACAATCGACAGTTATATCAAATTCACGCAGGTGGTGCGAGAGGTGGGTGACCTAATGAGGTCTATGTTTGCCAAGACAACATGTTGTGGCTAGGCCCAATGTCAAGTAAGGCGGGCCATGCAGCTAGATCGAGCTCAACTAGTGCTGCGAACATTGATGACCAGCCTAGGTGATAGCTTCCACATTTACGCCACTGGCTGGGTGGGGGATGAGATTATGGGGAATATGTCGCCAGTGGTTTATAGGTTGTGCAGCCGCTTTGGTGTACTAGAGTTATAGTATAGTTATAGCACCAGCTCATGTAATCAGGTTTACACTGTGGATTGACCTTTGTAAGTTATAATAGGATAGTACTTTTTCTCATAGTATGTACTCTTATCTCTTTATATATGGTTATAGCGAAGAGAAGAGAATAGAAGAAAATTCAGTCATCTATCTCTCTTGTGTGATTGTCTATTCTTCTGCATTTGTGTTTGCTTGCAAGAAAGAGTTCAAGCTAACCCTCTCCCACACATCCTTCCCATGGTATTAGAGCACTGGTTCATGTGAAGTCTTTTTGGGGAAACTTTAACTCAAGGTGAGTCAATTTTGCCATTGGTTCCATTTCGAATGCATCATGCACGAACATGGATGTGATTTCGACACCATCTAATCATGCAAACCCACCCCTTCTAATCATTATGGAAATCCTATACCTTACCGACAAAGATGAAATCCACCCCCCAAAATGACCCTTCAGGGAGGTCACCAAGAAGGAGTGGTGGGTACCTAAGAGTACCCTGGCTAGCCAAGATAAGTATGATGCCAAAGCAAAGACCTAGTAGCCACCATTTGGTCTACCGAATTGGGAGCCTTAATAAGTAAGGGTCTTTTACCCTAGACTCAACACCCCACTCAAAGTGTAAGAGGCTCAAGGCTTTTTCAAAGGGAAAACCTTCTATGTCCCAAAAACCTCATCGTCTGCACCACAACATCCTAAGCCAAAGAGAGTCAAGCAATGATTATCCCAACACCAAATGTCACACTAGCAGTAAGTAACACGTAGGTTGATTCCAACAAAGCTACTGGAAGCTCAAGGATTCTATAAAGAAAACCCTACATTTAGGTTCCAATGTCAAAGAAACTAGTGCCTTATGCCTCGACAAACACCCCATTAATTATCAAATCCAGGATCAAGAAGAGAACCAAAGCCATTCAATGCCACCCCCAAAGTTTAAGCAAGAGTGTACCACCAACAACAAAGTGGTCGGAAGAGCCCGTGTGCAGTGCCCATACCCCTATCATTTCAAATCAGAGAAGAGCCACTCGTGGTGCGAAAACCCTAAGAGAGTTGTACATACACTCCCTTGACTTTGTGACATAGTTTGAAGGAACAACAAAGGGATCACCATGTTCCCATAACATTCGCATACACTACGTTGCAACATCAACCCGCTAATTGTTGGAAGGGCAAAGTTCAATCAGGCGCACAAGCAAAGTCAGTGGGGTAGTGGCGTCTAAGCTTTCGTCATGGATGGGCAAGCAATTTTCTACCTTTGCTAAAAATCTTGACCCCCCATTGTATGTATATGTTACGTGGTATACCCTATCAACTTTACATACACAGATACCTAAGAATTATAAAAGAATCTTTAAAAACAAACCCCAAAAAAACTCTCATTTACGTACAAGCACACACCTGTACGTGCATGTACACAATCCCTAAGCACACACACATGCATATTAACCCATACACACACACACATAGACAAGGACGCACATGTACACAATTATAATACAAACACTCACTCGCGCACACACACAACACATCCGTGCATAATCTAAAGCACCTCCACGTGCACCCCTGTATCTGCACATACACACCCTCCACATAAAGTCCATAGTTTCATGTGCACATAATGCTCACACAACCCCTGTACCATACAATCACAAAACACACACACATGCGTATGCATGTGCACAATCACAAAGTACAAACACCTACATGAGCACACCTATAAAACACCCATGCATACCACCCTCCTCAACACACGCAAATCAAAAAAAAAAAACCCCTAGTAGACACACACCCCTACACGTGCACAATCACAAAGCACACACACCTATACACATGACTTGCACCTACATGCTATCAACTAGGGTTCAAAGCCAAGGACTCTCGACATAGTTTGACAGCAGCACGATGGGCTCGAATCCAGATTGAGAGTCTGGCCCTACACAACAACGGGTCTAGGAGCAAGGTAGCCTTGTCATATCACCATGAAACTCGTAACATTTACTACCTTGGTTAATTAACTGAGGCAGCTAGACCACCACACACTCGTGCACACCCCCTCCCAAAATACACACAAATCCAAAAAATTCAAACACCCATTCACCCCCTCGGCAAATAATAATAATAAGATGTGGACTGTAATAACACATCTCCATGAAAGGATGAGCAAGTATGCTTACATTTCTTTTGCTACTACCATTTGGCTAACACAATCGGGCACACAGCTTAGGTATGAGGATAGTGTTAAATTTGAAACAACGTGATGAGCTATGGTGGATCAAATGCAAGAATCAACATGTGATTAAGATGAAATTAGTAAACAATTAATCTAATATGATAATGTAGGCATGGGTACTCAAAAATCAGCAATTGCTCATTAGGCCAATGCCTCAATTTATAGGTTGTACATCCACAAGATGCCAAGCATCTAATCCCACTGATTTCTCCTTTGATTTGTGCCACCTCCCCTACATCTGCTGGGGGGGCACCTTTTCCTAGAATCTTTCCACACCCCTACATTCATTCATGCTACCCTTGATTCTCTAATTAGTAGATACCTCTCACCTTTTCATTGCTACCCACTCAATTACAAGTTTCCTTTTACAATCTGTTGCTAAGGGCTTGTTCCCACACACACCCATTCACTTGCATATTTCAACAGATAGGGATCTCATTATGATCAGTCAGGGAATTTCTTGGCAATGCCACCTTCAAGACATATATACAAGAGATATAGGATACCTCCCCCTAGTACAAAGCTTAGACAGTGCATGGGAGACTATTGCTAGTATTGCAAATTTAGCACATTTGGAATGCTAGATGCACTGAGGCCATTGAGGGCACTTTTCTTTATGAGTCACAGTTGCAAGATTTGGAGTGATATCATCCACACCCTCATGGCCACTTCATCTAGATTGGAATGGTATCATCCACACCCTCATGGGGACACTTTATCTAGAATCCATGGACCTTCGAGGGGGGCTATAGAGAGAAAGTGCAACCAGCTTATGAGAGAGTGGGGGTTATAAAAATAATAAGAAAAGATAAAGAATGCAAGAACACCACAATGCCCAAGAATAAGTACACAAGATAAAAGAAGACTGACAATGGGAAAAAAAGATAAAGCCATCAAAGAGCGCAAACAAAGGTAGCAAGAGAAACACCAGCACGAAGAAGCTGGTGGAGCAAAACAACAAAGTTAGAATAGATACAAGGCACACCAACTAAGGCGAGCGCCTGCAACCATAATTGAAACATGTGAAAGCAGAAGAGAATGCCAAGGCAATCACACATAGACATAAAGATGACCACATGGCCCCAACACTTGAGCATTCATTTTATACACACGATTCCCATCACACAACCCATGCGTACACCATACAAAGCATGTGAGACCACTCAAACCATGCAAAATCTATGTAATTCACATGACTAGCACACAACGTATGTCTAGCCCATGTGACCCATTCATGCTACCACACCACCTTCTCCCTTTCACAAATCACTTTTACAAATACACGTTTGCATATAGAAACCCCATAGATTGGGAGACCCTTGTCTCCCCTCACAATACAAATCCAAAATACAGATTTAGATTGAATATCTCGCTACTCTACACCAATGTTGACCTGATAATTATAGTGTTGTCTTCTACCTAGGTTGTTACACCTAAGCTAAGATTTTATGTGGTAAAATGAGTTAAAAACATAAATTTTAGCACATGAATTTGACGGGAGTAGGGTTTATTTTGTTGTTGACAGGGGATGTGGCATTGGGTATGCATAGATGCATGTACGTGGATGCACGTTATGCATGCACGAGATGGAATGGGTATGCGCAAGTGTGTACGTGAGGTGCATATGCGAATGGTGTGTACACACGTGCATGAACATGGGTCCATGTGCACGATGTGCAAGGTGCAAGTCGATGTGGGGTAGGCATGTGTAAGTGTAAATATGGGTGGTACACACACGAGCAAGTGACCATGTGCGTGTGACACCATGTACATGTACGTTCGAGAAAATGTGTAAATGTGTGTGTGTGTGAACCATGTGCGTGTGACACCGCATGTGCCTGTTTTTAGTTGTTTTTTTAATGATTCTCAATATGTTTTTAGTTTTTTTTTTGTGTTTTTCTAATTTTCAGTGAAGGTAGTAAGGGCCACATTACATATTTATCGTATGCGCAATTGGCAATGGCCATTTGCCGCCATGGTCGTCTTTGTTGGCACGCTTGATTGAGCGTTGTCTTTCTAGTTCTATAGAGCTTACGAGTTGGGGTTGTGGTGTGGCACACACAAGTGTTGTGGGGTCATAGTGATCTTTTCAAGCCATGGGGTTGCTCGGTAGTGCCACGGAAGTGTGTGCACAATTGTCTTTAGGGTTTGGCACCATGGGTGGCACTTCTTTAATGAAAATAGGGATGGATATGGGCAAGGTATTTCCTCTTGTTGCTTGGAGTCCAAAGGCTCTACCGACTTTTTTCAAGATGGTGTCGGCACATGAGTCAAGGTAGAAGCCACTACTCTCCATTCTTGCTTAAGCTTTGGAGTTGGCATTGGAAGTATGGGTCCGTTGAGGCCAAAGCTATATAGAATGCTAATAAGAGATGATCTACTGCCAAGTTTGTCTATGAAAATGTTGATAAGAGATGATCTACTGCCGAGTTTGTCTATGAAAATGTGATTACTCACATCTCAGTTGCTAACAAGGAATTGGCTTTGGATCTCCACACCCACTTGGATTTGAGGTGATGGCTCTCATGATTGGAGGACAAGACTTGGGATGTTGATAAGTTCGGGGTGCCTAACCCACCGGGGATACGGTAACCATTCCCTGGGGAAAGCTCAAGCATTACGTTTATTCTTCCCCAGTTGTGTGACGATGCAAGTCGTGGCCATGATCCATCGCCTTCTGAGGATGATGTTCTCTTTTATTGTATACTTATGGCGTTCACATAAATATACAAGACGTAGGTTTAGCTCCAATATAAAATTCAGCTTCAAAACAATCGACAGACATATAAAATTCACGCAGGTGGTGCGAGAGGTGGGTGACCTAATGAGGTCTATGTTTGCCAAGACAAAATGTTGTGGCTAGGCCCAATGTCAAGTAAGGCGGGCCATGCAGCTAGATCGAGCTCAACTGGTGCTGCGAACATTGATGACTAGCCTAGGTGATAGCTTCCACATTTACGCCACTGGCTGGGTGGGGGATGAGATTATGGGGAATATGTCACTAGTGGTTTGTAGGTTGTGCAGCCACTTTGGTGTACTAGAGTTATAGTATAGTTATAGCACCAGCTCATGTAATCAGGTTTACATTGTGGATTGACCTTTGTAAGTTATAATAGGATAGTACTTTTTCTCATAGTATGTACTCTTATCTCTTAATATATGGTTATAGCGAAGGGAAGAGAATAGAAGAAAATTCAGTCATCTATCTCTCTTGTGTGATTGTCTATTCTTCTGCATTTGTGTTTGCTTGCAAGAAAGAGTTCAAGCTAACCCTCTCCCACACATCCTTCCCATGGTATTAGAGCACTGGTTCATGTGAAGTCTTTTTGGGGAAACTTTAACTCAAGGTGAGTCAATTTTGCCATTGGTTCCATTTCGAATGCATCATGCATGAACATTAATGTGATTTCGACACCATCTAATCATGCGAACCTTGTCCCAAGCTTCAATGGGGATGAGTATCCATGGTTGTTGCAAAAATGTGAATCCAATCCTCAAAGTCATAATACTCCTCTTACCTTAACACATCGTCCACCCCTTCTAATCATTATGGAAATCCTAAACCTTACCGACAAAGATGAAATCCACCCCCCAAAATGACCCTTTAGGGAGGTCACCAAGAAGAAGTGGTGGGTACCTAAGAGTACCTTGGCTAGCCAAGATAAGTATGATGCCAAAGCAAAGACCTAGTAGCCACCATTTGGTCTACCGAATTCGGAGCCTTAATAAGTAAGGGTCTTTTACCCTAAACTCAACACCCCACTCAAAGTGTAAGAGGCTCAAGGCTTTTTCAAAGGGAAAACCTTCTATGTCCCAAAAACCTCATCGTCTGCACCACAACATCCTAAGCCAAAGAGAGTCAAGCAATGATCATCCCAACACCAAATGTCACGCTAGTAGTAAGTAACACGTAGGTTGATTCCAACAAAGCTACTGGAAGCTCAAGGATTCTATAAAGAAAACCCTACATTTAGGTTCCAAGGTCGAAGAAACTAGTGCCTTATGCCTCGACAAACACCCCATTAATTATCAAATCCAGGATCAAGAAGAGAACCAAAGCCATTCAATGCCACCCCCAAAGTTTAAGCAAGAGTGTACCACCAACAACAAAGTGGTCGGAAGAGCCCGTGTGCAGTGCCCATACCCCTATCATTTCAAATCAGAGAAGAGCCACTCGTGGTGCAAAAACCCTAAGAGAGTTGTACATACACTCCCTTGACTTTGTGACATAGTTTGAAGGAACAACAAAGGGATCACCATGTTCCCATAACATTCACATGCACTACGTTGCAACATCAACCCGCTAATTGTTGGAAGGGCAAAGTTCAATCAGGCGCACAAGCAAAGTCAGTGGGGCAGTGGCGTCTAAGCTTTCGTCATGGATGGGCAAGCAATTTTCTACCTTTGCTAAAAATCTTGACCCCCCATTGTATGTATATGTTACGTGGTATACCCTATCAACTTTACATACACACATACCTAAGAATTATAAAAGAATCTTTAAAAAGAAACCCCAAAAAAACTCTCATTTACGTACAAGCACACACCTGTACGTGCATGTACACAATCCCTAAGCACACACACATGCATATTAACACATACACACACACACACATAGACAAGCACGCACATGTACACAATTATAATACAAACACTCACTCGCGTACGCACACAACACATCCGTGCATAATCCTAAAGCACCTCCACGTGCACCCCTGTATCTGCACATACACACCCTCCACACAAAGTCCATAGTTGCATGTGCACATAATGCTCACACAACCCCTGTACCATACAATCACAAAACACACACACATGCGTATGCATGTGCACAATCACAAAGTACAAACACCTACATGAGCACACCTATAAAACACCCATGCATACCACCCTCCTCAACACACGCAAATCCAAAAAAAAATAAACCCCCTAGTAGACACACACCCCTACACGTGCACAATCACAAAGCACACACACCTATACACATGACTTGCACCTACATGCTATCAACTAGGGTTCAAAGCCAAGGACTCTCGACATAGTTTGACAGCAGCACGATGGGCTCGAATCCAGATTGAGAGTCTGGCCCTACACAACAACGGGTCTAGGAGCAAGGTAGCCTTGTCATATCACCATGAAACTCGTAACATTTACTACCTTGGTTAATTAACTGAGGCAGCTAGACCACCACACACTCGTGCACACCCCCTCCCAAAATACACACAAATCCAAAAAATTCAAACACCCATTCACCCCCTCGGCAAATAATAATAATAAGATGTGGACTGTAATAACACATCTCCATGAAAGGATGAGGAAGTATGCTTACATTTCTTTTGCTACTACCATTTGGCTAACACAATCGGGCACACAGCTTAGGTATGAGGATAGTGTTAAATTTGAAACAATGTGATGAGCTATGGTGGATCAAATGCAAGAATCAACATGTGATTAAGATGAAATTAGTAAACAATTAATCTAATATGATAATGTAGGCATGGGTACTCAACAATCAGCAATCGCTCATTAGGCCAATGCCTCAATTTATAGGTTGTACATCCACAAGATGCCAAGCATCTAATCCTACTGATTTCTCCTTTGATTTGTGCCACCTCCCCTACATCTGGGGGGCACCTTTTCCTAGAATCTTTCCACACCCCTACATTCATTCATGCTACCCTTGATTCTCTAATTAGTAGATACCTCTCACCTTTTCACTGCTACCCACTCAATTACAGGTTTCCTTTTACAATCTGTTGCTAAGGGCTTGTTCCCACACACACCCATTCACTTGCATATTTCAACAGATAGGGATCTCATTATGATCAGTCAGGGAATTGCTTGGCAATGCCACCTTCAAGACATATATACAAGAGATATAGGATACCTCCCCCTAGTACAAAGCTTAGACAGTGCATGGGAGACTATTGCTAGTATTGCAAATTTAGCACATTTGGAATGCTAGATGCACTGAGGCCATTGAGGGCACTTTTCTTTATGAGTCACAGTTGCAAGATTTGGAGTGGTATCATCCACACCCTCATGGCCACTTCATCTAGATTGGAATGGTATCATCCACACCCTCATGGGGACACTTTATCTAGAATCCATGGACCTTCGAGGGGGGCTATAGAGAGAAAGTGCAACCAGCTTATGAGAGAGTGGGGGTTATAAAAATAATAAGAAAAGATAAAGAATGCAAGAACACCACAATGCCCAAGAATAAGCACACAAGATAAAAGAAGACTGACAATGGGAAAAAAAGATAAAGCCATCAAAGAGCGCAAACAAAGGTAGCAAGAGAAACACCAGCACGAAGAAGCTGGTGGAGCAAAACAACAAAGTTAGAATAGATACAAGGCACACCAACTAAGGCGAGCGCCTGCAACCATAATTGAAACATGTGAAAGCAGAAGAGAATGCCAAGGCAATCACACATAGACATAAAGATGACCACATGGCCCAACACTTGAGCATTCATTTTATACACACGATTCCCATCACACAACCCATGCGTACACCATACAAAGCATGTGAGACCACTCAAACCATGCAAAATCTATGTAATTCATGTGACTAGCACACAACGTATGTCTAGCCCATGTGACCCATTCATGCTACCACACCACCTTCTCCCTTTCACAAATCACTTTTACAAATACACGTTTGCATATAGAAACCCCATAGATTGGGAGACCCTTGCCTCCCCTCACAATACAAATCCAAAATACAGATTTAGATTGAATATCTCGCTACTCTACACCAATGTTGACCTGATAATTATAGTGTTGTCTTCTACCTAGGTTGTTACACCTAAGCTAAGATTTTATGTGGTAAAATGAGTTAAAAACATAAATTTTAGCACATGAATTTGACGGGAGTAGGGTTTATTTTGTTGTTGACAGGGGATGTGGCATTGGGTATGCATAGATGCATGTACGTGGATGCACGTTATGCATGCATGAGATGGAATGGGTATGCGCAAGTGTGTATGTGAGGTGCATGTGCGAATGGTGTGTACACACGTGCATGCACATAGGTCCATGTGCACGATGTGCAAGGTGCAAGTCGATGTGGGGTAGGCATGTGTAAGTGTAAATATGGGTGGTACACACACGAGCAAGTGACCATGTGCGTGTGACACCATGTACATGTACGTTCGAGAAAATGTGTGAATGTGTGTGTGTGTGAACCATGTGCGTGTGACACCACATGTGCATGTTTTTAGTTGTTTTCTTAATGATTCTCAATATGTTTTTAGTTTTTTTTGTGTTTTTCTAATTTTCAGTGAAGGTAGTAACTGTACACTTGGGGAAGGGCCACATTACATATTTACCGTATGCGCCATTGGCAATGGCCATTTGCCGCCATGGTCGTCTTTGTTGGCACACTTAATTGAGCATTGTCTTTCTCGTTCTATAGAGCTTACGAGTTGGGGTTGTGGTGTGGCACACACAAGTGTTGTGGGGTCATAGTGATCTTTTCAAGCCATGGGGTTGCGTGGTAGTGCCACGGAAGTGTGTGCACAATTGTCTTTAGGGTTTGGCACCATGGGTGGCACTTCTTTAATGAAAATAGGGATGGATATGGGCAAGGTATTTCCTCTTGTTGCTTGGAGTTTAAAGGCTCTACCGACTTTTTTCAAGATGGTGTCGGCACATGAGTCAAGGTGGAAGCCACTACTCTCCATTCTTGCTTAAGCTTTGGAGTTGGCATTGGAAGTATGGGTCCGTTGAGGCCAAAGCTATATAGAATGCTGATAAGAGATGATCTACTGCCAAGTTTGTCTATGAAAATGTTGATAAGAGATGATCTACTGCCGAGTTTGTCTATGAAAATGTGATTACTCACATCTCAGTTGCTAACAAGGAATTGGCTTTGGATCTCCACACCCACTTGGATTTGAGGTGATGGCTCTCATGATTGGAGGACAAGACTTGGGATGTTGATAAGTTCGGGGTGCCTAACCCACCGGGGATACGGTAACCATTCCATGGGGAAAGCTCAAGCATTACGTTTATTCTTCCCCAGTTGTGTGACGATGCAAGCTGTGGCCATGATCCATCGCCTTCTGAGGATGATGTTCTCTTTTATTGTATACTTATGGGGTTCACATAAATATACAAGACGTAGGTTTAGCTCCAATATAAAATTCAGCTTCAAAACAATCGACAGTTATATAAAATTCACGCAGGCGGTGCGAGAGGTGGGTGACCTAATGAGGTCTATGTTTGCCAAGACAACATGTTGTGGCTAGGCCCAATGTCAAGTAAGGCGGGCCATGCAGCTAGATCGAGCTCAACTGGTGCTGCAAACATTGATGACTAGCCTAGGTGATAGCTTCCAGATTTACGCCACTGGCTGGGTGGGGGATGAGATTACGGGGAATATGTCGCCAGTGGTTTATAGGTTGTGCAGCCGCTTTGGTGTACTAGAGTTATAGTATAGTTATAGCACCAGCTCATGTAATCAGGTTTACACTGTGGATTGACCTTTGTAAGTTATAATAGGATAGTACTTTTTCTCATAGTATGTACTCTTATCTCTTTATATATGGTTATAGCGAAGAGAAGAGAATAGAAGAAAATTCAGTCATCTATCTCTCTTGTGTGATTGTCTATTCTTCTGCATTTGTGTTTGCTTGCAAGAAAGAGTTCAAGCTAACCCTCTCCCACACATCCTTCCCATGGTATTAGAGCACTGGTTCATGTGAAGTCTTTTTGGGGAAACTTTAACTCAAGGTGAGTCAATTTTGCCATTGGTTCCATTTCGAATGCATCATGCACGAACATGGATGTGATTTCGACACCATCTAATCATGCGAACCTTGTCCCAAGCTTCAATGGGGATGAGTATCCATGGTTGTTGCAAAAATGTGAATCCAATCCTCAAAGTCATAATACTCCTCTTACCTTAACACATCGTCCACCCCTTCTAATCATTATGGAAATCCTAAACCTTACCGACAAAGATGAAATCCACCCCCCAAAATGACCCTTTAGGGAGGTCACCAAGAAGGAGTGGTGGGTACCTAAGAGTACCCTGGCTAGCCAAGATAAGTATGATGCCAAAGCAAAGACCTAGTAGCCACCATTTGGTCTACCGAATTGGGAGCCTTAATAAGTAAGGGTCTTTTACCCTAAACTCAACACCCCACTCAAAGTGTAAGAGGCTCAAGGCTTTTTCAAAGGGAAAACCTTCTATGTCCCAAAAACCTCATCGTCTGCACAACATCCTAAGCCAAAGAGAGTCAAGCAATGATCATCCCAACACCAAATGTCACGCTAGTAGTAAGTAACACGTAGGTTGATTCCAACAAAGCTACTGGAAGCTCAAGGATTCTATAAAGAAAACCCTACATTTAGGTTCCAAGGTCGAAGAAACTAGTGCCTTATGCCTCGACAAACACCCCATTAATTATCAAATCCAGGATCAAGAAGAGAACCAAAGCCATTCAATGCCACCCCCAAAGTTTAAGCAAGAGTGTACCACCAACAACAAAGTGGTCGGAAGAGCCCGTGTGCAGTGCCCATACCCCTATCATTTCAAATCAGAGAAGAGCCACTCGTGGTGCGAAAACCCTAAGAGAGTTGTACATACACTCCCTTGACTTTGTGACATAGTTTGAAGGAACAACAAAGGGATCACCATGTTCCCATAACATTCACATGCACTACGTTGCAACATCAACCCGCTAATTGTTGGAAGGGCAAAGTTCAATTAGGCGCACAAGCAAAGTCAGTGGGGCAGTGGCGTCTAAGCTTTCGTCATGGATGGGCAAGCAATTTTCTACCTTTGCTAAAAATCTTGACCCCCCATTGTATGTATATGTTACATGGTATACCCTATCAACTTTACATACACACATACCTAAGAATTATAAAAGAATCTTTAAAAAGAAACCCCAAAAAAACTCTCATTTACGTACAAGCACACACCTGTACGTGCATGTACACAATCCCTAAGCACACACACATGCATATTAACACACACACACACACACACATAGACAAGCACGCACATGTACACAATTATAATACAAACACTCACTCGCGTACGCACACAACACATCCGTGCATAATCCTAAAGCACCTCCACGTGCACCCCTGTATCTGCACATACACACCCTCCACACAAAGTCCATAGTTTCATGTGCACATAATGCTCACACAACCCCTGTACCATACAATCACAAAACACACACACATGCATATGCATGTGCACAATCACAAAGTACAAACACCTACATGAGCACACCTATAAAACACCCATGCATACCACCCTCCTCAACACACGCAAATCCAAAAAAAAAATAAACCCCCTAGTAGACACACACCCCTACACGTGCACAATCACAAAGCACACACACCTATACACATGACTTGCACCTACATGCTATCAACTAGGGTTCAAAGCCAAGGACTCTCGACATAGTTTGACAGCAGCACGATGGGCTCGAATCCAGATTGAGAGTCTGGCCCTACACAACAACGGGTCTAGGAGCAAGGTAGCCTTGTCATATCACCATGAAACTCGTAACATTTAATACCTTGGTTAATTAACTGAGGCAGCTAGACCACCACACACTCGTGCACACCCCCTCCCAAAATACACAAATCCAAAAAATTCAAACACCCATTCACCCCCTCGGCAAATAATAATAATAAGATGTGGACTGTAATAACACATCTCCATGAAAGGATGAGGAAGTATGCTTACATTTCTTTTGCTACTACCATTTGGCTAACACAATCAGGCACACAGCTTAGGTATGAGGATAGTGTTAAATTTGAAACAACGTGATGAGCTATGGTGGATCAAATGCAAGAATCAACATGTGATTAAGATGAAATTAGTAAACAATTAATCTAATATGATAATGTAGGCATGGGTACTCAACAATCAGCAATTGCTCATTAGGCCAATGCCTCAATTTATAGGTTGTACATCCACAAGATGCCAAGCATCTAATCCTACTGATTTCTCCTTTGATTTGTGCCACCTCCCCTACATCTGGGGGGCACCTTTTCCTAGAATCTTTCCACACCCCTACGTTCATTCATGCTACCCTTGATTCTCTAATTAGTAGATACCTCTCACCTTTTCACTGCTACCCACTCAATTACAGGTTTCCTTTTACAATCTGTTGCTAAGGGCTTGTTCCCACACACACCCATTCACTTGCATATTTCAACAGATAGGGATCTCATTATGATCAGTCAGGGAATTGCTTGGCAATGCCACCTTCAAGACATATATACAAGAGATATAGGATACCTCCCCCTAGTACAAAGCTTAGACAGTGCATGGGAGACTATTGCTAGTATTGCAAATTTAGCACATTTAGAATGCTAGATGCACTGAGGCCATTGAGGGCACTTTTCTTTATGAGTCACAGTTGCAAGATTTGGAGTGATATCATCCACACCCTCATGGCCACTTCATCTAGATTGGAATGGTATCATCCACACCCTCATGGGGACACTTTATCTAGAATCCATGGACCTTCGAGGGGGGCTATAGAGAGAAAGTGCAACCAGCTTATGAGAGAGTGGGGGTTATAAAAATAATAAGAAAAGATAAAGAATGCAAGAACACCACAATGCCCAAGAATAAGCACACAAGATAAAAGAAGACTGACAATGGGAAAAAAAGATAAAGCCATCAAAGAGCGCAAACAAAGGTAGCAAGAGAAACACCAGCACGAAGAAGCTGGTGGAGCAAAACAACAAAGTTAGAATAGATACAAGGCACACCAACTAAGGCGAGCGCCTGCAACCATAATTGAAACATGTGAAAGCAGAAGAGAATGCCAAGGCAATCACACATAGACATAAAGATGACCACATGGCCCCAACACTTGAGCATTCATTTTATACACACGATTCCCATCACACAACCCATGCGTACACCATACAAAGCATGTGAGACCACTCAAACCATGCAAAATCTATGTAATTCACGTGACTAGCACACAACGTATGTCTAGCCCATGTGACCCATTCATGCTACCACACCACCTTCTCCCTTTCACAAATCACTTTTACAAATACACGTTTGCATATAGAAACCCCATAGATTGGGAGACCCTTGCCTCCCCTCACAATACAAATCCAAAATACAGATTTAGATTGAATATCTCGCTACTCTACACCAATGTTGACCTGATAATTATAGTGTTGTCTTCTACCTAGGTTGTTACACCTAAGCTAAGATTTTATGTGGTAAAATGAGTTAAAAATATAAATTTTAGCACATGAATTTGACGGGAGTAGGGTTTATTTTGTTGTTGACAGGGGATGTGGCATTGGGTATGCATAGATGCATGTACGTGGATGCACGTTATGCATGCATGAGATGGAATGGGTATGCGGAAGTGTGTATGTGAGGTGTATGTGCGAATGGTGTGTACACACGTGCATGCACATAGGTCCATGTGCACGATGTGCAAGGTGCAAGTCGATGTGGGGTAGGCATGTGTAAGTGTAAATATGGGTGGTACACACACGAGCAAGTGACCATGTGCGTGTGACACCATGTACATGTACGTTCGAGAAAATGTGTGAATGTGTGTGTGTGTGAACCATGTGCGTGTGACACCGCATGTGCATGTTTTTAGTTGTTTTCTTAATGATTCTCAATATGTTTTTAGTTTTTTTTGTGTTTTTCTAATTTTCAGTGAAGGTAGTAACTGTACACTTGGGGAAGGGCCACATTACATATTTACCGTATGCGCAATTGGCAATGGCCATTTGCCGCCATGGTCGTCTTTGTTGGCACGCTTGATTGAGCGTTGTCTTTCTAGTTCTATAGAGCTTACGAGTTGGGGTTGTGGTGTGGCACACACAAGTGTTGTGGGGTCATAGTGATCTTTTCAAGCCATGGGGTTGCGCGGTAGTGCCACGGAAGTGTGTGCACAATTGTCTTTAGGGTTTGGCACCATGCGTGGCACTTCTTTAATGAAAATAGGGATGGATATGGGCAAGGTATTTCCTCTTGTTGCTTGGAGTTTAAAGGCTCTACCGACTTTTTTCAAGATGGTGTCGGCACATGAGCAAGGTGGAAGCCACTACTCTCCATTCTTGCTTAAGCTTTGGAGTTGGCATTGGAAGTATGGGTCCGTTGAGGCCAAAGCTATATAGAATGCTGATAAGAGATGATCTACTGCCAAGTTTGTCTATGAAAATGTTGATAAGAGATGATCTACTGCCGAGTTTGTCTATGAAAATGTGATTACTCACATCTCAGTTGCTAACAAGGAATTGGCTTTGGATCTCCACACCCACTTGGATTTGAGGTGATGGCTCTCATGATTGGAGGACAAGACTCGGGATGTTGATAAGTTCGGGGTGCCTAACCCACCGGGGATACGGTAACCATTCCATGGGGAAAGCTCAAGCATTACGTTTATTCTTCCCCAGTTGTGTGACGATGCAAGCCGTGGCCATGATCCATCGCCTTCTGAGGATGATGTTCTCTTTTATTGTATACTTATGGGGTTCACATAAATATACAAGATGTAGGTTTAGCTCCAATATAAAATTCAGCTTCAAAACAATCGACAGTTATATAAAATTCACGCAGGCGGTGCGAGAGGTGGGTGACCTAATGAGGTCTATGTTTGCCAAGACAACATGTTGTGGCTAGGCCCAATGTCAAGTAAGGCGGGCCATGCAGCTAGATCGAGCTCAACTGGTGCTGCGAACATTGATGACCAGCCTAGGTGATAGCTTCCACATTTACGCCACTGGCTGGGTGGGGGATGAGATTATGGGGAATATGTCGCCAGTGGTTTATAGGTTGTGCAGCCGCTTTGGTGTACTAGAGTTATAGTATAGTTATAGCACCAGCTCATGTAATCAGGTTTACACTGTGGATTGACCTTTGTAAGTTATAATAGGATAGTACTTTTTCTCATAGTATGTACTCTTATCTCTTTATATATGGTTATAGCGAAGAGAAGAGAATAGAAGAAAATTCAGTCATCTATCTCTCTTGTGTGATTGTCTATTCTTCTGCATTTGTGTTTGCTTGCAAGAAAGAGTTCAAGCTAACCCTCTCCCACACATCCTTCCCATGGTATTAGAGCACTGGTTCATGTGAAGTCTTTTTGGGGAAACTTTAACTCAAGGTGAGTCAATTTTGCCATTGGTTCCATTTCGAATGCATCATGCACGAACATGGATGTGATTTCGACACCATCTAATCATGCGAACCTTGTCCCAAGCTTCAATGGGGATGAGTATCCATGGTTGTTGCAAAAATGTGAATCCAATCCTCAAAGTCATAATACTCCTCTTACCTTAACACATCGTCCACCCCTTCTAATCATTATGGAAATCCTAAACCTTACCGACAAAGATGAAATCCACCCCCCGAAATGACCCTTCAGGGAGGTCACCAAGAAGGAGTGGTGGGTACCTAAGAGTACCCTGGCTAGCCAAGATAAGTATGATGCCAAAGCAAAGACCTAGTAGCCACCATTTGGTCTACCGAATTGGGAGCCTTAATAAGTAAGGGTCTTTTACCCTAAACTCAACACCCCACTCAAAGTGTAAGAGGCTCAAGGCTTTTTCAAAGGGAAAACCTTCTATGTCCCAAAAACCTCATCGTCTGCACCACAACATCCTAAGCCAAAGAGAGTCAAGCAATGATCATCCCAACACCAAATGTCACGCTAGTAGTAAGTAACACGTAGGTTGATTCCAACAAAGCTACTGGAAGCTCAAGGATTCTATAAAGAAAACCCTACATTTAGGTTCCAAGGTCGAAGAAACTAGTGCCTTATGCCTCGACAAACACCCCATTAATTATCAAATCCAGGATCAAGAAGAGAACCAAAGCCATTCAATGCCACCCCCAAAGTTTAAGCAAGAGTGTACCACCAACAACAAAGTGGTCGGAAGAGCCCGTGTGCAGTGCCCATACCCCTATCATTTCAAATCAGAGAAGAGCCACTCGTGGTGCGAAAACCCTAAGAGAGTTGTACATACACTCCCTTGACTTTGTGACATAGTTTGAAGGAACAACAAAGGGATCACCATGTTCCCATAACATTCACATGCACTACGTTGCAACATCAACCCGCTAATTGTTGGAAGGGCAAAGTTCAATCAGGCGCACAAGCAAAGTCAGTGGGGCAGTGGCGTCTAAGCTTTCGTCATGGATGGGCAAGCAATTTTCTACCTATGCTAAAAATCTTGACCCCCCATTGTATGTATATGTTACGTGGTATACCCTATCAACTTTACATACACACATACCTAAGAATTATAAAAGAATCTTTAAAAAGAAACCCCAAAAAAACTCTCATTTACGTACAAGCACACACCTGTACGTGCATGTACACAATCCCTAAGCACACACACATGCATATTAACACATACACACACACACATAGACAAGCACGCACATGTACACAATTATAATACAAACACTCACTCGCGTACGCACACAACACATCCGTGCATAATCCTAAAGCACCTCCACGTGCACCCCTGTATCTGCACATACACACCCTCCACACAAAGTCCATAATTTCATGTGCACATAATGGTCACACAACCCCTGTACCATACAATCACAAAACACACACACATGCATATGCATGTGCACAATCACAAAGTACAAACACCTACATGAGCACACCTATAAAACACCCATGCATACCACCCTCCTCAACACACGCAAATCCAAAAAAAAAATAAACCCCCTAGTAGACACACACCCCTACACGTGCACAATCACAAAGCACACACACCTATACACATGACTTGCACCTACATGCTATCAACTAGGGTTCAAAGCCAAGGACTCTCGACATAGTTTGACAGCAGCACGATGGGCTCGAATCCAGATTGAGAGTCTGGCCCTACACAACAACGGGTCTAGGAGCAAGGTAGCCTTGTCATATCACCATGAAACTCGTAACATTTACTACCTTGGTTAATTAACTGAGGCAGCTAGACCACCACACACTCGTGCACACCCCCTCCCAAAATACACACAAATCCAAAAAATTCAAACACCCATTCACCCCCTCGGCAAATAATAATAATAAGATGTGGACTGTAATAACACATCTCCATGAAAGGATGAGGAAGTATGCTTACATTTCTTTTGCTACTACCATTTGGCTAACACAATCGGGCACACAGCTTAGGTATGAGGATAGTGTTAAATTTGAAACAACGTGATGAGCTATGGTGGATCAAATGCAACAATCAACATGTGATTAAGATGAAATTAGTAAACAATTAATCTAATATGATAATGTAGGCATGGGTACTCAAAAATCAGCAATTGCTCATTAGGCCAATGCCTCAATTTATAGGTTGTACATCCACAAGATGCCAAGCATCTAATCCTACTGATTTCTCCTTTGATTTGTGCCACCTCCCCTACATCTGGGGGGCACCTTTTCCTAGAATCTTTCCACACCCCTACGTTCATTCATGCTACCCTTGATTCTCTAATTAGTAGATACCTCTCACCTTTTCATTGCTACCCACTCAATTACAGGTTTCCTTTTACAATCTGTTGCTAAGGGCTTGTTCCCACACACACCCATTCACTTGCATATTTCAACAGATAGGGATCTCATTATGATCAGTCAGGGAATTGCTTGGCAATGCCACCTTCAAGACATATATACAAGAGATATAGGATACCTCCCCCTAGTACAAAGCTTAGACAGTGCATGGGAGACTATTGCTAGTATTGCAAATTTAGCACATTTGGAATGCTAGATGCACTGAGGCCATTGAGGGCACTTTTCTTTATGAGTCACAGTTGCAAGATTTGGAGTGATATCATCCACACCCTCATGGCCACTTCATCTAGATTGGAATGGTATCATCCACACCCTCATGGGGACACTTTATCTAGAATCCATGGACCTTCGAGGGGGGCTACAGAGAGAAAGTGCAACCAGCTTATGAGAGAGTGGGGGTTATAAAAATAATAAGAAAAGATAAAGAATGCAAGAACACCACAATGCCCAAGAATAAGCACACAAGATAAAAGAAGACTGACAATGGGAAAAAAAGATAAAGCCATCAAAGAGCGCAAACAAAGGTAGCAAGAGAAACACCAGCACGAAGAAGCTAGTGGAGCAAAACAACAAAGTTAGAATAGATACAAGGCACACCAACTAAGGCGAGCGCCTGCAACCATAATTGAAACATGTGAAAGCAGAAGAGAATGCCAAGGCAATCACACATAGACATAAAGATGACCACATGGCCCCAACACTTGAGCATTCATTTTATACACACGATTCCCATCACACAACCCATGCGTACACCATACAAAGCATGTGAGACCACTCAAACCATGCAAAATCTATGTAATTCACGTGACTAGCACACAACGTATGTCTAGCCCATGTGACCCATTCATGCTACCACACCACCTTCTCCCTTTCACAAATCACTTTTACAAATACACGTTTGCATATAGAAACCCCATAGATTGGGAGACCCTTGCCTCCCCTCACAATACAAATCCAAAATACAGATTTAGATTGAATATCTCGCTACTCTACACCACTGTTGACCTGATAATTATAGTGTTGTCTTCTACCTAGGTTGTTACACCTAAGCTAAGATTTTATGTGGTAAAATGAGTTAAAAACATAAATTTTAGCACATGAATTTGACGGGAGTAGGGTTTATTTTGTTGTTGACAGGGGATGTGGCATTGGGTATGCATAGATGCATGTACGTGGATGCACGTTATGCATGCACGAGATGGAATGGGTATGCGCAAGTGTGTACGTGAGGTGCATGTGCGAATGGTGTGTACACACGTGCATGAACATGGGTCCATGTGCACGATGTGCAAGGTGCAAGTCGATGTGGGGTAGGCATGTGTAAGTGTAAATATGGGTGGTACACACACGAGCAAGTGACCATGTGCGTGTGACACCATGTACATGTACGTTCGAGAAAATGTGTGAATGTGTGTGTGTGTGTGAACCATGTGCGTGTGACACCGCATGTGCATGTTTTTAGTTGTTTTTTTAATGATTCTCAATATGTTTTTAGTTTTTTTTGTGTTTTTCTAATTTTCAATGAAGGTAGTAACTGTACACTTGGGGAAGGGCCACATTACATATTTACCGTATGCGCAATTGGCAATGGCCATTTGCCGCCATGGTCGTCTTTGTTGGCACGCTTGATTGAGCGTTGTCTTTCTAGTTCTATAGAGCTTACGAGTTGGGGTTGTGGTGTGGCACACACAAGTGTTGTGGGGTCATAGTGATCTTTTCAAGCCATGGGGTTGCTCGGTAGTGCCACGGAAGTGTGTGCACAATTGTCTTTAGGGTTTGGCACCATGGGTGGCACTTCTTTAATGAAAATAGGGATGGATATGGGCAAGGTATTTCCTCTTGTTGCTTGGAGTCCAAAGGCTCTACCGACTTTTTTCAAGATGGTGTCGGCACATGAGTCAAGGTGGAAGCCACTACTCTCCATTCTTGCTTAAGCTTTGGAGTTGGCATTGGAAGTATGGGTCCGTTGAGGCCAAAGCTATATAGAATGCTGATAAGAGATGATCTACTGCCAAGTTTGTCTATGAAAATGTTGATAAGAGATGATCTACTGCCGAGTTTGTCTATGAAAATGTGATTACTCACATCTCAGTTGCTAACAAGGAATTGGCTTTGGATCTCCACACCCACTTGGATTTGAGGTCATGGCTCTCATGATTGGAGGACAAGACTCGGGATGTTGATAAGTTCGGGGTGCCTAACCCACCGGGGATACGGTAACCATTCCATGGGGAAAGCTCAAGCATTACGTTTATTCTTCCCCAGTTGTGTGACGATGCAAGTCGTGGCCATGATCCATCGCCTTCTAAGGATGATGTTCTCTTTTATTGTATACTTATGGGGTTCACATAAATATACAAGACGTAGGTTTAGCTCCAATATAAAATTCAGCTTCAAAACAATCGACAGTCATATAAAATTCACGCAGGTGGTGCGAGAGGTGGGTGACCTAATGAGGTCTATGTTTGCCAAGACAAAATGTTGTGGCTAGGCCCAATGTCAAGTAAGGCGGGCCATGCAGCTAGATCGAGCTCAACTAGTGCTGCGAACATTGATGACCAGCCTAGGTGATAGCTTCCACATTTACGCCACTGGCTGGGTGGGGGATGAGATTATGGGGAATATGTCACTAGTGGTTTATAGGTTGTGCAGCCCCTTTGGTGTACTAGAGTTATAGTATAGTTATAGCACCAGCTCATGTAATCAGGTTTACATTGTGGATTGACCTTTGTAAGTTATAATAGGATAGTATTTTTTCTCATAGTATGTACTCTTATCTCTTTATATATGGTTATAGCGAAGGGAAGAGAATAGAAGAAAATTCAGTCATCTATCTCTCTTGTGTGATTGTCTATTCTTCTGCATTTGTGTTTGCTTGCAAGAAAGAGTTCAAGCTAACCCTCTCCCACACATCCTTCCCATGGTATTAGAGCACTGGTTCATGTGAAGTCTTTTTGGGGAAACTTTAACTCAAGGTGAGTCAATTTTGCCATTGGCGAATGCATCATGCACGAACATGGATGTGATTTCGACACCATCTAATCATGCAAACCTTGTCCAAAGCTTCAATGGGGATGAGTATCCATGGTTGTTGCAAAAATGTGAATCCAATCCTCAAAGTCATAATACTCCTCTTACCTTAACACATCGTCCACCCCTTCTAATCATTATGGAAATCCTAAACCTTACCGACAAAGATGAAATCCACCCCCCAAAATGACCCTTCAGGGAGGTCACCAAGAAGGAGTGGTGGGTACCTAAGAGTACCCTGGCTAGCCAAGATAAGTATGATGCCAAAGCAAAGACCTAGTAGCCACCATTTGGTCTACTGAATTCGGAGCCTTAATAAGTAAGGGTCTTTTACCCTAAACTCAACACCCCACTCAAAGTGTAAGAGGCTCAAGGCTTTTTCAAAGGGAAAACCTTCTATGTCCCAAAAACCTCATCGTCTGCACCACAACATCCTAAGCCAAAGAGAGTCAAGCAATGATCATCCCAACACCAAATGTCACGCTAGTAGTAAGTAACACGTAGGTTGATTCCAACAAAGCTACTGGAAGCTCAAGGATTCTATAAAGAAAACCCTACATTTAGGTTCCAAGGTCGAAGAAACTAGTGCCTTATGCCTCGACAAACACCCCATTAATTATCAAATCCAGGATCAAGAAGAGAACCAAAGCCATTCAATGCCACCCCCAAAGTTTAAGCAAGAGTGTACCACCAACAACAAAGTGGTCGGAAGAGCCCGTGTGCAGTGCCCATACCCCTATCATTTCAAATCAGAGAAGAGCCACTCGTGGTGCGAAAACCCTAAGAGAGTTGTACATACACTCCCTTGACTTTGTGACATAGTTTGAAGGAACAATAAAGGGATCACCATGTTCCCATAACATTCACATGCACTACGTTGCAGCATCAACCCGCTAATTGTTGGAAGGGCAAAGTTCAATCAGGCGCACAAGCAAAGTCAGTGGGGCAGTGGCGTCTAAGCTTTCGTCATGGATGGGCAAGCAATTTTCTACCTTTGCTAAAAATCTTGACCCCCCATTGTATGTATATGTTACGTGGTATACCCTATCAACTTTACATACACACATACCTAAGAATTATAAAAGAATCTTTAAAAAGAAACCCCAAAAAAACTCTCATTTACGTACAAGCACACACCTGTACGTGCATGTACACAATCCCTAAGCACACACACATGCATATTAACACATACACACACACACATAGACAAGCACGCACATGTACACAATTATAATACAAACACTCACTCGCGTACGCACACAACACATCCGTGCATAATCCTAAAGCACCTCCACGTGCACCCCTGTATCTGCACATACACACCCTCCACACAAAGTCCATAGTTTCATGTGCACATAATGCTCACACAACCCCTGTACCATACAATCACAAAACACACACACATGCATATGCATGTGCACAATCACAAAGTACAAACACCTACATGAGCACACCTATAAAACACCCATGCATACCACCCTCCTCAACACACGCAAATCCAAAAAAAAATAGACCCCCTAGTAGACACACACCCCTACACGTGCACAATCACAAAGCACACACACCTATACACATGACTTGCACCTACATGCTATCAACTAGGGTTCAAAGCCAAGGACTCTCGACATAGTTTGAGAGCAGCACGATGGGCTCGAACCCAGATTGAGAGTCTGGCCCTACACAACAACGGGTCTAGGAGCAAGGTAGCCTTGTCATATCACCATGAAACTCGTAACATTTACTACCTTGGTTAATTAACTGAGGCAGCTAGACCACCACACACTCGTGCACACCCCCTCCCAAAATACACACAAATCCAAAAAATTCAAACACCCATTCACCCCCTCGGCAAATAATAATAATAAGATGTGGACTGTAATAACACATCTCCATGAAATGATGAGGAAGTATGCTTACATTTCTTTTGCTACTACCATTTGGCTAACACAATCGGGCACACAGCTTAGGTATGAGGATAGTGTTAAATTTGAAACAACGTGATGAGCTATGGTGGATCAAATGCAAGAATCAACATGTGATTAAGATTAATTTAGTAAACAATTAATCTAATATGATAATGTAGGCATGGGTACTCAACAATCAGCAATTGCTCATTAGGCCAATGCCTCAATTTATAGGTTGTACATCCACAAGATGCCAAGCATCTAATCCTACTGATTTCTCCTTTGATTTGTGCCACCTTTCTGGGGGGGCACCTTTTCCTAGAATCTTTCCACACCCCTACGTTCATTCATGCTACCCTTGATTCTCTAATTAGTAGATACCTCTCACCTTTTCATTGCTACCCACTCAATTACAGGTTTCCTCTTACAATCTGTTGCTAAGGGCTTGTTCCCACACACACCCATTCACTTGCATATTTCAACAGATAGGGATCTCATTATGATCAGTCAGGGAATTGCTTGGCAATGCCACCTTCAAGACATATATACAAGAGATATAGGATACCTCCCCCTAGTACAAAGCTTAGACAGTGCATGGGAGACTATTGCTAGTATTGCAAATTTAGCACATTTGGAATGCTAGATGCACTGAGGCCATTGAGGGCACTTTTCTTTATGAGTCACAGCTGCAAGATTTGGAGTGATATCATCCACACCCTCATGGCCACTTCATCTAGATTGGAATGGTATCATCCACACCCTCATGGGGACACTTTATCTAGAATCCATGGACCTTCGAGGGGGGCTATAGAGAGAAAGTGCAACCAGCTTATGAGAGAGTGGGGGTTATAAAAATAATAAGAAAAGATAAAGAATGCAAGAACACCACAATGCCCAAGAATAAGCACACAAGATAAAAGAAGACTGACAATGGGAAAAAAAGATAAAGCCATCAAAGAGCGCAAACAAAGGTAGCAAGAGAAACACCAGCACGAAGAAGCTGGTGGAGCAAAACAACAAAGTTAGAATAGATACAAGGCACACCAACGAAGGCGAGCGCCTGCAACCATAATTGAAACATGTGAAAGCAGAAGAGAATGCCAAGGCAATCACACATAGACATAAAGATGACCACATGGCCCCAACACTTGAGCATTCATTTTATACACACGATTCCCATCACACAACCCATGCGTACACCATACAAAGCATGTGGGACCACTCAAACCATGCAAAATCTATGTAATTCACGTGACTAGCACACAACGTATGTCTAGCCCATGTGACCCATTCATGCTACCACACCACCTTCTCCCTTTCACAAATCACTTTTACAAATACACGTTTGCATATAGAAACCCCATAGATTGGGAGACCCTTGCCTCCCCTCACAATACAAATCCAAAATACAGATTTAGATTGAATATCTCGCTACTCTACACCAATGTTGACCTGATAATTATAGTGTTGTCTTCTACCTAGGTTGTTACACCTAAGCTAAGATTTTATGTGGTAAAATGAGTTAAAAACATAAATTTTAGCACATGAATTTGACGGGAGTAGGGTTTATTTTGTTGTTGACAGGGGATGTGGCATTGGGTATGCATAGATGCATGTACGTGGATGCACGTTATGCATGCACGAGATGGAATGGGTATGCGCAAGTGTGTACGTGAGGTGCATGTGCGAATGGTGTGTACACACGTGCATGCACATAGGTCCATGTGCACGATGTGCAAGGTGCAAGTCGATGTGGGGTAGGCATGTGTAAGTGTAAATATGGGTGGTACACACACGAGCAAGTGACCATGTGCGTGTGACACCATGTACATGTACGTTCGAGAAAATGTGTGAATGTGTGTGTGTGTGAACCATGTGCGTGTGACACCGCATGTGCATGTTTTTAGTTGTTTTCTTAATGATTCTCAATATGTTTTTAGTTTTTTTTGTGTTTTTCTAATTTTCAGTGAAGGTAGTAACTGTACACTCGGGGAAGGGCCACATTACATATTTACCGTATGCGCAATTGGCAATGGCCATTTGCCGCCATGGTCGTCTTTGTTGGCACGCTTGATTGAGCGTTGTCTTTCTAGTTCTATAGAGCTTACGAGTTGGGGTTGTGGTGTGGCACACACAAGTGTTGTGGGGTCATAGTGATCTTTTCAAGCCATGGGGTTGCGCGGTAGTGCCACGGAAGTGTGTGCACAATTGTCTTTAGGGTTTGGCACCATGGGTGGCACTTCTTTGATGAAAATAGGGATGGATATGGGCAAGGTATTTCCTCTTGTTGCTTGGAGTTTAAAGGCTCTACCGACTTTTTTCAAGATGGTGTCGGCACATGAGTCAAGGTGGAAGCCACTACTCTCCATTCTTGCTTAAGCTTTGGAGTTGGCATTGGAAGTATGGGTCCGTTGAGGCCAAAGCTATATAGAATGCTGATAAGAGATGATCTACTGCCAAGTTTGTCTATGAAAATGTTGATAAGAGATGATCTACTGCCGAGTTTGTCTATGAAAATGTGATTACTCACATCTCAGTTGCTAACAAGGAATTGGCTTTGGATCTCCACACCCACTTGGATTTGAGGTGATGGCTCTCATGATTGGAGGACAAGACTTGGGATGTTGATAAGTTCGGGGTGCCTAACCCACCGGGGATACGGTAACCATTCCATGGGGAAAGCTCAAGCATTACGTTTATTCTTCCCCAGTTGTGTGACGATGCAAGCCGTGGCCATGATCCATCGCCTTCTGAGGATGATGTTCTCTTTTATTGTATACTTATGGGGTTCACATAAATATACAAGACGTAGGTTTAGCTCCAATATAAAATTCAGCTTCAAAACAATCGACAGTTATATAAAATTCACGCAGGCGGTGCGAGAGGTGGGTGACCTAATGAGGTCTATGTTTGCCAAGACAACATGTTGTGGCTAGGCCCAATGTCAAGTAAGGCGGGCCATGCAGCTAGATCGAGCTCAACTGGTGCTGCGAACATTGATGACCAGCCTAGGTGATAGCTTCCACATTTACGCCACTGGCTGGGTGGGGGATGAGATTATGGGGAATATGTCGCCAGTGGTTTATAGGTTGTGCAGCCGCTTTGGTGTACTAGAGTTATAGTATAGTTATACCACCAGCTCATGTAATCAGGTTTACACTGTGGATTGACCTTTGTAAGTTATAATAGGATAGTACTTTTTCTCATAGTATGTACTCTTATCTCTTTATATATGGTTATAGCGAAGAGAAGAGAATAGAAGAAAATTCAGTCATCTATCTCTCTTGTGTGATTGTCTATTCTTCTGCATTTGTGTTTGCTTGCAAGAAAGAGTTCAAGCTAACCCTCTCCCACACATCCTTCCCATGGTATTAGAGCACTGGTTCATGTGAAGTCTTTTTGGGGAAACTTTAACTCAAGGTGAGTCAATTTTGCCATTGGTTCCATTTCGAATGCATCATGCACGAACATGGATGTGATTTCGACACCATCTAATCATGCAAACCTTGTCCCAAGCTTCAATGTGGATGAGTATCCATGGTTGTTGCAAAAATGTGAATCCAATCCTCAAAGTCATAATACTCCTCTTACCTTAACACATCGTCCACCCCTTCTAATCATTATGGAAATCCTAAACCTTATCGACAAAGATGAAATCCACCCCCCAAAATGACCCTTCAGGGAGGTCACCAAGAAGGAGTGGTGGGTACCTAAGAGTACCCTGGCTAGCCAAGATAAGTATGATGCCAAAGCAAAGACCTAGTAGCCACCATTTGGTCTACCGAATTCGGAGCCTTAATAAGTAAGGGTCTTTTACCCTAGACTCAACACCCCACTCAAAGTGTAAGAGGCTCAAGGCTTTTTCAAAGGGAAAACCTTCTATGTCCCAAAAACCTCATCGTCTTCACCACAACATCCTAAGCCAAAGAGAGTCAAGCAATGATTATCCCAACACCAAATGTCACACTAGCAGTAAGTAACACGTAGCTTGATTCCAACAAAGCTACTGGAAGCTCAAGGATTCTATAAAGAAAACCCTACATTTAGGTTCCAAGGTCGAAGAAACTAGTGCCTTATGCCTCGACAAACACCCCATTAATTATCAAATCCAGGATCAAGAAGAGAACCAAAGCCATTCAATGCCACCCCCAAAGTTTAAGCAAGAGTGTACCACCAACAACAAAGTGGTCGGAAGAGCCCGTGTGCAGTGCCCATACCCCTATCATTTCAAATCAGAGAAGAGCCACTCGTGGTGCCAAAACCCTAAGAGAGTTGTACATACACTCCCTTGACTTTGTGACATAGTTTGAAGGAACAACAGAGGGATCACCATGTTCCCATAACATTCACATGCACTACGTTGCAACATCAACCCGCTAATTGTTGGAAGAGCAAATTTCAATCAGGCGCACAAGCAAAGTCAGTGGGGTAGTGGCGTCTAAGCTTTCATCATGGATGGGCAAGCAATTTTCTACCTTTGCTAAAAATCTTGACCCCCCATTGTATGTATATGTTACGTGGTATACCCTATCAACTTTACATACACACATACCTAAGAATTATAAAAGAATCTTTAAAAAGAAACCCCAAAAAAACTCTCATTTACGTACAAGCACACACCTGTACGTGCATGTACGCAATCCCTAAGCACACACACATGCATATTAACACATACACACACACACACACATAGACAAGCACGCACATGTACACAATTATAATACAAACACTCACTCGTGCACGCACACAACACATCCGTGCATAATCTAAAGCACCTCCACGTGCACCCGTGTATCTGCACATACACACCCTCCACACAAAGTCCATAGTTTCATGTGCACAAAATGCTCACACAACCCCTGTACCATACAATCACAAAACACACACACATGCGTATGCATGTGCACAATCACAAAGTACAAACACCTACATGAGCACACCTATAAAACACCCATGCATACCACCCTCCTCAACACACGCAAATCCAAAAAAAAAAAACCCCCTAGTAGACACACACCCCTACACGTGCACAATCACAAAGCACACACACCTATACACATGACTTGCACCTATGCTATCAACTAGGGTTCAAAGCCAAGGACTCTCGACATAGTTTGACAGCAGCACAATGGGCTCGAATCCAGATTGAGAGTCTGGCCCTACACAACAACGGGTCTAGGAGCAAGGTAGCCTTGTCATATCACCATGAAACTCGTAACATTTACTACCTTGGTTAATTAACTGAGGCAGCTAGACCACCACACACTCGTGCACACCCCCTCCCAAAATACACACAAATCCAAAAAATTCAAACACCCATTCACCCCCTCGGCAAATAATAATAATAAGATGTGGACTGTAATAACACATCTCCATGAAAGGATGAGGAAGTATGCTTACATTTCTTTTGCTACTACCATTTGGCTAACACAATCGGGCACACAGCTTAGGTATGAGGATAGTGTTAAATTTGAAACAACGTGATGAGCTATGGTGGATCAAATGCAAGAATCAACATGTGATTAAGATGAAATTAGTAAACAATTAATCTAATATGATAATGTAGGCATGGGTACTCAAAAATCAGCAATTGCTCATTAGGCCAATGCCTCAATTTATAGGTTGTACATCCACAAGATGCCAAGCATCTAATCCCACTGATTTCTCCTTTGATTTGTGCCACCTTTTCCTAGAATCTTTCCACACCCCTACGTTCATTCATGCTACCCTTGATTCTCTAATTAGTAGATACCTCTCACCTTTTCATTGCTACCCACTCAATTACAGGTTTCCTTTTACAATCTGTTGCTAAGGGCTTGTTCCCACACACACCCATTCACTTGCATATTTCAACAGATAGGGATCTCATTATGATCAGTCAGGGAATTGCTTGGCAATGCCACCTTCAAGACATATATACAAGAGATATAGGATACCTCCCCCTAGTACAAAGCTTAAACAGTGCATGGGAGACTATTGCTAGTATTGCAAATTTAGCACATTTGGAATGCTAGATGCACTGAGGCCATTGAGGGCACTTTTCTTTATGAGTCACAGTTGCAAGATTTGGAGTGATATCATCCACACCCTCATGGCCACTTCATCTAGATTGGAATGGTATCATCCACACCCTCATGGGGACACTTTATCTAGAATCCATGGACCTTCGAGGGGGGCTATAGAGAGAAAGTGCAACCAGCTTATGAGAGAGTGGTGGTTATAAAAATAATAAGAAAAGATAAAGAATGCAAGAACACCACAATGCCCAAGAATAAGCACACAAGATAAAAGAAGACTGACAATGGGAAAAAAAGATAAAGCCATCAAAGAGCGCAAACAAAGGTAGCAAGAGAAACACCAGCACGAAGAAGCTAGTCGAGCAAAACAACAAAGTTAGAATAGATACAAGGCACACCAACTAAGGCGAGCGCCTGCAACCATAATTGAAACATGTGAAAGCAGAAGAGAATGCCAAGGCAATCACACATAGACATAAAGATGACCACATGGCCCCAACACTTGAGCATTCATTTTATACACACGATTCCCATCACACAACCCATGCGTACACCATACAAAGCATGTGAGACCACTCAAACCATGCAAAATCTATGTAATTCACGTGACTAGCACACAACGTATGTCTAGCCCATGTGACCCATTCATGCTACCACACCACCTTCTCCCTTTCACAAATCACTTTTACAAATACACGTTTGCATATAGAAACCCCATAGATTGGGAGACCCTTGCCTCCCCTCACAATACAAATCCAAAATACAGATTTAGATTGAATATCTCGCTACTCTACACCAATGTTGACCTGATAATTATAGTGTTGTCTTCTACCTAGGTTGTTACACCTAAGCTAAGATTTTATGTGGTAAAATGAGTTAAAAACATAAATTTTAGCACATGAATTTGACGGGAGTAGGGTTTATTTTGTTGTTGACAGGGGATGTGGCATTGGGTATGCATAGATGCATATATGTACGTGGATGTACGTTATACATGCACGAGATGGAATGGGTATGCACAAGTGTGTACGTGAGGTGCATGTGCGCACACATGCACGAGCGAATGGTGTGTACACACGTGCATGCACATGGGTCCATGTGCACGATGTGCAAGGTGCAAGTGGATGTGGGGTAGGCATGTGTAAGTGTAAATATGGGTGGTACACACACGAGCAAGTGGGCATGCATGCATAAAGTGCAAATGCAGTACGTGTGCAAAGGTGTGTGCACGAGCATGTGTGGGTGGTGCATAAGTGAGAGCATGTGCGTGATGTGTATGCATGAAGCAAAGCTGTGCACAACTGAATGTGTCATGAGTGTGTATGCACGGCATAAATGTGCATGGGATGTGGTGCACGTGGGTGTAGTGCACCTGCATGCATGTGCATATATCTGGTACAAATCTGCATGCCCGATGCACAAATGCAAATGTGTGAGGGGTACATGCGTGTGCCAGTTAATAAATGCAAGTGAGTGTGCAATTGTGACTGTGTGGGGTCCATGTGTGTGTGAGTGTAAATGGGTGTGCACGTCCGTGGAGGTGGGTGCCCGAGGTACAATTAGGTGAAGGTATACACGTGCAAGTGCAAATGTGTGTGTACATGCACGTTCGAGAAAATGTGTGAATGTGTGTGTGTGTGAACCATGTGCGTGTGTGTGTGTGTGAACCATGTGCGTGTGACATCGCATGTGCATGTTTTTAGTTGTTTTTTTAATGATTCTCAATATGTTTTTAGGTTTTTTGTGTTTTTCTCATTTTCAGTGAAGGTACTAACTGTACACCTTTGGAAGGGCCACATTACATATTTACCGTATGCACAATTGGCAACAGCACATAATCATTTGCCGCCATGGTCCTCTTTGTTGGCACGCTTGATTGAGCATTGTCTTTCTAGTTCTATAGAGCTTATGAGTTGACACACAAGTGTTGTGGGGTCATAGTGATCTTTCTGAGCCATGGGGTTGCTCGGTAGTGCCACGGAAGTGTGTGCACAATTGTCTTTAGGGTTTGGCACCATGGGTGGCACTTCTTTAATGAAAATAGGGATGGATATGGGCAAGGTATTTCCTCTTGTTGCTTGGAGTCCAAAGGCTCTACCGACTTTTTTGAAGATGGTGTTGGCACATGAGTCAAGGTGGAAGCCACTACTCTCCATTCTTGCTTAAGCTTTGGAGTTGGCATTGGAGATATGGGTCCGTTGAGGCCAAAGCTATATAGAATGCTGATAAGAGATGATCTACTGCCAAGTTTGTCTATGAAAATGTTGATAAGAGATGATCTACTGCCGAGTTTGTCTATGAAAATGTGATTACTCACATCTCAGTTGCTCACAAGGAATTGGCTTTGGATCTCCACACCCACTTGGATTTGAGGTGATAGCCCTCATGATTGGAGGACAAGACTGGGGATGTTCATAAGTTCGGGGCACCTCACCCACCAGGGATACGGTAACCATTCCATGGGGAAAGCTCAAGCATTACGTTTATTCTTCCCCAGTTGTGTGACGATGCAAGCCGTGACCATGATCCATCGCCTTCTGAGGATGATGTTCTCTTTTATTGTATACTTATGGGGTTCACATAAATATACAAGACGTAGGTTTAGCTCCAATATAAAATTGAGCTTCAAAACAATCGACGGTCATATAAAATTCACGCAGGTGGTGTGAGAGGTGGGTGATCTAATGAGGTCCATGTTTGCCAAGACAACATGTTGTGGCTAGGCCCAATGTCAAGTAAGGCGGGCCATGCAGCTAGATCGAGCTCAACTAGTGCTGCGAACATTGATGACTAGCCTAGGTGATAGCTTCCACATTTACGCCACCGGCTGGGTGGGGGATCAGATTATGGGGAATATGTCGCCAGTGGTTTATAGGTTGTGCAGCCTTTTTGGTGTACTAGAGTTATAGTATAGTTATAGCACCAGCTCATATAATCAGGTTTACACTGTGGATTGACCTTTGTAAGTTATAATAGGATAGTACTTTTCCTTATAGTATGTCCTCTTATCTCTTTATATATGGTTGTAGCGAAGAGAAGAGAATAGAAGAAAATTTAGTCATCTATCTCTCTTGTGTGATTGTCTATTCTTCTGTACTTGTGTTTGCTTGCAAGAAAGAGTTCAAGCTGACCCTCTCCCCCACATCCTTCCCATGGTATTAGAGCACTGGTTCATGTGAAGTCTTTTTGGGGAAACTTTAACTCAAGGTGAGTCAATTTTGCAATTGGTTCCATTTCGAATGCATCAAGCACGAACATGGATGTGATTTCGACACCATCTAATCATGCAAACCTTGTCCCAAGCTTCAATGGGGATGAGTATCCATGGTTGTTGCAAAAACGTGAATCCAATCCTCAAAGTCATAATACTCCTCTTACCTTAACACATCGGTCACCCTTTCTAATCATTATAGAAATCCTAAACCTTGCCGACAAAGATGAAATCCACCCCCCAAAATGAACCTTCAGGGAGGTCACCAAGAAGGAGTGGTCGGTACCTAAGAGTACCCTGGCTAGCCAAGACAAGTATGATGCCAAAGCAAAGACCTAGTAGCCACCATTTGGTCAACCAAATTCGGAGCCTTAATAAGTAAGGGTCTTTTACCCTAAACTCAACACCCCACTCAAAGTGTAAGAGGCTCAAGGCTTTTTCAAAGGGAACACGTAGGTTGATTCCAACAAAGCTACTGGAAGCTCAAGGATTCTATAAAGAAAACCCTACATTTAGGTTCCAAGGTCGAAGAAACTAGTGCCTTATGCCTCTACAAACACCCCATTAATTATCAAATCCAGGATCGAGAAGAGAACCAAAGCCATTCCATGCCACCCCCAAAGTTTAAGCAAGAGTGCACCACCAACAACAAAGTAGTCGGAAGAGCCCGTGTGTAGTGCCCATACCCCTATAATTCAAATCAGCCACTCGTGGTGCAAAAACCCTAAGAGAGTTGTACATACACTCCCTTGACTTTTTGACATAGTTTGAAGGAACAACAAAGGGATCACCATGTTCCCATAACATTCAAATGCACTACGTTGCAACATCAACCCGCTAGTCGTTGGAAGAGCAAAGTTCAATCAGGCACACAAGCAAAGTCGGTGGGACAGTGGCGTCTAAGCTTTCGTCATGGATAAGCAAGCAATTTTCTACCTTTGCTAAAAATCTTGACCCCCAATTGTATGTATATGTTACGTGGGACACCCTATCAACTTTACATACACACATACCTAAGAATTATAAAAAAATCTTTAAAAAGAAACCCCAAAAAAACTCTCATTTACGTACAAGCACACACCTGTACATGCATGTACACAATCTCTAAGCACACACACATGCATATTAACACATACACACACACACATAGACAAGCACGGACATGTACACAATTATAATACAAACACTCACTCGCGCACGCACACAACACATCCGTGCATAATCCTAAAGCACCTCCACGTGCACACCCCTGTATCTGCACATACACACCCTCCACACAAAGTCCATAGTTGCATGTACACATAATGCTCACACAACCCCTGTACCATACAATCACAAAACACACACATGTGCATGTGCATGTGCATGTGCACAATCACAAAGCACAAACACCTACACGAGCACACCTATAAAACACCCATGCATACCACCCTCCTCAACACACGCAAATCCAAAAAGAATAAACCCCCCTAGTAGACACACACCCCTACATGTGCACAATCACAAAGCACACACACCTATACACATGACGTGCACCTACATGCTATCAACTAGGGTTCAAAGCCAAGGACTCGACGTAGTTTGACAATGTAAGATTCCTCCCCCACCCCCTTTTTGATGTCTAGTATCTTTCCCTGTAATCAATCCCTCTTCTGAAATATAAAGACCTTGTTTCTATCTGTTTTAGCCTAGAGAGAGAAAAATATTCTAGAGAGAGAATATTCAAATTTTGAATATTTTTGGATAGAAAAATATCTCTTCTAATTCAGATGAGTTCCCCTGAAACAGAAATTCAAAAAAGAATTTTCCAATGTGCAATTGGAATTAATTGAAAATAGGTATAAAGAACCTTAGCCTAAGGGTCTAGATTTTCAGAAATCTTTAGACTATGGTCCAATTAAGGTTCCTATGGACCAATAGCATCAATCCATGTGTAGGGAGGAGATAAATCCAACTTGTAAAAAGAAAATACCCAAAAATGAGTAAATGCTCACATGAGGTGAAGAGTTGAAAATGTACAAGGTTTATTAGTAAAAAACTATGAGCAATATTAAAATGATTCCATTATGACACATATGTAAGGAAGGGGAGTTCTTTAAAGGAGGTGCATATTTCACATAAGATGAAGAGTTGAAAATGTACAAGGTTTATTAGTAAAAAACTATGAGCAATATTAAAATGATTCCATTATGACACATATGTAAGGAAGGGGAGTTCTTTAAAGGAGGTGCATATTTCACATAAGATGAAGAGTTGAAAATGTACAAGGTTTATTAGTAAAAAAACTATGAGCAATATTAAAATGATTCCATTATGACACATATGTAAGGAAGGGGAGTTCTTTAAAGGAGGTGCATATTTCACATGCTTGAATGAGTTTTAAACTCATAAAAATTGAGATATTTCATCTCTCCTCTTTCCTCATTCAAGTCTAGTTCCAAAAAGTTAGCTTAACTGACCTAAAAATGGTCAATTATTGACCAAACTGATTTAGAAAATTCTAGAATCAGTTTGTTTGGTTAGGAGCTCAATTTTTCCTATAAATAGAAGCCTCCCCCTTGTTGAAAAATAGATAGTGTTTATGCATCGTTACTCTACTCCACCTAAGCCAAGAACTGTGAATTCATTTAATAATTCACTAGTTTTTGGAGCTTTCCTCTTTCTTCAATCCCCATTAGTGGCTCCATCAACATACTTAACCAATTGATTGGTTGGGGGCCTCTACCGTGAACAAAGAATCAAGCAAGTTGTAAGGTAATTAGTGAATATTGATCTTTCTATAATTTCTCAATGTTTCTCTCTTCTCAACCCCTCTCAAGCTTGAGAAGTTTAATTGTTATGGTTTTTTTTAAATGCTATTGAAGTTTGAATAGTAGTGAAGAGTTACATAATGCTATTGAAGTTAATTTTTATTTATGTTTAAATTCTAATGATTTTTATGTAAATTCTCTCCCTCACTCAAGAAATGGTCATACTCATGACCCGTTCTCAATCCAAATCAAGCTTTTCATAAAGCTTTTTCTTAACCCAAGATTAAGCTATGCTTGAGGCCAAATTAATGGCTTTTTCCTATGCTTTTAGTTTATGTATATTAATGATTCAATCCATTATGGATTAATAATCCAATTAGAGATTATTTTAATTATTTCCTTAATGATAAGCATTATCCCTTAGAAAAATTGAGATTTATCAGTCATAGCAGCGGAGCTATGGTAAAATTTTTATAAAAATTATGCATAAAATAATCTCATTCAAAGCATAAAAAGAGGACTTCCTACCATATTCTAGGAATTATCATCCTAGATTAATTGAAAGAATTTCATTACAATCATGGAGAAATTGAATTTTAATATCATGCATAAAGGATAAGTTTTTATATCAAAAGTGTTATTTTTACCATTTTTATTTCATGCATAGAAGTATGCATAATGGATAAATTTTTATATCAAAAGTGTTATTTTTACCATTTTTATTTCATGCATAGAAGTATGCATAATGGATAAATTTTTATATCAAAAGTGTTATTTTTATCATTTTTAATTTTCATGCATAGAAGTATGCATAAAGGAAAATTTTTTATATCAAAAGTGTTACTTTTATCATTTTAATTTTCATGCATAGAAGTATGCATAAAGGAAAAAATTTTATATCAAAAGTGTTACTTTTATCATTTTTAATTTTCATGCATAGAAGTATGCATAAAAGAAATTTTTTTATATCAAAAGTGTTACTTTTATCATTTTTAATTTTCATGCATAGAAGTATGCATAAAAGTTGATTATTTTATTATAAAAGTGTGACTTTTATCATAATTGAATTTCATGCATAGAGGTATGCATAAAAGTTGATTATCTTATTGTAAGAGTGTTACTTTTATCATATTGGATTTCATGCATAGTGGTATGTATAAAAGATATTCTTTTTATACTAAAAGTGTGATTTTCCTCATAAATGGATTTTATGCATAACTTAGATGCATAAGAGAAATTCTTTTATTCTAAAAGTGTAATTCCTACCAAATTGAACTTATGCATAAGAAGATGCATAAAAGATTGATTTTAATTTCGAAACTGTTAGTCTCCTTAAATGGAATTTATGCATAAATAAAAGTGTAGAGAAATCTTATACTAAATATAAGAATTCTCTTAAAAAAGATATGAAATGTGATAAGATGTGATAAGAGGTGTATGAGATGTGATAAGAATTGATAAGATGCGTATGGAAAGTGATAGGATGTGATAAGAGGTGTATGAGATGTAAAAAGATGTGATAAGATGTGTATGAGATGTGATAGAATGTGTTAAGATGAGTTAGGATGTGTTAAGATGTATATGGGATGTGTTAGAACGAGAATGAATGTAATGTGGTTGTATGAATGTGATGTGGATGTATACATGTAGATGTATATGTATGAATGTGAATGTTGATGTGGATGTGGATGTATGTGAATGTGGATGTGAATGTGGATGTATAGATGTGAATGGGAATGTGGATGTGGATGTATATATGTATATGGATGTGGATGTATAGATGTGAATGGGAATGTGGATGGGAATGTGGATGTATAGATGTGAATGGGAATGTGGATGTGGATGTATATGAATGTGGATGTATAGATGTGAATGGGAATGTGGATGTGGATGTATGTGAATGTGGATGTAGATGTGGATGTATAGATGAGAATGGGAATGTGGATGTGGATGTAGATGTGGATGTATAGATGTGAATGGGAATGTGGATGTGGATGTATATGAATGTGGATGTATAGATGTGAATGGGAATGTGGATGTGGATGTATGTGAATGTGGATGTAGATGTGGATGTAAAGATGTGAATGGGAATGTGGATGTGGATGTATGTGAATGTGGATGTAGATGTGAATGGGAATGTGGATGTAGATGTGGATGTATAGATGTGAATGGGAATGTGGATGTGGATGTATGTATGTATGTGGATGTAGATGTGGATGTATAGATGTGAATGGAAATGTGGATGTGGATGTATATGAATATGGATGTAGATGTGGATGTATAGATGTGAATGGGAATGTGGATGTGGATGTATGTGAATGTGGATGTAGATATGGATATGGAATGTGAATGTGGATGTATGTATGTATGTGGATGTAGATGTGGATGTATAGATATGAATGGGAATGTGGATGTGGATGTATGTGTGTGGATGTGGATGTATGTGTGTGGATGAGGATGTATGAATGAGGACGTGATAGTGGAGGTATACATGTGGATGTGGATGTATGGATGTGAAAATGGATGTGTATGTATGAATGTGGATATGAGATGTGGATGTATAAATGAGGATGTGAAAATGGAGGTAAACATGTAGATGTAGATGTATGGATGTGGATGTGGATGTGGATGTGGATGTGGAGATGGATGTGGATATGGATGTGTATGTATGAATGTGGATATGGGATGTGGATGTATAAATGAGGATGTAAAAATGGATGTATGCATGTAGATGTGGATGTAGGGGTGTGAATGTGAATGTGTCTGTGAATTAATGTGTCGCCGATATGAGGAAATGGATGAGAATGAGTACACATTAAATGGAATGTGGAATAAGTAATGTGGACTAAGGAGGGATAATGTGGAAAGACGAGAGTTTGATTTAGAAACTGTATTTTGTGACTGTTTGTAAATGACTGTTTTATGTCATGAATGCTGGGGAAGCATTTTGACCGTCTTGTGGATTAAGGTCATGAAGACCTAACTGTTAAAGTTGCAACTGCTGACGGAGAGTCAATGGAGGACGTCTCGCGTAGCAAGGTCGACCGAGGTCTTGACCAGCCTCGGTTCGATTTAAATGGTGAGCTTCCGGTACGGTGGATGAGGGACCAAGGAAGCGGCCTATGAGTGAAGCGCTAGGTCACCTGCGAAGGATCCTAGAGGGTGCTGACCATACGGTGCTCGGGCTCTGGGTCGCCGAAGATACCCACATGTGCGTCGTGGAAGATATTGGAACAAGGAGTAAGAGTTGTTTTGTGAAACCGGGCATGGATCTGGTTGATTGACCTTGCTGGTCTTCAATGGATGAGTCCATGGCTCTTTATATGGATCTGTTGGTTGATCTTGCTGATCTTCAACGAGAGTCCATCTTGATTTTTATAAGTGATTATATTGCCGAGTATTATGGGCTAGGAACTATTGAAAAGGCCCCTGTGTGGACAGGTGGTGAGCGTTCTAGTTGCCAATGATGCCATAGATACTCTGATGATGGGAAATTATGAATCAACCGGATAAATTGGAAGATTATGATCAGTGGTACTATGGTTTCATTAAAGGATTGTTTTAAAGTTAGCTGATGCTAAGAAAAAGGTAATTTCATATTGGGTGTGTAAGTGGTGTGGCTAGTTTTATGTTTGCATGAACTTCCGGCTAGGGGGCCTTGGAACTCTTTTCCTTGGTACCCGGGACAAAACCTAACCAAATTCCAAATTGGATCCCATCACTACAGTGGTTGGGCGGTTGGCTAACCCATGGGATCGGATGGGGTTAGGCTGGACTGATGGATCCGTAAATCGAGATTTAATTTCTATTATTACGATAGATGAAGTAAATCCCGGATAGAAATTGTTCTATGGATAGGAATCAACGGCTGTGCCTCTTGATGGGGAAAAAAGCGTTGATCCCAATGATCCAAGTGCAAGTTCTTCCTTGATTTGACCAAGTACCGTTAAAGGTGCAGTCAGATCAGTTTGATCAGAAATGATCTTGACTACGTTAGAGTAAAGAGTTATCCTGGTGGAATCGCCCGTGCTTTCCGGGTAAAGGAAGTTTTTCCGGTTTCGGTTTTGGTCAAACCGACGGATTAGTCTCTTGTCCGGATATCCATGGGCGAGGCCCCGAGTGTGGGACCCCTGTCCCGCGCGAGAAGTGCTACTTCCGCTACTAGTACCCCGAATCCGTTGCTCGGTGGGAATAGGGATCTCACAGTTGGTATCAGAGCAGGTTTTGAAAGCTAATAAAGATAATTAAATTCTTATCTGAAATTGGTAATAATAAGAATTCAGAAACAGCATTTTCATAATGTATTTTCATCCCGTAAGCTTCTTTAATGAAGAAATTTTAATCAAAGAAATTGTTTTTATAGATGGAAGTTCCACATTTATCTGGTATTCCCGACCTCACCCAGTCTCAAGATATGATTGTGTTTGCCTTCGAGCATCTCATCTCTTCCGCTTCAACTCAAACAAGCCGAGCAAGACTCGCACGCCATTTCGCGGATTTATATTTTCCTACCCCAGCGGAGAGAATACAACATAAGTGGTTTGCAGGGCAATATGTCCACGCCCATTGCAACCGCCGTACAATGCTGTGGCAGAATCTCTCATTGACTATGATCCTGTTAAAGCTGAAAATGGTGCGTGGTGTCATTCTATATCATTCGACACCTCGAAATTTCAGACTTTCATGTCGAATTTATAGACTCCTTAGTCGATTTATCCCTAAGAAGAAAATAATAACTCCCTTCGCAGTTAGAGAACTTATGTAACAGGGCATGACTATGGCCCAGTACCGTCGTCTTATGCGTCTCTCGAAGAGATTTTGAATTTTGGAGCCGAGCCACTCTATGTAATTATTGCAACTTGTATATAAATATACAAATGTTTTTTTTACGGACGATCGGATAAAGAAAAATCTATTTATCAGACTTAAGTCATAGATCTCCAATAAGATCAACTGAGGAGCAAATTATGTCAAAAGTTTATCAAGACGCACAAAAAGGTTGTAATTGTTTGATATAATTCATACAAATTGTTAATTCAAATTGAAATTCGTAAATTAGTAATTGGGTCTTCAATTAGAAGTATCGCAATTGTATGGAACCCTGACTTGCTTGAGACCTAGACATGATGGTATTTACCTTATAATTCCAAGGGCCGTGACTACCCGTATATATCGAGAGTATACTGCAGCTCTTTACTGACAGTATATACGAGTAAATCTAAGACTTGAAATTATAAGCATTAATGCTATCCAGTTGATGAATTCGAATGTGGTTGATATGATTTTAAATTCTGTTTGGGAACTGATGAATTGATTGGGATTCTGATTGAAAAATGATGATTTTTGAAATTTAGTTGAAATATAATAACCTGAGCAAAACCACAATGTGGATGATTGGGACGAGTCCCTGTAATGATAAATGATGAAAATGATTCAGCAAATCACTATGAGATTAGTGGATTATGTTGTCAAATTGCTACTGTTAATACTTGAGACGGTAGATCAAGTTAAGGGATGACAAATTGAGAACTTGCTTAACTTAAATTCCGTGGAGGAATGTTCTGAAGGAAATTTTCGGTCTAATGGACCATTATCGTGTTAAAGATATGAATGATATGATTTGAATGAATTGTTATTTAATGATGAATTCTATATAAGGGATATTTATCCCCATATTCTGTTGGGTTGACCGGAATATAAGGAACCCCAGAATAAATTGGATCTTAAGCAAAAAAGTTGTCCTCTACTTGCGAGATGAGGACATCTTGCACCTTTTAAGTGGGGTAGAATGTAAGATTCCTCCCCCAACCTTAGAGGTATACAGGAGTAAGAATCTCCCTTTCTGATCTTATAATTATTCTCTCTCTAAAATAAAAGAAAGATTCTTTTTAAAAAAGGAAGAACCTTTTTCCTGAATACTTCTCAAGAGTCCCACCTGTTTTAAGGATTCAGAACAACGAGTTCAGAAGTGAGAATCGGTGTTTTGGATACCAAGGTTTTGGTTTTCATTCGAGTACGGCCCAAAAGAAGTTCTTTATCTATTGGGGAGTTTAAGAAGTTATCCCCCAGATATTGTGAGCCTTATATCTGAATTCAATGAAAGTAGGTGACTTAGCCTACAAGCTTCTTTTATCTCTTCATCTCAAAATTCTTAATGCCTTCTATAGAAAAATGTGTCAAACCCAAATCATGGAAAGACGGTAAAACTTCAGTGGCAAGTTACCGTTGGCTTCTAAGTCATGCTAGCTCCTTCCTTTATATAAGTCGTAACTTTTACTTGTCGTTCACAGTAATCTTACTCCCATCGATCTCCTTTCTTTCTTAATCTCCTTCATGGCTTGGCAACAAGAATTAGTTTTATCCATAATGATTCCTCACCTTCAAGACGCAAGTGAGTCTGTGAAGAAGGATTTTATAGAACAGTATGAGCGCTCACTTTTTCCTCACCTAGGAACTTCTGTAGCGCAGACCAAATGGCGGACCTATCAAGACATAACTAGGGTAACACCCTGGGGTCAGCAGCACTTTCGTAACAATGTCCGCTTGGCCATGGTTATCGAAGCCTTGGGTTTGGGTCCTCGATACTACTGCGTCATGAGATCAAGACATCTTGGGTTTTCTGAGCGGGTCTTCTTACTGGCGTGTTTTCTTCCTCATGAGAAGATATGCCTTTACCCCGTTTTTGGCTTGCCTCTCAGAGGTCCTTTTGTTAGAACACCTCATACCACTGAGATAGGCGCAGCAATAACCCACAGAATCATTCCCATAGATGAGTTACCTTATACTTGTGCAGCTTGTGAGGACTGCTTTTGTGACCATATGATGGACGGGCTTATGGAAGTGTAAAGAGTTCCTCTATCTTTACTGTATAAGTTCCGAGAATGAATAAAGTTTAAATCTTGTTCGTATTTTGAATCTTGCTCTCTTTAAGACTTATCTTGGTGGTTAATCTTGATTAAAATTTTTCTCTAAGTCTCATATTCGTGCATCTTGCGAAATTATCCCAGTTTGCGAGATGAGGACATCTCGCATTTTTTTAAGTGGGGTAGAATGTAAGATTCCTCCCCCACCCCCTTTTTGATGTCTAGTATCTTTCCCTGTAATCAATCCCTCTTCTGAAATATAAAGACCTTGTTTCTATCTGTTTTAGCCTAGAGAGAGAAAAATATTCTAGAGAGAGAATATTCAGATTTTGAATATTTTTGGATAGAAAAATATCTCTTCTAATTCAGATGAGTCCCCCTGAAACAGAAATTCAAAAAAGAATTTTCCAATGTGCAATTGGAATTAATTGAAAATAGGTATAAAGAACCTTAGCCTAAGGGTCTAGATTTTCAGAAATCTTTAGACTATGGTCCAATTAAGGTTCCTATGGACCAATAGCATCAATCCATGTGTAGGGAGGAGATAAATCCAACTTGTAAAAAGAAAATACCCAAAAATGAGTAAATGCTCACATGAGGTGAAGAGTTGAAAATGTACAAGGTTTATTAGTAAAAAACTATGAGCAATATTAAAATGATTCCATTATGACACATATGTAAGGAAGGGGAGTTCTTTAAAGGAGGTGCATATTTCACATAAGATGAAGAGTTGAAAATGTACAAGGTTTATTAGTAAAAAACTATGAGCAATATTAAAATGATTCCATTATGACACATATGTAAGGAAGGGGAGTTCTTTAAAGGAGGTGCATATTTCACATAAGATGAAGAGTTGAAAATGTACAAGGTTTATTAGTAAAAAAACTATGAGCAATATTAAAATGATTCCATTATGACACATATGTAAGGAAGGGGAGTTCTTTAAAGGAGGTGCATATTTCACATGCTTGAATGAGTTTTAAACTCATAAAAATTGAGATATTTCATCTCTCCTCTTTCCTCATTCAAGTCTAGTTCCAAAAAGTTAGCTTAACTGACCTAAAAATGGTCAATTATTGACCAAACTGATTTAGAAAATTCTAGAATCAGTTTGTTTGGTTAGGAGCTCAATTTTTCCTATAAATAGAAGCCTCCCCCTTGTTGAAAAATAGATAGTGTTTATGCATCGTTACTCTACTCCACCTAAGCCAAGAACTGTGAATTCATTTAATAATTCACTAGTTTTTGGAGCTTTCCTCTTTCTTCAATCCCCATTAGTGGCTCCATCAACATACTTAACCAATTGATTGGTTGGGGGCCTCTACCGTGAACAAAGAATCAAGCAAGTTGTAAGGTAATTAGTGAATATTGATCTTTCTATAATTTCTCAATGTTTCTCTCTTCTCAACCCCTCTCAAGCTTGAGAAGTTTAATTGTTATGGTTTTTTTTAAATGCTATTGAAGTTTGAATAGTAGTGAAGAGTTACATAATGCTATTGAAGTTAATTTTTATTTATGTTTAAATTCTAATGATTTTTATGTAAATTCTCTCCCTCACTCAAGAAATGGTCATACTCATGACCCGTTCTCAATCCAAATCAAGCTTTTCATAAAGCTTTTTCTTAACCCAAGATTAAGCTATGCTTGAGGCCAAATTAATGGCTTTTTCCTATGCTTTTAGTTTATGTATATTAATGATTCAATCCATTATGGATTAATAATCCAATTAGAGATTATTTTAATTATTTCCTTAATGATAAGCATTATCCCTTAGAAAAATTGAGATTTATCAGTCATAGCAGCGGAGCTATGGCAAAATTTTTATAAAAATTATGCATAAAATAATCTCATTCAAAGCATAAAAAGAGGACTTCCTACCATATTCTAGGAATTATCATCCTAGATTAATTGAAAGAATTTCATTACAATCATGGAGAAATTGAATTTTAATATCATGCATAAAGGATAAGTTTTTATATCAAAAGTGTTATTTTTACCATTTTTATTTCATGCATAGAAGTATGCATAATGGATAAATTTTTATATCAAAAGTGTTATTTTTATCATTTTTAATTTTCATGCATAGAAGTATGCATAAAGGAAAATTTTTTATATCAAAAGTGTTACTTTTATCATTTTAATTTTCATGCATAGAAGTATGCATAAAGGAAAAATTTTTATATCAAAAGTGTTACTTTTATCATTTTTAATTTTCATGCATAGAAGTATGCATAAAAGAAATTTTTTTATATCAAAAGTGTTACTTTTATCATTTTTAATTTTCATGCATAGAAGTATGCATAAAAGTTGATTATTTTATTATAAAAGTGTGACTTTTATCATAATTGAATTTCATGCATAGAGGTATGCATAAAAGTTGATTATCTTATTGTAAGAGTGTTACTTTTATCATATTGGATTTCATGCATAGTGGTATGTATAAAAGATATTCTTTTTATACTAAAAGTGTGATTTTCCTCATAAATGGATTTTATGCATAACTTAGATGCATAAGAGAAATTCTTTTATTCTAAAAGTGTAATTCCTACCAAATTGAACTTATGCATAAGAAGATGCATAAAAGATTGATTTTAATTTCGAAACTGTTAGTCTCCTTAAATGGAATTTATGCATAAATAAAAGTGTAGAGAAATCTTATACTAAATATAAGAATTCTCTTAAAAAAGATATGAAATGTGATAAGATGTGATAAGAGGTGTATGAGATGTGATAAGAATTGATAAGATGCGTATGGAAAGTGATAGGATGTGATAAGAGGTGTATGAGATGTAAAAAGATGTGATAAGATGTGTATGAGATGTGATAGAATGTGTTAAGATGAGTTAGGATGTGTTAAGATGTATATGGGATGTGTTAGAACGAGAATGAATGTAATGTGGTTGTATGAATGTGATGTGGATGTATACATGTAGATGTATATGTATGAATGTGAATGTTGATGTGGATGTGGATGTATGTGAATGTGGATGTGAATGTGGATGTATAGATGTGAATGGGAATGTGGATGTGGATGTATATATGTATATGGATGTGGATGTATAGATGTGAATGGGAATGTGGATGTAAGATTCCTCTCCCAACCCCTTTTTGACGTCTAGTATATTCCCCTGTAATCAATTCCTTTTCTGAAATATAAGAGATCTTGTTTGTGACTGTTTTAACCTAGAGAGAGAAAATATTCTAGAGAGAGAATATTTAGATTGTGAATATTTTTGGATAGAAAAATATCTCTTATAATTCAGATGAGTTCCCCTGAAACAGAAATTTAAAAAGAATTTTTCAATGTGCAATTGGAATTAATTGGAAATAGGTATAAAGAACCTTAGCCTAAGGGTCTAGATTTTCAGAAATCTTTAGACTATGGTCCAATTAAGGTTTCTATGGGCCAATAGCATCAATCCATGTGTAGGGAGGAGATAAATCCAAATTGTAAAAAGAAAATACCCAAAAATGAGTAAATGCTCACATAAGATGAAGAGTTGAAAATGTACAAGGTTTATTAGTAAAAAATTATGAGCAATATTAAAAGTATGACATATGTAAGGAAGAGGAGTTCTTTAAAGGAGGTGCATATTTCACATAAGATGAAGAGTTGAAAATGTACAAGGTTTATTAGAAAAAAATTATGAGCAATATTAAAAGTATGACATATGTAAGGAAGGGGAGTTCTTTAAAGGAGGTGCATATTTCACATAAGATGAAGAGTTGAAAATGTACAAGGTTTATTAGTAAAAAACTATGAGCAATATTAAAAATATGACATATGTAAGGAAGGGGAGTTCTTTAAAGGAGGTGCATATTTCACATGCTTGAATGAGTTTTAAACTCATAAAAATTGAGATATTTCATCTCTCCTCTCTCCTCATTTAAGTCTAGTTCCAAAAAGTTAGCTTAACTGACCTAAAAATGGTCAAATATTGACCAAACTGATTTAGAAAATTCTAGAATCAGTTTGTTTGGTTAGGAGCTCAATTTTTCCTATAAATAGAAGCCTCCCCCTTGTTGAAAAATACATAGTGTTTATGCATCGTTACTCTACTCCACCTAAGCCAAGAACTGTGAATTCATTTAATAATTCACTAGTTTTTGGAGCTTCCCTCTTTCTTCAATCCCCATTAGTGGCTCCATCAACATACTTAACCAATTGATTGGTTGGGGGCCTCTACCGTGAACAAAGAATCAAGCAAGTTGTAAGGTAATTAGTGAATATTGATCTTTCTATAATTTCTCAATGTTTCTCTCTTCTCAACCCCTCTCAAGCTTGAGAAGTTTAATTGTTATGGTTTTTTTTAAAATGCTATTGAAGTTTGAATAGTAGTGAAGAGTTACATAATTTAATAAATGCTATTGAAGTTAATTTTCATTTATGTTTAAATTCTAATGATTCTTATGTAAATTCTCTCTCTCACTCAAGAAATGGTTATAATCATGACCCGTTCTCAATCCAAATCAAGCTTTCATAAAGCTTTTCCTTAACCCAAGATTAAGCTATGCTTGAGGCCAAATTAATGGCTTTTTTCTATGCTTTTAGTTTATGTATATTGATGATTCAATCCATTATGGATTAATAATCCAATTAGAGATCATTTTAATTATTTCCTTAATGATAAGTATTATACCTTAGAAAAATTGAGATTTATCAGTCATAGCAGCGGAGCTATGGCAAAATTTTTATAAAAATTATGCATAAAATAATCTCATTCAAAGCATAAAAAGAGGACTTCCTACCATATTCTAGGAATTATCATCCTAGATTAATTGAAAGAATTTCATTACAATCATGGAGAAATTGAATTTTAATATTAGGCATAATGGATAAATTTTTATATCAAAAGTGTTATTTTTACCATTTTTATTTCATGCATAGAAGTATGCATAATGGATAAATTTTTATATCAAAAGTGTTATTCTTACCATTTTTATTTCATGCATAGAAGTATGCATGATGGAAAAATTTTTATATCAAAAGTGTTACTTTTATCATATTGGATTTCATGCATAGAGGTATGCATAAAAGTTGATTAATTTATTATAAAAGTGTGACTTTTATCATAATTGAATTTCATGCATATAGGTATGCATAAAAGATATTCTTTTTATACTAAAGTGTGATTTTTCTCATAAATGGATTTTATGCTTAACTTAGATGCATAAGAGAAATTTTTTTATTCTAAAAGTGTAATTCCTACCAAATTGAATTTATGCATAAGAAGATGCATAAAAGATTGATTTTTTAATTTAAAAGTGTCATTCTCATCTAAATTGAATTTATGTATAGAAAAATGCATAAAAGATTAAAATTTAATTCAAAAGTGTCATTTTCATTAAAAATGAATTTATGCATAGGAAGATGCATAAAAGATTGATTTTTACTTTGAAAGTATTAATCTCCTTAAATAGAATTTATTCATAAATAAATGTGTAAAGAAATCTTATATCAAATGTAAGAATTCTCTTGTATTCTATAAATAGATAAGAGATGTGATAGGATGTGATAAGAGGTGTGATAAGATGCTTATGAAATAAGTTAGGAGGTGATAAGAGATGTGATAAGAGGTGTGATAAGAGGTGATAAGATGCTTATGAAATAAGTTAGGAGGTGATAAGATGAATTAAGATGTGTATGGGGGGATGAGGTAAGAAGTGTATGTGATAGGATAAGATGTATATGGGTTGTGATAAGGCGAGAATGGATGTGATGTAAAAGATTAGATGTGAAGGTATATGGGGTTATATAAATGGGAATGTGGAAATGGATGTATGTATGTGGATGTGTGGATGTGGAGATGGGAGTGTGGATGTATGAATGTGAAAATGGATATATGCATGAAGATATATATGCATAGATGTGAATGTGAATGTAGATGTGGATGTATAGATGTGAATGTGGAATGTGGATGTATAGATGTGGATGTATGGGAATGTGAATGTGGATGTATGTGAATGTGAATGTGGATGTGGATGTATGTATGTATGTGGATGTAGATGTGGATGTATGGATGTGTATGTATGAATGTGGATAAGGGATGTGGATGTATAAATGAGGATGTGAAAATGGAGGTAAGCATGTAGATGTGGATGTATGGATGTGAATGTGGAATGTGGATGTGGATGTATGTATGTATGTGGATGTAGATGTGGATGTATAGATGTGAATGGGAATGGGGATGTGGATGTATGTGAATGTGAATGTAGATGTGGATGTATAGATGTGAATGTGGAATGTGGATGTATAGATGTGGATGTATGGGAATGTGGATGTGGATGTATGTGAATGTGAATGTGGATGTGGATGTATGTATGTATGTGGATGTAGATGTGGATGTATGGATGTGTATGTATGTATGTGGATATGGGATGTGGATGTATAAATGAGGATGTGAAAATGGAGGTAAGCATGTAAATGTGGATGTATGGATGTGAATGTGGATGTGGATGTGGATGTATGGATGTGGATATGGATGTGTATGTATGAATGTGGATATGGGATGTGGATGTATAAATGAAGATGTGAAAATGGAGATAAGCATGTAGATGTGAATGTGGATATGGATGTGGATCATGGATTTTATATTCACGTGATCACAAAATTTTTCTTGTTAATAACATGTGTGAACATGTTATTAACATGTTCACATGTTAACATGTTCACAAAAAAGCCGGTGGCAAGCGACCTGGTAACCGGGGAAAATCCCGCCGGGCTTTTGATATACCCCGGCGGGCCCGCCGGGCTTATGCTTTACCCGGCGGGGCCCGCCGGGGTCGTCACATATCCCGGCGGGGTACATTTTTCTATATATATGGGCCCGGGGGGCCCTTTGGGATTTCATTGCTGACAGCACACAGGTAATAAAAACTTGTGTGTGTGTGTGTGTGTGTTTGTGTATGTGGGTGTGTTTGTGCGGGCAGCCGCCCACTGTCGCAATGCGCGGCAAGATGTGGGTGGTCCGCCACACGAGGGATGTGTGTGTGGGTGAGTTCGTGCGGGCAGCCGCCCATTGTCGCAATGCGCGGCAGGATTTGGGTGGCCCGCCACACGACTGGTGTGTGTGTGTAAGGCCATTCTTCGGAATGGTGCTTACCCTGGGGCACTTAGTCGGTAACGCGGCTAGTCTGTGTCCTATGGTAAGTATGGCACGCCGTAGCGGTACTAGTCGGTAACGCGGCAAGCATAGTATCGTTATGGCGATGTCACCTTCCCTTCCCTTCCTTTTGTCAAATGCGGACATATGGTCGGTAACGCGGCCAGTGTATGTTCGTATCCTATTGGTATTCCCATAGAATCGGGCGGCATTTTGTCGTTAACACGGCAAGTTGGTGTCGTCCGCTAGTGCATAAAATGTTTTTTGCATATTGCGGCATTTGATCGTTAACGCGGTCGAAAAAGTGTCGTAAATTTGCTTGTGTATTTCGGCATATGATCGTTAACGCGGTCGAATAAATGTCGTAAATTTGTTTGATTTGACTTGTATTGTTTTTATTGTGTTTGATCCATGCGATACTTGGTTGCTAACGCGGCATTAGTATTTCATGGATCAAAGTTTACATCATATTGTCTAACCGTTTTATTTTATAATATCGTGATTCGTAACTCGAAAAATATGAATCTCTCTCTTCTTACCCCCCCCTCTCTCATGATACACTTCACAACTCTTTCTCTATCTCTCTCATGATTCACTTCACAACACGATAGATGTGTAGATAATGATTTTTTTTCTCTCTTAAAATATACATACTTCTTAATAATTTCTTTTTTCTCCCTCTATTTACTTAAAAATTAAAACAATACATTATCTTTCTCTTTAGGAACTCCCAAAAACATTAAAAATGTGATTTAATGTTTCTTCTCTCTATCTGTCACAACTCTCTCTTCCTCTCCTCTCTCTCTCTCTCTCTCATGATACACTTCACAATTCTCTCTCTCTCTCTCGCAATGATACACTTCACAACTCTTTCTCTCTCTCTCTCATGATACACTTCACCAAATACTTTAGGTATGTAGATGAGGAGTGCTTTAGGATTACAAAACATTATTTTTCTCTCTTTAGGAACTCACAAAACTATAAAAAATATCATTTAATGTTTCCTCTCTCTATCTGTCACACCTCTCTCTCTTCCTCCCCCTCTCTCTCTCTCTCTCATTCGATAATGTATACACTTCGTAAGTAATAATGCGCTTGTTGCGGTTGTCTCACGTTCGATAATGTATTGCATGATGTTGAGTTCAGTAATGTTTGATATATTCTGTTTTTGTTTGTTCATTGATAAGTAATGATACACTTATTGCTGTTTTCTCACGTTTGATGATGTATTGGATGATATTGAGTTCATTAAAATTATTTGATATTCTGTTTTTGTATGAACATTGACGATATTGATATACTTGTTGCTGTTCTCTCACGTCTGCTTGATGTTTATTTCAGTAATGTTTGATATTTTGTTTTTTTATGTTTAGTGTTATTTGCTGGATTTACGAAGACGATCAACATGCTTACTCCCGAAGAGCGCAAAATTGTTCTGCGAGCAATTCGCGTTGAAGCGGTCATCACAGTATCACAATGTACTGATGATGTCGTCAAGAAGACCAACGAGTCTGAGATACTCATGCGAGATCTCATAGACCAAATATGGGAAAATGCACAGCGGCGGCTTCGAAGCGGAGGCAACGCTGAGCTGCTGGATAGACAGAAGATAGCAGATTTCAACCATCAGCACATAACACGAACCATTTTGGGGAGCATGCGAGTAGCGTGCAGTGATCTTCGAGATGCTGCCACGCCTGAAGCCAACATGCAACGTCTACAGTTATGGGACGTTGTATGGAGCGAGCAGAGGGCCAAGAGCAAGCGCATGAAGGCGTTGGATGCAGAGTCCCTCCCCAAAAGAGTTCGAATTGCCCAAGACGTCGCTGCAACGTCCAGTCAGGCAGATGCAAGTGGTACAGGTGTCATTAATCGTACCATCTACAATTCTATGTGCACACATCTTATTGGCATCCCGCACGAAGCTCTTCACGAAGGACGAACAATAGGCTCCGGTGTGTTTGGAACAGTAAAAGAGTATGCAATTAAAGGCATATCATTTTTACCGGAGCACATTACTTTTTGCGGAAAGCACTACAAAGGAGAAGGCAGCGCGAAGTTCGAGAGCTTCCAGGCAGAGCAGGGTATGCAAGTGCTACATCCATCGATTGTCCGATGCATTGCCTTTACAAAAGAGGCTCCTTGGATCACAATTTTCCCGTACTTTAATGGCGGCGCTCTTGGTGATACTCTACTGAAGGTTCCCTTCAGATTCAGTGAGTTCACCAGAGCCATTTTTCATTTGGATCGAGGATGGAGACAACCGCCGCCTGATAATATCCCTTTAGGTCATCTAGAACTTTCAAAAATAAAAGAGGTAGTAATAAACATGCCACATATTATGCATGCCCTGGTGGAAGGTGTAGCGGCAGCGCATATGGCAGGTATTGTACATACCGACCTACATCCTTTTAATGTAGTGTTGGATTATACAAAAGAGCTAAAGCCACGCATAGGTATTATCGATTGGGGATTGCTGCTGAGAGCGCCCAAAAAACGGGTGTCTCTCAATTTTGTTTATGAAGCAGACAAGAACCCCGAGAAGGTGGCACAGGCAGTCTCCCACGCAGACAGAGAGCGAAATAAACGGCCGTGGATAGCCCCAGAGCTTTATGATCCATTTTTGGCAGATGCATACACTCCTGCATCTGATGTTTTTGCCTTGGGATATTTATTACAAACTTTATATGACTTTTGGAAGAAAGTGCAAGAGTTGTGGATGGATAATAGTTCCCATGACAAAGTTACCATGGATACTATTATTCATAGAGTCAAAAATTGGATGTTTCTGCCTAATCGCGATGAGCGAAAGTCAATTTTGCAAGTGGTTGAATTTTTTAGGTCACTAAATACTGACCCTACGAGGGCACAACGTCCTCTTGTAGAGCTATCGGTGGCATTCACCCCAACTTCGTAATAATACAGTACCAAGGGATTAAGTTTCAGGAATTTGAGAATTTGATGTGTCCAAGGTTTCAAAATTTTGTTTCTCTTCAAAATTTATTGTGTCCAATGTTTCAAAATTTTGTTTCTCTCTTCATTGGGTCTTTGCAATATCTCTCTCCTCTTCTGGTGTTTAAGTTTATGTTTTCTCTTTAAAATTTGATGTGCGAGCATTGTTTGAAGTGTTTTTGGAGTCAAGTGGATATTTCTCATCGAGTCTTTGCAATACATATCTCCTCTCGTTGTGTTTGACTTCAAGATTTTGAGAGCAATGGTCAATTTATCTTGCGTTGATCTTTACTGTTCATTAAAATCCTGATGTCGTTTACGTTCATGCAGATATGGAGCAAGCGCAAGCGAACGAGCATCAGGAGTTAGCCAAGAAGGCATACGAGAGAATGAAGGCCCTTGCACATGGCCTGACAGCCCGCGAAGCTACAAGAACAGCGTGCAGATTATCGAAGTGGACAAATCCAACTTATGCCCAATGGAAAGACATAAACAAACGGGTAACCACAGAGATGATAAAGGCAATATGGCCATGTCCAGATGGCGAGATAAAGAAGGGAAGATGGAAGATTTCTCGTTGCACTAACAATGATATCAAAACTAATGCCGAGCGCATTTTCTTGGAGGTGTACGGCCGTCCTCTCCATAACGCCGACGCTCCACTGTATTTTGCTAAAATGCTATATGCTCACTTTGTACTGGAAACTCCAGTGGACTTCGCCTCCAGAGAGGCCACTGTCAACACCCACGACATACGTGAAGAGACAGTTACATTCACAAGAGAAGAACTTGCTCTTATGGTGGAGGGCGCCGGACTGGAGTTAAACCAGGTCAAAGAAAGCTTAGGGGCACAGCTAGCAGAGAAGGAGAAAGAAGCTGACCGATTAACTCAAGCGTCAACTCCTCCCCCGGCCAATAGAGGAATTCAAGAGCAGCTAACAAAGATCAGCCAAGACGTGCAGAGCATCTCTTCACGTATTGCTCCTGTGCGCCAAGGAAACCACATCTCTCATTTTTTGATACATCCTGATCTTGTGGGAGTTTCTGCTGAGGCTACAAGTTCCTCCACCCCCCAATGTCCTGTATGTTACAAAGTATTCGATGGGTGGAGCGGCCAGTATATACTACCATGTGGACACTACTACCACTTAATATGTTTAGTGAGACAAATGCAAAATACTTCCACATGTGCATTGTGCAGTGTCCCAATAAATCAAGGTATTTATACAGTGTTCGGCATGGCTAGCGAATATAAACCACCAGGACCTTTAGATGCAACTCCTAGTGCAATTCGCAATTTATTTCAAGATGAGAGCTAAGAAAAACAAATTCTACTTTTGTATTGATAATTTCTCCAAATATGATCATTTGTACAAGTACTTTTTATTAAATTAATAAAGTGACTTCTTCCTCTATGTCAGTATCTTGCTCCAAAATTCTTTCACCGTTTACTCTCTCGTCTGCTAAATTAAGCTCATCTAAGTCAATGTCTAAATTGTCTTCTATCTCAAGGGTGGTGCACAACGTACGTCCAACATCAAAGTTCTCGTCTACATCTTCACAATTGTACATCCATCTGGGCATATCTTCTTCATACTCTTCGCTTTCGATGTCTCGCAAGATCTTTTCATTGCAGTACATGTAAACAAGTTTATCTGCTCGATCCGCAAGAAGTCGATTGCGAATAGTACTATGAATATATTTATACATGCTCCAGTTTCTTTCTGAGCCTGAGTTTGAAGAGCACTGACTTAGAACCTTCATCGCAAGGTTGCGCAATAAAGCATAATGCTCACCACCATTCATCATCCACCACTTCCATGCAGGTTGCTCTTTAGCCATTTGTTGAACAAGGGAGTTGGAAAATAAACCCTCTTTCAACCGAAATGAGGTCATCTCCTTTATGCACTGTACACGATCATCATCATTATTATAGAAAGTGTTTACCACTTTATAAAAATCTTGCACCACCTCAACGTTGGACATCAAATCCATATTCCAATATTCAGGATCTAACATGTAAGCAGCACTGTGCAGTGGTGAATGCGCTCCAATCCATCTAGCATGAAAGTACTTCAACAGAACTTTTCTTTGTCTACTAGAGAACGGTACACGCCATTGCTTCTCCACCACTGAATGCTCTAATTTCTCAGGACACTCCAAACTCCGCTGGACAGTCCACCATTGCATCCATGCTTTTCCGAGATTAGGCGCTCTTTGATCAAGGCTTCGTACAGCATACATAACAGGCATCATTACATGGTATGCATCCATCACACTGTTCCACCAACTTCTTCTCGTAAGCGCTGCCTTCAAGACTTTGATTTTCTCTTTCACTTTTTCAAGTTGAGTGCTCTCCCAGTCATGAAATGCCATGCATGTAAATGTTTCACAAACTGCATCTTTATTTCTAAGAAGAGACTCAAAAGTGTAAAAGTGAGTGCAAAACCTAGTCTCCGCTGGAAGCTTTAACATAACTGACATGCGAGGTCGAAACATATCCAAAACTCTCTGTCTCTTGAGCATGAATTTCACAAGCTGGCGAGCAGTGTCGACGATTGAGGCAAACCATTTGGTATCATCAGATTTATACCAATCTTTTAATACAAGATTCAAACTATGAGTATTACAGCCTACCGGAAAAATATGTGGATATTGTCGCTGTAGGATTCTGGATGCATTTTTACAATTTTTTGCATTGTCCATGACGACTTGGACTACATTTTTGGCACCCACTTCCTCTATCACAGTGCTAATAACTTGAGCAATGTAAGCCCCAGTTTTGATTGAACCAGCTGAATCCACGGCACGGATGAAAGTCTCACCTCTAGGTGAAATAACCATTACATTAATTAATGGTTTTCTTTGCACATTAGACCATCCATCACTTACTATACTACATCCAGAAAGCTCTATATTGCTAAGAATTATTCTTTGTACACGTTCTTTTACCTGCGCATAACATTTCTCTAATAGATCATTTCGCATAGCATGGTACGTAGGCGGTGAAAACCCTGGTCCAAACTCACCAATTTTCTTCCATGCTCTCTTCCAATGCTCACTGTCCACCATCATCATAGCACTCCCAGAAAAGTAAATCGCTTCAGCAAGGACGAGTTGTGCATCATCGAGTCGACCTTGACGTAGGCTTTCTTGCAATGAAGTTTGACGCATGGGTATATTTCCTACGTCAAAGTTTTGCTTGCAAGAAGATGCACTGGGTAGATTACTTTCTGGCTGCATATTGCCGTTCGGGGTACAAGTAGGCGATGTAGCGGGAGTTTGATGATTAGAAGAACAGTGTTCTTGCTGCCTTGATACATTAACGGGAGGAGTGTCATGTTTTCTTGAATCTTTCTTTTGAATTTCTTCTCTTATGCGTTTGGCCACTATAGGTGCAGAGGGGTGGGTACATGACTTTTTCTTCGGTCCGCCTAAAAAGTGTTCTCTTAGTCGAGGCGCCCCACCTGATTTTACTGCATGGCATAGCTTACACTCCCAATCTATGAATCGATCACCAACGTTAATTGCATATTGCCACTCTATCTCAGGTGCCTTTTTTTTTCTGCTATTTGAAATTTGGACTCTATTGGAGGTACCACTGGATCCAACATTGTCCTCCATCTCAACAAATAGCCTATTCAACCAAGCATATAACAATGAATACACAAATGAAAAAACAACAAATCACTCACGTATAACAAAAACATACATCTGCAGACAAAGTACTTCGAAACTATCTTGACAAATACAAAAGATCATCACATAACACAAAACTATTTCAAACTATCTTGCAAGGTCTTACTACAAAACTACTTCGAAACTATCATGCACATTGCACCCCCAATGAAGGATGCCTTTTGTACCCAATTAAGGATACTTTACACAATCAAAGATCTATGCTTGCCCAATACTCTAGTATAGGACAATAGACCTTCTCTAACATTCACAAAAAAAATCAAAGATCTATGCTTGCCCAATACTCTAGTATAGGACAATAGACCCTTGTCTACTCTAAACTATATCAAGTATCAAGAACCAATACAAGCCCCTAAGCAGGACTCTTGGCTCCATCAAACCATTCATAAAGCAGAATGAGGTAGATTACGTACGTGGCTCAAATGCAAAGCTGAATGACTCCAAATTTGTCCCTAAATCTCCGCAAGTATTAGCTACGAACCACACCCTGCCCCCAGTTCAAAGAACTAAGGACGAGTGGCCCAATAGCCTTAGGAGTGCCTACAAGGAAAGACGACAGCCCCTAAAATAAGGACGTTCTTCCCAAGAGGACACTTCTAGCAACTCGAGAGCTCTACAAGTACTTTGAGGAGAGATATCACGCCCCCAAAACAAGGACTATCTTCCCAAAAGTTGTACGACGGGTGTCGGGCAGTGTTTATATACAGAATAATACCCCGCCGGTGTTTTTGTTTTTCCCGGCGGGCCCGCCGGGCTTTTCTCCTTTCCCGGCGGGCCCGCCGGGAAAACCTCATACCCCGGCGGGCCCGCCGGGAAAGGATAAAAGCCCGGAGGTGTTACTGGAATAGTGGGTTCCGGCAGGTCATTTCTCTGGTCATGTGAATATACAATGTGATCACAAGTTTTAATATGTTAACAATAGGTTTTGTTAACGTGATCACGAAATTGTGAAGACGTTAATGAAATCCCTGATGTGGATGTATGGATGTGGATATGGATGTGAATATATGATATGTGATGTGAAGGAATTTGAAGTGAAGAGATGGAAAATGAGGTGATTGGATGAGTACACATATAAATGGAATGTGGAATAAGTAATGTGGATTAATGAGGAACAATGTGGAAAAATGAGAGTTAATATAGAAACTGTATTTGTAAACTGTTTGTAAATGCTGTTTGTAAATGCTGTATTTGTAAACTGTATTTGTAAACTGTTTTATGTCAAGAATGCTAGGGAAGCATTTTGACCGTCTTGTGATTAAGGTCGTGGAGACCTAACTGATAAAGTTGCAACTGCTGACGGAGAGTCAATGGAGGACGTCTCGCGTAGCAAGGTCGACCGAGGTCTTGACCAGCCTCGGTTCGATTAAAATGGTGAGCTTCCGGTACGGTGGATGAGGGACCAAGGAAGCGGCCTATGAGTGAAGCGCTAGGTCACCTGCGAAGGATCCTAGAGGGTGCTGACCATACGGTGCTCGGGCTCTGGGTCGCCTAGGATACCCACGCGTGCGTCGAGGAAGATATTGGAACAAGGAGTAAGAGTTGTTTTGTGAAACCGGGCATGGATCTGGTTGACTGACCTTGCTGGTCCTCAACGGATGAGTCCATGGCTCTTTTATATGGATCTGTTGGTTGATCTTGCTGATCTTCAACGAGAGTCCATCTTGATAAATGATTATATTGCCGAGTATTATGGGCTAGGAACTATGGAAACGGCCTCTGTGTGGACAGGTGGTGAGCGTTCTAGTTGCCAATGATGCCATAGATACTCTGATGAAGGAATGATGGGAAATTATGAATCAACCGGATAAATTGGAAGATTGTGATCAGTGGTACTATGGTTTCATTAAAGGATTGTTTTATAGTTAGCTGATGCTAAGAAAAAGGCAATTTCATATTGGGTGTGTAAGTGGTGTGGCTAGTTTTATGTTTGCATGAACTTCCGGCTAGGGGGCCTTGGAACTCTTTTCCTTGGTACCCGGGACAAAACCTAACCAAATTCCAAATTGGATCCCATCACTACAGTGGTTGGGCGGTTGGCTAACCCATGGGATCGGATGGGGTTAGGCTGGACTGATGGATCCGTAAATCGAGACTCAATTTCTGTTATTACGATAGATAAAGTAAATCCCGGATAGTAATTGTTCTATGGATAGGAATCAACGGCTGTGCCTCCTTGGTGGGGAAAAAAGCGTTGATCCCAATGATCCAAGTGCAAGTTTCTTCCTTGATTTGACCAAGTACCGTTAAAGGTGCAGTCAGATCAGATGATCCGTAATGATCTTGACTACGTTAGAGTAAAGAGTTATCCTGGTGGAATTGCCCATGCTTTCCGGGTAAAGGAAGTTTTTCCGGTTTCGGTTTTGGACAAACCGACGGATTAGTCTCTTGTCCGGATATCCGTGGGCGAGGCCCCGAGTGTGAGACCCCTACCCACACATGATGTGTTACTTCCGCTGCCAGTATCCTGAATCCGTTGCTCGGTGGGAACAGGGGAATCTCACAGTTGGTATCAGAGCATTTGGTTAATAAAGATCAACTGAGAAGACAAATATGTCAAAAATTTATCAAGAAACACAAAAAGGTTGTAATTGTGTGATATAATTCATACAATTTGATATTCAAATTGAAATTCGTAATTTGGTAATTGGGTCTTCGGATGGAAGTACGCAATTATATAGAATCCTTGACTTGCTTGAGGCCTAGACATGATGGTATTTACCTTATAATTCCAAGGGCCGTGACTATCCGTATATACCGAGAGTATAACTGCAGCTCTTTACTGACAGTATATACGAGTAAATCTAAGACTTGAAATTATAAGCGTTAATGCTATCCAGATGATGAATTTGAATGTGGTTGATATGATTTTTAATTCTGTTTGGGAACTGATGAATTGATTGGGATTCTGATTGAAAAATGATGATTTTTGAAATTTAGTTGAAATATAATAACTTGAGCAAAACCGCAATGAGGATGAATGGGACGAGTCCCTGTAATGATAAATGATGATAATGATTTCAACAAATCACTATGAGATTAGTGGGTTGTGCTGTCAGATTGCTGCTATTAATACTTGACCGGTAGATCAAGTTAAGGGATGTCAAATTGAGAACTTGCTTGACTGAAGTTCCGTGGAGGAATGTTCCAAAGGAAATTTTTCGGTCTAATGGACTATTATCATGTTAAATGAATTGTTATTTAATGATGAGTTCTATATAAGGGATATTTATCCCAGTGTTCTGTTGGGTTGACCAGAATATAAGCAACCCCCAGAATAAAAATTGGATCTTAAGAAAAAGAGTTGTCCTCTACCTTGTGAGATGAGGACATCTCGCACTTTTTTAAGTGGGGTAGAATGTAAAATTTCTCCCCAGTTATTGAAGTATTCAAAAATAAGAATCTCCCTTCTGATCTTATAACTATTCTCTCTCTAATATATAAATTTTGACAGAATCATGAGACGAGGAAACCGTAGCCGTCAGCAACAGCCAGACCCTATCCTTGAAGATAACGAACTTGACCCTGATGTTCGCAAGGCTCTTCATAGGACTCAGCCAGGACCCTTCAAAGGAGAAGGGGAGAACCTGGGTGAGACTGTGGAGAAATGGGTGGAAGCCATGGAAGAGTATTTTGACGTCACAGGTTATAATGAGCTGAGCAAAATGGCTCTTGGCCGGTTGAAAATAGTGGAAACAGCCAGGGTAGCATGGAGGAACCACTGTGACACCAACCGTCTGAATAGAAATACTCAATCTTGGAATGACCTAAAAACCTATTTAAGAAAGAGATTTTGTCCCCCTGGATTTTTGGAAACCAAAATGAACGAATTTTTAGAACTAAAGCAGGAGAACAAAACCATTGAAGAATATCACCAGGCCTTTGCTCTTCTACTCAAATACTCACCACCTCTAGACGAAGAACAGCTCATGGCCAGGTTCATTCGGGGAATGAACGAACCCTTAGACACATTGGTCAAAAATGCCAAACCAGTGTCCATGGCTGAAGCAGTAAAAATGGCAAAGGATTTTGCCAAGGCCTTTGTAGTAAAGGTCCCGCCAAAGCCTGCACCCTCTAACTTTAAAAGATTCCAAGCCCAGGAAGGTACTTCAAACTTTCCACCTCCAAAGAGGCAGCAGGGACCAATTCAGAATCAAGATGCAGGAAGATTCCAAAGTGAAGGAAGATCCTTCCCCCAGAATACTTTCTCAGGAGGACCATCTATTTTAAGGATGCAGAACAATGAGACCAGAAGTGAGAACCGGTGTTTTGGATGCCAAGGTTTTGGTCATCAGTTAAAAGACTGCCCAACTCCTGCCATGTCAAGGGGACAGGGAAGTCTAGGACCCCGAATTCAGAGACCAATTCCTTCATACCAGTCTAATCAGGGTCCGTCTCGCCCAAGCCAGGATAACCCCAGAAGAACTCCAAATCAACCATCTGCCTCTACCCAGAGTAACCTCAGAACTCCTTTCCAGAATAGGGGCAACCAAAGAGAAAGAATTCCACCTCAGACTGCAGCAGCCAGAGCAGTCACAATTGCAGAAGAAGTAGAAGAGGAAAGAAGGGCAGATCCTTACTGCAATTGAAAAAAAAAAAAAAACCCAAGGCTTAACCGACAATTCTCAAGTCATCCATAAGCCAGCAGAATACCAGGGAAAAATCGACCGTCCACTTCCAAGGCGTAACGTTGAATGTGATTGAAGAAGAAAAAGATGATGAAAGAGAGCATACTCCACCTGCGAGATGAGGACATCTCGCGTTTTTTAAGTGGGGTAGAATGTAAGATTCCTCTCCCAACCCCTTTTTGATGTCTAGTATATTCCCCTGTAATCAATTCCTTTTCTGAAATATAAGAGATCTTGTTTGTGACTGTTTTAACCTAGAGAGAGAAAATATTCTAGAGAGAGAATATTTAGATTGTGAATATTTTTGGATAGAAAAATATCTCTTATAATTCAGATGAGTTCCCCTGAAACAGAAATTTAAAAAGAATTTTCCAATGTGCAATTGGAATTAATTGGAAATAGGTATAAAGAACCTTAGCCTAAGGGTCTAGATTTTCAGAAATCTTTAGACTATGGTCCAATTAAGGTTTCTATGGGCCAATAGCATCAATCCATGTGTAGGGAGGAGATAAATCCAAATTGTAAAAAGAAAATACCCAAAAATGAGTAAATGCTCACATAAGATGAAGAGTTGAAAATGTACAAGGTTTATTAGTAAAAAATTATGAGCAATATTAAAAGTATGACATATGTAAGGAAGAGGAGTTCTTTAAAGGAGGTGCATATTTCACATAAGATGAAGAGTTGAAAATGTACAAGGTTTATTAGAAAAAAATTATGAGCAATATTAAAAGTATGACATATGTAAGGAAGGGGAGTTCTTTAAAGGAGGTGCATATTTCACATAAGATGAAGAGTTGAAAATGTACAAGGTTTATTAGTAAAAAACTATGAGCAATATTAAAAATATGACATATGTAAGGAAGGGGAGTTCTTTAAAGGAGGTGCATATTTCACATGCTTGAATGAGTTTTAAACTCATAAAAATTGAGATATTTCATCTCTCCTCTCTCCTCATTTAAGTCTAGTTCCAAAAAGTTAGCTTAACTGACCTAAAAATGGTCAAATATTGACCAAACTGATTTAGAAAATTCTAGAATCAGTTTGTTTGGTTAGGAGCTCAATTTTTCCTATAAATAGAAGCCTCCCCCTTGTTGAAAAATACATAGTGTTTATGCATCGTTACTCTACTCCACCTAAGCCAAGAACTGTGAATTCATTTAATAATTCACTAGTTTTTGGAGCTTCCCTCTTTCTTCAATCCCCATTAGTGGCTCCATCAACATACTTAACCAATTGATTGGTTGGGGGCCTCTACCGTGAACAAAGAATCAAGCAAGTTGTAAGGTAATTAGTGAATATTGATCTTTCTATAATTTCTCAATGTTTCTCTCTTCTCAACCCCTCTCAAGCTTGAGAAGTTTAATTGGTATGGTTTTTTTTAAAATGCTATTGAAGTTTGAATAGTAGTGAAGAGTTACATAATTTAATAAATGCTATTGAAGTTAATTTTCATTTATGTTTAAATTCTAATGATTCTTATGTAAATTCTCTCTCTCACTCAAGAAATGGTTATAATCATGACCCGTTCTCAATCCAAATCAAGCTTTCATAAAGCTTTTCCTTAACCCAAGATTAAGCTATGCTTGAGGCCAAATTAATGGCTTTTTTCTATGCTTTTAGTTTATGTATATTGATGATTCAATCCATTATGGATTAATAATCCAATTAGAGATCATTTTAATTATTTCCTTAATGATAAGTATTATACCTTAGAAAAATTGAGATTTATCAGTCATAGCAGCGGAGCTATGGCAAAATTTTTATAAAAATTATGCATAAAATAATCTCATTCAAAGCATAAAAAGAGGACTTCCTACCATATTCTAGGAATTATCATCCTAGATTAATTGAAAGAATTTCATTACAATCATGGAGAAATTGAATTTTAATATTAGGCATAATGGATAAATTTTTATATCAAAAGTGTTATTTTTACCATTTTTATTTCATGCATAGAAGTATGCATAATGGATAAATTTTTATATCAAAAGTGTTATTCTTACCATTTTTATTTCATGCATAGAAGTATGCATGATGGAAAAATTTTTATATCAAAAGTGTTACTTTTATCATATTGGATTTCATGCATAGAGGTATGCATAAAAGTTGATTAATTTATTATAAAAGTGTGACTTTTATCATAATTGAATTTCATGCATATAGGTATGCATAAAAGATATTCTTTTTATACTAAAGTGTGATTTTTCTCATAAATGGATTTTATGCTTAACTTAGATGCATAAGAGAAATTTTTTTATTCTAAAAGTGTAATTCCTACCAAATTGAATTTATGCATAAGAAGATGCATAAAAGATTGATTTTTTAATTTAAAAGTGTCATTCTCATCTAAATTGAATTTATGTATAGAAAAATGCATAAAAGATTAAAATTTAATTCAAAAGTGTCATTTTCATTAAAAATGAATTTATGCATAGGAAGATGCATAAAAGATTGATTTTTACTTTGAAAGTATTAATCTCCTTAAATAGAATTTATTCATAAATAAATGTGTAAAGAAATCTTATATCAAATGTAAGAATTCTCTTGTATTCTATAAATAGATAAGAGATGTGATAGGATGTGATAAGAGGTGTGATAAGATGCTTATGAAATAAGTTAGGAGGTGATAAGAGATGTGATAAGAGGTGTGATAAGAGGTGATAAGATGCTTATGAAATAAGTTAGGAGGTGATAAGATGAATTAAGATGTGTATGGGGGGATGAGGTAAGAAGTGTATGTGATAGGATAAGATGTATATGGGTTGTGATAAGGCGAGAATGGATGTGATGTAAAAGATTAGATGTGAAGGTATATGGGGTTATATAAATGGGAATGTGGAAATGGATGTATGTATGTGGATGTGTGGATGTGGAGATGGGAGTGTGGATGTATGAACGTGAAAATGGATATATGCATGAAGATATATATGCATAGATGTGAATGTGAATGTAGATGTGGATGTATAGATGTGAATGTGGAATGTGGATGTATAGATGTGGATGTATGGGAATGTGAATGTGGATGTATGTGAATGTGAATGTGGATGTGGATGTATGTATGTATGTGGATGTAGATGTGGATGTATGGATGTGTATGTATGAATGTGGATATGGGATGTGGATGTATAAATGAGGATGTGAAAATGGAGGTAAGCATGTAGATGTGGATGTATGGATGTGAATGTGGAATGTGGATGTGGATGTATGTATGTATGTGGATGTAGATGTGGATGTATAGATGTGAATGGGAATGGGGATGTGGATGTATGTGAATGTGAATGTAGATGTGGATGTATAGATGTGAATGTGGAATGTGGATGTATAGATGTGGATGTATGGGAATGTGGATGTGGATGTATGTGAATGTGAATGTGGATGTGGATGTAGATGTGGATGTATGGATGTGTATGTATGTATGTGGATATGGGATGTGGATGTATAAATGAGGATGTGAAAATGGAGGTAAGCATGTAAATGTGGATGTATGGATGTGAATGTGGATGTGGATGTCGATGTATGGATGTGGATATGGATGTGTATGTATGAATGTGGATATGGGATGTGGATGTATAAATGAAGATGTGAAAATGGAGATAAGCATGTAGATGTGGATGTATGGATGTGAATGTGGATATGGATGTGGATGTATGGATGTGGATATGGATGTGAATATATGATATGTGATGTGAAGGAATTTGAAGTGAAGAGATGGAAAATGAGGTGATTGGATGAGTACACATATAAATGGAATGTGGAATAAGTAATGTGGATTAATGAGGAACAATGTGGAAAAATGAGAGTTAATATAGAAACTGTATTTGTAAACTGTTTGTAAATGCTGTTTGTAAATGGCTGTTTTATGTCAAGAATGCTGGGGAAGCATTTTGACCGTCTTGTGATTAAGGTCGTGGAGACCTAACTGATAAAGTTGCAACTGCTGACGGAGAGTCAATGGAGGACGTCTCGCGTAGCAAGGTCGACCGAGGTCTTGACCAGCCTCGGTTCGATTAAAATGGTGAGCTTCCGGTACGGTGGATGAGGGACCAAGGAAGCGGCCTATGAGTGAAGCGCTAGGTCACCTGCGAAGGATCCTAGAGGGTGCTGACCATACGGTGCTCGGGCTCTGGGTCGCCTAGGATACCCACGCGTGCATCGAGGAAGATATTGGAACAAGGAGTAAGAGTTGTTTTGTGAAACCGGGCATGGATCTGGTTGACTGACCTTGCTGGTCCTCAACGGATGAGTCCATGGCTCTTTTATATGGATCTGTTGGTTGATCTTGCTGATCTTCAACGAGAGTCCATCTTGATAAATGATTATATTGCCGAGTATTATGGGCTAGGAACTATGGAAACGGCCTCTGTGTGGACAGGTGGTGAGCGTTCTAGTTGCCAATGATGCCATAGATACTCTGATGAAGGAATGATGGGAAATTATGAATCAACCGGATAAATTGGAAGATTGTGATCAGTGGTACTATGGTTTCATTAAAGGATTGTTTTATAGTTAGCTGATGCTAAGAAAAAGGCAATTTCATATTGGGTGTGTAAGTGGTGTGGCTAGTTTTATGTTTGCATGAACTTCCGGCTAGGGGGCCTTGGAACTCTTTTCCTTGGTACCCGGGACAAAACCTAACCAAATTCCAAATTGGATCCCATCACTACAGTGGTTGGGCGGTTGGCTAACCCATGGGATCGGATGGGGTTAGGCTGGACTGATGGATCCGTAAATCGAGACTCAATTTCTGTTATTACGATAGATAAAGTAAATCCCGGATAGTAATTGTTCTATGGATAGGAATCAACGGCTGTGCCTCCTTGGTGGGGAAAAAAGCGTTGATCCCAATGATCCAAGTGCAAGTTTCTTCCTTGATTTGACCAAGTACCGTTAAAGGTGCAGTCAGATCAGTTGATCCGTAATGATCTTGACTACGTTAGAGTAAAGAGTTATCCTGGTGGAATTGCCCATGCTTTCCGGGTAAAGGAAGTTTTTCCGGTTTCGGTTTTGGACAAACCGACGGATTAGTCTCTTGTCCGGATATCCGTGGGCGAGGCCCCGAGTGTGAGACCCCTACCCGCACATGATGTGTTACTTCCGCTGCCAGTATCCTGAATCCGTTGCTCGGTGGGAACAGGGGGATCTCACAGTGGATGGGAATGTGGATGTATAGATGTGAATGGGAATGTGGATGTGGATGTATATGAATGTGGATGTATAGATGTGAATGGGAATGTGGATGTGGATGTATGTGAATGTGGATGTAGATGTGGATGTATAGATGAGAATGGGAATGTGGATGTGGATGTAGATGTGGATGTATAGATGTGAATGGGAATGTGGATGTGGATGTATATGAATGTGGATGTATAGATGTGAATGGGAATGTGGATGTGGATGTATGTGAATGTGGATGTAGATGTGGATGTAAAGATGTGAATGGGAATGTGGATGTGGATGTATGTGAATGTGGATGTAGATGTGAATGGGAATGTGGATGTAGATGTGGATGTATAGATGTGAATGGGAATGTGGATGTGGATGTATGTATGTATGTGGATGTAGATGTGGATGTATAGATGTGAATGGAAATGTGGATGTGGATGTATATGAATATGGATGTAGATGTGGATGTATAGATGTGAATGGGAATGTGGATGTGGATGTAGATATGGATATGGAATGTGAATGTGGATGTATGTATGTATGTGGATGTAGATGTGGATGTATAGATATGAATGGGAATGTGGATGTGGATGTATGTGTGTGGATGTGGATGTATGTGTGTGGATGAGGATGTATGAATGAGGACGTGATAGTGGAGGTATACATGTGGATGTGGATGTATGGATGTGAAAATGGATGTGTATGTATGAATGTGGATATGAGATGTGGATGTATAAATGAGGATGTGAAAATGGAGGTAAACATGTAGATGTAGATGTATGGATGTGGATGTGGATGTGGATGTGGATGTGGAGATGGATGTGGATATGGATGTGTATGTATGAATGTGGATATGGGATGTGGATGTATAAATGAGGATGTAAAAATGGATGTATGCATGTAGATGTGGATGTAGGGGTGTGAATGTGAATGTGTCTGTGAATTAATGTGTCGCCGATATGAGGAAATGGATGAGAATGAGTACACATTAAATGGAATGTGGAATAAGTAATGTGGACTAAGGAGGGATAATGTGGAAAGACGAGAGTTTGATTTAGAAACTGTATTTTGTGACTGTTTGTAAATGACTGTTTTATGTCATGAATGCTGGGGAAGCATTTTGACCGTCTTGTGGATTAAGGTCATGAAGACCTAACTGTTAAAGTTGCAACTGCTGACGGAGAGTCAATGGAGGACGTCTCGCGTAGCAAGGTCGACCGAGGTCTTGACCAGCCTCGGTTCGATTTAAATGGTGAGCTTCCGGTACGGTGGATGAGGGACCAAGGAAGCGGCCTATGAGTGAAGCGCTAGGTCACCTGCGAAGGATCCTAGAGGGTGCTGACCATACGGTGCTCGGGCTCTGGGTCGCCGAAGATACCCACACGTGCGTCGTGGAAGATATTGGAACAAGGAGTAAGAGTTGTTTTGTGAAACCGGGCATGGAGCTGGTTGATTGACCTTGCTGGTCTTCAATGGATGAGTCCATGACTCTTTATATGGATCTGTTGGTTGATCTTGCTGATCTTCAACGAGAGTCCATCTTGATTTTTATAAGTGATTATATTGCCGAGTATTATGGGCTAGGAACTATTGAAAAGGCCCCTGTGTGGACAGGTGGTGAGCGTTCTAGTTGCCAATGATGCCATAGATACTCTGATGATGGGAAATTATGAATCAACCGGATAAATTGGAAGATTATGATCAGTGGTACTATGGTTTCATTAAAGGATTGTTTTAAAGTTAGCTGATGCTAAGAAAAAGGTAATTTCATATTGGGTGTGTAAGTGGTGTGGCTAGTTTTATGTTTGCATGAACTTCCGGCTAGGGGGCCTTGGAACTCTTTTCCTTGGTACCCGGGACAAAACCTAACCAAATTCCAAATTGGATCCCATCACTACAGTGGTTGGGCGGTTGGCTAACCCATGGGATCGGATGGGGTTAGGCTGGACTGATGGATCCGTAAATCGAGATTTAATTTCTATTATTACGATAGATGAAGTAAATCCCGGATAGAAATTGTTCTATGGATAGGAATCAACGGCTGTGCCTCTTGATGGGGAAAAAAGCGTTGATCCCAATGATCCAAGTGCAAGTTCTTCCTTGATTTGACCAAGTACCGTTAAAGGTGCAGTCAGATCAGTTTGATCAGAAATGATCTTGACTACGTTAGAGTAAAGAGTTATCCTGGTGGAATCGCCCGTGCTTTCCGGGTAAAGGAAGTTTTTCCGGTTTCGGTTTTGGTCAAACCGACGGATTAGTCTCTTGTCCGGATATCCGTGGGCGAGGCCCCGAGTGTGGGACCCCTGTCCCGCGCGAGAAGTGCTACTTCCGCTGCTAGTACCCCGAATCCGTTGCTCGGTGGGAATAGGGATCTCACAGACAATAGCACGATGGGCTCGAATCTAGATTGAGAGTCTGGCCCTACACAACAACGGGTCCAGGAGCAAGGTAGCCTTGTCATTTCACCATGAAACTTGTAACATTTACCTTGGTTAATTAACTGAGGCAGCTAGACCACCACACACTCGTGCACACCCCCTCCCAAAATACATACAAATCCAAAAAATTCAAACGCCCATTCACTCCCTCGGCAAATAATAATAGTAAGATGTGGACTGTAATAACACATCTCCATGAAAGGATGAGGAAGTATGCTTACATTTCTTTTGCTACTACCATTTGGTTGACACAATCGCGCACACAGCTTAGGTATGAGGATAGTGTTAAATTTGTAGCAATGTGATGAGCTATGGTGGATCAAATGCAAGAATCAACATGTGATTAAGATGAAATTAGTGAACAATTAATCTAATACGATAATGTAGGCATGGGTACTCAAAAGTCAGTTTCATAGACAAACTTGGCAGTAGATCATCTCTTATCAGCATTCTATATAGCTTTGGCCTCAACGGACCCATACTTCCAATGCCAACTCCAAAGCTTAAGCAAGAATGGAGAGTAGTGGCTTCCCCCTTGACTCATGTGCCGACACCATCTTGAAAAAAGTCGGTAGAGCCTTTGGACTCCAAGCAACAAGAGGAAATACCTTGCCCATATCCATCCCTATTTTCATTAAAGAAGTGCCACCCATGGTGCCAAACCCTAAAGACAATTGTGCACACACTTCCGTGGCACTACCGAGCAACCCCATGGCTTGAAAAGATCACTATGACCCCACAACAATTGTGTGTGCCACACCACAACCCCAACTCGTAAGCTCTATAGAACTAGAAAGACAACGCTCAATCAAGCGTGCCAACAAAGACGACCATGGCGGCAAATGGCCATTGCCAATTGCGCATACGGTAAATATGTAATGTGGCCCTTCCCCAAGTGTACAGTTACTACCTTCACTGAAAATTAGAAAAACACAAAAAAAACTAAAAACATATTGAGAATCATTAAAAAAACAACTAAAAACATGCACATGCGGTGTCACACGCACATGGTTCACACACACACACATTCACACATTTTCTCGAACGTACATGTACATGGTGTCACACGCACATGGTCACTTGCTCGTGTGTGTACCACCCATATTTACACTTACACATGCCTACCCCACATCGACTTGCACCTTGCACATCGTGCACATGGACCTATGTGCATGCACGTGTGTACACACCATTCGCACATGCACCTCACGTACACACTTGCGCATACCCATTCCATCTCGTGCATGCATAACGTGCATCCACGTACATGCATCTATGCATACCCAATGCCACATCCCCTGTCAACAACAAAATAAACCCTACTCCCGTCAAATTCATGTGCTAAAATTTATGTTTTTAACTCATTTTACCACATAAAATCTTAGCGTAGGTGTAACAACCTAGGTAGAAGACAACACTATAATTATCAGGTCAACATTGGTGTAGAGTAGCGAGATATTCAATCTAAATCTGTATTTTGGATTTGTATTGTGAGGGGAGGCAAGGGTCTCCCAATCTATGGGGTTTCTATATGCAAACGTGTATTTGTAAAAGTGATTTGTGAAAGGGAGAAGGTGGTGTGGTAGCATGAATGGGTCACATGGGCTAGACATACGTTGTGTGCTAGTCACGTGAATTACATAGATTTTGCATGGTTTGAGTGGTCTCACATGCTTTGTATGGTGTACGCATGGGTTGTGTGATGGGAATCGTGTGTATAAAATGAATGCTCAAGTGTTGGGGCCATGTGGTCATCTTTATGTCTATGTGTGATTGCCTTGGCATTCTCTTCTGCTTTCACATGTTTCAATTATGGTTGCAGGCGCTCGCCTTAGTTGGTGTGCCTTGTATTTATTCTAACTTTGTTGTTTTGCTCCACCAGCTTCTTCATGCTGGTGTTTCTCTTGCTACCTTTGTTTGTGCTCTTTGATGGCTTTATCTTTTTTTCCCATTGTCAGTCTTCTTTTATCTTGTGTGCTTATTCTTGGGCATTGTGGTGTTCTTGCATTCTTTATCTTTTCTTATTATTTTTATAAACCCCACTCTCTCATAAATTGGTTGCACTTTCTCTCTATAGCCCCCCTCGAAGGTCCATGGATTCTAGATAAAGTGTCCCCATGAGGGTGTGGATGATACCATTCCAATCTAGATGAAGTGGCCATGAGGGTGTGGATGATATCACTCCAAATCTTGCAACTGTGACTCATAAAGAAAAGTGCCCTCAATGGCCTCAGTGCATCTAGCATTCCAAATGTGCTAAATTTGCAATACTAGCAATAGTCTCCCATGCACTATCTAAGCTTTGTACTAGGGGGAGGTATCCTATATCTCTTGTATATATGTCTTGAAGGTGGCATTGCCAAGCAATTCCCTGACTGATCATAATGAGATCCCTATCTGTTGAAATATGCAAGTGAATGGGTGTGTGTGGGAACAAGCCCTTAGCAACAGATTGTAAAAGGAAACCTGTAATTGAGTGGGTAGCAGTGAAAAGGTGAGAGGTATCTACTAATTAGAGAATCAAGGGTAGCATGAATGAACGTAGGGGTGTGGAAAGATTCTAGGAAAAGATGCCCCCGAGATGTAGGGGAGGTGGCACAAATCAAAGGAGAAATCAGTAGGATTAGATGCTTGGCACCTTGTGGATGTACAACCTATAAATTGAGGTATTGGCCTAATGAGCAATTGCTGATTTTTGAGTACCCATGCCTACATTATCATATTAGATTAATTGTTTACTAATTTCATCTTAATCACATGTTGATTCTTGCATTTGATCCACCATAGCTCATCACGTTGTTTCAAATTTAACACTATCCTCATACCTAAGCTGTGTGCCCGATTGTGTTAGCCAAATGGTAGTAGCAAAAGAAATGTAAGCATACTTCCTCATCCTTTCATGGAGATGTGTTATTACAGTCCACATCTTATTATTATTATTTGCCGAGGGGGTGAATGGGTGTTTGAATTTTTTGGATTTGTGTGTATTTTGGGAGGGGGTGTGCATGAGTGTGTGGTGGTCTAGCTGCCTCAGTTAATTAACCAAGGTAGTAAATGTTACGAGTTTCATGGTGATATGACAAGGCTACCTTGCTCCTAGACCCGTTGTTGTGTAGGGCCAGACTCTCAATCTGGATTCGAGCCCATCGTGCTGCTGTCAAACTATGTCGAGAGTCCTTGGCTTTGAACCCTAGTTGATAGCATAGGTGCAAGTCATGTGTATAGGTGTGTGTGCTTTGTGATTGTGCACGTGTAGGGGTGTGTGTCTACTAGGGGGTTTATTTTTTTTTGGATTTGCGTGTGTTGAGGGTGGTGGTATGCATGGGTGTTTTATAGGTGTGCTCATGTAGGTGTTTGTACTTTGTGATTGTGCACATGCATATGCATGTGTGTGTGTTTTGTGATTGTATGGTACAGGGGTTGTGTGAGCATTATGTGCACATGAAACTATGGACTTTGTGTGGAGGGTGTGTATGTGCAGATACAGGGGTGCACGTGGAGGTGCTTTAGATTATGCACGGATGTGTTGTGTGCGTGCGCGAGTGAGTGTTTGTATTATAATTGTGTACATGTGCGTGCTTGTCTATGTGTGTGTGTGTATGTGTTAATATGCATGTGTGTGTGCTTAGGGATTGTGTACATGCACGTACAGGTGTGTGCTTGTACGTAAATGAGAGTTTTTTTGGGGTTTCTTTTTAAAGATTCTTTTATAATTCTTAGGTATGTGTGTATGTAAAGTTGATAGGGTATACCACGTAACATATACATACAATGGGGGGTCAAGATTTTTAGCAAAGGTAGAAAATTGCTTGCCCATCCATGACTAAAGCTTAGACGCCACTGCCCCACCGACTTTGCTTGTGCGCCTGATTGAACTTTGCCCTTCCAACAATTAGCGGGTTGATGTTGCAACGTAGTGCATGTGAATGTTATGGGAACATGGTGATCCCTTTGTTGTTCCTTCAAACTATGTCACAAAGTCAAGGGAGTGTATGTACAACTCTCTTAGGGTTTTTGCACCACGAGTGGCTCTTCTCTGATTTGAAATGATAGGGGTATGGGCACTGCACACGGGCTCTTCCGACCACTTTGTTGTTGGTGGTACACTCTTGCTTAAACTTTGGGGGTGGCATTGAATGGCTTTGGTTCTCTTCTTGATCCTGGATTTGATAATTAATGGGGTGTTTGTCGAGGCATAAGGCACTAGTTTCTTCGACCTTGGAACCTAAATGTAGGGTTTTCTTTATAGAATCCTTGAGCTTCCAGTAGCTTTGTTGGAATCAACCTACGTGTTACTTACTACTAGCGTGACATTTGGTGTTGGGATGATCATTGCTTGACTCTCTTTGGCTTAGGATGTTGTGGTGCAGACGATGAGGTTTTTGGGACATAGAAGGTTTTCCCTTTGAAAAAGCCTTGAGCCTCTTACACTTTGAGTGGGGTGTTGAGTCTAGGGTAAAAGACCCTTACTTATTAAGGCTCCGAATTCGGTAGACCAAATGGTGGCTACTAGGTCTTTGCTTTGGCATCATACTTATCTTGGCTAGCCAGGGTACTCTTAGGTACCCACCACTCCTTCTCGATGACCTCCCTGAAGGGTCATTTTGGGGGGTGGATTTCATCTTTGTCGGTAAGGTTTAGGATTTCCATAATGATTAGAAGGGGTGGACGATGTGTTAAGGTAAGAGGAGTATTATGACTTTGAGGATTGGATTCACATTTTTGCAACAACCATGGATACTCATCCCCATTGAAGCTTGGGACAAGGTTTGCATGATTAGATGGTGTCGAAATCACATCCATGTTCGTGCATGATGCATTCGAAATGGAACCAATGGCAAAATTGACTCACCTTGAGTTAAAGTTTCCCCAAAAAGACTTCACATGAACCAGTGCTCTAATACCATGGGAAGGATGTGTGGGAGAGGGTTAGCTTGAACTCTTTCTTGCAAGCAAACACAAATGCAGAAGAATAGACAATCACACAAGAGAGATAGATGACTGAATTTTCTTCTATTCTCTTCTCTTCGCTATAACCATATATAAAGAGATAAGAGTACATACTATAAGAAAAAGTACTATCCTATTATAACTTACAAAGGTCAATCCACAGTGTAAACCTGATTATATGAGCTGGTGCTATAACTATACTATAACTCTAGTACACCAAAGCGGCTGCACAACCTATAAACCACTGGCGACATATTCCCCATAATCTCATCCCCCACCCAGCCAGTGGCGTAAATGTGGAAGCTATCACCTAGGCTGGTCATCAATGTTCGCAGCACTAGTTGAGCTCGATCTAGCTGCATGGCCCGCCTTACTTGACATTGGGCCTAGCCACAACATGTTGTCTTGGCAAACATAGACCTCATTAGGTCACCCACCTCTCGCACCACCTGCGTGAATTTTATGTAACTGTCGATTGTTTTGAAGCTGAATTTTATATTGGAGCTAAACCTACGTCTTGTATATTTATGTGAACCTTATAAGTATACAATAAAAGAGAACATCATCCTCAGAAGGCGATGGATCATGGCCACGGCTTGCATCGTCACACAACTGGGGAAGAATAAACGTAATGCTTGAGCTTTCCCCATGGAATGGTTACCGTATCCCCGGTGGGTTAGGCACCCCGAACTTATCAACATCCCAAGTCTTGTCCTCCAATCATGAGAGCCATCACCTCAAATCCAAGTGGGTGTGGAGATCCAAAGCCAATTCCTTGTTAGCAACTGAGATGTGAGTAATCACATTTTCATAGACAAACTCGGCAGTAGATCATCTCTTATCAACATTTTCATAGACAAACTTGGCAGTAGATCATCTCTTATCAGCATTCTATATAGCTTTGGCCTCAACGGACCCATACTTCCAATGCCAACTCCAAAGCTTAAGCAAGAATGGAGAGTAGTGGCTTCCACCTTGACTCATGTGCCGACACCATCTTGAAAAAAGTCGGTAGAGCCTTTGGACTCCAAGCAACAAGAGGAAATACCTTGCCCATATCCATCCCTATTTTCATTAAAGAAGTACCACCCATGGTGCCAAACCCTAAAGACAATTGTGCACACACTTCCGTGGCACTACCGAGCAACCCCATGGCTTGAAAAGATCACTATGACCCCACAACACTTGTGTGTGCCACACCACAACCCCAACTCGTAAGCTCTATAGAACTAGAAAGACAACGCTCAATCAAGCGTGCCAACAAAGACGACCATGGCGGCAAATGGCCATTGCCAATTGCGCATACGGTAAATATGTAATGTGGCCCTTCCCCAAGTGTACAGTTACTACCTTCACTGAAAATTAGAAAAACACAAAAAAAACTAAAAACATATTGAGAATCATTAAGAAAACAACTAAAAACATGCACATGCGGTGTCACACGCACATGGTTCACACACACACACATTCACACATTTTCTCGAACGTACATGTACATGGTGTCACACGCACATGGTCACTTGCTCGTGTGTGTACCACCCATATTTACACTTACACATGCCTACCCCACATCGACTTGCACCTTGCACATCGTGCACATGGACCTATGTGCATGCACGTGTGTACACACCATTCACACATGCACCTCACGTACACACTTGCGCATACCCATTCCATCTCGTGCATGCATAACGTGCATCCACGTACATGCATCTATGCATACCCAATGCCACATCCCCTATCAACAACAAAATAAACCCTACTCCCGTCAAATTCATGTGCTAAAATTTATGTTTTTAACTCATTTTACCACATAAAATCTTAGCTTAGGTGTAACAACCTAGGTAGAAGACAACACTATAATTATCAGGTCAACATTGGTGTAGAGTAGCGAGATATTCAATCTAAATCTGTATTTTGGATTTGTATTGTGAGGGGAGGCAAGGGTCTCCCAATCTATGGGGTTTCTATATGCAAACGTGTATTTGTAAAAGTGATTTGTGAAAGGGAGAAGGTGGTGTGGTAGCATGAATGGGTCACATGGGCTAGACATACGTTGTGTGCTAGTCACGTGAATTACATAGATTTTGCATGGTTTGAGTGGTCTCACATGCTTTGTATGGTGTACGCATGGGTTGTGTGATGGGAATCGTGTGTATAAAATGAATGCTCAAGTGTTGGGGCCATGTGGTCATCTTTATGTCTATGTGTGATTGCCTTGGCATTCTCTTCTGCTTTCACATGTTTCAATTATGGTTGCAGGCGCTCGCCTTAGTTGGTGTGCCTTGTATCTATTCTAACTTTGTTGTTTTGCTCCACCAGCTTCTTCGTGCTGGTGTTTCTCTTGCTACCTTTGTTTGCGCTCTTTGATGGCTTTATCTTTTGTTCCCATTGTCAGTCTTCTTTTATCTTGTGTGCTTATTCTTGGGCATTGTGGTGTTCTTGCATTCTTTATCTTTTCTTATTATTTTTATAACCCCCACTCTCTCATAAGCTGGTTGCACTTTCTCTCTATAGCCCCCCTCGAAGGTCCATGGATTCTAGATAAAGTGTCCCCATGAGGGTGTGGATGATACCATTCCAATCTAGATGAAGTGGCCATGAGGGTGTGGATGATATCACTCCAAATCTTGCAACAGTGACTCATAAAGAAAAGTGCCCTCAATGGCCTCAGTGCATCTAGCATTCCAAATGTGCTAAATTTGCAATACTAGCAATAGTCTCCCATGCACTGTCTAAGCTTTGTACTAGGGGGAGGTATCCTATATCTCTTGTATATATGTCTTGAAGGTGGCATTGCCAAGCAATTCCCTGACTGATCATAATGAGATCCCTATCTGTTGAAATATGCAAGTGAATGGGTGTGTGTGGGAACAAGCCCTTAGCAACAGATTGTAAAAGGAAACCTGTAATTGAGTGGGTAGCAATGAAAAGGTGAGAGGTATCTACTAATTAGAGAATCAAGGGTAGCATGAATGAACGTAGGGGTGTGGAAAGATTCTAGGAAAAGGTGCCCCCCAGAGATGTAGGGGAGGTGGCACAAATCAAAGGAGAAATCAGTAGGATTAGATGCTTGGCATCTTGTGGATGTACAACCTATAAATTGAGGCATTGGCCTAATGAGCAATTGCTGATTGTTGAGTACCCATGCCTACATTATCATATTAGATTAATTGTTTACTAATTTCATCTTAATCACATGTTGATTCTTGCATTTGATCCACCATAGCTCATCACGTTGTTTCAAATTTAACACTATCCTCATACCTAAGCTGTGTGCCCGATTGTGTTAGCCAAATGGTAGTAGCAAAAGAAATGTAAGCATACTTCCTCATCCTTTCATGGAGATGTGTTATTACAGTCCACATCTTATTATTATTATTTGCCGAGGGGGTGAATGGGTGTTTGAATTTTTTGGATTTGTGTGTATTTTGGGAGGGGGTGTGCACGAGTGTGTGGTGGTCTAGCTGCCTCGGTTAATTAACCAAGGTAGTAAATGTACGAGTTTCATGGTGATATGACAAGGCTACCTTGCTCCTAGACCCGTTGTTGTGTAGGGCCAGACTCTCAATCTGGATTCGAGCCCATCGTGCTGCTGTCAAACTATGTCGAGAGTCCTTGGCTTTGAACCCTAGTAGATAGCATGTAGGTGCAAGTCATGTGTATAGGTGTGTGTGCTTTGTGATTGTGCACGTGTAGGGGTGTGTGTCTACTAGGGGGTTTATTTTTTTTTGGATTTGCGTGTGTTGAGGGTGGTGGTATGCATGGGTGTTTTATAGGTGTGCTCATGTAGGTGTTTGTACTTTGTGATTGTGCACATGCATATGCATGTGTGTGTGTTTTGTGATTGTATGGTACAGGGGTTGTGTGAGCATTATGTGCACATGAAACTATGGACTTTGTGTGGAGGGTGTGTATGTGCAGATACAGGGGTGCACGTGGAGGTGCTTTAGGATTATGCACGGATGTGTTGTGTGCGTACGCGAGTGAGTGTTTGTATTATAATTGTGTACATGTGCGTGCTTGTCTATGTGTGTGTGTGTATGTGTTAATATGCATGTGTGTGTGCTTAGGGATTGTGTACATGCACGTACAGGTGTGTGCTTGTACGTAAATGAGAGTTTTTTTGGGGTTTCTTTTTAAAGATTCTTTTATAATTCTTAGGTATGTGTGTATGTAAAGTTGATAGGGTATACCACGTAACATATACATACAATGGGGGGTCAAGATTTTTAGCAAAGGTAGAAAATTGCTTGCCCATCCATGACGAAAGCTTAGACGCCACTGCCCCACTGACTTTGCTTGTGCGCCTGATTGAACTTTGCCCTTCCAACAATTAGCGGGTTGATGTTGCAACGTAGTGCATGTGAATGTTATGGGAACATGGTGATCCCTTTGTTGTTCCTTCAAACTATGTCACAAAGTCAAGGGAGTGTATGTACAACTCTCTTAGGGTTTTCGCACCACGAGTGGCTCTTCTCTGATTTGAAATGATAGGGGTATGGGCACTGCACATGGGCTCTTCCGACCACTTTGTTGTTGGTGGTACACTCTTGCTTAAACTTTGGGGGTGGCATTGAATGGCTTTGGTTCTCTTCTTGATCCTGGATTTGATAATTAATGGGGTGTTTGTCGAGGCATAAGGCACTAGTTTCTTCGACCTTGGAACCTAAATGTAGGGTTTTCTTTATAGAATCCTTGAGCTTCCAGTAGCTTTGTTGGAATCAACCTACGTGTTACTTACTACTAGCGTGACATTTGGTGTTGGGATGATCATTGCTTGACTCTCTTTGGCTTAGGATGTTGTGGTGCAGACGATGAGGTTTTTGGGACATAGAAGGTTTTCCCTTTGAAAAAGCCTTGAGCCTCTTACACTTTGAGTGGGGTGTTGAGTTTAGGGTAAAAGACCCTTACTTATTAAGGCTCCGAATTCGGTAGACCAAATGGTGGCTACTAGGTCTTTGCTTTGGCATCATACTTCTCTTGGCTAGCCAGGGTACTCTTAGGTACCCACCACTCCTTCTTGGTGACCTCCCTGAAGGGTCATTTTGGGGGGTGGATTTCATCTTTGTCGGTAAGGTTTAGGATTTCCATAATGATTAGAAGGGGTGGACGATGTGTTAAGGTAAGAGGAGTATTATGACTTTGAGGATTGGATTCACATTTTTGCAACAACCATGGATACTCATCCCCATTGAAGCTTGGGACAAGGTTCGCATGATTAGATGGTGTCGAAATCACATCCATGTTCGTGCATGATGCATTCGAAATGGAACCAATGGCAAAATTGACTCACCTTGAGTTAAAGTTTCCCCAAAAAGACTTCACATGAACCAGTGCTCTAATACCATGGGAAGGATGTGTGGGAGAGGGTTAGCTTGAACTCTTTCTTGCAAGCAAACACAAATGCAGAAGAATAGACAATCACATAAGAGAGATAGATGACTGAATTTTCTTCTATTCTCTTCCCTTTGCTATAACCATATATAAAGAGATAAGAGTACATACTATGAGAAAAAGTACTATCCTATTATAACTTACAAAGGTCAATCCACAATGTAAACCTGATTACATGAGCTGGTGCTATAACTATACTATAACTCTAGTACACCAAAGTGGCTGCACAACCTATAAACCACTAGTGACATATTCCGCATAATCTCATCCCCCACCCAGCCACCAGTGGCGTAAATGTGGAAGCTATCACCTAGGCTGGTCATCAATGTTCGCAGCACTAGTTGAGCTCGATCTAGCTGCATGGCCCGCCTTACTTGACATTGGGCCTAGCCACAACATTTTGTCTTGGAAAACATAAACCTCATTAGGTCACCCACCTCTCGCACCACCTGCGTGAATTTTATATGACTGTCGATTGTTTTGAAGCTGAATTTTATATTGGAGCTAAACCTACGTCTTGTATATTTATGTGAACCCCATAAGTATACAATAAAAGAGAACATCATCCTCAGAAGGCGATGGATCATGGCCACGACTTGCATCGTCACACAACTGGGGAAGAATAAACGTAATGCTTGAGCTTTCCCCATGGAATGGTTACCGTATCCCCGGTGGGTTAGGCACCCCGAACTTATCAACATCCCAAGTCTTGTCCTCCAATCATGAGAGCCATCACCTCAAATCCAAGTGGGTGTGGAGATCCAAAGCCAATTCCTTGTTAGCAACTGAGATGTGAGTAATCACATTTTCATAGACAAACTCGGCAGTAGATCATCTCTTATCAACATTTTCATAGACAAACTTGGCAGTAGATCATCTCTTATCAGCATTCTATATAGCTTTGGCCTCAACAGACCCATACTTCCAATGCCAACTCCAAAGCTTAAGCAAGAATGGAGAGTAGTGGCTTCCACCTTGACTCATGTGCCGACACCATCTTGAAAAAAGTCGGTAGAGCCTTTGGACTCCAAGCAACAAGAGGAAATACCTTGCCCATATCCATCCCTATTTTCATTAAAGAAGTACCACCCATGGTGCCAAACCCTAAAGACAATTGTGCACACACTTCCGTGGCACTACCGAGCAACCCCATGGCTTGAAAAGATCACTCTGACCCCACAACACTTGTGTGTGCCACACCACAACCCCAACTCGTAAGCTCTATAGAACTAGAAAGACAACGCTCAATCAAGCGTGCCAACAAAGACGACCATGGCGGCAAATGGCCATTGCCAATTGCGCATACGGTAAATATGTAATGTGGCCCTTCCCCAAGTGTACAGTTACTACCTTCACTGAAAATTAGAAAAACACAAAAAAAACTAAAAACATATTGAGAATCATTAAGAAAACAACTAAAAACATGCACATGCGGTGTCACACGCACATGGTTCACACACACACACATTCACACATTTTCTCGAACGTACATGTACATGGTGTCACACGCACATGGTCACTTGCTCGTGTGTGTACCACCCATATTTACACTTACACATGCCTAGCCCACATCGACTTGCACCTTGCACATCGTGCACATGGACCTATGTGCATGCACGTGTGTACACACCATTCGCACATGCACCTCACGTACACACTTGCGCATACCCATTCCATCTCGTGCATGCATAACGTGCACTCTTGCTTAAACTTTGGGGGTGGCATTAAATGGCTTTGGTTCTCTTCTCGATCCTGGATTTGATAATTAATGGGGTGTTTATAGAGGCATAAGGCACTAGTTTCTTCGACCTTGGAACCTAAATGTAGGGTTTTCTTTATAGAATCCTTGAGCTTCCAGTAGCTTTGTTGGAATCAACCTACGTGTTACTTACTTCTAGTGTGACATTTGGTGTTGGGATGATCGTTGCTTGACTCTCTTTGGCTTAGGATGTTGTGGTGTAGACGATGAGGTTTTTGGGACATAGAAGGTTTTCCCTTTGAAAAAGCCTTGAGCCTCTTACACTTTGAGTGGGGTGTTGAGAGTTTAGGGTAAAAGACCCTTACTTATTAAGGCTCCGAATTTGGTAGACCAAATGGCTACTAGGTCTTTGCTTTGGCATCATACTTGTCTTGGCTAGCCAGGGTACTCTTAGGTACCGACCACTCCTTCTTGGTGACCTCCCTGAAGGGTCATTTTGGGGGGTGGATTTCATCTTTGTCGGCAAGGTTTAGGATTTCCATAATGATTAGAAGGGGTGGCCGATGTGTTAAGGTAAGAGGAGTATTATGACTTTGAGGATTGGATTCGCGTTTTTGCAAGAACCATGGATACTCATCCCCATTGAAGCTTGGGACAAGGTTTGCATGATTAGATGGTGTCGAAATCACATCCATGTTCGTGCTTGATGCATTCGAAATGGAACCAATGGCAAAATTGACTCACCTTGAGTTAAAGTTTCCCCAAAAAGACTTCACATGAACCAGTGCTCTAATACCATGGGAAGGATGTGGGGGAGAGGGTTAGCTTGAACTTTTTCTTACAAGCAAACACAAATGCAGAAGAATAGACAATCACACAAGCGAGATAGATGACTGAATTTTCTTCTATTCTCTTCTCTTCGCTACAACCATATATAAAGAGATAAGAGTACATACTATAAGGAAAAGTACTATCCTATTATAACTTACAAAGGTCAATCCACAGTGTAAACCTGATTACATGAGCTGGTGCTATAACTATACTATAACTCTAGTACACCAACCTATAAACCACTGGCGACATATTCCCCATAATCTCATCCCCCACCCAGCCCCAGAGTGGCGTAAATGTGGAAGCTATCACCTAGGCTAGTCTCATCAATGTTCGCAGCACTAGTTGAGCTCGATCTAGCTGCATGGCCCGCCTTACTTGACATTGGACCTAGCCACAACATGTCTTGGCAAACATGGACCTCATTAGGTCACCCACCTCTCACACCACCTACGTGAATTTTATCTGACTGTTGACTGTTTTGAAGCTGAATTTTATATTGGAGCTAAACCTACGTCTTGTATATTTATGTGAACCCCATAAGTATACAATAAAAGAGAACATCATCTGCAGAAGGCGATGGATTATGGCCACGGCTTGCATCGTCACACAACTAGGGAAGAATAAACGTAATGCTTAAGCTTTCCCCATGGAATGGTTACCGTATCCCTGGTGGGTGAGGCACCGTGAACTTATCAACATCCCAAGTCTTGTCCTCCAATCATGAGAGCCATCACCTCAAATCCAAGTGGGTGTGGAGATCCAAAGCCAATTCCTTGTGAGCAACTGAGATGTGAGTAATCAAATTTTCATAGACAAACTTGGCAGTAGATCATCTCTTATCAACATTTTCATAGACAAACTTGGCAGTAGATCATCTCTTATCAGCATTCTATATAGCTTTGGCCTCAACGGACCCATACCTCCAATGCCAACTCCAAAGCTTAAGCAAGAATGGAGAGTAGTGGCTTCCACCTTGACTCATGTGCCGACACCATCTTGAAAAAAGTCGGTAGAGCCTTTGGACTCCAAGCAACAAGAGGAAATACCTTGCCCATATCCATCCCTATTTTCATTAAAGAAGTGCCACCCATGGTGCCAAACCCTAAAGACAATTGTGCACACACTTCCGTGGCACTACTGAGCAACCCCATGGCTCGAAAAGATCACTATGACCCCACAACACTTGTGTGTGCCACACCACAACCCCAACTCGTAAGCTCTATAGAACTAGAAAGACAATGCTCAATCAAGCGTGCCAACAAAGAGGACCATGGCGGCAAATGATTATGTGCCATTGCCAATTGCGCATACGGTAAATATGTAATGTGGCCCTTCCCCACGTGTACAGTTACTACCTTCACTGAAAATGAGAAAAACACAAAAAAAACTAAAAACATGCACATGTGGTGTCACATGCACATGGTTCACACACACACACACACACACATTCACACATTTTCTCGAACGTGCATGTACACACACATTTGCACTTGCACGTGTATACCTTCACCTAATTGTACCTCGGGAACCCACCTTCATGCACGTGCACACCCATTTACACTCACACACACGTGGACCCCACACAGTCACAATTGCACACTCACTTGCATTTATTAACTGGCACATGCATGTATCCCTCACACATTTGCATTTGCGCATAGGGCATGCAGATTTTTACCATATATGCAATGCACATGCAGGCACGTGCACTACACCCATGTGCACCACATCCCATGCACATTTATGCCTTGCATACACACTCATGGACACATTCACTTGTGCACAGCTTTGCTCCGTGCATACACATCACGCACGTGCACTCACTTATGCACCACACCCACACATGCTCGTGCACACACCTTTGCGTGCACTTTATGTATGCATGCCCACTTGCTGGTGTGTGTACCACCCATATTTACACTTACACATGCCTACCCCACATCCACTTGCACCTTGCACATGGGCCCATGTGCATGCACGTGTGTACACACGATTCGCTCGTGCATGTGTGCGCACATGCACCTCACGTACACACTTGTGCATACCCATTCCATCTCGTGCATGTATAACAAGCATCAAAGTACATGCATCTATGCATACCCAATGCCACCTCCCGTGTCAACAACAAAATACTCCCGTCAAATTCTTTTAAAAAATTTCCACCCCTTTATTGTGAGTGAATTCCCCAGGTAAATTCCCTAGCCAACTAGCTATGAATTCCCTATGTAAAGATATGTCAAGGATCACTTATCCCATCTGATTCTTGCACACAAGTGTTGATACCATTGGTAGTCCTTAACTCCCAAACGTAAGGATCTGGAGATAACCACAAAGCTCTGAATTAACAAGTGAACATTGTATGCATAGGTATGTGTGTCAGTGAGATCTAAGTCAAGATTCGAGTTCGTCATTGTAAGTATTCATATTTTGCAATGTGCAATAGATTAGGTCTATCTCTCCGCTATTGTGCCTTGCTCAATTTTGATTAGTTTTAATCTCTCATGTGCTAAAATTTATGTTTTTAACGCATTTTACCATATAAAATCTTAGCTTAGGTGTAACAACCTAGGTAGAAGACAACACTATAAGTATCGGGTCAACATTGGTGTGGAGTAGCGAGATATTCACTCTAAATGTGTATTTTGGATTTGTATTGTGAGGGGAGGCAAGGGTCTCCCAATCTATGGGGTTTCTATATGCAAACGTGTATTTGTAAAAGTGATTTGTGAAAGGGAGAAGGTGGTGTGGTAGCATGAATGGGTCACATGGGCTAGACATACGTTGTGTGCTAGTCACATGAATTAGATAGATTTTGGATGGTTTGAGTGGTCTCACATGCTTTGTATGGTGTACGCATGGGTTGTGTGATGGGAATCGTGTGTATAAAATGAATGCTCAAGTGTTGGGGCCATGTGGTCATCTTAAAGAAAAGTGCCCTCAATGGCCTTAGTGCATCTAGCATTCCAAATGTGCTAAGTTTGCAATACTAGCAATAGTCTCCCATGCACTGTCTAAGCTTTGTACTAGGGGGACGTATCCTATATCTCTTATATATATGTCTTGAAGACGGCATTGCCAAGCAATTCCCTGACCGATCATAATGAGATCCCTATTTGTTGAAATATGCAAGTGAATGGGTGTGTGTGGGAACAAGCCCTTAGCAACAGATTGTAAAAGGGAACCTGTAATTGAGTGGGTAGCAGTGAAAACGTTAGAGGTATCTACTAATTAGAGAATCAAGGGTAGCATGAATGAATGTAGGGGTGTGGAAAGATTCTAGGAAAAGGTGCCTCCCAGATGTAGGGGAGGTGGCACAAATCAAAGGAGAAATCAGTGGGATTAGATGCTTGGCATCTTGTGGATGTACAACCTATAAATTGAGGCATTGGCCTAAGGAGCAATGGCTGATTTTTGAGTACCCATGCCTACATTATCATATTAGATTATCTGTTCACTAACTTCATCTTAATCACATGTTGATTCTTGCATTTGATCCACCATAGCTCATCACATTGCTGCAAATTTAACACTATCCTCATACCTAAGCTGTGTGCCCGATTGTGTCAGCCAAATGGTAGTAGCAAATGAAATGTAAGCATACTTCCTCATCCTTTCATGGAGATGTGTTATTACAGTCCACATCTTACTATTATTATTTGCCGAGGGGGTGAATGGGTGTTTGAATTTTTTGGATTTGTGTGTATTTTGGGAGGAGGTGTGCACGAGTGTGTGGTGGTCTAGCTGCCTCAGTTAATTAACGAAGGTAAATGTTACGAGTTTCATGGTGATATGACAAGGCTACCTTGCTCCTGGACCTGTTGTGTTGTGTAGGGCTAGACTCTCAATCTGGATTTGAGCCCATCGTGCTGCTATCAAACTACGTCGAGAGTCCTTGGCTTTGAACCCTAGTTGATAGCATGTAGGTGCACGTCATGTGTATAGGTGTGTGTGCTTTGTGCTTGTGCACGTGTAGGGGTGTGTGTCTACTAGGGGGGTTTATTCTTTTTGGATTTGCGTGTGTTGAGGAGGGTGGTATGCATGGGTGTTTTATAGGTGTGCTCGTGTAGGTGTTTGTGCTTTGTGATTGTGCACATGCACATGCACGTGTGTGTGTTTTGTGATTGTATGGTACAGGGGTTGTGTGAGCATTATGTGTACATGCAAGTATGGACTTTGTGTGGAGGGTGTGTATGTGCAGATACAGGGGTGTGCACGTGGAGGTGCTTTAGGATTATGCACGGATGTGTTGTGTGCATGCGTGAGTAAGTGTTTGTATTATAATTGTGTACATATACGTGCTTGTCTATATGTGTGTGTGTATGTGTTAATATGCATGTGTGTGTGCTTAGGGATTGCGTACATGCACGTACAGGTGTGTGCTTGTACGTAAATGAGAGTTTTTTGGGGTTTCTTTTTAAAGATTTTTTTATAATTCTTAGGTATGTGTGTATGTACGGTTGATAGGGTGTCCCACGCAACATATACATACAATGGAAGGTCGAGATTTTTAGCAAAGTAGAAAATTTCTTGCCCATCCATGACAAAGCTTAGATGCCACTGCCCCACCGAGTTTGCTTGTGTGCCTGATTGAACTTTGCCCTTCCAACAACTACCGGGTTGATGTTGCAATGTAGTGCATGTGAATGTTATGGGAACATGGTGATCCCTTTGTTGTTCCTTCAAACAATGTCACAAAGTCAAGGGAGTGTATGTACAACTCTCTTAGGGTTTTTGCACCACGAGTGGCTCTTCTCTAATTTGAAATGTTAGGGGCATGGGCACTGCACACGGGCTCTTCCGACTACTTTGCTGTTGGTGGTGCACTCTTGCTTAAACTTTGGGGGTGGCATTGAATGGCTTTGGTTCTCTTCTTGATCCTGGATTTGATAATTAATGGGGTGTTTGTAGAGGCATAAGGCACTAGTTTCTTTGACCTTGGAACCTAAATGTAGGGTTTTCTTTATAAAATCCTTGAGCTTCTAGTAGCTTTGTTGGAATCAACCTAGGTGTTACTTACTACTAGTGTGACATTTGGTGTTGGGATGATCGTTGCTTGACTCTCTTTGGCTTAGGATGTTGTGGTGCAGACGATGAGGTTTTTGGGATATAGAAGGTTTTCCCTTTAAAAAAGCCTTGAGCCTCTTACACTTTGAGTGGGGTGTTGAGTTTAGGGTAAAAGACCCTTACTTATTAAGGCTCCGAATTTGGTAGACCAAATGGTGGATTTCTACTAGGTCTTTGCTTTGGCATCATACTTGTCTTGGCTAGCCAGGGTACTCTTAGGTACCGACCACTCCTTCTTGGTGACCTCCTTGAAGGGTCATTTTGGGGGGTGGATTTCATCCTTGTCGGCAAGGTTTAGGATTTCCATAATGATTAGAAGGGGTGGCCGATGTGTTAAGGTAAGAGGAGTATTATGACTTTGAGGATTGGATTCACGTTTTTGCAACAACCATGGATACTCATCCCCATTGAAGCTTGGGACAAGGTTTGCATGATTAGATGGTGTCGAAATCACATCCATGTTCGTGCTTGATGCATTTGAAATGGAACCAATGGCAAAATTGACTCACCTTGAGTTAAAGTTTCCCCAAAAAGACTTCACATGAACCAGTGCTCTAATACCATGGGAAGGATGTGGGGGAGAGGGTTAGCTTGAACTCTTTCTTGCAAGCAAACACAAATGCAGAAGAATAGACAATCACACAAGAGAGATAGATGACTGAATTTTCTTCTATTCTCTTCTCTTCGCTACAACCATATATAAAGAGATAAGAGTACATACTATAAGGAAAAGTACTATCCTATTATAACTTACAAAGGTCAATCCACAGTGTAAACCTGATTACATGAGCTGGTGCTATAACTATACTATAACTCTAGTACACCAAAGTGGCTGCACAACCTATAAACCACTGGCGACATATTCCCCATAATCTCATCCCCCACCCAACCAATGGCGTAAATGTGGAAGCTATCACCTAGGCTGGTCATCAATGTTCACAGCACTAGCTGAGCTCGATCTAGCTGCATGGCCCGCCTTACTTGACATTGGGCCTAGCCACATGTTGTCTTGGCAAACATGGACCTCATTAGGTCACCCACCTCTCGCACCACTTGCGTGAATTTTATATGACCGTCGATTGCTTTGAAGCTGAATTTTATATTGGAGCTAAACCTACGTCTTGTATATTTATGTGAACCCCATAAGTATACAATAAAAGAGAATATCATCCTCAGAAGGCGATGGATCATGGCCATGGCTTGCATCGTCACACAACTATGGAAGAATAAACGTAATGCTTGAGCTTTCCCCATGGAATGGTTACCGTATCCCTGGTGGGTGAGGCGCCCCGAACTTATCAACATCCCAAGTCTTGTCCTCCAATCATGAGAGCCATCACCTCAAAACCAAGTGGGTGTGGAGATCCAAAGCCAATTCCTTGTGAGCAACTGAGATGTGAGTAATCACATTTTCATAGACAAACTTGGTAGTAGATCATCTCTTATCAACATTTTCATAGACAAACTTGGCAATAGATCATCTCTCATCAACATTCTATATAGCTTTGGCCTCAACGGACCCATACCTCCAATGCCAACTCCAAAGCTTAAGCAAGAATGGAGAGTAGTGGCTTCCACCTTGACTCATGTGCTGACACCATCTTCAAAAAAGTTGGTAGAGCCTTTGGACTCCAAGCAACAAGAGGAAATACCTTGCCCATATCCATCCCTATTTTCATTAAAGAAGTGCCACCCATGGTGCCAAACCCTAAAGACAATTGTGCACACACTTTGGTGGCACTACCGAGCAACCCCATGGCTTAAAAAGATCACTATGACCCCACAACACTTGTGTGTGCCACACCACAACCCCAACTCGTAAGCTCTATAGAACTAGAAGGACAAGTCTCAATCAAGCATGCCAACAAAGAGGACCATAATGGCAAATGATTATGTGCCGTTGCCAATTGCCGCATACCATAAATATGTAATGTGGCCCTTCCCAAGTGTACAATTACTACCTTCACTAAAAATGAGAAAAACACAAAAAACCTAAAAACATATTGAGAATCATTAAAAAAACAACTAAAAACATGCACATGCGGGGTCACACGCACATGGTTCACACACACACACATTCACACTTTTCTCGAACGTGCATGTACACACACATTTGCACTTGCACGTGTATACCTTCACCTAATTGTACCTCGAGCACCCGCCTGCATGCACGTGCACACCCACTTACACTCACACACACACGTGGACCCCACACAGTCACAATTGCACACTGACTTAACTGGCACACGCATGTACCCGTCACACATTTGCATTTGCGCATCGGGCATGTAGATTTTTACCATATATATGCACATGCATGCACGTGCACTACACCCACGTGCACCACATCCCATGCACATTTATGCTGTGCATACACACTCATGGACACATTCACTTGTGCACAGCTTTGCTCCGTGCATACACATCACGCACGTGCACTCACTTATGCACCACCCACATATGCTCATGCACACACCTTTGCACACGTATTGCATTTGCACTTTGTGCATGCATGCCCACTTGCTCGTGTGTGTACCACCCATATTTACACTTACACATGGCTACCCCACATCCACTTGCACCTTGCACATCATGCACATGGGCCCATGTGCATGCACGTGTGTACACACCATTCACTCGTGCATGTGTGCGCACATGCACCTCACGTACACACTTGCGCATACCCATTCCATCTCGTGCATGTATAACGTGCATCCACGTACATGCATCTATGCATACCCAATGCCACATCCCCTCTTAACAACAAAATAAACCCTACTCCCGTCAAATTCTTTTAAAAAATTTTCCACCCCTTTATTGTGAGTGAATTCCCCAGGTAAATTCCCTAGCCAACTAGCCATGAATTCCCTATGTAAGGATATGTCAAGGGTCACTTATGCCATCTGATTCTTGCACACAAGTGTTGATACCATTGGTAGTCCTTAACTCCCAAATGTAAGGATCTGGAGATAACCACAAAGCTATGAATTAACAAGTCAACATTGTATGCATAGGTATGTGTCAGTGAGATCTAAGTCAAGATTCGAGTTCGTCATTGTAAGTATTCATATTTTGCAATGTGCAATAGATTAGGTCTATCTCTCCGCTATTGTGCCTTGCTCAATTTTGATTAGTTTTAATCTCTCATGTGCCAAAATTTATGTTTTTAACTCATTTTACCACATAAAATCTTAGCTTAGGTGTAACAACCTAGGTAGAAGACAACACTATAATTATCGGGTCAACATTGGTGTAGAGTAGCGAGATATTCAATCTAAATGTGTATTTTGGATTTGTATTGTGAGGGGAGGGAAGGGTCTCCCAATCTATGGGGAGGGAAGGGTCTCCCAATCTATGGGGTTTCTATATGCAAACGTGTATTTGTAAAAGTGATTTGTGAAAGGGAGAAGGTGGTGTGGTAGCATGAATGGTTCACATGGGCTACACATACATTGTGTGCTAGTCACATGAATGAGATAGATTTTGCATGGTTTGAGTGGTCTCACATGCTTCGTATGGTGTACGCATGGGTTGTGTGATGGGAATCGTGTGTATAAAATGAATGCTCAAATGTTGGGGCCATGTGGTCATCTTTATGTCTATGTGTGATTGCCTTGGTATTCTCTTCTGCTTTCACATGTTTCAATTATGGTTGCAGGCGCTCGCCTTAGTTGGTGTGCCTTGTGTCTATTCTAACTTTGTTGTTTTGCTCCACCAGGTTCTTCGTGCTGGTGTTTCTCTTGCTACCTTTGTTTGCGCTCTTTGATGGCTTTATCTTTTTTCCCATTGTCAGCCTTCTTTTATCTTGTGTGGCATTTGACGCTTATTCTTGGGCATTGTGGTGTTCTTGCATTCTTTATCTTTTCTTGTTATTTTTTATAACCCCACTCTCTCATAAACTGGTTGCACTTTCTTTCTATAGCCCCCCTCGAAGGTCCATGGATTCTAGATAAAGTGTCCCCATGAGGGTGTGGATGATACCATTCCAAATCTAGATGAAATGACCATGAGGGTGTGGATGATATCACTCCAAATCTTGCAACTGTGACTCATAAAGAAAAGTGCTAAGTTTGCAATAGTAGCAATAGTCTCCCATGCACTGTCTAAGCTTTGTACTAGGGGGACGTATCCTATATCTCTTGTATATATGTCTTGAAGACGGCATTGCCAAGCAATTCCTTGACTGATCATAATGAGATCCCTATCTGTTGAAATATGCAAGTGAATGGGTGTGTGTGGGAACAAGCCCTTAGCAAGAGATTGTAAAAGGGAACCTGTAATTGAGTGGGTAGCATTGAAAAGGTGAGAGGTATCTACTAATTAGAGAATCAAGGGTAGCATGAATGAATGTAGGGGTGTGGAAAGATTCTAGGAAATTGTGCCCCCAGATATAGGGGAGGTGGCACAAATCAAAGGAGAAATCAGTGGGATTAGATGCTTGGCATCTTGTGGATGTACAACCTATAAATTGAGGCATTGGCCTAATGTGAGCAATTGCTGAATTTTGAGTACCCATGCCTACTACATTATCGTATTAGATTAATTGTTCACTAATTTCATCTTAATCACATGTTAATTAAGTTGATTCTTGCATTTGATCCACCATAGCTTATGACATTGCTGCAAATTTAACACTATCCTCAAACCTAAGCTATGTCCCCGATTGTGTCAGCCAAATGGTAGTAGCAAAAGAAATGTAAGCATACTTCCTCATCCTTTCATGGAGATGTGTTATTATAGTCCACATCTTACTATTATTATTTGCCGAGGGGGTGAGTGGGTGTTTAAATTTTTTGGATTTGTGTGTATTTTGGGAGGGGGTGTGCACGAGTGTGTGGTGGTCTAGCTGCCTCAATTAATTAACCAAGATAAATGTTACGAGTTTCATGGTGATATGACAAGGCTACCTTGCTCCTGGACCCGTTGTTGTGTAGGGCCAGACTCTCAATCTAGATTCAAGCCCATCGTGCTATTGTCAAACTACGTCGAGTCCTTGGCTTTGAACCCTAGTTGATAGCATGTAGGTGCACGTCATGTGTATAGGTGTGTGTGCTTTGTGATTGTGCACATGTAGGGGTGTGTGTCTACTAGGGGGGTTTATTCTTTTTGGAATTGCGTGTGTTGAGGAGGGTGCTATGCATGGGTGTTTTATAGGTGTGATCGTGTAGGTGTTTGTGCTTTGTGATTGTGCACATGCACATGCACATGTGTGTGTTTTGTGATTCTATGGTACAGGGGTTGTGTGAGCATTATGTGTACATGCAACTATGGACTTTGTGTGGAGGGTGTGTATGTGCAGATACAGGGGTGTGCACGTGGAGGTGCTTTAGGATTATGCACGGATGTGTTGTGTGCGTGCGCGAGTGAGTGTTTGTATTATAATTGTGTACATGTACGTGCTTGTCTATGTGTGTGTGTGTGTATGTGTTAATATGCATGTGTGTGTGCTTAGAGATTGTGTACATGCACGTACAGGTGTGCTTGTACGTAAATGAGAGTTTTTTTGGGGTTTCTTTTTAAAGATTTTTTTATAATTCTTAGGTATGTGTGTATGTAAAGTTGATAGGGTGTCCCACGTAACATATACATACAATTGGGGGTCAAGATTTTTAGCAAAGGTAGAAAATTGCTTGCCCATCCATGACGCCACTGTCCCACCGACTTTGCTTGTGTGCCTGATTGAACTTTGCCCTTCCAACGACTAGCAGGTTGATGTTGCAACGTAGTGCATGTGAATGTTATGGGAACATGGTGATCCCTTTGTTGTTCCTTCAAACTATGTCAAACAGTCAAGGGAGTGTATGTACAACTCTCTTAGGGTTTTCGCACGATGAGCGGCTTTTCTCTGATTTGAAATGATACGGGTATGGGCACTGCACACGGGCTCTTCCGACTACTTTGTTGTTGGTGGTGCACTCTTGCGTAAACTTTGGGGGTGGCATTGAATGGCTTTGGTTCTCTTCTCGATCCTGGATTTGATAATTAATGGGGTGTTTGTAGAGGCATAAGGCAGTAGTTCCTTCAACCTTGAAACCTAAATGTAGGGTTTTCTTTATAGAATCCTTGAGCTTCCAGTAGCTTTGTCGGAATCAACCTATGTGTTACTTACTACTAGTGTGACATTTGGTGTTGGGATGATCAGTGCTTGACTCTCTTTGGCTTAGGATGTTGTGGTGCAGACGATGAGGTTTTTGGGACATAGAAGGTTTTCCCTTTAAAAAAGCCTTGAGCCTCTTACACTTTGAGTGGGGTGTTGAGTTTAGGGTAAAAGACCCTTACTTATTAAGGCTCCAAATTTGGTAGACCAAATGGTGGCTACTAGCTCTTTGCTTTGGCATCATACTTGTCTTAGGTACCGACCACTCCTTCTTGGTGACCTCCCTGAAGGGTCATTTTGGGGGGTGGATTTCATCCTTGTCGGCAAGGTTTAGGATTTCCATAATGATTAGAAGGGGTAGCCGATGTGTTAAGGTAAGAGGAGTATTATGACTTTGAGGATTGGATTCACGTTTTTGCAACAACCATGGATACTCGTCCCCATTAAAGCTTGGGACAAGGTTTGCATGATTAGATGGTGTCGAAATCACATCCATGTTCGTGCTTGATGCATTCGAAATGGAACCAATGGCAAAACTGACTCACCTTGAGTTAAAGTTTTCCCAAAAAGACTTCACATGAACCAGTGCTCTAATACCATGAGGAGGATATGGGGGAGAGGGTTAGCTTGAACTCTTTCTTGCAAGCAAACACAAATGCAGAAGAATAGACAATCACACAAGAGAGATAGATGATTGAATTTTCTTCTATTCTCTTCTCTTCACTACAACCATATATAAAGAGATAAGAGTATATACTATAAGGAAAAGTAATATCCTATTATAACGTACAAAGGTCAATCCACAGTGTAAACCTGATTACATGAGCTGGTGCTATAACTATACTATAACTCTAGTACACCAAAGTGGCTGCACAACCTATAAACCACTGGCAACATATTCCTTATAATCTCATCCCCCACCCAGCCAGTGGCGTAAATGTGGAAGCTATCACCTAGGCTGGTCTCATCAATGTTCGCAGCACTAGTTGAGCTCGATCTAGCTGCATGGCCTGCCTTACTTGACATTGGACCTAGCCACAACATGTTGTCTTGGCAAACATGGACCTCATTAGGTCACCCACCTCTCGCACCACCTGCGTGAATTTTATATGACCGTCGATTGTTTTGAAGCTGAATTTTATATTGGAGCTAAACCTACGTCTTGTATATTTATGTAAACCCCAAAGTATACAATAAAAGAGAACATCATCCTCAGAAGGCAATGGATCATGCTACCACACCACACCTTCTCCCTTTCACAAATCACTTTTACAAATACACGTTTGCATATAGAAACCCCATAGATTGGGAGACCCTTGCCTCCCCTCACAATACCAATCCAAAATACACATTTAGATTGAATATCTCGCTACTCTACACCAATGTTGACCCGATAATTATAGTGTCTTCTACCTTGGTTGTTACACCTAAGCTAAGATTTTATATGGTAAAATGAGTTAAAAACATAAATTTTAGCACATGAGAGATTAAAACTAATAAAAATTGAGCAAGGCACAATAGCGGAGAGATAGACCTAATTTATTGCACATTGCAAAATATGAATACTTACAATGACGAACTTGAATCTTGACTTAGATCTCACTGACACATACCTATGCATACAATGTTGACTTGTTAATTCATAGCTTTGTGGTTATCTCCAAATCCTTACATTTGGGAGTTAAGGACTACCAATGGTATCAACACTTGTGGGCAAGAATCAGATGGGCTAAGTGACCCTTGACATATCTTTACATAGGGAATTCATAGCTAGTTGGCTAGGGAATTTACCTGGGGAATTCACTCACAATAAAGGGGTGGAAAATTTTTAAAAGAATTTGACGGGAGTAGGGTTTATTTTGTTGAGAGGGGATGTGGCGTTGGGTATGCATAGATGCATGTACGTGGATGCACGTTATACATGCACAAGATGGAATGGGTATGCGCAAGTGTGTACGTGAGGTGCATGTGCGCACACATGCACGAGCGAATGGTGTGTACACACGTGCATGCACATGGGCTCATGTGCACGATGTGCAAGGTGCAAGTGGGTGTGGGGTAGGCATTTGTAATTGTAAATATGGGTGGTACACACACAAGCAAGTGGGCATGCATGCATAAAGTGCAAATGCAGTACGTGTGCAAAGGTGTGTGCATGAACATGTGTGGGTGGTGCATGAGTGAGTGCACGTGCGTGATGTGTATGCACGGAGCAAAGCTGTGCACAAGAGAATGTGTCCATGCGTGTGTATGCACTGCATAAATGTGCATGGGATGTGGTGCACGTGGGTGTAGTGCACGTGCATGCATGTGCATATATATGGTAAAAATATGCATGCCCGATGCGCAAATGCAAATGTGTGAGGGGTACATGCGTGTGCCAATTAATAAATGCAAGTGAGTGTGCAATTGTGACTGTGTGGGGTCCACGTGTGTGTGTGAGCGTGAAGGTGGGTGCCCGAGGTACAATTACGTGAAGGTATAACGTGCAAGTGCCCGAGGTACAATTAGGTGAAGGTATACACGTGTGTGTGAGCGTGAAGGTGGGTGCCCGAGGTACAATTAGGTGAAGGTATACACGTGCAAATGTGTGTGTACATGCACATTCGAGAAAATGTGTGAATGTGTGTGTGTGTGTGTACCATGTGCATGTGACACCGCATGTGCATGTTTTTAGTTGTTTTTTTGATGATTCTCAATATGTTTTTAGGTTTTTTGTGTTTTTCTCATTTTCAGTGAAGGTAGTAACTGTACAGTTGGGGAAGGGCCACATTAAATATTTACCGTATGCGCAATTGGCAACGGCACATAATCATTTGCCGCCATGGTCGTCTTTGTTGGCACGCTTGATTGAGCGTTGTCTTTCTAGTTCTATAGAGCTTACGAGTTGGTGTTGTGGTGTGGCACACACAAGTGTTGTGGGGTCATAGTGATCTTTTTGAGCCATGGGGTTGCTCAGTAGTGCCACGGAAGTGTGTGCACAATTGTCTTTAGGGTTTGGAACCATGGGTGGCACTTCTTTAATGAAAATAGGGATGGATATGGGCAAGGTATTTCCTCTTGTTGCTTGGAGTCCAAAGGCTCTACAGACTTTTTTGACGATGGTGTCAGCACATGAGTCAAGGTGGAAGCCACTACTCTCCATTCTTGCTTAAGCTTTGGAGTTGGCATTGGAGGTATGGGTCCATTGAGGCCAAAGTTATATAGAATGTTGATAAGAGATGATCTACTACCAAGTTTGTCTATGTTGATAAGAGATGATCTACTGTCAAGTTTGTCTATGAAAATGTGATTACTCACATCTCAGTTGCTCACAAGGAATTGGCTTTGGATCTCCACACCCACTGGCTCTCATGATTGGAGGACAAGACTTGGGATGTTGAATAAGTTCGGGGCAAGTTATGGCCATGATCCATCGCCTTTTGAGGATGATGTTCTCTTTTATTGTATACTTATGGGGTTCACATAAATATACAAGACGTAGGTTTATCTCTAATATAAAGTTCAGCTTCAAAACAATCGACGGTCATATAAAATTCATGCAGGTGGTGTGAGAGTTGGGTGACCTAATGAGGTCCATGTTTGCCAAGACAACATGGTTTGGCTAGGCCCAATGTCAAGTAAGGCGGGCCATGCAGCTAGATCGAGCTCAACTAGTGCTGCGAACATTGATGACCAGCCCAGGTGATAGCTTCCATATTTATGCCACTGGCTGGGTGGGGGATGAGATTATGGAGAATATGTCGCCAATGGTTTATAGGTTGTGCAACCACTTTGGTGTACTAAAGTTATAGTATAGTTATAGCACTAGCTCATATAATAAGGTTTACACTGTGGATTGACCTTTGTAAGTTATAATAGGATAGTACTTTTCCTTATAGTATGTACTCTTACCTCTTTATATATGGTTGTAGCGAAGAGAAGAGAATAGAAGAAAATTCAATCATCTATCTCTCTTGTGTGATTGTCTATTCTTCTGCATTTGTGTTTGCTTGCAAGAAAGAGTTCAAGCTAACCCTCTCCCCCACATCCTTCTCATGGTATTAGAGCACTGGTTCATGTGAAGTCTTTTTGGGGAAACTTTAACTCAAGGTGAGTCAACTTTGCCATTGGTTCCATTTTGAATGCATCAAGCACGAACATGGATGTGATTTTGACACCATCTAATCATGCAAACCTTGTCCCAAGCTTCAATGGGGATGAGTATCCATGGTTGTTGCAAAAACGTGAATCCAATCCTCAAAGTCATAATACTCCTCTTACCTTAACACATCGGCCACCGCATCTAATCATTATGGAAATCCTAAACCTTGCCGACAAAGATGAAATCCACCCCCCAAAATGACCCTTCAGGGAGGTCTCACCAACAAGGAGTGGTCTCGGTACCTAAGAGTACCCTGGCTAGCCAAGACAAGTATGATGCCAAAGCAAAGACCTAGTAGCCACCATTTGGTCTACCAAATTCGGAGCCTTGATAAAAGTAAGGGTCTTTTACCCTAACCTCAACACCCCACTCAAGTGCCAATACCCCTATCATTTCAAATTAGAGAAGAGCCACTTGTGGTGCAAAAACCCTAAGAGAGTTGTACATACACTCCATTGACTTTGTGACATAGTTTGAAGGAACAACAAAGGGATCACCATGTTCCCATAACATTCACATGCACTACGTTGCAACATCAACCCACTAGTTGTTGGAAGGGCAAAGTTCAATCAGGCGCACAAGCAAAGTCGGTGGGGCAGTGGCGTCTAAGCTTTCGTCATGGATGGGCAAGCAATTTTCTACCTTTGCAAAAATCTTGACCCCCCATTGTATGTATATGTTACGTGGGACACCCTATCAACTTTACATACACACATACCTAAGAATTTAAAAAAATCTTTAAAAAGAAACCCCAAAAAAACTCTCATTTACGTACAAGCACACACCTGTACGTGCATGTACACAATCTCTAAGCACACACACACATGCATATTAACACATTCATACACACACATAGACAAGCACGTGCATGTACACAATTATAATACAAACACTCACTCGCACACGCACGCACACAACACATCCGTGCATAATCCTAAAGCACCTCCACGTGCACACCCCTGTATTTGCACATACACACCCTCCACACAAAGTCCATAGTTGCATGTACACATAATGCTCACACAACCCCTGTACCATACAATCACAAAACACACACACGTGCATGTGCATGTGCATAATCACAAAGCACAAACACCTACACGAGCACACCTGTAAAACACCCATGCATACCACCCTCCTCAGCACATGCAAATCCAAAAAGAATAAACCCCCCTAGTAGACACACACCCCTACACGTGCACAATCACAAAGCACACACACCTATACACATGACGTGCACCTACATGCTATCAACTAGGGTTCAAAGCCAAGGACTCTCGATGTAGTTTGACAGCAGCACGATGGGCTCGAATCCAGATTGAGAGTCTGGCCCTACACAACAATGGGTCCAAGAGCAAGGTAGCTTTGTCATATCACCATGAAACTCGTAACATTTACCTTGGTGAATTAACTGAGGTAGCTAGACCACCACACACTCGTGCACACCCCCCCTCCCAAAATACACACAAATCCAAAAAATTCAAACACCCACTCACCCCCTCGGCAAATAATAATAGTAAGATGTGGACTGTAATAACACATCTCCATGAAAAGATGAGGAAGTATGCTTACATTTCTTTTGCTACTACCATTTGGCTGACACAATCGGGCACACAGCTTAGGTATGAGGATAGTGTTAAATTTGCAGAGAATGTGATGAGCTATGGTGGATCAAATGCAAGAATCAACATAATTAGCATGTCATTAAGATGAAATTAGCATGTGACTAAGATGAAATTAGCATGTGATTAAGATGAAATTAGTGAAATTATCTCTTGCTAAGGGCTTGTTCCCACACACACCCATTCACTTGCATATTTCAACAGATAGGGATCTCATTATGATCAGTCAAGGAATTGCTTGGCAATGCCATCTTCAAGACATATATACAAGAGATATAAGATACGTCCCCCTAGTACAAAGCTTAGACAGTGCATGGGAGACTATTGCTAGTATTGCAAACTTAGCACATTTGGAATGCTAGATGCACTAAGGCCATTGAGGGCACTTTTCTTTATGAGTCACAGTTGCAAGATTTGGAGTGATATCATCCACACCCTAATGGACACTTCATCCACACCCTCATGGGGACACTTTATCTAGAATCCAAGGACATTCGAGGGGGGTATAGAGAGAAAGTGCAACCAGTTTATGAGAGAGTGGGGTTATAAAAATAATAAGAAAAGATAAAGAATGCAAGAACACCACAATGCCCAAGAATAAGCGTAAAATGCCACACAAGATAAAAGAAGGCTGACAATGGGAAAAAAAGATAAAGCCATTAAAGAGTGCAAACAAAGGTAGCAAGAGAAACACCAGCACGAAGAAGCTGGTGGAGCAAAACAACAAAGTTAGAATAGACACAAGGCACACCAACTAAGGCGAGCGCCTGCAACCATAATTAAAACATGTGAAAGCAGAAGAGAATGCCAAGGCAATCACACATAGACATAAAGATGACCACATGGCCCCAACACACGATTCCCATCACACAACCCATGCGTACACCATACAAAGCATGTGAGACCACTCAAACCATGCAAAATCTATCTAATTCATGTGACTAGCACACAATGTATGTCTAGCCCATGTGACCCATTCATGCTACCACACCACCTTCTCCCTTTCACAAATCACTTTTACAAATACACGTTTGCATATAGAAACCCCATAGATTGGGAGACCCTTGCCTCCCCTCACAATACAAATCCAAAATACACATTTAGATTGAATATCTCGCTACTCTACACCAATGTTTACTCGATAATTATAGTGTTGTCTTCTACCTAGCTTGTTACACCTAAGCTAAGATTTTATATAGTAAAATGAGTTAAAAACATAAATTTTAGCACATGAGAGATTAAAACTAATCAAAATTGAGCAAGGCACAATAGCGGAGAGATAGACCTAATCTATTGCACATTGCAAAATATGAATACTTACAATGACGAACTTGAATCTTGACTTAGATCTCACTAACACATACCTATGCATACAATGTTGACTTGTTAATTCATAGCTTTGTGGTTATCTCCAGATCCTTACATTTGGGAGTTAAGGACTACCAATGGTATCAACACTTGTGTGCAAGAATCAGATGGGATAAGTGACCCTTGACATATCTTTACATAGGCAAGTTATAGCCAGTTGGCTAGGGAATTTACCTGGGGAATTCACTCACAATAAAGGGGTGGAAACTTTTTAAAAGAATTTGATGGGAGTAGGGTTTATTTTGTTGAGAGGGGATGTGGCATGGGGTATGCATAGATGCATCTACGTGGATGCACGTTATACATGCACGAGATGGAATGGGTATGCGCAAGTGTGTACGTCAGGTGCGTGTGCGCACAAAAGATGAAATCCACCCCCCAAAATGACCCTTCAGGGAGGTCACCAAGAAGGAGTGGTCGGTATCTAAGAGTACCCTGGTTAGCCAAGACAAGTATGATGCCAAAGCAAAGACTTAGTAGCCACCATTTAGTCTACCAAATTCGGAGCCTTAATAAGTAAGGGTCTTTTACTTAAACTCAACACCCCACTCAAAGTGTAAAAGGCTCAAGGCTTTTTCAAAGGGAAAACCTTCGATGTCCCAAAAACCTCATCGTCTGCACCACAACATCCTAAGCCAAAGAGAGTCAAGCAACGATCATCCCAACACCAAATGTCACACTAGTAGTAAGTAACACGTAGGTTGATTCCAACAAAGCTACTGGAAGCTCAAGGATTCTATAAAGAAAACCCTACATTTAGGTTCCAAGGTCGAAGAAACTAGTGCCTTATGCCTCTACAAACACCCCATTAATTATCGAATCCAGGATCGAGAAGAGAACCAAAGCCATTCATCAATGCCACCCCCAAAGTTTAAGCAAGAGTGCACCACCAACAACAAAGTAGTCAGAAGAGCCCGTGTGCAGTGCCCATACCCCTATCATTTCAAATCAGAGAAGAGCCGCTCGTGGTGCGAAAACCCTAAGAGAGTTGTACATACACTCCCTTGACTTTGTGACATAGTTTGAAGGAACAACAAAGGGATCACCATGTTCCCATAACATTCACATGCACTACGTTGCAACATCAACCCGCTAGTTGTTGGAAGGGCAAAGTTCAATCAGGCGCACAAGCAAAGTCAGTGGGGCGGTGGCGTCTAAGCTTTCATCATGGATGGGCAAGCAATTTTCTACCTTTGTTAAAAATCTTGACCCCCCATTGTATGTATATGTTACGTGGGACACCCTATCAACTTTACATACACACATACCTAAGAATTATAAAAAAATCTTTAAAAAGAAACCCCAAAAAAACTCTCATTTATGTACAAGCACACACCTGTACGTGCATGTACACAATCCCTAAGCACACACACATGCATATTAACACATACATACACACACATAGACAAGCACGTGCATGTACACAATTATAATACAAACACTCACTCGCGCACGCACACAACACATCCGTGCATAATCCTAAAGCACCTCCACGTGCACACCCCTGTATCTACACATACACACCCTCCACACAAAGTCCATAGTTTCATGTACACATAATGCTCACACAACCCCTATACCATACAATCAAAAAACACACACACGTGCATGTGCACAACACATCCGTGCATAATCCTAAAGCACCTCCACGTGCACACCCCTGTATCTACACATACACACCCTCCACACAAAGTCCATAGTTTCATGTACACATCATGCTCACACAACCCCTGTACCATACAATCACAAAACACACACACGTGCATGTGCATGTGCACAATCACAAAGCACAAACACCTAGACAAGCACACCTGTAAAACACCCATGCATACCACCCTCCTCAACACACGCAAATCCAAAAAGAATAAACCCCCTAGTAGACACACACCCCTACACGTGCACAATCACAAAGCACACACACCTATACACATGACGTGCACCTACATGCTATCAACTAGGGTTCAAAGCCAAGGACTCTCGACGTAGTTTGACAGAGCAGCACGATGGGCTCGAATCCAAATTGAGAGTCTCGCCCTACACAACAACGGGTCCAGGAGCAAGGTAGCCTTGTCATATCACCATGAAACTCGTAACATTTACCTTGGTTAATTAACTGAGGTAGCTAGACCACCACACACTCGTGCACACCCCCTCCCAAAATACACACAAATCCAAAAAATTTAAACACCCACTCACCCCCTCGTCAAATAATAATAGTAAGATGTGGACTGTAATAACACATCTCCATGAAAGGATGAGGAAGTATGCTTACATTTCTTTTGCTACTACCATTTGGCTGACACAATCAGGCACACAGCTTAGGTATGAGGATAGTGTCAAATTTGCACCAATGTGATGAGCTATGGTGGATCAAATGCAAGAATCAACATAATTAGCATGTGATTAAGATGAAATTAGTGAACAATTAATCTAATACGATAATGTAGGCATGGGTACTCAAAAATCAGCAATTGCTCATTAGGCCAATGCCTCAATTTATAGGTTGTACATCCATAAGATGCCAAGAATCTAATCCCACTAATTTCTCCTTTGATTTGTGCCACCTCCCCTACATCTGAGGGGGGGCAACTTTTCCTAGAATCTTTCCACACCCCTACATTCATTCATGCTACCCTTGATTCTCTAATTAGTAGATACCTCTCACCTTTTCACTGCTACCCACTCAATTACAGGTTCCCTTTTACAATCTCTTGCTAAGGGCTTGTTCCCACACACACCCATTCACTTGCATATTTAAACAGATAGGGATCTCATTATGATCAGTCAGGGAATTGCTTGGCAATGCCATCTTCAAGACATATATACAAGAGATATAGGATACGTCTCCCTAATACAAAGCTTAGACAGTGCATGGGAGACTATTGCTAGTATTGCAAACTTAGCACATTTGGAATGCTAGATGCACTAAGGCCATTGAGGGAACTTTTCTTTATGAGTCACAGTTGCAAGACTTGGAGTGATATCATCCACACCCTCATGGCCACTTCATCTAGATTTGGAATGGTATCATCCACACCCTCATGGGGACACTTTATCTAGAATCCATGGACCTTCAAGGGGAGCTATAGAGAGAAAGTGCAACCAGTTTATGAGAGAGTGGGGTTATAAAAATAATAAGAAAAGATAAAGAATGCAAGAACACCACAATGCACAAGAATAAGCATAAAATGCCACACAAGATAAAAGAAGGCTGACAATGGGAAAAAAAGATAAAGCCATCAAAGAGCGCAAACAAAGGTAGCAAGAGAAACACCAGCACGAAGAAGCTGGTGGAGCAAAACAACAAAGTTAGAATAGACACAAGGCACACCAACTAAGGCGAGCGCCTGCAACCATAATTGAAACATGTGAAAGCAGAAGAGAATGCCAAGGCAATCACACATAGACATAAAGATGACCACATGGCCCCAACACTTGAGCATTCATTTTATACACACGATTCCCATCACACAACCCATGCGTACACCATACAAAGCATGTGAGACCACTCAAACCATGCAAAATCTATCTAATTCATGTGACTAGCACACAACGTATGTCTAGCCCATGTGACCCATTCATGCTACCACACCACACCTTCTCCCTTTCACAAATCACTTTTACAAATACACATTTGCATATAGAAACCCCATAGATTGGGAGACCCTTGCCTCCCCTCACAATACAAATCCAAAATACACATTTAGATTGAATATCTCGCTACTCTACACCAATGTTGACCCGATAATTATAGTGTCTTCTACCTAGGTTGTTACACCTAAGCTAAGATTTTATATGGTAAAATGAGTTAAAAACATAAATTTTAGCACATGAGAGATTAAAACTAATCAAAATTGAGCAAGGCACAATAGCGGAGAGATAGACCTAATCTATTGCACATTGCAAAATATGAATACTTACAATGATGAACTTGAATCTTGACTTAGATCTCACTGACACATACCTATGCAGACAATGTTCACTTGTTAATTCATAGCTTTGTGGTTATCTCCAGATCCTTACATTTGGGAGTTGACTACCAACGGTATCAACACTTGTGTGCAAGAATCAGATGGGATAAGTGACCCTTGACATATCTTTACATAGGGAATTCATAGCTAGTTGGCTAGAAAATTTACCTGGGGAATTCACTCACAGTAAGGCGGTGGAAAATTTTTAAAAGAATTTGACAGGAGTAGGGTTTATTTTGTTGAGAGGGGATGTGGCGTTGGGTATGCATAGATGCATGTACGTGGATGCACGTTATACATGCACAAGATGGAATGGGTATGCGCAAGTGTGTACGTGAGGTGCATGTGCGCACACATGCATGAGCGAATGGTGTGTACACACGTGCATGCACATGGGCCCATGTGCACGATGTGCAAGGTGCAAGTGGGTGTGGGGTAGGCATGTGTAAGTGTAAATATGGGTGGTACACACACGAGCAAGTGGGCATGCATGCATAAAGTGCAAATGCAGTACGTGTGCAAAGGTGTGTGCACGAGCATGTGTGGGTGGTGCATAAGTGAGTGCACGTACGTGATGTGTATGCACGGAGCAAAGCTGTGCACAAGTGAATGTGTCCATGAGTGTGTATGCACGGCATAAATGTGCATGGGATGTGGTGCACGTGGGTGTAGTGCACGTGCATGCATGTGTATATATATGGTAAAAATCTGCATGCCCGATGCGCAAATGCAAATGTGTGAGGGGTACATGTGTGTGCCAGTTAATAAATGCAAGTGAGTGTGCAATTGTGACTGTGTGGGGTCCACGTTGTGTGTGAGTGTAAATGGGTGTGCACGTGCATGAAGGTGGGTGCCCGAGGTACAATTAGGTGAAGGTATACATGTGCAAGTGCAAATGTGTGTGTACATGCACGTTCGAGAAAATGTGTGAATGTGTGTGTGTGTGTGTGTACCATGTGCGTGTGACACCGTATGTGCATGTTTTTAGTTGTTTTTTTAATGATTCTCAATATGTTTTTAGGTTTTTTGTGTTTTTCTCATTTTCAGTGAGGTAGTAACTGTACACTTGGGGAAGGGCCACATTACATATTTACCGTATGCGCAATTGGCAACGACACATAATCATTTGCTGCCATGGTCGTCTTTGTTGGCACGCTTGATTAAGCGTTGTCTTTCTAGTTCTATAGAGCTTACGAGTTTGTGTTGCGGTGTGGCACACACACAAGTGTTGTGGGGTCATAGTGATCTTTTTGAGCCATGGGGTTGCTCGGTAGTGCCACGAAAGTGTGTGCACAATTGTCTTTAGGGTTTGGCACCATGGGTGGCACTTCTTTAATGAAAATAGGGATGGATATGGGCAAGGTATTTCCTCTTGTTGCTTGGAGTCCAAAGGCTCTACCGACTTTTTTGAAGATGGTGTCGGCACGTGAGTCAAGGTGGAAGCCACTACTCTCCATTCTTGCTTAAGCTTTGGAGTTGGCATTGGAGGTATGGGTCCGTTGAGGCCAAAGCTATAAAGAATGCTGATAAGAGATGATCTACTGCCAAGTTTGTCTATGAAAATATTGATAAGAGATGATCTACTACCAAGTTTGTCTATGAAAATGTGATTACTCACATCTCAGTTGCTCACAAGGAATTGGCTTTGGATCTCCACACCCACTGGCTCTCATGATTGGAGGACAAGACTTGGGATGTTGATAAGTTTGGGGCGCCTCACCCACCAGGGATACGGTAACCATTCCATGGGGAAAGCTCAAGCATTATGTTTATTCTTCCCCCAGTTGTGTGACGATGCAAGCCGTGGCCATGATCCATCGCCTTCTGAGGATGATGTTCTTTTTTATTGTATACTTATGGGGTTCACATAAATATACAAGACGTAGGTTTAGCTCCAATATAAAATTCAACTTCAAAACAATTTACGGTCATATAAAATTCACGCAAGTGGTGCGAGAGGTGGGTGACCTAATGAGGTCCATGTTTGCCAAGACAATATGTTGTGGCTAGGTCCAATGTTAAGTAAGGCGGGCCATGCAGCTAGATCGAGCTCAACTTGTGCTGCGAACATTGATGACCAGCCTAGGTAATAGCTTCCACATTTACGCCACTGGCTGGGTGGGGGATGAGATTATGGGGAATATGTCGCCAGTGGTTTATAGGTTGTGCAGCCACTTTGGTGTACTAGAGTTATAGTATAGTTATAGCACCAGCTCATGTAGTCAAGTTTACACTATGGATTGACCTTTGTAAGTTATAATAGGATAGTACTTTTCCTTATAGTAGTATGTACTCTTATCTCTTTATATATGGTTGTAGCGAAGAGAAGAGAATAGAAGAAAATTCAGTCATCTCTCTCTCTTGTGTGATTGTCTATTCTTCTGCATTTGTGTTTTCTTGCAAGAAAGAGTTCAAGCTAACCCTCTCCCCCACGTCCTTCTCATGGTATTAGAGCACTGGTTCATGTGAAGTCTTTTTTGGGAAACTTCAACTCAAGGTGAGTCAATTTTGCCATTGGTTCCATTTCGAATGCATCAAGCACGAACATGGATGTGATTTCGACACCATCTAATCATGAAAACCTTGTCCCAAGCTTCAATGGGGATGAGTATCCATGGTTGTTGCAAAAACATGAATCTAATCCTCAAAGTCATAATACTCCTCTTACCTTAACACATCGGCCACCCCTTCTAATCATTATGGAAATCCTAAACCTTGCCGACAAAGATGAAATCCACCCCCCAAAATGACCCTTCAAGGAGGTCACCAAGAAGGAGTGGTCGGTACCTAAGAGTACCCTGGCTAGCCAAGACAAGTATGATGCCAAAGCAAAAGTAGCCACCATTTGGTCTACCAAATTTGGAGCCTTAATAAGTAAGGGTCTTTTACCCTAAACTCAACACCCCACTCAAAGTGTAAGAGGCTCAACGCTTTTTCAAAGGGAAAACTTTCTATGTCCCAAAAACCTCATCGTCTGCACCACAACATCCTAATCCAAAGAGAGTCAAGCAACGATCATCCCAACACCAAATGTCACACTAGTAGTAAGTAACACGTAGGTTGATTCCAACAAAGCTACTAGAAGCTCAAGGATTCTATAAAGAAAACCCTACATTTAGGTTCCAAGGACAAAGAAACTAGTGCCTTATGCCTCTACAAACACCCCATTAATTATCAAATCCAGGATCGAGAGAAGAGAACCAAAGCCATTCAATGCCAACCCCAAAGTTTAAGCAAGAGCACACCACCAACAACAAAGTAGTCGGAAGAGCCCATGTGCAGTGCCCATACCCCTATCATTTCAAATCAGAGAAGAGCCACTCGTGGTGCGAAAACCCTAAGAGAGTTGTACATACACTCCCTTGACTTTGTGACATAGTTTGAAGGAACAACAAAGGGATCACCATGTTCCCATAACATTCACATGCTCTACGTTGCAACATCAACCCGCTAGTTGTTGGAAGGGCAAAGTTCAATCAGGAGCACAAGCAAAGTCGGTGGGGCAGTGGCGTCTAAGCTTTCATCATGGATGGGCAAGCAATTTTCTACCTTTGCTAAAAAACTTGACCCCTTTATTGTATGTATATGTTACGTGGGACAAGAATTATAAAAAAATCTTTAAAAAGAAACCCCAAAGAAACTCTCATTTATGTACAAGCACACACCTGTACGTGCATGTACACAATCCCTAAGCACACACACATGCATATTAACACATATACACACACACACATAGACAAGCACGTGCATGTACACAATTATAATACAAACACTCACTCGTCGCGCACGCACACAACACATCCGTGCATAATCCTAAAGCACCTCCACGTGCACACCCCTATATCTGCACATACACACTGTAAGATTCCTCCCCAGCCTCTCAAGATATCCAACATCTTCCCCTGTAATCAATTCCCTCTTCAGAATTATAAGAGATCTCGTCTCTGCTTGTTTTGACATAGAGAGAGAAAATATTCTAGAGAGAGAATATTCAGATTATGAATATTTTTGGATAGAAAAATAACTCATCTTATTAAAATAAGTTCCTTTAAAACAGAAATTCAAAAAGAACTTTTCAATGTGCAATTGGAATTAATTAGAAATGGGTATGAAGGACCTTAGCCTAAGGGTCTAGATTTTCAAAAATCTTGGATTATGGTCCAATTAAAGTTCTTATGGACCAATAAGATCAATCCATGTGTGGGGAGGAGATAAATCCAATTTTGTAAAAGAAGATACCCAAAAATGAGTAAATGCTCACATAAGGTGAAGAGTTGAATATGTACAAGGTTTATTAATAAGAAACTATGAGTAATTTTAATAAAATGAGATATTTTGGGTATAATGATTCTATTTTGACACATATGTAAGGAAGGGGGAGTCCCTTCAATTCTCACATAAGATGAAGAGTTGAATATGTACAAGGTTTATTAGTAAGAAACTATGAGTGATATTAAAAATATGAGATATTTTGGGTATAATGATTCCATTTTGACACATATGTAAGGAAGGGGGAGTCCCTTCAATTCTCACATAAGATGAAGAGTTGAATATGTACAAGGTTTATTAGTAAGAAACTATGAGTAATATTAAAAATATGAGATATTTTGTGTATAATGATTCGATTTTGACACATATATAAGGAAGGAGAGTCTCTTCAATTCTCCCATAAGATGAAGAGTTGAATATGTACAAGGTTTATTAGTAAGAAACTATGAGCAATATTAAAAATATGAGATATTTTGAGTATAATGGTTCCATTTTTGACACATATGTAAGGAAGGGGAGGGCCTTCAATGAGGCCCCTACTTCACATGGGCAAATTGAGTTTTTTATCATCAAAAATTGAGATATTTCATCTCTCCTCTCTCCTCATTCAAGTCTAGTTCCAAAAAGTTAGCTTAACTGACCTAAAAATAGTCAAAAATTGACCAAACTGACTTGGAAAATTCTAGAATCAGTTTGTTTGGTTAGGAGCTCAATTTTTCCTATAAATAGAAGCCTCCCCCTTGTTGAAAATATATAGTCTTTAAGGCATTGTTACTCTATTTCACCCAAGCCAAGAACTATGAATTTATTAATAATTCATTAGTTTTTGACATTTCCCTCTTCCAAAGATTGGTTGGCCACTCTTGTCCAAACAAGAGTCGAACCCTCAAACCATCAAGCCAAAGGAAAGCTTTCAAAGTCATTAGTAAGTTGGTGATTCTTCTTTTCACTTATTTTATGATTTTTATGGCTTTAATGGTTCTTATGTTTTATGTCTTCTCTAAAAATGTTATACCTCATTACAAAAAGGTATTTCCCTCTCTTTTCTAACAAAACCAACCATTCTCTATCCTAGGTGAATGGTTAATTGATTAATGTCAAGTTTTTATAATGATTATTTTATTATAAAAGTGTTACTTTTAGCATAATCGAATTTCATGCATAGAGGTATGCATAAAAGATGAATATTTTATTATAAAAGTGTTACTTTTAGCATAATTGAATTTCATGCATAGAGGTATGCATAAAAGATGAATACTTTATTATAAAAGTGTTACTTTTAACATAATTGAATTTCATGCATAGAGGTATGCATACAAGATGAATATTTTATTATAAAAGTGTTACTTTTAGCATAATTGAATTTCATGCATAGAGGTATGCATAAAAGATGAATATTTTATTATAAAAGTGTTACTTTTAGCATAATTGAATTTCATGCATAGAGGTATGCATAAAAGATGAATATTTTATTATAAAAGTGTTACTTTTAGCATAATTGAATTTCATAGAGGTATGAAAAAAATGATTATTTTATTATAAAACTATTTAAGAAATGATAATTATTTTATTATAAAAATATTACTTTTATCATATTGAATTTCGTGCATAGAGGTGAAAAAATAAATAAATTATTATTTTATTATAAAAATGTTACAGTAAAAAATAATTATTTTATTGTAAAAGTGTTACTTTCATTACATTTGAAATTTATGCATAGGAAGATGCATAAAAGATTGAATTTTAATTCAAAGTGTCATTCTCATTTAAAATGAATTTATGCATAGGAAGATGCATAAAAGATTGAATTTTATTTTGAAAGTGTTAGTCTCCTTAAATGGAATTTATGTATAATTAGATGCGTAAAGAAATCTTATATCAATATAAGAATTCCCTTGTATTCTATAAATAGATGTGGGAAGGGATAGGATGTGATAAGAGATGTGATGAGATGTGATAAGATACTTATGGGATGAGTTAGGATGTGATAAGATGAGTTAAGATGTGATAAGATGTGTATGGGATGAGGTAAGAAGTGTATGTGATGAGATAAGATGTATATGAGATGAGTTAGGATGTGATAAGATGAGTTAGGATGTGATAAGAGGTGTATGGGATGTGATAAGTGGTGTATGAGATGTGATAAGATGTGATAAGATGCATATGAGATGAGTTAGGATGTGATAAGATAAGTTAAGATATGATAAGATGTGTATGGGATGAGGTAAGAAGTGTATGTGATGGGATAAGATGTATATGGGTTGTGATAAGGCGAGAATGGATGTGATGAAAAAGAATAGATGTGAAGGCATATGTGATTACATGAATGGGAATGTAGAAATGAATGTATAAATGTGAATGTGGATGTAGAGGTAGATGTATGGATGTGAATGAGAATGTGGATGTGGATGTATACTTGGAGATGTAGATGTATGCATGTAGATGTAGATGTATGGATGTGAATGAGAATGTGGATATGGATGTATACATGGAGATGCGGATGTATACATGTAGATGTAGGAGTATGGATGTGAATGAGAATGTGCATGTGGATGTATACATGGAGATGCGGATGTATGCATGTAGATGTAGATGTATGGATGTGAATGAGAATGTGGATGTGGATGTATACTTGGAGATGTAGATGTATGCATGTAGATGTAGATGTATGGATGTGAATGAGAATGTGGATATGGATGTATACATGGAGATGCGGATGTATACATGTAGATGTAGGAGTATGGATGTGAATGAGAATGTGGATGTGGATGTATACATGGAGGTGTGGATGTATGCATGTAGATGTAGATGTATGGATGTGAATGTAAATGTGGATGTGGATGTATACATGGAGATGCGGATGTATACATGTAGATGTAGGAGTATGGATGTGAATGAGAATATGGATGTGGATGTATACATGGAGGTGTGGATGTTAGCATGTAGATGTAGATGTATGGATGTGAATGTGAATGTGGATGTGGATGTATGCATGGAGATGTGGATGTATGCATATGTGTGAATGCGGATGTGGATGTATATATGTGGATGTGGGATTGGAGGTATGATGTGGATGTACGAACATGGAGGTGAATGTAGAATAATGAACGTGAATGCGTATGGAAAATAATGTGTCGTCGATATGAGTAAATGGATGAAAATGAATACACATTGAATGGAATGTGGATTAAGTAATGTGGATTGAGGAGGGACAATGTGGGAAGATGAGAGTTCGATATAGAAACTGTATTTTGTGACTGTTTGTAAATGACTGTTTTATGTCAAGAATGCTGGGGAAGCATTTTGACCATCTTGTGAATTAAGGTCATGGAGACCTAACTGATAAGTTGCAACTGTTGTGACGGAGAATCAATGGAGGACATCTCGCGTAGCAAGGTCGACCGAGGTCTTGACCAACCTCGGTTCGATTTAAATGGTGAGCTTCCGGTACAGTGGATGAGGGACCAAGGAAGCGGCCTATGAGTGAAGCACTAGGTCACCAGCGAAGGATCCTAGAGGGTGCTGACCATATGGTGCTCGGGCTCTGGGTCGCCGAAGATACCCACACGTGCATCGTGGAAGATATTGGAACAAGAGTAAGAGTTGTTTTTTGAAACCGGGCATGGATCTGGTTGACTAACCTTGCTGGTCCTCAACGGATGAGTCCATGGCTCTTTTATATGGGTCTGTTGGTTGATCTTGCTGATCTTCAACGAGGATTCCATCTTGATTTTATATGTGAAAATATTGTCGGGTACTATGAGCTAGGAACTATTGAAAAGGCCCCTGAGTGAACAGGTGGTGAGCGTTCTGGTTGCCAATGATGCTATAAGTACCCCGATGAATGAATGACTGGAAATAAGGATTCAACCAGAGACTTTGAGGATTATCATCAGTGACATAATGGTTTTATTGAAGGATTGTTTTAAAGTTAGCTGATGCTGAGAAAAAGGCAATTTCATATTGGGTGTGTAAGTGGTGTGACTAGTTTTATGTTTGCATGAACTTCCGGCAAGGGGGCCTTGGAACTCTTTTCCTTGGTACTCGGGACAAAACCTAACCAAATTCCTAATTGGATCCCATCACTACAGTGGTTGGGCGGTTGGCTAGGGCGGTTGGCTAACCCATGGGACTGGATGGGGTTAGGCTGGACTGATGGATCCATAAACCGAGACTCAATTTCTGTTATTTACGATAGATGAAGTAAATCTCGGATAGTAATTGTTCTATGGATAGGAATCAACGGTGTGGATCTTGATGGGGAAAAAAGCATTGATCCCAATGATCCAAGTGCAAGTTTCTTCCTTGATCTGACCGAGTACCTTTATAGGTGCAGTCGGATCAGTTTGATCAGTAATGGTCTTGACCACGTTAGAGTAAAAAGTTATCCTGGTGGAATCGTCCGTGCTTTCCGGATAAAGGAAGTTTTTTCGGGTTCGGTTTTGGAAAAACCAACGGATTAGTCTCTTGTCCGGATATCCATGGACGAGGCCCCGAATGTGGGACCCTGTCCCGCGCGAGAAGTGCTACTTCCACTGCTAGTACCCCGAATCCGTTGCTCGGTGGGAACAGGGATCTCACAGTTGCTCTGATACCAACTGTGAGATCCCTGTCCCCATGCATAACGGATTCAGGGTGCTAGCAGCAGAAGTAGCATTTCCTGCGCGAGGCAAGGTCCCACACTCGGGGCCTCGCCCACGAATATCCAGACAAGAGACTAATCCGTCGGTTTTTCTAAAATCAGACCCGGAAAAACTTCCCTTACCCGGAAAGCACGGGCGATTCCACCAGGATAACTTTTTACTCTAACGTAGTCAAGATCATTATTGATCACGCTGATCCGACTGCACCTATAAAGATACTCGGATCAAGGAAGAAACTTGCACTTGGATCATTTGGATCATTACTGATCATGCTGATCCGACTGCACCTATAAAGATACTCGGATCAAGGAAGAAACTTGCACTTGGATCATTACTGATCACGCTGATCCGACTGCACCTATAAAGATACTCGGTCGGATCAAGGAAGAAACTTGCACTTGGATCATTGGGATCAATGCTTTTTTTCCCATCAAGAGGCACAGTCGTTGATTCCTATCCATAGAACAATTACTATCCGAGATTTACTTTATCTATTGTAATAATAGAAATTGAGTCTCGATTTACGGATCCATCAGTCAGCCTAACCCCATCCAGTCCCAGGGGTTAGCCAACCGCCCAACCACTGTAGTGACGTGATCCAACTAGGAATTTGGTTAGGTTTTGTCCCGGGTACCAAGGAAAAGAGTTCCAAGGCCCCCTAGCCGGAAGTTCATGCAAACATAAAACTAGTCACACCACTTACACACCCAATATGAAATTGCCTTTTTCTCAGCATCAGCTAACTTTAAAACAATCCTTTAATGAAACCATTATGTCACTGATGACAATCCTCAAAGTCTCTGGTTGAATCCTTATTTCTAGTCATTCATTCATCGGTGTACTTATGGCATTTTTGGCAACCAGAACGCTCACCACCTGTTCATTCACAGGGGCCTTTTCCATAGTTCCTAGCTCATAATAACCGGCAATATATTCATATAACAAAATGGAATCTCCATGGAATATCAGCAAGATCAACCCACAGATCCATATAAAAGAGCCATGGACTCATCCGTTGAGGACCAGCAAGGTCAATCAACCAGATCCATGCCCGGTTTCAAAAAACAACTCTTATTCCTTGTTCCAATATCTTCCACGATGCACGTGTGGGTATCTTCGGCGACCCAAAGCCCGAGCATCGTATGGTCAGTACCCTCTAGGATCCTTCGCAGGTGACCTAGCGCTTCACTCATAGGCCACTTCCTTGGTCCCTCATCCACCGTATCGGAAGCTCACCATTTAAATCGAACCGAGGCTGGTCAAGACCTCGGTCGACCTTGCTACGCGAGACGTCCTCCATTGACTCTCTGTCTCAGCAGTTGCAACTTATCAGTTAGGTCTCCATGACCTTAATCCACAAGACGGTCAAAATGCTTCCCCAGCATTCTTGACATAAAACAGCCATTTACAAACAGTCACAAAATAGAGTTTCTATATCGAACTCTCGTCTTTCCACATTATCCCTCCTCAATCCACATTACTTAATCCACATTCCATTCAATGTGTATTCATTTTCATCCATTTACTCATATCGACGACACATTATTTTCCATACGCATTCACGTTCATTATTCTACATTCACCTCCATGTTCGTACATCCACATCATACCTCCAATCCCACATCCACATACATACATCCACATCCGCATTCACACATATGCATACATCCACCTCTCCATGTATACATCCACATCCACATTCTCATTCACATCCATACTTCTACATCTACATGTGTACATCCGCATCTCCATGTATACATCCACATCCACATTCTCTTTCACATCCATACATCTATATCTACATGCATACATCTACATCTCCAAGTATACATCCACATCCACATTTTCATTCACATCCATACATCTACATCTACATGCATACATCCACATCTCCATGTATACATCCACATCCACATTCTCATTCACATCCATACTTCTACATCTACATGCATACATCCGCATCTCCATGTATACATCCACATCCACATTCTCATTCACATCCATACATCCACATCTACATGCATACATCCATACATACACATCCACATTCACATCCATACATCCACATCCACATTCATACATCCACATCTACATGCATACATCCATACATACATATCCACATTCACATTCACATCCATACATTTCCATGCATACATTCACATTCACCTTCTCATTCACTCACATCCATACATCTACATCTACATGCATACATCCACATCTACATGCATACATCCATACATACTCACCCATTTTCATACATCCACATCTACATGCACATTCATACATACACATCCACATTCACATCCATGCATCCACATACGCATTCACATCTATTCTTTTACATTACATCCATTCTCGCCCTATCACAACCCATATACATCTTATCCCATCACATACACTTCTTACCTCATCCCATACACATCTTATCACATCTTAACTCATCTTATCACATCCTAACTCATCTCATATGCATCTTATCACATCTTATCATTTCTCATATCTATTTATAGAATACAAGAGAATTCTTATATTTGATATAAGATTTCTTTATGCATCTATTTATGCATAAATTCCGTTTAAGGATGACTAACATTTTCGAATAAAATCAATCTTTTATGCATCTTCCTATGCATAAATTTATTTTAAATGAGAATGAGACTTTGAATTAAAAATCAATCTTTTATGCATCTTCCTATGCATCTTCCTATGCATAAATTCAATGCATAAATTCAATCTTTTATGCATCTTCCTATGCATAAATTAAATTTAGATGAGAAAGATACTTTTGAATTAAAAATCAATCTTTTATGCATCTTCCTATGCATAAATTCAATTTAGTAGGAATTACACTTTTAGAATAAAATATTTATCTTTTATGCATACCTTTGCATGAAATTCAATTATGCTAAAAGTAACACTTTTATAATAAAATAATCATCTTTTATGTATACCTCTATGCTTGAAATTCAATTATGCTAAAAATAACACTTTTATAATAAAATAATCATCTTTTATGCATACCTCTATGCATGAATTTCAATTATGCTAAAAATAACACTTTTATAATAAAATAATCATCTTTTATGCATACCTCTATGCATGAAATTCAATTATGCTAAAAATAACACTTTTATAATAAAATAATCATCTTTTATGCATACCTCTAGAGATGCATGAAATTCAATTATGCTAAAAATAACACTTTTATAATAAAATAATCATCTTTTATGCATACCTCTATGCGTGTCATTCAATTATGCTAAAAATAACACTTTTATAATAAAATAATCATCTTTTATGCATACCTCTATGCATGAAATTCAATTATGCTAAAAGTAACACTTTTATAATAAAATATTCATCTTTTATGCATACCTCTATGCATATTATTCAATTATGCTAAAAGTAACACTTTTATAATAAAATATTCATCTTTTATGCATACCTCTATGCATGAAAATCAATTATGCTAAAAGTAACTCTTTTATAATAAAATATTCATCTTTTATGCATACCTCTATACATGAAATTCAATTATGCTAAAAGTAACACTTTTATAATAAAATATTCATCTTTTATGCATACCTCTATGCATGAAATTCAATTATGCTAAAAGTAACACTTTTATAATAAAATATTCATCTTTTATGCATACCTCTATGCATGAAATTCAATTATGCTAAAAGTAACAATTATATAATAAAATAATCATTATAAAAACTTGACATTAATCAATCAACCATTCACCTAGGATAGAGAATGGTTGGTTTTATTAGAAAAGAGAGAGATAATGAGGTATAACATTTTTAGAGAAGACATAAAACATAAGAACCATTAAAGCCATAAAAATCATAAAATCGATGAAAAGAAGAATCACCAACTTACTAATGACTTTGAAAGCTTTCCTTTGGCTTGATGGTTTGAGGGTTCGACTCTTGTTTGGACAAGAGTGGCCAACCAATCTTTGGAAGAGGGAAATGTCAAAAACTAATGAATTATTAATAAATTCATAGTTCTTGGCTTGGGTGAAATAGGGTGCTGACCATACGGTGCTCGGGCTCTGGGTCACCGAAGATACCCACATGTAAGGAAGGGGGAGTCCCTTCAATCGGTTGGCTAACCCATGGGACTCGATGGGGTTAGGCTTGACTGATGGATCCATAAACCGAGACTCAAGTTTTGTTATTACGATAGATGAAGTAAATCCCGGATAGTAATTGTTCTATGGATAGGAATCAACGGCTATGCCTCTTGATGGGGAAAAAAGCGTTGATCCCAATGATCCAAGTGCAAGTTTCTTCCTTGATCTAACCGAGTACCTTTATAGGTGCAGTCAGATCAGTTTGATCAGTAATGGTCTTGACCACGTTGGAGTAAAAAGTTATCCTAGTGGAATCGTCCGTGCTTTCCGGATAAAGGAAGTTTTTTTCGGGTTCGGTTTTGGAAAAACCAACGGATTAGTCTCTTGTCCGGATATCCATGGACGAGGCCCCGAATGTGGGACCCTGTCCCGTGCGAGAAGTGCTACTTCCGCTGCTAGTACCCCGAATCCGTTGCTCGATGGGAACAGGGATCTCACAATTGGTATCAGAGCAAATTGGCTACTAATAAAGATCAACTGAGAAGCGAAATATGTCAAAAATTTATCAAGAAGCACAAAAAGGTTGTAATTGTGTGATATAAATTCATACCATTTGATATTCAAACTAAAAATTTGTAATCTAGTAATTGGGTCTTCAAATGGAAGTACCGCAATTGTATGAAACCCTGACTTGCTTGAGGCCTAGACATGATGGTATTTACCTTATAGTTCCAAGTATTATGACTAACCATATATACCGAGGATATAACTGTAGCTCTTTACTGGCAATATATACGAGTAAATCTAAGACTTGAAATTATAAGCATTAATGCTATTGAGTTAGTGAATTCGAATGTGGTTGATATGATTTTTAATTCTGTTTGAGAACTGAAGAATTGATTTGGATTTTGATTGAAAAATGATGATCCCTGAAAATTGGTTGAAATGTAATAAGCTGAGCAAAACCACAATGAGGATGAATGGGACGAGTCCTTGTGATGATATTCATAACTGGAATGATGATAATGATTTCAGCAAATCACTATGAGATTAGTGGATTGTGCTGTCAAATTGCTACTGTTAACACTTGACGGTAGATCAAGTTAAGGATGACAAATTGAGAACTTGCTTAACTGAAATTTCCATGGAGGAATGTTCAGAAGGAAATTTTTCGATCTAATGGACCATTATCGTGTTAAAGATATGAATGATATGATCTGAATGAATTGTTATTTAACGATGGGTTCTATATAAGGGATATTTATCCCGGTATTCTATTGGGTTGACCTGAATATAAGGAACCCCAGAATAAATTCGATCTTAAGAAAAAAGAGTTGTCCTCTACTTTGCGAGATAAGGACATCTCGCGCCTTTTTAAGTGGGGTAGAATGTAAGATTCCTCCCCTAGCGTTCGAGGTATACAGGAGTAAGAACCTCCCTTTCTGATCTTATAATTATTCCCTCTCTAAAATAAAAGAAAGATTCTATTTAAAAAAGGAAGACCTTTCCCCAGAATACTTTCTCGGGAGCCCCACATGTTTTAAGGATTTAGAACGATAAGTTCAGAAGTGAGAATTGGTGTTTTAGATGCCAAGGTTTTGGTCATAATGTTAAAAGACTGCTCGACTCCTGCCATGTCAAGGGCACAGGGAAGTCAGGAACCCAAATTCAGCGACCAATTCCTTCATATACTAATCTAATCAGGGTCCATCTCAGACAAGATTGCTTAACTCCATTAACTAGGTCCGACCCATTGATTAGGGTCGCGATGACCAGTCAAATGCTTGACGACATGGAGTAACTGATGCAGGCAATTCATAAAGATATAAAAACTACCCAGGATTGACAGAAACAGTATACAGATAAGAAGAGAATAGTCAGAGAATTCAAAGAAGCAGATATGGTCTTCATTCAGTACGGCCCAAAACAAGTTCTTTATCTCTTGTTTGGGGAGTATAAATAGTTATCTCCGAGATATTGTGGACCATATCTGAATTCAAAGAAAGTAGGTGACAGCCTACGAACTTCTTTTATCTCCTCATCTCAAGTTTCTTAATGCCTTCTATAGAAATATGTGCCAAACCCGAATCATGGAAAGACGGTAAAACTTCAGTGGCAAGATACCCCGTTGGCTTCTAGGCTACGCTAGTTCCTTCTCTTATATAAGTCGTAACTCTTACTGTCGCTCGCAGTAATCTTACTTCCATCGATCTCCTTTCTTTCTTAATCTCCTTTATGGCTTGGCAGCAAGAACTGGTTTTATCCATGATGATTTCTCACCTTCAAGACGCAAGTGAGTCTGTGAAGAAGGATTTTATAGCACTGTATGAGCGCTCACTTTTCCCTCACTTGGAAACTTCTGTAGCTCAGACCAAATGGCGGACCTATCAAGACATAACTAGGGTAACACCGTGGGGTCAGCAGCACTTTCGTAACAATGTCCGCTTGGCTATGGTTATTGAAGCTTTGGGTTTGGGTCCCCAATACTACTGCGTGATGAGATCAAGGCATGTTGGGTTTTCTGAGCGGGTCTTCTTACTAGCGTGTTTTCTTCCTCATCAAAAGATATGTCTTTATCCCGTTTTTGGCTTGCCTCTCAGAGGTCCTTTTAATAGGTCACCTCACACCAATGAGATATGTGCTGCAATAACCAGCCGAATTATTCCTATAGATAAGTTACCTTATACATGTGCAGCTTGTGAGTGCTGCTTTTGTGACCATATGATGGACGGGCTTATGGAATTGTAAAAAGTTCTTCTATCTTGCTGTAAATGTTCCAAGAGTGAATAAAGTTGAAATCTTTGTTCTTGTCTTGAGTCTTGCTCTCTTTGAGACTTTTCTTGGTGATTAATCTTAATTAAATTTTCTCTTAGTCTCATATTCGTGCATCGTGCGAAATTACCCCAGTTTGCGAGATGAGGACATCTCACGTTTTTCAAGTGGGAGAGAATGTAAGATTCCTCCCCAGCCTCTCAAGATATCCAGTATCTTTCCCTGTAATCAATTCCCTCTTCAGAATTATAAGAGATCTCGTCTGCCTGTTTTGACATAGAGAGAGAAAGTATTCTAGAGAGAGAATATTCAGATTATGAATATTTTTGGATAGAAAAATAACTCATCTTATTAAAATAAGTTCCTCTGAAACAGAAATTCAAAAAGAACTTTCCAATGTGCAATTGGAATTAATTAGAAATGGGTATGAAGGACCGTAGCCTAAGGGTCTAGATTTTCAAAAATCTTGGATTATGGTCCAATTAAGGTTCTTATGGACCAATAAGATCAATCCATGTGTGGGGAGGAGATAAATCCAATTTTGTAAAAGAAGATAACCAAAATGCTCACATAAGGTGAAGAGTTGAATATGTACAAGGTTTATTAATAAGAAACTATGAGTAATTTTAATAATATGAGATATTTTGGGTATAATGATTCTATTTTGACACATATGTAAGAAAGGGGGAGTCCCTTCAATTCTCACATAAGATGAAGAGTTGAATATGTACAAGGTTTATTAGTAAGAAACTATGAGTGATATTAAAAATATGAGATATTTTGGGTATAATGATTCCATTTTGACACATATGTAAGGAAGGGGGAGTCCCTTCAATTCTCACATAAGATGAAGAGTTGAAAATGTATTATTAGTAAGAAACTATGAGTGATATTAAAAATATGAGATATTTTGTGTATAATGATTCCATTTTGACACATATGTAAGGAAGGGGAGTCCCTTCAATTCTCACATAAGATGAAGAGTTGAATATGTACAAGGTTTATTAGTAAGAAACTATGAGCAATATTAAAAATATGAGATATTTTGAGTATAATGATTCCATTTTTGACACATATGTAAGGAAGGGAGGGCCTTCAATGAGGCGCCTACTTCACATGGGCAAATTAAGTTTTTTATCATAAAAAATTAAGATATTTCATCTCTCCTCTCTCCTCATTCAAGTCTAGTTCCAAAAAGTTAGCTTAACTGACCTAAAAATGGTCAAAAATTGACCAAACTGACTTGGAAAATTCTAGAATCAGTTTGTTTGGTTAGGAGCTCAATTTTTCCTATAAATAGAAGCCTCCCCCTTGTTGAAAATATATAGTCTTTAAGGCATTGTTACTCTATTTCACCCAAGCCAAGAACTATGAATTTATTAATAATTCATTAGTTTTTGACATTTCCCTCTTCCAAAGATTGGTTGGCCACTCTTGTCCAAACAAGAGTCGAACCCTCAAACCATCAAGCCAAAGGAAAGCTTTCAAAGTCATTAGTAAGTTGGTGATTCTTCTTTTCACTTATTTTATGATTTTTATGGCTTTAATGGTTCTTATGTTTTATGTCTTCTCTAAAAATGTTATACCTCATTACAAAAAGGTATTTCCCTCTCTTTTCTAACAAAACCAACCATTCTCTATCCTAGGTGAATGGTTAATTGATTAATGTCAAGTTTTTATAATGATTATTTTATTATAAAAGTGTTACTTTTAGCATAATCGAATTTCATGCATAGAGGTATGCATAAAAGATGAATATTTTATTATAAAAGTGTTACTTTTAGCATAATTGAATTTCATGCATAGAGGTATGCATAAAAGATGAATACTTTATTATAAAAGTGTTACTTTTAACATAATTGAATTTCATGCATAGAGGTATGCATACAAGATGAATATTTTATTATAAAAGTGTTACTTTTAGCATAATTGAATTTCATGCATAGAGGTATGCATAAAAGATGAATATTTTATTATAAAAGTGTTACTTTTAGCATAATTGAATTTCATAGAGGTATGAAAAAAAATTGATTATTTTATTATAAAACTGTTTTAAAAAATGATGATTATTTTATTATAAAAATATTACTTTTATCATATTGAATTTCGTGCATAGAGGTGAAAAAATAAATAAATTATTATTTTATTATAAAAATGTTACAGAAAAAAATGATTATTTTATTGTAAAAGTGTTACTTTCATCACATTTGAAATTTATGCATAGGAAGATGCATAAAAGATTGAATTTTAATTCAAAGTGTCATTCTCATTTAAAATAAATTTATGCATAGAAAGATGCATAAAAGATTGAATTTTATTTTGAAAGTGTTACTCTGCTTAAATGGAATTTATGTATAATTAGATGCGTAAACAAATCTTATATCAATATGAGAATTCCCTTGAGATATGGGAAGGGATAGGATGTGATAAGAGATGTGATGAGATGTGATAAGATACTTATGGGATGAGTTAGGATGTGATAAGATGAGTTAAGATGTGATAAGATGTGTATGGGATGAGGTAAGAAGTGTATGTGATAAGAGATGTGATGAGATGTGATAAGATACTTATGGGATGAGTTAGGATGTAATAAGATGAGTTAAGATGTGATAAGATGTGTATGGGATGAGGTAAGAAGTGTATGTGATGGGATAAGATGTATATGAGATGAGTTAGGATGTGATAAGATAAGTTAGGATGTGATAAGAGGTGTATGGGATGTGATAAGAGGTGTATGGGATGTGATAAGAGGTGTATGAGATGTGATAAGATGCATATGAGATGAGTTAGGATGTGATAAGATGAGTTAAGATATGATAAGATGTGTATGGGATGAGGTAAGAAGTGTATGTGATAGGATAAGATGTATATGGGTTGTGATAAGGCAAGAATGGATGTGATAAAAAAGAATAGATGTGAAGGCGTATGTGATTACATGAATGGGAATGTAGAAATGAATGTATAAATGTGAATGTGGATGTAGAGGTAGATGTATGGATGTGAATGAGAATGTGGATGTGGATGTATACTTGGAGATGTAGATGTATGCATGTAGAGGTGGATGTATGGATGTGAATGAGAATGTGGATGTGGATGTATACTTGGAGATGTAGATGTATGCATGTAGAGGTAGATGTATGGATGTGAATGAGAATGTGGATGTGGATGTATACTTGGAGATGTAGATGTATGCATGTAGATGTAGGAGTATGGATGTGAATGAGAATGTGGATGTGGATGTATACATGGAGATGCGGATGTATGCATGTAGATGTAGGAGTATGGATGTGAATGAGAATGTGAATGTGGATGTATACATGGAGATGTGGATGTATGCATGTAGATGTAGATGTATGGATGTGAATGAGAATGTGGATGTGGATGTATACTTGGAGATGTAGATGTATGGATGTGAATGAGAATGTGGATATGGATGTATACATGGAGATGCGGATGTATACATGTAGATGTAGGAGTATGGATGTGAATGAGAATGTGGATGTGGATGTATACATGGAGGTGTGGATGTATGCATGTAGATATAAATGTATGGATGTGAATGTAAATGTGGATGTGGATGTATACATGGAGATGCGGATGTATACATGTAGATGTAGGAGTATGGATGTGAATGAGAATGTGGATGTGGATGTATACATGGAGGTGTGGATGTATGCATGTAGATGTAGATGTATGGATGTGAATGTGAATGTGGATGTGGATGTATGCATGGAGATGTGGATGTATGCATATGTGTGAATGCGGATGTGGATGTATGTATGTGGATGTGGGATTGGAGGTATGATGTGGATGTACGAACATGGAGGTGAATGTAGAATAATGAACGTGAATGCGTATGGAAAATAATGTGTCGTCGATATGAGTAAATGGATGAAAATGAATACACATTGAATGGAATGTGGATTAAGTAATGTGGATTGAGGAGGGACAATGTGGGAAGATGAGAGTTCGATATAGAAACTGTATTTTGTGACTGTTTGTAAATGACTGTTTTATGTCAAGAATGCTGGGGAAGCATTTTGACCATCTTGTGAATTAAGGTCATGGAGACCTAACTCAACTGCTGACGGAGAATCAATGGAGGACGTCTCGCGTAGCAAGGTCGACCGAGGTCTTGACCAGCCTCGGTTCGATTTAAATGGTGAGCTTCCGATACGGTGGATGAGGGACCAAGGAAGCGGCCTATGAGTGAAGCGCTAGGTCACCTGCGAAGGATCCTAGAGGGTGCTGACCATACGGTGCTCGGGCTCTGGGTCGCCAAAGATACCCACACGTGCGTCGTGGAAGATATTGGAACAAGAGTAAGAGTTGTTTTCTGAAACCGGGCATGGATCTGGTTGACTAACCTTGCTGGTCCTCAACAGATGAGTCCATGGCTCTTTTATATGGGTCTGTTGGTTGATCTTGCTGATCTTCAACGAGGATTCCATCTTGATTTTATATGTGAAAATATTGTCGGGTACTATGAGCTAGGAACTATTGAAAAGGCCCCTGAGTGAACAAGTGGTGAGCGTTCTGGTTGCCAATGATGCTATAAGTACCCCGATGAATGAATGACTGGAAATAAGGATTCAACCAAAGGCAATTTCATATTGGGTGTGTAAGTGGTGTGACTAGTTTTATGTTTGCATGAACTTCTGGCTAGGGGGCCTTGGAACTCTTTTCCTTGGTACCTGAGGCAAAACCTAACCAAATTCCTAATTGGATCCCATCACTACAGTGGTTGGGCGGTTGGCTAACCCATGGGACTAGATGGGGTTAGGCTGGACTGATGGATCCATAAACCGAGACTCAATTTCTATTATTACGATAGATAAAGTAAATCCCGGACAGTAATTGTTCTATGGATAGGAATCAACGGCTGTGCCTCTTGATGGGGAAAAAAGCATTGATCCCAATGATCCAAGTGCAAGTTTCTTCCTTGATCTGACCGAGTACCTTTATAGGTGCATTCGGATCAGTTTGATCAGTAATGGTCTTGACCATGTTAGAGTAAAAAGTTATCCTGGTGGAATCATCTGTGCTTTCCGGATAAAGGAAGTTTTTTCGGGTTCGGTTTTGGAAAAACCAACGGATTAGTCTCTTGTTCGGATATCCATGGACGAGGCCCCGAATGTGGGACCCTGTCCCGCGCGAGAAGTGCTACTTCCGCTACTAGTACCTCGAATCCGTTGCTCGGTGGGAACAGGGATCTCACACACATCCTCCACACAAAGTCCATAGTTGCATGTACACATAATGCTCACACAACCCCTGTACCATACAATCACAAAACACACACACGTGCATGTGCATGTGCACAATCACAAAGCACAAACTTCTACACGAGCACACCTGTAAAACACCCATGCATACCACCCTCCTCAACACATGCAAATCCAAAAAGAATAAACCCCCTAGTAGACACACACCCCTACACGTGCACAATCACAAAGCACACACACCTATACACATGACGTGCACCTACATGCTATCAACTAGGGTTCAAAGCCAAGGACTCTTGACGTAGTTTGACAGCAGCACGATGGGCTCGAATCCAGATTGAGAGTCTGGCCCTACACAACAACGGGTCCAGGAGCAAGGTAGCCTTGTCATATCACCATGAAACTCGTAACATTTATCTTGGTTAATTAACTGAGGCAGCTAGACCACCACACACTCGTGCACACCCCCTCCCAAAATACACACAAATCCAAAAAATTCAAACACCCACTCACCCCCTTGGCAAATAATAATAGTAAGATGTGGACTGTAATAACACATCTCCATGAAAGGATGAGGTAGTATGCTTACATTTCTTTTGCTACTACCATTTGGCTAACACAATCGGGCACACAGCTTAGGTATGAGGATAGTGTTGAATTTGCAGCAATGTGATGAGCTATGGTGGATCAAATGCAAGAATCAACAGAATTAGCATGTGATTAAGATGAAATTATCATGTGATTAAGATGAAATTAGTGAACAATTAATCTAATACGATAATGTAGGCATGGGTACTCAAAAATCAGCAATTGCTCATTAGGCCAATGCCTCAATTTATAGGTTGTACATCCACAAGATGCCAAGTATCTAATCCCACTGATTTCTCCTTTGATTTGTGCCACCTCCCCTACATCTGTCTGGGGGGGCACCTTTTCCTAGAATCTTTCCACACCCCTACATTCATTCATGCTACCCTTGATTCTCTAAATAGTAGATACCTCTCACCTTTTCATTGCTACCCACTCAATTATAGGTTCCCTTTTACAATCTCTTGCTAAGGGCTTGTTCCCACACACACCCATTCACTTGCATATTTCAACAGATAGATGCCATCTTCAAGACATATATACAAGAGATATAGGATACGTCCCCCTAGTACAAAGCTTAGACAGTGCATGGGAGACTATTGCTAGTATTGCAAACTTAGCACATTTGGAATGCTAGATGCACTAAGGCCATTGAGGGCACTTTTCTTTATGAGTCACAGTTGCAAGATTTGGAGTGATATCATCCACACCCTCATGGCCACTTCATCTAGATTTGGAATGGTATCATCCACACCCTCATGGGGACACTTTATCTAGAATCCATGGACCTTCGAGGGGAGCTATAGAGAGAAAGTCCAACCAGTTCATGAGAGAGTGGGGTTATAAAAATAATAAGAAAAGATAAAGAATGCAAGAACACCACAATGCCCAAGAATAAGCGTAAAATGCCACACAAGATAAAAGAAGGCTGACAATGGGAAAAAAAGATAAAGCCATCAAAGAGCACAAACAAAGGTAGCAAGAGAAACACCAGCACGAAGAAGCTGGTGGAGCAAAACAACAAAGTTAGAATAGACACAAGGCACACCAACTAAGGCGAGCTCCTGCAACCATAATTGTTGAAACATGTGAAAGCATAAGAGAATGCCAAGGCAATCACACATAGACATAAAGATGGCCACATGGCCCCAACACTTGAGAATTCATTTTATACACACGATTCCCATCACACAACCCATGCGTACACCATACAAAGCATGTGAGACCACTCAAACCATGCAAAATCTATCTAATTCATGTGACTAGCAAACAACATATGTCTAGCCCATGTGACCTATTCATGCTACCACACCACACCTTCTCCCTTTCACAAATCACTTTTACAAATACACGTTTGCATATAGAAACCCCATAGATTGGGAGACCCTTGCCTCCACTCACAATACAAATCCAAAATACACATTTAGATTGAATATCTCGCTACTCTACACCAATGTTGACCCGATAATTATAGTGTTGTCTTCTACCTAGGTTGTTACACCTAAGCTAAGATTTTATATGGTAAAATGAATTAAAAACATAAATTTTAGCACATGAGAGATTAAAACTAATCAAAATTGAGCAAGGCACAATAGCGGAGAGATAGACCTAATCTATTGCACATTGCAAAATATGAATACTTACAATGACGAACTCGAATCTTGACTTAGATCTCACTGACACATACCTATGCATACAATGTTGACTTGTTAATTCATAGCTTTGTGGTTATCTCCAGATCCTTACATTTGGGAGTTAAGGACTACCAATGGTATCAACACTTGTGTGCAAGAATAAGATGGGATAAGTGACCCTTGACATATCTTTACATAGGGAATTCATAGCTAGTTGGCTAGGGAATTTACCTGGGGAATTCACTCACAATAAAGGGGTGGAAAATTTTTAAAAGAATTTGACGGGAGTATTTTGTTGTTGAGAGGGGATGTGGCGTTGGGTATGCATAGATGCATGTACGTGGATGCACGTTATACATGCACGAGATGGAATGGGTATGCGCAAGTGTGTACATGAGGTGCATGTGCGCACACATGCACGAGCGAATGGTGTGTACACACGTGCATGCACATGGGCCCATGTGCACGATGTGCAAGGTGCAAGTGGATGTGGGGTAGGCATGTGTAAGTGTAAATATGGGTGGTACACACACGAGCAAGTGGGCATGCATGCATAAAGTGCAAATGCAGTACGTGTGCAAAGGTGTGTGCACGAGCATGTGTGGGTGGTGCATAAGTGAGTGCATGTGCGTGATGTGTATGCACGGAGCAAAGCTGTGCACAAGTGAATGTGTCCATGAGTGTGTATGCACGGCATAAATGTGCATGGGATGTGGTGCACGTGGGTGTAGTGCACGTGCATGCATGTGCATATATATGGTAAAAATCTGCATGCCCGATGCGCAAATGCAAATGTGTGAGGCGTACATGCGTGTGCCAGTTAATAAATGCAAGTGAGTCTGCAATTGTGACTATGTGGGGTCCACGTGTGTGTGTGAGTGTAAATGGGTGTGCACGTGCGTGAAGGTGGGTGCCCGAGGTACAATTAGGTGAAGGTATACACGTGCAAGTGCAAATGTGTGTGTACATGCACGTTCGAGAAAATGTGTGAATGTGTGTGTGTGTACCATGTGCGTGTGACACCACATGTGCATGTTTTTAGTTGTTTTTTTAATGATTCTCAATATGTTTTTAGGTTTTTTTTGTGTTTTTCTCATTTTCAGTGATGGTAGTAACTGTACACTCGGGGAAGGGCCACACATATTTACCGTATGCGCAATTGGCAACGGCACATAATCATTTGCCGCCATGGTCGTCTTTGTTGGCATGCTTGATTGACCGTTGTCTTTCTAGTTCTATAGAGCTTACGAGGTTGTGTTGTGGTGTGGGACACACAAGTGTTGTGGGATCATAGTGATCTTTTTGAGCCATGGGGTTGCTCGGTAGTGCCACGGAAGTGTGTGCACAATTGTCTTTAGGGTTTGGCACCATGGGTGGCACTTCTTTAATGAAAATAGGGATGGATATGGGCAAGGTATTTCCTCTTATTGCTTGGAGTCCAAAGGCTCTACCGACTTTTTTGAAGATGGTGTCGGCACATGAGTCAAGGTGGAAGCCACTACTCTCCATTCTTGCTTAAGCTTTGGAGTTGGCATTGGTTGGAGGTATGGGTCCGTTGAGGCCAAAGCTATATAGAATGCTGATAAGATGATCTACTGCCAAGTTTGTCTATGAAAATGTTGATAAGAGATGATCTACTGCCAAGTTTGTCTATGAAAATGTGATTACTCACATCTCAGTTGCTCACAAGGAATTGGCTTTGGATCTCCACACCCACTTGGATTTGAGGTGATGGCTCTCATGATTGGAGGACAAGACTTGGGATGTTGATAAGTTCGGGGCGCCTCATCCACCAGGGATACGGTAACCATTCCATGGGGAAAGCTCAAGCATTACGTTTATTCTTCCCCAGTTGTGTGTGACGATGCAAGCCGTGGCCATGATCCATTGCCATGTGAGGATGATGTTCTCTTTTATTGTATACTTATGGGGTTAACATAAATATACAAGATGTAGGTTTAGCTCCAATATAAAATTCAGCTTCAAAACAATCGACGGTCATATAAAATTCACACAGGTGGTGCGAGAGGTGGGTGACCTAATGAGGTCCATGTTTGCCAAGACATGTTGTGGCTAGGCAGCCCAATGTCAAGTAAGGCGGGCCATGCAGCTAGATCAAGCTCAACTAGTGCTGCGAACATTGATGACCAGCCTAGGTGATAGCTTCCACATTTACGCCACTGGCTGGGTGGGGGATGAGATTATGGGGAATATGTTGCCATGGTTTATAGGTTGTGCAGCCACTTTGGTGTACTAGAGTTATAGTATAGTTATAGAACCAGTTTATGTAATCAGGTTTACACTGTGGATTGACCTTTTTAAGTTATAATAGGATAGTACTTTTCCTTATAGTATGTACTCATCTCTTTATATATGGTTGTAGCGAAGAGAAGAGAATAGAAGAAAATTCAGTCATCTATCTCTCTTGTGTGATTGTTTATTCTTGTGCATTTGTGTTTGCTTGCAAGAAAGAGTTCAAGCTGACCCTCTCCCCCACATCCTTCTAATGGTATTAGAGCACTGGTTCATGTGAAGTCTTTTTGGGGAGTCAATTTTGCCATTGGTTCCATTTCGAATCCATCAAGCAAGAACATGGATGTGATTTCGACACCATCTAATCATGCAAACCTTGTCCCAAGCTTCAATGGGGATGAGTATCCATGGTTGTTGCAAAAACGTGAATCCAATCCTCAAAGTCATAATACTCCTCTTACCTTAACACATCGGCCACCCCTTCTAATCATTATGGAAATCCTAAACCTTGCTGACAAAGATGAAATCCACCCCCCAAAATGACCCTTCAAGGAGGTCACCAAGAAGGAGTGGTCGGTACCTAAGAGTACCCTGGCTAGCCACCAAGACAAGTATGATGCCAAAGGAAAGACCTAGTAGCCACCATTTGGTCTACCAAATTCGGAGCCTTAATAAGTAAGGGTCTTTTACCCTAAACTCAACACCCCACTCAAAGTGTAAGAGGCTCAAGGCTTTTCAAAGGGAAAACCTTCTATGTCCCAAAAACCTCATCGTCTGCACCACAACATCCTAAGACAAAGAGAGTCAAGCAACGATCATCCCAACACCAAATGAAACACTAGTAGTAAGTAACATGTAGGTTGATTCCAACAAAGCTACTGGAAGCTCAAGGATTCTATAAAGAAAACCCTACATTTAGGTTCCAAGGTCGAAGAAACTAGTGCCTTATGCCTCTACAAACACCCCATTAATTATCAAATCCAGGATCAAGAAGAGAACCAAAGCCATTCAATGCCGCCCCCAAAGTTTAAGCAAGAGTGCACCACCAACAACAAAGTAGTCGAAAGAGCCCGTGTGCAGTGCCCATACCCCTATCATTTCAAATCAGAGAAGAGCCACTCGTGGTGCAAAAACCCTAGGAGAGTTGTACATACACTCCCTTGACTTTGTGACATAGTTTGAAGGAACAACAAAGGGATCACCATGTTCCCATAACATTCACATGCACTACATTGCAACATCAACCCGCTAGTTGTTGGAAGGGCAAAGTTCAATCAGGAGCACAAGCAAAGTTGGTGGGGCAGTGGCGTCTAAGCTTTGGTCATGGATGGGCGCAATTTTCTACCTTTGCTAAAAATCTTGACCCCCCATTATATGTATATGTTACGTGGGACAAGAATTATAAAAAAATCTTTAAAAAGAAACCCCAAAAAACTCTCATTTACGTACAAGCACACACCTGTACATGCATGTACACAATTCCTAAGCACACACACATGCATATTAACACATACACACACACACATAGACAAGCACATGCATGTACACAATTATAACACAAACACTCACTCGCGCATGCACACAACACATCCATACATAATCCTAAAGCACCTCCACGTGCACACCCTTGTATCTACACATACACACCCTCCACACAAAGTCCATAGTTGCATGTACACATAATGCTCACACAACCCCTGTACCATACAATCACAAAACACACACACGTGCATGTGCATGTGCACAATCACAAAGCACAAACACCTACACGAGCACACCTGTAAAACACCCATGCATACCACCCTCCTCAACACACGCAAATCTAAAAAGAATAAACCCCCCTAGTAGACACACACCCCTACACGTGCACAATCACAAAGCACACACACCTATACACATGACGTGCACCTACATGCTATCAACTAGGGTTCAAAGCCAAGGACTCTCGACGTAGTTTGATAGCAGCACGATGGGCTCGAATCTAGATTGAGAGTCTGGCCCTACACAACAACGGGTCCAGGAGCAAGGTAGCCTTGTCATATCACCATGAAACTTGTAACATTTACCTTGGTTAATTAACTGAGGCAGCTAGACCACCACACACTTGTGCACACCCCCTCCCAAAATACACACAAATCCAAAAAATTCAAACACCCACTCACCCCCTTGGCAAATAATAATAGTAAGATGTGGACTGTAATAACACATCTCCATGAAAGGATGAGGAAGTATGCTTACATTTCTTTTGCTACTACCATTTGGCTGACACAATCGGGCACACAGCTTAGGTATGAGGATAGTGTTAAATTTGCAGCAATGTGATGAGCTATGGTGGATCAAATGCAAGAATCAACATAATTAGCTTGTGATTAAGATGAAATTAGTGAACAATTAATCTAATACGATAATGTAGGCATGGGTACTCAAAAATCAGCAATTGCTCATTAGGCCAATGCCTCAATTTCTAGGTTGTACATCCACAAGATGCCAAGCATCTAATCCCACTGATTTCTCCTTTGATTTGTGCCACTGAAATTTGGTGTTGGGATGATCGTTGCTTGACTCTCTTTGGCTTAGGATGTTGTGGTGCAGACGATGAGGTTTTTGGGACATAGAAGGTTTTCCCTTTGAAAAAGCCTTGAGCCTCTTACACTTTGAGTGGGGTGTTGAGTTTAGGGTAAAAGACCCTTACTTATTAAGGCTCCAAATTAGGTAGACCAAATGGTGGCTACTAGGTCTTTGCTTTGGCATCATACTTGTCTTGGCTAGCCAGGGTACTCTTACGTACCAACCACTCCTTCTTGGTGACCTCCCTGAAGGGTCATTTTGGGGGGTGGATTTCATCTTTGTCAGCAAGGTTTAGGATTTCCATAATGATTAGAAGGGGTGGCCGATGTGTTAAGGTAAGAGGAGTATTATGACTTTGAGGATTGGATTCACGTTTTTGCAACAACCATGGATACTCATCCCCATTGAAGCTTGGGACAAGGTTTGCATGATTAGATGGTGTCGAAATCACATCCATGTTCGTGCTTAATGCATTCGAAATGGAACCAATGGCAAAATTGACTCACCTTGAGTTAAAGTTTCCCCAAAAAGACTTCACATGAACCAGTGCTCTAATACCATGAGAAGGATATGGGGGATGTAAGATGCCTCCCCTAACCCCTTTTTGATGTCTAGTATCTTCCCATGTAATTAAATCCCTTTTCAGGAATATAACAGATCTTGTTTCTAACTATTTTAACATAGAGAGAGAAAATATTCTAGAGAGAGAATATTCAGATTTTTAATAATTTTGGATAGAAAAATAACTCATCTTATTAAAATAAGTTCCCCTGAAACAGAAATTCAAAAAGAACTTTCCAATGTGCAATTGGAATTTATTGGAAATGGGTATAAAGGACCTTAGCCTAAGGGTCTAGATTTTCAGAAATTTTTGGATTATGGTCCAATTAAGGTTCCTATGGGCCAATAGCATCAATCCATGTGTAGGGAGGAGATAAATCCAATTTGTAAAAGATGATATCCAAAAATGAGTAAATGCTCACATAAGATGAAGAGTTGAATATGTACAAGGTTTATTAGTAAAAAACTATGAGTAATATCAAAAAAATGAGATAAATTGAGTATCCAAAAATGAGTAAATGCTCACATAAGATGAAGAGTTGAATATGTACAAGGTTTATTAGTAAAAAACTATGAGTAATATCAAAAAATGAGATAAATTGAGTATCCAAAAATGAATAAATGCTCACATAAGATGAAGAGTTGAAAATGTACAAGGTTTATTAGTAAAAAACTATGAGCAATATTAAAAATATGAGATATTTTGGGTATAATGATTCCATTTTGACACATATGTAAGGAAGGGGAATTCTTTAAAGGAGGTGCATATTTCACATGCTTGAATGAGTTTTAAACTCAAATATAATGTGATATTTTTATCTCTCCTCTCTCTTGAACCAAACCAAATCAAAATGGAACCAAACCGAATAAAAAAGTAACCAAACTAGGTCCAAATCTAGTCCAAATTCAACCAAACTGAATTTAGAAAATTCTAGAATTCAGTTAGCTTTGGTTAGAGCCTCACTCTCCTATAAATAGAACATGAGTCCTTTGAAAAAATAGAAGAATTTTACTATACTAGAGTTATGCTAAAATAATGCTAGTTTCTACTATTCTCTAAAATTCTCTCCAAATTGAAGAAATTGGAACTTCCCTCTTTCTTCAATCCCCATTGGTGGCTCCATCAACATACTTAACCAATTGATTGGTTGGGGGCCTCTACCGTCAACAAAGAATCAAGCAATTTGTAAGGTAAATGGTGAATTTTGATCTTTTCTATAATTTCTCAATGCTTCTCTCTTCTCAACCCCTCTCAAGCTTGAGAAGCTTATTTGGAATGGTTTTTGAATGCTATTGAAGTTAATTGATGAATGGTAGTGAAGAGTTACATAAATTGATGAATGCTATTGAAGTTAATTGATTAATGATAGTTAAGAATCACATAAATTTCCATTTATGCTTAATTCAAATGGTTTTTATGTAATTTCTCTCTCTCACTCAAGAAATGGCCATACTCATTGTAAGATTCCTCCCCCACCCCCTTTTTGATGTCTAGTATCTTTCCCTGTAATCAATCCCTCTTCAGAAATATAAAGACCTTGTTTCTATCTGTTTTAGTCTAGAGAGAGAAAAATATTCTAGAGAGAGAATATTCAGATTTTGAATATTTTTGGATAGAAAAATATCTCTTCTAATTCAGATGAGTTCCCCTGAAACAGAAATTCAAAAAGAATTTTCCAATGTGCAATTAGAATTAATTGAAAATAGCTATAAAGAACCTTAGCCTAAGGGTCTAGATTTTCAGAAATCTTTAGACTATGGTCCAATTAAGGTTCCTATGGACCAATAGCATCAATCCATGTGTAGGGAGGAGATAAATCCAACTTGTAAAAAGAAAATACCCAAAAATGAGTAAATGCTCACATGAGGTGAAGAGTTGAAAATGTACAAGGTTTATTAGTAAAAAACTATGAGCAATATTAAAAATATGACATATGTAAGGAAGGGGAATTCTTTAAAGGAGGTGCATATTTCACATAAGATGAAGAGTTGAAAATGTACAAGGTTTATTAGTAAAAAAATTATGAGCAATATTAAAAGTATGACATATGTAAGGAAGAGGAGTTCTTTAAAGGAGGTGCATATTTCACATAAGATGAAGAGTTGAAAATGTACAAGGTTTATTAGTAAAAAAATTATGAGCAATATTAAAAGTATGACATATGTAAGGAAGGGGAGTTCTTTAAAGGAGGTGCATATTTCACATAAGATGAAGAGTTGAAAATGTACAAGGTTTATTAGTAAAAAACTATGAGCAATATTAAAAATATGACATATGTAAGGAAAGGGAGTTCTTTAAAGGAGGTGCATATTTCACATGCTTGAATGAGTTTTAAACTCATAAAAATTGAGATATTTCATCTCTCCTCTCTCCTCATTTAAGTCTAGTTCCAAAAAGTTAGCTTAACTGACCTAAAAATGGTCAAATATTGACCAAACTGATTTAGAAAATTCTAGAATCAGTTTGTTTGGTTAGGAGCTCAATTTTTCCTATAAATAGAAGCCTCCCCCTTGTTGAAAAATAGATAGTGTTTATGCATCGTTACTCTACTCCACCTAAGCCAAGAACTGTGAATTCATTTAATAATTCACTAGTTTTTGGAGCTTCCCTCTTTCTTCAATCCCCATTAGTGGCTCCATCAACATACTTAACCAATTGATTGGTTGGGGGCCTCTACCGTGAACAAAGAATCAAGCAATTTGTAAGGTAATTAGTGAATCTTGATCTTTTCTATAATTTCTCAATGTTTCTCTCTTCTCAACCCCTCTCAAGCTTGAGAAGCTTAATTGGTATTGTTTTTTTAAATGCTATTAAAGTTAATTGGTGAATAGTAGTGAAGAGTTACATAATTTAATAAATGCTATTGAAGTTAATTTTTATTTATGTTTAAATTCTAATGGTTTTTATATAATTTCTCTCTCTCACTCAAGAAATGGTCATACTCATGACCCATTCTCAATCCAAATGAAGCTTTTCATAAAGCTTTTCCTTAATCCAAGATTAAGCATGCTTGAGGCCAAATTAATGGCTTTTTCCTATGCTTTTAGTTTATGCATATTGATGATTCAATCCATTATAGATTAATGATCCAATTAGAGATCATTTTAATTATTTCCTTAATGATAAGCTTTATCCCTTAGAAAAAATTGAGATTTATCAGTCATAGCAGCGAAGCTATGGCAAAATTTTTATAAAAATTATGCATAAAATAATTTCATTCAAAGCATAAAAAGAGGACTTCCTACCATATTCTAGGAATTATCATCCTAGATTAATTGAAAGAATTTCATCATAATCATGGAGAAATTGAATTTTAATATCATGCATAAAGGAAAAAAAATTTTATATGAAAAGTGTTACTTTTATCATTTTTAATTTTCATGCATAGAAGTATGCATAAAGGATAATTTTTTTTTATATTAAAAGTGTTACTTTTATCATTTTTAATTTTCATGCATAGAAGTATGCATAAAGGATAATTTTTTTTAATATTAAAAGTGTTACTTTTATCATTTTTAATTTTCATGCATAGAAGTATGCATAAAGGATAAAATTTTTATATCAAAAGTGTTACTTTTATCATTTTTAATTTTTATGCATAGAAGTATGCATAAAGGATAATTTTTTTTATATCAAAAGTGTTACTTTTATCATATTGGATTTCATGCATAGAGGTATGCATAAAAGTTGAATATTTTATTATAAAAGTGTTACTTTTAGCATAATTGAATTTCATGCATAGAGGTATGCATAAAAGATATGGGAAGTGATAAGATATGATAAGATGCATGTGGATGTAGATGTATGGATGTGAATGTGGATGTGGATGTGGATGTATGAATGTGGATGTATGGATGTATGAATGTGGATGTATGGATGTGAATGAGGATGTAGATGTGGATGCATGGATGTAAATGTGGATGTGGATGTATGGATGTATGCATGTAGATGTGGATGCATGAATGTGGATGTATGGATGTGAATAAGCATATAGATGTGGATGTATGGATGTGAATGTGCATGTAGATATGGATGTATATATGTGAATGGGAATGTGGATGTGGATGTATGTATGCATGTGGATGTGAATATGGATGTGTATGTATGAATGTGGATATGGAATGTGGATGTATAAATGAGGATGTGAAAATGGAGATAAGCATGTAGATGTGGATGCATGAATGTGGATGTATGGATGTGAATGAGCATATAGATGTGGATGTATGGATGTGAATGTGCATGTAGATATGGATGTATATATGTGAATGGGAATGTGGATGTGGATGTATGTATGCATGTGGATGTGGATATGGATGTGTATGTATGAATGTGGATATGGGATGTGGATGTATAAATGAGGATGTGAAAATGGAGATAAGCATGTAGATGTGGATGTATGGATGTGAATGTGGATGTGGATGTGGATGTATGAATGTGGATGTATGGATGTGAATGAGGATGTGGATGTGGATGCATGGATGTAAATGTGGATGTGTATGTATGGATGTATGCATGTAGATGTGGATACATGAATGTGGATGTATGGATGTGAATGAGGATATAGATGTGGATGTATGGATGTGAATGTGCATGTAGATATGGATGTATAGATGTGAATGGGAATGTGGATGTGGATGTATATATGTATGTGGATGTGGATGTATGAATGAGGACGTGATAATGAATGTATGCATGTGGATGTGGATATGGATGTGTATGTATGAATGCGGATATGGATGTGTATGTATGAATGCGGATATGGATGTGGATATGGATGTGTATGTATGAATGTGGATATGGGATGTGGATGTATAAATGAGGATGTGAAAATGGAGATAAGCATGTAGATGTGGATGTATGGATGTGAATGTGGATGTGGATTTGGATGTATGGATGTGGATATGGATGTGAATATATGATATGTGATGTGAAGGAATCTGAAGTGAAGAGATGGAAAATGATATGATTGGATGAGTACACATATAAATGAAATGTGGAATAAGTAATGTGGATTGTATGAGGGATAATGTGGAAAAATGAGAGTTAATATAGAAATTGTATTTGTAAACTGTTTGTAAATGCTGTTTGTAAATGGCTGTTTTATGTCAAGAATGCTAGGAAAGCATTTTGACCGTCTTGTGATTAAGGTCATGGAGACCTAACTGATAAAGTTGCAACTGCTGACGGAGAGTCAATGGAGGACGTCTCGCGTAGCAAGGTCGGCCGAGGTCTTGACCAGCCTCGGTTCGATTAAAATGGTGAGCTTCCGGTACGGTGGATGAGGGACCAAGGAAGCGGCCTATGAGTGAAGCGCTAGGTCACCTGCGAAGGATCCTAGAGGGTGCTGACCATACGGTGCTCGGGCTCTGGGTCGCCTAGGATACCCACTCGTGCGTCGAGGAAGATATTGGAACAAGGAGTAAGAGTTGTTTTGTGAAACCGGGCATGGATCTGGTTGACTGACCTTGCTGGTCCTCAACGGATGAGTCCATGGCTCTTTTATATGGATCTGTTGGTTGATCTTGCTGATCTTCAACGAGAGTCCATCTTGATAAATGATTATATTGCCGAGTATTATGGGCTAGGAACTATGGAAACGGATGAGTCCATGGCTCTTTTATATGGATCTGTTGGTTGATCTTGCTGATCTTCAACGAGAGTCCATCTTGATAAATGATTATATTGCCGAGTATTATGGGCTAGGAACTATGGAAACGGCCTCTGAGTGGACAGGTGGTGAGCGTTCTAGTTGCCAATGATGCCATAGATACTCTGATGATGAAGGAATGATGGGAAATTTGAGAATCAACCGGATAATTTGGAAGACTGTGATCAGTGGTACTATGGTTTCATTAAAGGATTGTTTTAAAGTTAGCTGATGCTAAGAATAAGGCAATTTCATATTGGGTGTGTAAGTGGTGTGCCTAATTTTATGTTTGCATGAACTTCCGGCTAGGGGGCCTTGGAACTCTTTTCCTTGGTACCCGGGACAAAACCTAACCAAATTCCAAATTGGATCCCATCACTACAGTGGTTGGGCGGTTGGCTAACCCATGGGATCGGATGGGGTTAGGCTGGACTAATGGATCCGTAAATCGAGATTTAATTTCTATTATTACGATAGATGAAGTAAATCCCGGATAGAAATTGTTCTATGGATAGGAATCAACGGCTGTGCCTCTTGATGGGGAAAAAAGCGTTGATCCCAATGATTCAAGTGCAAGTTCTTCCTTGATTTGACCAAGTACCGTTAAAGGTGCAGTCAGATCAGTTGATCCGTAACGATCTTGACTACGTTAGAGTAAAGAGTTATCCTGGTGGAATCACCCATGCTTTCCGGGTAAAGGAAGTTTTTTCGGTTTCGGTTTTAGACAAACCGACGGATTAGTCTCTTGTTCGGATATCCGTGGGCGAGGCCCCGAATGTGGGACCCCTGTCCCGCGCGAGAAGTGCTACTTCCGCTGCTAGTACCCGAATCCGTTGCTCGGTGGGAACAGGGGGATCTCACAGTTGGTATCAGAGCCAGGTTAATAAAGATCAATTGAGAAGACAAATAGATCAGAAATTTATCAAGAAACACAAAAAGGTTGTAATTGTGTGATATAATTCATACAATTTGATATTCAAATTGAAATTCGTAATTTGGTAATTGGGTCTTCAGATGGAAGTACCGCAATTATATAGAATCCTTGACTTGCTTGAGGCCTAGACATGATGGTATTTACCTTATAATTCCAAGGGCCGTGACTATCCGTATATACCGAGAGTATAACTGCAGCTCTTTACTGACAGTATATACGAGTAAATCTAAGACTTGAAATTATAAGCGTTAATGCTATCCAGATGATGAATTTGAATGTGGTTGATATGATTTTTAATTCTGTTTGGGAACTGATGAATTGATTGGGATTCTGATTGAAAAATGATGATTTTTGAAATTTAGTTGAAATATAATAACTTGAGAAAAACCGCAATGAGGATGAATGGGACGAGTCCCAGTGATGATATTCATAACTGGAATGATGATAATGAATTCAGCAAATCACTATGAGATTAGTGGGTTGTGCTGTCAAATTGTTACTGTTAACACTTGATCAGTAGATCAAGTTAAGGGATGACAAATTGAGAACTTGCTTGACTGAAATTCCCGTGAAGGAATGTTCAGAAGGAAATTTTTCGGTCTAATGGACCATTATCATGTTAAAGATATGAATGATATGATCTGAATATTAATGATGAGTTCTATATAAGGGATATTTATCCCAGTGTTCTGTTGGGTTGACCAGAATATAAGGAACCCCAAAATAAAATTGGATGTTAAGAAAAAGAGTTGTCCTCTACCTTGCGAGATGAGGACATCTCGCACTTTTTAAGTGGAGTAGAATGTAAGATTCCTCCCCGGCCTTTGAGGTATACAGGAGTAAGAATCTTCCTTTTTGATCTCTAAAATAAAAGAATGATTCTCTTTAAGAAAGAAAGACCCTTTCCCTAGAATACTTCTCAGGAGTTCCACCTGTTTTAAGGATTCAAAACAATGAGTTCAGAAGTAAAAATCGGTGTTTTGGATACCAAGGTTTTGGTCTTCATTCGAGTACGGCCCAAAAGAAGTTCTTTATCTATTGGGGAGTTTAAGAAGTTATCCCCCAGATATTGTGAGCCTTATCTGACTTCAAAGAAAGTAAGTGACTTAGCTTACGAGCTTCTTTTATCTCCTCATCTCAAAGTTCTTAATGCCTTCTATAGAAAATTGTGCCAAACCCAAATCATGGAAAGACGGTAAAACTTCAGTGGCAAGCTACCGTTGGCTTCTAAGTTACGCTAGCTCCTTCCTTTATATAAGTCGTAACTTTTACTTGTCGCTCACAGTAATCTTACTCCCATCGATCTCCTTTCTTCCTAATCTCCTTCATGGCTTGGCAACAAGAATTAGTTTTATCCATAATGATTCCTCACCTTCAAGACGCAAGTGAGTCTGTGAAGAAGGATTTTATAGAACAGTATGAGCGCTCACTTTTTCCTCACCTAGGAACTTCTGTAGCGCAGACCAAATGGCGGACTTATCAAGACATAACTAGGGTAACACCCTGGGGTCAGCAGCACTTTCGTAACAATGTCCGCTTGGCCATGGTTATCGAAGCCTTGGGTTTGGGTCCCCGATACTACTGTGTCATGAGATCAAGACATCTTGGGTTTTCTGAGCGGGTCTTCTTACTGGTGTGTTTTCTTCCTCATGAGAAGATATGCCTTTACCCCGTTTTTGGCTTACCTCTCAGAGGTCCTTTTGTTAGATCACCTCATACCACTGAGATAGGTGCAGCAATAACCAACAGAATTATTCCCATAGATGAGTTACCTTATACATGCGCAGCTTGTGAGTGCTGCTTTTGTGATCATATGATGGACGGGCTTATGGAAGTGTAAAGAGTTCTTCTATCTTTACTGTATAAGTTCCGAGAATGAATAAAGTTTAAATCTTGTTCTTATTTTGAATCTTGCTCTCTTTAAGACGTTTCTTGGTGGTTAATCTTGATTAAAATTTTTCTCTAAGTCTCATAATTCGTGCATCTTGCGAAATTATCCCAGTTTGCGAGATGAGGACATCTCGCGTTTTTTAAGTGGGGTAGAATGTAAGATTCCTCCCCCACCCCCTTTTTGATGTCTAGTATCTTTCCCTGTAATCAATCCCTCTTCAGAAATATAAAGACCTTGTTTCTATCTGTTTTAGCCTAGAGAGAGAAAAATATTCTAGAGAGAGAATATTCAGATTTTGAATATTTTTGGATAGAAAAATATCTCTTCTAATTCAGATGAGTTCCCCTGAAACAGAAATTCAAAAAGAATTTTCCAATGTGCAATTAGAATTAATTGAAAATAGCTATAAAGAACCTTAGCCTAAGGGTCTAGATTTTCAGAAATCTTTAGACTATGGTCCAATTAAGGTTCCTATGGACCAATAGCATCAATCCATGTGTAGGGAGGAGATAAATCCAACTTGTAAAAAGAAAATACCCAAAAATGAGTAAATGCTCACATGAGGTGAAGAGTTGAAAATGTACAAGGTTTATTAGTAAAAAACTATGAGCAATATTAAAAATATGACATATGTAAGGAAGGGGAATTCTTTAAAGGAGGTTCATATTTCACATAAGATGAAGAGTTGAAAATGTACAAGGTTTATTAGTAAAAAAATTATGAGCAATATTAAAAGTATGACATATGTAAGGAAGAGGAGTTCTTTAAAGGAGGTGCATATTTCACATAAGATGAAGAGTTGAAAATGTACAAGGTTTATTAGTAAAAAAATTATGAGCAATATTAAAAGTATGACATATGTAAGGAAGGGGAGTTCTTTAAAGGAGGTGCATATTTCACATAAGATGAAGAGTTGAAAATGTACAAGGTTTATTAGTAAAAAACTATGAGCAATATTAAAAATATGACATATGTAAGGAAAGGGAGTTCTTTAAAGGAGGTGCATATTTCACATGCTTGAATGAGTTTTAAACTCATAAAAATTGAGATATTTCATCTCTCCTCTCTCCTCATTTAAGTCTAGTTCCAAAAAGTTAGCTTAACTGACCTAAAAATGGTCAAATATTGACCAAACTGATTTAGAAAATTCTAGAATCAGTTTGTTTGGTTAGGAGCTCAATTTTTCCTATAAATAGAAGCCTCCCCCTTGTTGAAAAATAGATAGTGTTTATGCATCGTTACTCTACTCCACCTAAGCCAAGAACTGTGAATTCATTTAATAATTCACTAGTTTTTGGAGCTTCCCTCTTTCTTCAATCCCCATTAGTGGCTCCATCAACATACTTAACCAATTGATTGGTTGGGGGCCTCTACCGTGAACAAAGAATCAAGCAATTTGTAAGGTAATTAGTGAATCTTGATCTTTTCTATAATTTCTCAATGTTTCTCTCTTCTCAACCCCTCTCAAGCTTGAGAAGCTTAATTGGTATTGTTTTTTTAAATGCTATTAAAGTTAATTGGTGAATAGTAGTGAAGAGTTACATAATTTAATAAATGCTATTGAAGTTAATTTTTATTTATGTTTAAATTCTAATGGTTTTTATATAATTTCTCTCTCTCACTCAAGAAATGGTCATACTCATGACCCATTCTCAATCCAAATGAAGCTTTTCATAAAGCTTTTCCTTAATCCAAGATTAAGCATGCTTGAGGCCAAATTAATGGCTTTTTCCTATGCTTTTAGTTTATGCATATTGATGATTCAATCCATTATAGATTAATGATCCAATTAGAGATCATTTTAATTATTTCCTTAATGATAAGCTTTATCCCTTAGAAAAAATTGAGATTTATCAGTCATAGCAGCGAAGCTATGGCAAAATTTTTATAAAAATTATGCATAAAATAATTTCATTCAAAGCATAAAAAGAGGACTTCCTACCATATTCTAGGAATTATCATCCTAGATTAATTGAAAGAATTTCATCATAATCATGGAGAAATTGAATTTTAATATCATGCATAAAGGAAAAAAAATTTTATATGAAAAGTGTTACTTTTATCATTTTTAATTTTCATGCATAGAAGTATGCATAAAGGATAATTTTTTTTTATATTAAAAGTGTTACTTTTATCATTTTTAATTTTCATGCATAGAAGTATGCATAAAGGATAATTTTTTTTAATATTAAAAGTGTTACTTTTATCATTTTTAATTTTCATGCATAGAAGTATGCATAAAGGATAAAATTTTTATATCAAAAGTGTTACTTTTATCATTTTTAATTTTTATGCATAGAAGTATGCATAAAGGATAATTTTTTTTATATCAAAAGTGTTACTTTTATCATATTGGATTTCATGCATAGAGGTATGCATAAAAGTTGAATATTTTATTATAAAAGTGTTACTTTTAGCATAATTGAATTTCATGCATAGAGGTATGCATAAAAGATATGGGAAGTGATAAGATATGATAAGATGCATGTGGATGTAGATGTATGGATGTGAATGTGGATGTGGATGTGGATGTATGAATGTGGATGTATGGATGTATGAATGTGGATGTATGGATGTGAATGAGGATGTAGATGTGGATGCATGGATGTAAATGTGGATGTGGATGTGAATGTGGATGTATGGATGTGAATGAGGATGTGGATGTGGATGCATGGATGTAAATGTGGATGTGTATGTATGGATGTATGCATGTAGATGTGGATGTATGAATGTGGATGTATCGATGTGAATGAGGATGTGGATGTGGATGCATGGATATAAATGTGGATGTATATGTATGGATGTATGCATGTAGATGTGGATGCATGAATGTGGATGTATGGATGTGAATGAGGATATAGATGTGGATGTATGGATGTGAATGTGCATGTAGATATGGATGTATAGATGTGAATGGGAATGTGGATGTGGATGTATGTATGTATGTGGATGTGGATGTATGAATGAGGACGTGATAATGGATGTATGCATGTGGATGTGGATATGGATGTGTATGTATGAATGCGGATATGGATGTGTATGTATGAATGCGGATATGGATGTGGATATGGATGTGGATATGGATGTGTATGTATGAATGTGGATATGGGATGTGGATGTATAAATGAGGATGTGAAAATGGAGATAAGCATGTAGATGTGGATGTATGGATGTGAATGTGGATGTGGATTTGGATGTATGGATGTGGATATGGATGTGAATATATAATATGTGATGTGAAGGAATCTGAAGTGAAGAGATGGAAAATGATATGATTGGATGAGTACACATATAAATGAAATGTGGAATAAGTAATGTGGATTGTATGAGGGATAATGTGGGAAAATGAGAGTTAATATAGAAATTGTATTTGTAAACTGTTTGTAAATGCTGTTTGTAAATGGCTGTTTTATGTCAAGAATGCTGGGAAAGCATTTTGACCGTCTTGTGATTAAGGTCGTGGAGACCTAACTAATAAAGTTGCAACTGCTGACGGAGAGTCAATGGAGGACGTCTCGCGTAGCAAGGTCGGCCGAGGTCTTGACCAGCCTCGGTTCGATTAAAATGGTGAGCTTCCGGTACGGTGGATGAGGGACCAAGGAAGCGGCCTATGAGTGAAGCGCTAGGTCACCTGCGAAGGATCCTAGAGGGTGCTGACCATACGGTGCTCGGGCTCTGGGTCGCCTAGGATACCCACTCGTGCGTCGAGGAAGATATTGGAACAAGGAGTAAGAGTTGTTTTGTGAAACCGGGCATGGATCTGGTTGACTGACCTTGCTGGTCCTCAACGGATGAGTCCATGGCTCTTTTATATGGATCTGTTGGTTGATCTTGCTGATCTTCAACGAGAGTCCATCTTGATAAATGATTATATTGCCGAGTATTATGGGCTAGGAACTATGGAAACGACCTCTGAGTGGACAGGTGGTGAGCGTTCTAGTTGCCAATGATGCCATAGATACTCTGATGATGAAGGAATGATGGGAAATTTGAGAATCAACCGGATAATTTGGAAGACTGTGATCAGTGGTACTATGGTTTCATTAAAGGATTGTTTTAAAGTTAGCTGATGCTAAGAATAAGGCAATTTCATATTGGGTGTGTAAGTGGTGTGCCTAATTTTATGTTTGCATGAACTTCCGGCTAGGGGGCCTTGGAACTCTTTTCCTTGGTACCCGGGACAAAACCTAACCAAATTCCAAATTGGATCCCATCACTACAGTGGTTGGGCGGTTGGCTAACCCATGGGATCGGATGGGGTTAGGCTGGACTGATGGATCCGTAAATCGAGATTTAATTTCTATTATTACGATAGATGAAGTAAATCCCGGATAGAAATTGTTCTATGGATAGGAATCAACGGCTGTGCCTCTTGATGGGGAAAAAAGCGTTGATCCCAATGATTCAAGTGCAAGTTCTTCCTTGATTTGACCAAGTACCGTTAAAGGTGCAGTCAGATCAGTTGATCCGTAACGATCTTGACTACGTTAGAGTAAAGAGTTATGCTCGTGGAATCGCCCATGCTTTCCGGGTAAAGGAAGTTTTTTCGGTTTCGGTTTTAGACAAACCGACGGATTAGTCTCTTGTCCGGATATCCGTGGGCGAGGCCCCGAATGTGGGACCCCTGTCCCGCGCGAGAAGTGCTACTTCCGCTGCTAGTACCCGAATCCGTTGCTCGGTGGGAACAGGGGGATCTCACACTCATGACCCATTCTCAATCCAAATGAAGCTTTTCATAAAGCTTTTCCTTAATCCAAGATTAATCTGTACTTGAGGTCAAATTAATGGCTTTTTTCTATGCTTTTAGTTTATGTATTTCATGAATATTGATGATTCAATCCATTATGGATTAATGATCCAATTAGGGATCATTCTAATTATTTTCTTGATGATAAGCTTTATCCCTTAGAACAATTGAGATTTATCAGTCATAGCAGCGGAGCTAAGGCAAATTTTTTATAAAAATTACGCATAAAATCATTTCATTCAAATCATGAAAAGAGGACTTCCTACCATATTCTAGGAATTATCATCCTAGATTAATTGAAAGATATTCATTGTAATCCTAGAGAAATTGATTTTTATATTATGCATAATTGAATTCCATGCATAGAGGTATGCATAAGAGATGAATATTTTATTATAAAAGAGTTACTTTTAGCTTAATTGAAATTCATGCATAGAGGTATGCATAAGAGATGAATATTTTATTATAAAAGTGTTACTTTTAGCATAATTGAAATTCATGCATAGAGGTATGCATAAGAGATGAATATTTTATTATAAAAAAGTTACTTTTAGCATAATTGAATTTCATGCATAGAGGTATGCATAAGAGATGAATATTTTATTATAAAAGTGTTACTTTTAGCATAATTGAATTTCATGCATAGAGGTATGCATAAGAGATGAATATTTTATTATAAAAGTGTTACTTTTAGCTTAATTGAATTTCATGCATAGAGGTATGCATAAGAGATGTATATTTTATTATAAAAGTGTTACTTTTAGCATAATTGAAATTCATGCATAGAGGTATGCATAAGAGATGAATATTTTATTATAAAAGTGTTACTTTTAGCATAATTGAATTTCATGCATAGAGGTATGCATAAGAGATGATTATTTTATTATAAAAGTGTTACTTTTAGCATAATTGAATTTCATGCATAGAGGTATGCATAAAAAGATATGGGAAGTGATAAGATATGATAAGATGCATATGAGATGAGTTAGGATGGGATAAGATGAGTTAAGAAGTGATAGGATGTGTATGGGATAAGGTAAGAAGTGTATGTGATGGGATAAGATGTATATGGGTTGTGATAGGGTGAGAATATGAATGTGAATGTGGATGGATATGTATGGATGTATGCATGTAGATGTGGATGCATGAATGTGGATGTATGGATGTGAATGAGGATGTGGATGTGGATGCATGGATGTAAATGTGGATGTGTATGTATGGATGTATGCATGTAGATGTGGATGCATGAATGTGGATGTATCGATGTGAATGAGGATGTGGATGTGGATGCATGGATGTAAATGTGGATGTATATGTATGGATGTATGCATGTAGATATGGATGCATGAATGTGGATGTATGGATGTGAATGAGGATATAGATGTGGATGTATGGATGTGGATGTATTTATGGATGTGAATGTGTATGTAGATATGGATGTATAGATGTGAATGGGAATGTGGATGTGGATGTATGTATGTATGTGGATGTGGATGTATGAATGAGGACGTGATAATGGATGTATGCATGTGGATATGGATATGGATGTGTATGTATGAATGTGGATATGGGATGTGGATGTATAAATGAGGATGTAAAAATGGAGATAAGCATGTAGATGTGGATGTATGGATGTGAATGTGGATGTGGATGTGGATGTATGGATGTGGATATGGATGTGAATATATGATATGTGATGTGAAGGAATCTGAAGTGAAGAGATGGAAAATGAGGTGATTGGATGAGTACACATATAAATGGAATGTGGAATAAGTAATGTGGATTAATGAGGGATAATGTGGAAAAATGAGAGTTAATATAGAAATTGTATTTGTAAACTGTTTGTAAATGCTGTTTGTAAATGGTTATTTTATGTCAAGAATGCTGGGGAAGCATTTTGACCGTCTTGTGATTAAGGTCGTGGAGACCTAATTGATAAAGTTACAACTGCTGAGACGAAGAGTCAATGGAGGACGTCTCGCGTAGCAAAGTCGGCCGAGGTCTTGACCACCCTCGGTTCGATTAAAATGGTGAGCTTCCGGTACGCTGGATGAGGGACCAAGGAAGCGGCCTATGAGTGAAGCGCTAGGTCACCTGCGACGAAGTATCCTAGAGGGTGCTGACCATACGGTGCTTGGGCTCTGGGTCACCTAGGATACCCACGCGTGCGTCGAGGAAGATATTGGAACAAGGAGTAAGAGTTGTTTTGTGAAACCGGGCATGGATCTGGTTGATTGACCTTGCTGGTCTTCAATGGATGAGTCCATGGCTCTTTATATGGATCTGTTGGTTGATCTTGCTGATCTTCAACGAGAGTCCATCTGGATTTTTATAAGTGATTATATTGCCGAGTATTATGGGCTAGAAACTATTGAAAAGGCACCTGAGTGGACAGGTGATGAGCGTTCTAGTTGCCAATGATGCCATAGATACTCTGATGAAGGAATGATGGAAAATTTGAGAATCAACCGGATAATTTGGAAGACTGTGATCAGTGGTACTATGGTTTCATTAAAGGATTGTTTTAAAGTTAGCTGATGCTAAGAAAAAGACAATTTCATATTGGGTGTATAAGTGGTGTGCCTTATTTTATGTTTGCATGAACTTCCGGCTAGGGGACCTTGGAACTCTTTTCCTTGGTACTCGGGACAAAATATTGACCTTGCTGGTCTTCAATGGATGAGTCCATGGCTCTTTATATGGATCTGTTGGTTGATCTTGCTGATCTTCAACGAGAGTCCATCTGGATTTTTATAAGTGATTATATTGCCAAGTATTATGGGCTAGGAACTATTGAAAAGGCCCCTGAGTGGACAGGTGGTGAGCGTTCTAGTTGCCAATGATGCCATAGATACTCTGATGAAGGAATGATGGGAAATTTGAGAATTAACCGGATAATTTGGAAGACTGTGATCAGTGGTACTATGGTTTCATTTTAAAGTTAGCTGATGCTAAGAAAAAGGCAATTTCATATTGGGTGTGTAAGTGGTGTGCCTAATTTTATGTTTGCATGAACTTCTGGCTAGGGGGACTTGGAACTCTTTTCCTTGGTACTCGGGACAAAACCTAACCAAATTCCAAATTGGATCCCATCACTACAGTGGTTGGGCGGTTGGCTAACCCATGGGATCGGATGGGGTTAGGCTGGACTGATGGATCCGTAAATCGAGACTCAATTTTTGTTATTATGATAGATAAAGTAAATCTCGGATAGTAATTGTTCTATGGATAGGAATCAACGGCTGTGCCTCTTGATGGGAAAAAAAGCGTTGATTCCAATGATCCAAGTGCAAGTTTCTTCCTTGATCCGAACGAGTACCTTTATAGGTGCAATCGGATCAGCTTGATCAGTAATGGTCTTGACTACGTTAGAGTAAAAAGTTATCCTGGTGGAATCGCCCGTGCTTTTCAGGTAAGGGAAGTTTTTTCCGAGTCCGCTTTTGGAAAAACCGACGGATTAGTCTCTTGTCCGAATATCCGTGGACGAGGCCCCGAATGTGGGACCCCTGTCCCGCACGAGAAGTGCTACTTCTGCCGCTAGTAACCCGAAACTATTGCTTGGTGGGAATAGGGATCTCACAGTTGGTATCAGAGCCAATTGGTTAATAAAGATCAACTGAGAAACCCAATATTTTAAAAAAATTATCAAGAAACACAAAAAGGTTGTAATTGTGTGATATAATTCATACAATTTGATATTCAAACTGAAATTCGTAAATTAGTAATTGGGTCTTCAGATGGAAGTACCGTAATTATATAGAATCCCTGACTTGCTTGAGGCCTAGACATGATGATATTTACCTTATAATTCCAAGGGCCATAACTACCCGTATATACCGAGAGTATAACTGCAGCTCTTTACTGACAGTATATACGAGTAAATCTAAGACTTGAAATTATAAGTGTTAATGCTATCCAGATGATGATTTCGAATGTGGTTGATATGATTTTTAATTCTGTTTTTGAGAATTGATGAATTGATTTGGATTCTGATTGAAAAATGATGATTTCTGAAATTTAGTTGAAATATAATAACCTGAGCAAAACCACAATGAGGATGATTGGGGGACGAGTCCCTGTGATGATATTCATAACTGGAATGATGATAAATGAATTCAGCAAATCACTATAAGATTAGTGGATTGTGCCGTCAGATTACTACTATTAACACTTGACCGGTAGATCAAGTTAAGGGATGACAAATTGAGAACTTACTTGACTGAAATTCCCATGGAGGAATGTTCAAAAGGAAATTTTTTGGTCTAATGGACCATTATCATGTTAAAGATATGAATGATATGATCTGAATGAATTGTTATTTAATGATGAGTTCTATATAAGGGATATATATCCCAGTATTCTGTTGGGTTGACCAGAATATAAGGAACCCCAGAATAAAATTGGATCTTAAGAAAAAGAGTTGTCCTCTACCTTGCAAGATGAGGACATCTCGCACTTTTTTTTTAGTGGGGTAGAATGTAAGATTTCTCCCTAGCTTTTGAGGTATTCAGAGATAAGAGCCTCCCTTCTAATCTTATAACTATTCTCTCTCTAATATATAAATTTTTGACAGAATCATGAGACGAGGAAATCGTAGCCGTCAGCAGAGCCAGACCCTGTCTCTGAAGATGACCCTGACATTCGCAAGGCTCTTCATAGGACTCAGCCAGGACCCTTCAAAGGAGAAGGGGAGAACCTGGGTGAGACTGTGGAGAAATGGGTGGAAGCCATGGAAGAGTATTTTGACGTCACAGGTTATAATGAGCTGAGCAAAATGGCTCTTGGCCGGTTGAAAATAGTGGAAACAGCCAGGGTAGCATGGAGGAACCACTGTGACACCAACCGTCTGAACAAAAATACTCAATCCTGGAACGACCTAAAAACCTATTTGAGAAAGAGATTTTGTCCCCCTGGATTTTTGGAAACCAAAATGAATGAATTTTTAGAGCTAAAGCAGGAGAACAAAACCATTGAAGAATATCACCAGGCCTTTGCTCTTCTACTCAAATACTCACCACCTCTAGATGAAGAACAGCTCATGGTGGCCAGGTTCATTCGGGGAATGAACGAACCCTTGGACACACTGGTCAAAACTGCCAAGCCAGTGTCCATGGATGAAGCAGTAAAAACGGCAAAGGATTTTGCCAAAGCCTTTGTAATAAAGATCCCACCAAAGCCTGCACCCTCTAACTTTAAAAGATTCCAAGCCCAGGGAAGTACTTCAAACTTTCCACCCCTAAAGAGGCAGCAAGGGCTGATTCAGAATCAGGATGCAGGAAGATTCCAAAGTGAAGGAAGACCCTTCCCCCATAATACTTTCTCAGGAGGCCCACCTATTTTAAGGATTCAGAACGATGAACTCAGAAGTGAGAACCGGTGTTTTGGATGCCAAGATTTTGGTCATCAGTTAAAAGACTGCCCAACGCCTGCCATGTCAAGGGGACAGGGAAGTCTAGGGCCCCGAATTCAGAGACCAACCCCTTTATACCAGGGTTCATCTCACCCAAGCCAGGGTAACCCCAGAAGAACTCCAACCCAACCATCTGCCTCTGTCCAGAGTAACCTCAGAAATCCTTTCCAGAATAGGAACAACCAAAGAGAAAGAATTCTACCTCAGAGTGCAGCAGCCAGAGCAGTCACAATTTCAGATGAAGTAGAAGAGGAAAAAAGAGCAGATCTATACTGCAATTGAAAACCAGGGGCTTAACCGACAGTTCTCAAGTCATCCATACTCCAGCAAAATACCAGGGAAAAATCGACCGTCCACTTCCAAGGCGTAACGCTGAAAGAAGTGATTGAAGAAGAAGAAGAAGATGAAAGAGATCATACTCCACCTGCGAGATGAGGACATCTCGTGTTTTTTAAGTGGGGTAGAATGTAAGATGCCTCCCCCAACCCCTTTTTGATGTCTAGTATCTTCCCATGTAATTAAATCCCTCTTCAGGAATATAACAGATCTTGTTTCTAACTATTTTAACATAGAGAGAGAAAATATTCTAGAGAGAGAATATTCAGATTTTTAATAATTTTGGATAGAAAAATAACTCATCTTATTAAAATAAGTTCCCCTGAAACAGAAATTCAAAAAGAACTTTCCAATGTGCAATTGGAATTTATTGGAAATGGGTATAAAGGACCTTAGCCTAAGGGTCTAGATTTTCAGAAATTTTTGGATTATGGTCCAATTAAGGTTCCTATGGGCCAATAGCATCAATCCATGTGTAGGGAGAAGATAAATCCAATTTGTAAAAGATGATATCCAAAAATGAGTAAATGCTCACATAAGATGAAGAGTTGAATATGTACAAGGTTTATTAGTAAAAAACTATGAGTAATATCAAAAAAATGAGATAAATTGAGTATCCAAAAATGAGTAAATGCTCACATAAGATGAAGAGTTGAATATGTACAAGGTTTATTAGTAAAAAACTATGAGTAATATCAAAAAATGAGATAAATTGAGTATCCAAAAATGAATAAATGCTCACATAAGATGAAGAGTTGAAAATGTACAAGGTTTATTAGTAAAAAACTATGAGCAATATTAAAAATATGAGATATTTTGGGTATAATGATTCCATTTTGACACATATGTAAGGAAGGGGAATTATTTAAAGGAGGTGCATATTTCACATGCTTGAATGAGTTTTAAACTCAAATATAATGTGATATTTTTATCTCTCCTCTCTCTTGAACCAAACCAAATCAAATCAAAATGGAACCAAACCAAATCAAAAAGTAACCAAACTAGGTCCAAATCTAGTCCAAATTCAATCAAACTGAATTTGGAAAATTCTAGAATTCAGTTAGCTTTGGTTAGAGCCTCACTCTCCTATAAATAGAACATGAGTCCTTTGAAAAAATAGAAGAATTTTACTATACTAGAGTTATGCTAAAATAATGCTAGTTTCTACTATTCTCTAAAATTCTCTCCAAATTGAAGAAATTGGAACTTCCCTCTTTCTTCAATCCCCATTGGTGGCTCCATCAACATACTTAACCAATTGATTGGTTGGGGGCCTCTACCGTGAACAAAGAATCAAGCAATTTGTAAGGTAAATGGTGAATTTTGATCTTTTCTATAATTTCTCAATGCTTCTCTCTTCTCAACCCCTCTCAAGCTTGAGAAGCTTATTTGGAATGGTTTTTGAATGCTATTGAAGTTAATTGATGAATGGTAGTGAAGAGTTACATAAATTGATGAATGCTATTGAAGTTAATTGATTAATGATAGTTAAGAATCACATAAATTTCCATTTATGCTTAATTCAAATGGTTTTTATGTAATTTCTCTCTCTCACTCAAGAAATGGTCATACTCATGACCCATTCTCAATCCAAATGAAGCTTTTCATAAAGCTTTTCCTTAATCCAAGATTAATCTATACTTGAGGTCAAATTAATGGCTTTTTTCTATGCTTTTAGTTTATGTATTTCATGAATATTGATGATTCAATCCATTATGGATTAATGATCCAATTAGGGATCATTCTAATTATTTTCTTGATGATAAGCTTTATCCCTTAGAAAAATTGAGATTTATCAGTCATAGCAGTGGAGCTATGGTAAAATTTTTATAAAAATTACGCATAAAATCATTTCATTCACATCATGAAAAGAGGACTTCCTACCATATTCTAGGAATTATCATCCTAGATTAATTGAAAGATATTCATTGTAATCCTAGAGAAATTGATTTTTATATTATGCATAATTGAATTTCATGCATAGAGGTATGCATAAGAGATGAATATTTTATTATAAAAGAGTTACTTTTAGCTTAATTGAAATTCATGCATAGAGGTATGCATAAGAGATGAATATTTTATTATAAAAGTGTTACTTTTAGCATAATTGAAATTCATGCATAGAGGTATGCATAAGAGATGAATATTTTATTATAAAAAAGTTACTTTTAGTATAATTGAATTTCATGCATAGAGGTATGCATAAGAGATGAATATTTTATTATAAAAGTGTTACTTTTAGCATAATTGAATTTCATGCATAGAGGTATGCATAAGAGATGAATATTTTATTATAAAAGTGTTACTTTTAGCTTAATTGAATTTCATGCATAGAGGTATGCATAAGAGATGTATATTTTATTATAAAAGTGTTACTTTTAGCATAATTGAAATTCATGCATAGAGGTATGCATAAGAGATTAATATTTTATTATAAAAGTGTTACTTTTAATATAATTGAATTTCATGCATAGAGGTATGCATAAGAGATGATTATTTATTATAAAACTGTTACTTTTAGCATAATTGAATTTCATGCATAGAGGTATGCATAAAAAGATATGGGAAGTGATAAGATATGATAAGATGCATATGAGATGAGTTAGGATGGGATAAGATGAGTTAAGAAGTGATAGAATGTGTATGGGATGAGGTAAGAAGTGTATGTGATGGGATAAGATGTATATGGGTTGTGATAGGGTGAGAATATGGATGTGAATGTGGATGGATATGTATGGATGTATGCATGAAGATGTGGATGCATGAATGTGGATGTATGGATGTGAATGAGGATGTGGATGTGGATGCATGGATGTAAATGTGGATGTGTATGTATGGATGTATGCATGTAGATGTGGATGTATGAATGTGGATGTATCGATGTGAATGAGGATGTGGATGTGGATGCATGGATATAAATGTGGATGTATATGTATGGATGTATGCATGTAGATGTGGATGCATGAATGTGGATGTATGGATGTGAATGAGGATATAGATGTGGATGTATGGATGTGAATGTGCATGTAGATATGGATGTATAGATGTGAATGGGAATGTGGATGTGGATGTATGTATGTATGTGGATGTGGATGTATGAATGAGGACGTGATAATGGATGTATGCATGTGGATGTGGATATGGATGTGTATATATGAATGTGGATATGGGATGTGGATGTATAAATGAGGATGTGAAAATGGAGATAAGCATGTAGATGTGGATGTATGGATGTGAATGTGAATGTGGATGTGGATGTATGGATGTGGATATGGATGTGAGTATATGATATGTGATGTGAAGGAATCTAAAGTGAAGAGATGGAAAATGAGGTGATTGGATGAGTACACATATTAACTGAATGTGGAATAAATAATGTGGATTAATGAGGGATAATGTGGAAAAATGAGAGTTAATATAGAAATTGTATTTGTAAAGCTGTTCTTCAATGGATGAGTCCATGGCTCTTTATATGGATCTGTTGGTTGATCTTGCTGATCTTCAACGAGAGTCCATCTGGATTTGTATAAGTGATTATATTGCCGAGTATTATGGGCTAGGAACTATTGAAAAGGCCCCTGACAAGTGGTGAGCGTTCCAATGATGCCATAGATACTCTGATGAAGGAATGATGGGAAATTTGAGAATCAACCGGATAATTTGGAAGACTGTGATCAGTGGTACTATGGTTTCATTAAAGGATTGTTTTAAAGTTAGCTGATGCTAAGAAAAAGGCAATTTCATATTGGGTGTGTAAGTGGTGTGCCTAATTTTATGTTTGCATGAACTTCCGGCTAGGGGGCCTTAGAACTCTTTTCCTTGGTACCTGGGACAAAATATTGACCTTGCTGGTCTTCAATGGATGAGTCTATGGCTCTTTATATGGATCTGTTGGTTAATCTTGCTGATCTTCAACGAGAGTCCATCTAGATTTTTATAAGGGATTATATTGCCGAGTATTATGGTCTAGGAACTATTGAAAAGGCCCCTGAGTGGACAGGTGGTGAGCGTTCTAGTTACCAATGATGCCATAGATACTCTGATGAAGGAATGATGGGAAATTTAAGAATCAACCGGATAATTTGGAAGACTGTGATCAGTGGTACTATGGTTTCGTTTTAAAGTTAGCTGATGCTAAGAAAAAGGCAATTTCATATTGGGTGTGTAAGTGGTGTGCCTAATTTTATGTTTGCATGAACTTCTGGCTAGGGGGCCTTGGAACTCTTTTCCTTGGTACCCGGGACAAAACCTTACCAAATTCCAAATTGGATCCCATCACTACAGTGGTTGGGCGGTTGGCTAACCCATGGGATCGGATGGGGTTAGGCTGGACTGATGGATCCGTAAATCGAGACTCAATTTTTGTTATTACGATAGATAAAGTAAATCCCGGATAGTAATTGTTCTATGGATAGGAATCAACGGCTGTGCCTCTTGATGGGAAAAAAAGCATTGATTCCAATGATCCAAGTGCAAGTTTCTTCCTTGATCCGAATGAGTACCTTTATAGGTGCAATCGGATCAGCTTGATCAGTAATGGTCTTGACTACGTTAAAGTAAATAGTTATCCTGGTGGAATCGCCTGTGCTTTTCGGATAAGGGAAGTTTTTTCCGAGTCCGGTTTTGAAAAAACCGACGGATTAGTCTCTTGTACGTTATTCGTGGGACGAGGCCCCGAATGTGGGACCCCTGTCCCGCACGAGAAGTGCTACTTCTGCTGCTAGTAACTTGAAACTGTTGCTCGATGGGAACAAGAATCTCACAGGGGAGAGGGTTAGCTTGAACTCTTTCTTGCAAGCAAACACAAATCCACAAGAATAGACAATCACACAAGAGAGATAGATGACTGAATTTTCTTCTATTCTCTTCTCTTCGCTACAACCATATATAAAGAGATAAGAGTACATACTATAAGGAAAAGTACTATCCTATTATAACTTACAAAGCTCAATCCACAGTGTAAACCTGATTACATGAGCTGGTGCTATAACTATACTATAACTCTAGTACACCAAAGTGGCTGCACAACCTATAAACCGCTGGCGACATATTCCCCATAATCTCATCCCCCACCCAACCAGTGGCGTAAATGTGGAAGCTATCACCTAGGCTGGTCATCAATGTCCGCAGCACTAGCTGAACTCGATCTAGCTGCATGGCCCGCCTTACTTGACATTGGGCCTAGCCACAACATGTTGTCTTGGCAAACATGGACCTCATTAGGTCACCCACCTCTCGCACCACCTGCGTGAATTTTATATGACCGTCGTCGATTGTTTTGAAGCTGAATTTTATATTGGAGCTAAACCTACATCTTGTATATTTATGTGAACCCCATAAGTATAAAATAAAAGAGAACATCATCCTTAGAAGGCGATGGATCGTGGCCACGGCTTGCATCGTCACACAACTGGGGAAGAATAAATTTATCCCTGGTGGGTGAGGCACCCCGAACTTATCAACATCCCAAGTCTTGTCCTCCAATCATGAGAACCAGTGGGTGTGGAGATCCAAAGCCAATTCCTTGTGAGCAACTGAGATGCGAGTAATCACATTTTCATAGACAAACTTGGCAGTAGATCATCTCTTATCAACATTTTCATAGACAAACTTGGCAGTAGATCATCTTATCAGCATTCTATATAGCTTTGGCCTCAACGGACCCATACCTCCAATGCCAACTCCAAAGCTTAAACAAGAATGGAGAGTAGTGACTTCCACCTTGACTCATGTGCCGACACCATCTTCAAAAAAGTCGGTAGAACCTTTGGACTCCAAGCAATAAGAGGAAATACCTTGCCCATATCCATCCCTATTTTCATTAAAGAAGTGCCACCCATGGTGCCAAACCCTAAAGACAATTGTGCACACACTTTCGTGGCAGTACCAAGCAACCCCATGGCTCAAAAAGATCACTATGACCCCACAACACTTGTGTGTGCCACACCATAACACCAACTCGTAAGCTCTATAGAACTAGAAAGACAATGCTCAATCAAGCGTGCCAACAAGACGACCATGGTGGCAAATGATTATGTGCCGTTGCCAATTGCGCATACAGTAAATATGTAATGTGGCCCTTCCCCAAGTGTACAGTTACTACCTTCACTGAAAATGAGAAAAACATTAAAAAAACCTAAAAACATATTGAGAATCATTAAAAAAACAACTAAAAACGTGCACATGCAGTGTCACACGCACATGGTTCACACACACACACACACATTCACACATTTTCTTGAACGTGCATGTACACACACATTTTCTCGAACGTGCATGTACACACACATTTGCACTTGCACGTGTGTACCTTCACCTAATTGTACCTCGGGCACCCACCTTCACGCACGTGCATACCCATTTACACTCACACACACACATGGACCCCACATAGTCACAATTGCACACTCACTTGCATTTATTAACTGGCACACGCATGTACCCCTCACACATTTGCATTTGCGCATCGGGCATGCAGATTTTTACCATATATATGCACATGCATGCACGTGCACTACACCCACGTGCACCACATCCCATGCACATTTATGCCGTGCATACACACTCATGTGGACACATTCACTTGTGCACAGCTTTGCTCTGTGCATACACATCACGCACGTGCACTCACTTATCACGCACGTGCACTACACCCACGTGCACCACATCCCATGCACATTTATGCCGTGCATACACACTCATGTGGACACATTCACTTGTGCACAGCTTTGCTCTGTGCATACACATCACGCATGTGCACTCACTTATGCACCACCCACACATGCTCGTGCACACACCTTTGCACACGTACTGCATTTGCACTTTATGCATGCATGCCCACTTGCTCGTGTGTGTACCACCCATATTTACACTTACACATGCCTACCCCACACCCACTTGCACCTTGCACATCGTGCACATGGGCCCATGTGCATGCACGTGTGTACACACCATTTGCTCGTGCATGTGTGTGGACATGCACCTCACGTACACACTTGCACATACCCATTCCATCTCGTGCATATATAATGTGCATCCACGTACATGCATCTATGCATATCCAACGCCACATCCCCTCTCAACAAAATAAACCCTACTCTCGTCAAATTCTTTTAAAAATTTTCCACCCCTTTATTGTGAGTGAATTCCCTAGGTAAATTCCCTAGCCAACTAGCTATGAATTCCCTATGTAAAGATATGTCAAGGGTCACTTATCCCATCTGATTCTTGCACACAAGTGTTGATACCATTGGTAGTCCTTAACTCCCAAATGTAAGGATCTGGAGATAACCACAAAGCTATGAATTAACAAGTCAACATTGTATGCCTATATAGGTATGTGTCAGTGAGATCTAAGTCAAGATTCGAGTTCGTCATTGTAAGTATTCATATTTTGCAATGTGCAATAGATTAGGTCTATCTCTCCGCTATTGTGCCTTGCTCAATTTTGATTAGTTTTAATCTCTCCTGTGCTAAAATTTATGTTTTTTACTCATTTTACCATATAAAATCTTAGCTTAGGTGTAAAAACCTAGGTAGAAAACAACACTATAATTATCAGGTCAACATTGGTGTAGAGTAGCGAGATATTCAATCTAAATGTGTATTTTGGATTTGTATTGTGAGGGGAGGCAAGGGTCTCCCAATCTATGGGGTTTCTATATGCAAACGTGTATTTGTAAAAGTGATTTGTGAAAGGGAGAAGGTGGTGTGGTAGCTTGAATGGGTCACATGGGCTAGACATACGTTGTGTGCTAGTCACATGAATTAGATACATTTTGCATGGTTTGAGTGGTCTCACATGCTTTGTATGGTGTACGCATGGGTTGTGTGATGGGAATCGTGTGTATAAAATGAATGCTCAAGTGTTGGGGCCATGTGGTCATCTTTATGTCTATGTGTGATTGCCTTGGCATTCTCTTCTGCTTTCACATGTTTCAATGATGGTTGTAGGCGCTCGCCTTAGTTGGTGTGCCTTGTGTCTATTCTAACTTTGTTGTTTTGCTCCACCAGCTTCTTCGTGCTGGTGTCTAGGTATGAGGATAGTGTTGAATTTGCAGCAATGTGATGGGCTATGGTGGATCAAATTCAAGAATCAACATAATTAGCATGTGATTAAGATGAAATTAGTGTGAATAATTAATCTAATACGATAATGTAGGCATGGGTACTCAAAAATCAGTAATTGCTCACATTAGGCCAATGCCTCAATTTATAGGTTGTACATCCACAAGATGCCAAGCATCTAATCCCACTGATTTCTCCTTTGATTTGTGCCACCTCCCCTACATCTGGGGGGGCCACCTTTTCCTAGAATCTTTCCACACCCCTACATTCATTCATGCTACCCTTGATTCTCTAATTAGTAGATACCTCTCACCTTTTCACTGCTACCCACTCATTTACAGGTTCCCTTTTACAATCTCTTGCTAAGGGCTTGTTCCCACACACACCCATTCACTTGCATATTTCAATAGATAGGGATCTCATTATGATCAGTCAAGGAATTGCTTGGCAATGCCATCTTCAAGACATATATACAAGAGATATAGGATACGTCCCCCTAGTACAAAGCTAAGACAGTGCATGGGAGACTATTGCTAGTATTGCAAACTTAGCACATTTGGAATGCTAGATGCACTAAGGCCATTGAGGGCACTTTTCTTTATGAGTCCCAGTTGCAAGATTTGGAGTGATATCATCCACACCCTCATGGCCACTTCATCTAGATTTGGAATGGTATCATCCACACCCTCATGGGGACACTTTATCTAGAATCCATGGACCTTCGAGGGGGGCTATAGAGAGAAAGTGCAACCAGTTTATGAGAGAGTGGGGTTATAAAAATAATAAGAAAAGATAAAGAATGCAAGAACACCACAATGCCCAAGAATAAGCATAAAATGCCACACAAGCTAAAAGAAGGCTGACAATGGGAAAAAAAGATAAAGCCATCAAAGAGCGCAAACAAGGTAGCAAGAGAAACACCAGCACGAAGAAGCTGGTGTAGCAAAACAACAAAGTTAGAATAGATACAAGGCACACCAACTAAGGCAAGCGCCTGCAACCATAATTGAAACATGTGAAAGCAGAAGAGAATGCCAAGGCAATCACACATAGACATAAAGATGACCACATGGCCCCAACACTTGAGCATTCATTTTATACACACGATTCCCATCACACAACCCATGCGTACACCATACAAAGCATGTGAGACCACTCAAACCATGCAAAATCTATCTAATTCATGTGACTAGCACACAACGTATGTCTAGCCCATGTGACCCATTCAAGCTACCACACCACTTTCTCCCTTTCACAAATCACTTTTACAAATACACGTTTGCATATAGAAACCCCATAGATTGGGAGACCCTTGCCTCCCCTCACAATACAAATCCAAAATACACATTTAGATTGAATATCTCGCTACTCTACACCAATGTTGACCCGATAATTATAGTGTTGTCTTCTACCTAGGTTGTTACACCTAAGATAAGATTTTATATGGTAAAATGAGTTAAAAACATAAATTTTTGCACATGAGAGATTAAAACTAATCAAAATTGAGCAAGGCACAATAGCGGAGAGATAGACCTATGATCTTGACGTAGATCTCACTAACACATAACTATGCATACAATGTTGACTTGTTAATTCATAGCTTTGTGGTTATCTCCAGATCCTTACATTTGGGAGTTAAGGACTACCAATGGTATCAACACTTGTGTGCAAGAATCAGATGGGATAAGTGACCCTTGACATATCTTTACATAGGGAATTCATAGCTAGTTGGCTAGGGAATTTACCTGGGGAATTCACTCACAATAAAGGGGTGGAAAATTTTTAAAAGAATTTGACGGGAGTAGGGTTTATTTTGTTGTTGAAAGGGGATGTGGCATTGGGTATGCATAGATGCATGTACGTGGATGCACGTTATACATGCATGAGATGGAATGGGTATGCGCAAGTGTGTACGTGATGTGCATGTGCGCACACATGCACGAGCGAATGGTGTGTACACACATGCATGCACATGGGCCCATGTGCACGATGTGCAAGGTGCAAGTGGATGTGGGGTAGGCATGTGTAAGTGTAAATATGGGTGGTACACACACGAGCAAGTGGGCATGCATGCATAAAGTGCAAATGCAGTACGTGTGCAAAGGTGTGCACGAGCATGTGTGGGTGGTGCATAAGTGAGTGCACGTGCGTGATGTGTATGCACGGAGCAAAGCTGTGCACAAGTGAATGTGTCCATGAGTGTGTATGCACGGCATAAATGTGCATGAGATGTGGTGCACGTGGGTGTAGTGCACGTGGGTGTAGTGCACGTGCATGCATGTGCATATATATGGTAAAAATCTACATGCCCGATGCGCAAATGCAAATGTGTGAGGGGTACATGCGTGTGCCAGTTAATAAATGCAAGTGAGTGTGCAATTGTGATTGTGTGGGGTCCACGTGTGTGTGAGTGTAAATGGGTGTGCACGTGCATGAAGGTGGGTGCCCGAGGTACAATTAGGTGAAGGTATACATGTGCAAGTGCAAATGTGTGTGTACATGCACGTTCGAGAAAATGTGTGAATGTGTGTGTGTGTGTGTGTGAACCATGTGCGTGTGACACCGCATGTGCATGTTTTTAGTTAATTTTTTAAATGATTCTCAATATATTTTTAGGTTTTTTTTGTGTTTTTCTCATTTTCAGTGATGACGGTAGTAACTGTACACTTGGGGAAGGGCCACATTACATATTTACCGTATGCGCAATTGGCAACGGCACATAATCATTTGCCGCCATGGTCCTCTTTGTTGGGACGCTTGATTGAGCATTGTCTTTCTAGTTCTATAGAGCTTACGAGTTGGGGTTGTGGTGTGGCACACACAAGTGTTGTGGGGTCATAGTGATCTTTTTGAGCCATGGGGTTGCTCGATAGTGCCACGGAAGTGTGTGCACAATTGTCTTTAGGGTTTGGCACCATGGGTGGCACTTCTTTAATAAAAATAGGGATGGATATGGGCAAGGTATTTCCTCTTGTTGCTTGGAGTCCAAATGCTCTACTGACTTTTTTGAAGATGGTGTCGACACATGAGTCAAGGTGGAAGCCACTACTCTCCATTCTTGCTTAAGCTTTGGAGTTGGCATTGGAGGTATGGGTCCGTTGAGGCCAAAGCTATATAGAATGTTGATAAGAGATGATCTGCTGCCAAGTTTGTCTATGAAAATGTTGATAAGAGATGATCTACTACCAAGTTTGTCTATGAAAATGTGATTACTCACATCTCAATTGCTCACAAGGAATTGGCTTTGGATCTCCACACCCACTTGGATTTGAGGTGATGGCTCTCATGATTGGAGGACAAGACTTGGGATGTTGATAAGTTCGCGGCGCCTCACCCACCAGGAATACGGTAACCATTCCATGGGGAAAGCTCAAGCATTATGTTTATTCTTCCCCAGTTGTGTGACGATGCAAGCCGTCACATGGGCTAGACATACATATTGTGCTAGTCACATGAATTAGATAGATTTTGCATGGTTTGAGTGGTCTCACATGCTTTGTATGGTGTATGCATGGGTTGTGTGATGGGAATCGTGTGTATAAAATGAATGCTCAAGTGTTGGGGCCATGTGGTCATCTTTATGTCTATGTGTGATTGCCTTGGCATTCTCTTCTGCTTTCACATGTTTCAATTATGGTTGCAAAAGCTCGCCTTAGTTGGTGTGCCTTGTGTCTATTCTAACTTTGTTGTTTTGCTCCACCAGCTTCTTCATGTTGGTGTTTCTCTTGCTACCTTTGTTTGCGCTCTTTGATGGCTTTATCTTTTTTTTTTCCATTGTCAGCCTTCTTTTATCTTGTGTGGCATTTTATGCTTATTCTTGTGCATTGTGGTGTTCTTGCATTCTTTATCTTTTCTTATTATTTTTATAACCCCACTCTCTCATAAACTGGTTGCACTTTCTCTCTATAGCTCCCCTCGAAGGTCCATGGATTCTAGATAAAGTGTCTCCATGAGGGTGTGGATGATACCATTCCAAATCTAGATGAAGTGGCCATGAGGGTGTGGATGATATCACTCCAAATCTTGCAACTGTGACTCATAAAGAAAAGTGCCCTTAATGGCCTTACTGCATCTAGCATTCCAAATGTGTTAAGTTTGCAATACTAGCAATAGTCTCCCATGCACTGTCTAAGCTTTGTCCTAGGGGGACATATCCTATATCTCTTTTGTATATGTCTTGAAGATGGCATTGCCAAGCAATTCTCTGACTGATCATAATGAGATCCCTATCTGTTGAAATATGCAAGTGAATCGGTGTGTGTGGGAACAAGCCCTTAGCAAGAGATTGTAAAAGGGAACCTGTAATTGAGTGGGTAGCAGTGAAAAGGTGAGAGGTATCTACTAATTAGAGAATCAAGGGTAGCATGAATGAATGTAGGGGTGTGGAAAGATTCTAGGAAAAGTTGCCCCCCCAGATGTAGGGGAGGTGGCACAAATCAAAGGAGAAATTAGTGGGATTAGATTCTTGGCATCTTATGGATGTACAACCTATAAATTGAGGCATTGGCCTAATGAGCAATTGCTGATTTTTGAGTACCCATGCCTACATTATCGTATTAGATTAATTGTTCACTAATTTCATCTTAATCACATGCTAATTATGTTGATTCTTGCATTTGATCCACCATAGCTCATCACATTGGTGCAAATTTGACACTATCCTCATACCTAAGCTGTGTGCCTGATTGTGTCAGCCAAATGGTAGTAGCAAAAGAAATGTAAGCATACTTCCTCATCCTTTCATGGAGATGTGTTATTACAGTCCACATCTTACTATTATTATTTGACGAGGGGGTGAGTGGGTGTTTAAATTTTTTGGATTTGTGTGTATTTTGGGAGGGGGTGTGCACGAGTGTGTGGTGGTCTAGCTACCTCAGTTAATTAACCAAGGTAAATGTTACGAGTTTCATGGTGATATGACAAGGCTACCTTGCTCCTGGACCCGTTGTTGTGTAGGGCCAGACTCTCAATCTGGATTCGAGCCCATCGTGCTGCTGTCAAACTACATCGAGAGTCCTTGGCTTTGAACCCTAGTTGATAGCATGTAGGTGCACGTCATGTGTATAGGTGTGTATGCTTTGTGATTGTGCACGTGTAGGGGTGTGTGTCTACTAGGGGGTTTATTCTTTTTGGATTTGCGTGTGTTGAGGAGGGTGGTATGCATGGGTGTTTTACAGTTGTGCTCGTGTAGGTGTTTGTGCTTTATGATTGTGCACATGCACATGCACGTGTGTGTGTTTTGTGATCGTATGGTACAGGGGTTGTGTGAGCATTATGTGTACATGGAACTATGGACTTTGTGTGGAGGGTGTGTATGTGCAGATACAGGGGTGTGCACGTGGAGGTGCTTTAGGATTATGCGCGGATGTGTTGTGTGTGTGCGTGTGCGAGTGAGTGTTTGTATTATAATTGTGTACATGCACGTGCTTGTCTATGTGTGTGTGTGTGTATGTGTTAATATGCATGTGTGTGTGTATGTGTTAATATGCACGTGCTTGTCTATGCATGTGTGTGTGTGCTTAGGGATTGTGTACATGCACGTACAGGTGTGTGCTTGTACATAAATGAGAGTTTTTTGGGGGTTTCTTTTTAAAGAGTTTTTAAAAATTCTTAGGTATGTGTGTATGTAAAGTTGATAGGGTGTCCCACGTAACATATACATACAATGGGGGGTCAAGATTTTTAGCAAAGGTAGAAAATTGCTTGCCCATCCATGACGAAAGCTTAAACGCCACTGCCCCACCGACTTTGCTTGTGCGCCTCATTGAACTTTGCCCTTCCAACAACTAGCGGGTTGATGTTGCAACGTAGAGTATGTGAATGTTATGGGAACATGGTGATCCCTTTGTTTTTCCTTCAAACTATGTCACAAAGTCAAGGGAGTGTATGTACAACTCTCTTAGGGTTTTCGCACCACGAGTGGCTCTTCTCTGATTTGAAATGATAGGGATATGGGCATTGCACATGGGCTCTTCTGACTACTTTGTTGTTGGTGGTGCACTTCTGCTTAAACTTTGGGGGTGGCATTGAATGGCTTTGGTTCTCTTCTCTCTCGATCCTGGATTTGATAATTAATGGGGTGTTTGTAGAGGCATAAGGCACTAGTTTCTTCGACCTTTGAACCTAAATGTAGGGTTTTCTTTATAGAATCATTGAGCTTCCAGTAGCTTTGTTGGAATCAACCTACGTGTTACTTACTACTAGTGTGACATTTGGTGTTGGGATGATCGTTGCTTGACTCTCTTTGGCTTAGGATGTTGTGGTGCAGACGATGAGGTTTTTGGGACATAGAAGGTTTTCCCTTTGAAAAAGCCTTGAGCCTCTTACACTTTGAGTGGGGTGTTGAGGTTAGGGTAAAAGACCCTTACTTTTATAAAGGCTCCGAATTTGGTAGACCAAATGGTGGCTACTAGGTCTTTGCTTTGGCATCATACTTGTCTTGGCTAGCCAGGGTACTTTTAGGTACCGAGACCACTCCTTCTTGGTGAGACCTCCCTGAAGGGTCATTTTGGGGGGTGGATTTCATCTTTGTCGGCAAGGTTTAGGATTTCCATAATGATTAGAAGCGGTGGCCGATGTGTTAAGGTAAGAGGAGTATTATGACTTTGAGGATTGGATTCACGTTTTTGCAACAACCATGGATACTCATCCCCATTGAAGCTTGGGACAAGGTTTGCATGATTAGATGGTGTCAAAATCACATCCATGTTCGTGCTTGATGCATTCGAAATGGAACCAATGGCAAAGTTGACTCACCTTGAGTTAAAGTTTTCCAAAAAGACTTCACATGAACCAGTGCTCTAATACCATGAGAAGGATGTGGGGGAGAGGGTTAGCTTGAACTCTTTCTTGCAAGCAAACACAAATGCAGAAGAATAGACAATCACACAAGAGAGATAGATGACTGAATTTTCTTCTATTCTCTTCTCTTCGCTACAACCATATATAAAGAGATAAGAGTACATACTATAAGGAAAAGTACTATCCTATTATAACTTACAAAGGTTAATCCACAGTGTAAACCTGATTACATGAGCTGGTGCTATAACTATACTATAACTCTGGTATACCAAAGTGGCTGCACAACCTATAAACCACTGGTGACATATTCCCCATAATCTCATCCCCCACCCAGCCAGTGGCATAAATGACACCTGGGCTGGTCATCAATGTTCGCAGCACTAGTTGAGCTCGATCTAGCTGCACGCCCCACCTTACTTGACATTGGGCCTAGCCATAACATGTTGTCTTGACAAACATGGACCTCATTAGGTCACCCACCTCTCGCACCACCTGCGTGAATTTTATATGACCGTCGATTGTTTTGAAGCTAAATTTTATATTGGAGATAAACCTACATCTTGTATATTTATGTGAACCCCATAAGTATACAATAAAAGAGAATATAATCCTCAGAAGGCGATGGATCATGGCCACGACTTGCATCGTCACACAACTGGGAAAGAATAAACGTAATGCTTGAGCTTTCCCCATGGAATGGTTACCGTATCCCTGGTGGGTGAGGTGCCCCGAACTTATTCAACATCCCAAGTCTTGTCCTCCAATCATGAGAGCCAGTGGGTGTGGAGATCCAAAGCCAATTCCTTGTAAGCAACTGAGATGTGAGTAATCACATTTTCATAGACAAACTTGGCAGTAGATCATCTCTTATCAACATTTTCATAGACAAACTTGGCAGTAGATCATCTCTTATCAGCATTCTATATAGCTTTGGCCTCAACGGACCCATACCTCCAATGCCAACTCCAAAGCTTAAGCAAGAATGGAGAGTAGTGGCTTCCACCTTGACTTATGTGCCGACACCATCTTCAAAAAAGTCGGTAGAGCCTTTGGACTCCAAGCAACAAGAGGAAATACCTTGCCCATATCCATCCCTATTTTCATTAAAGAAGTGCCACCCATGGTGCCAAACCCTAAAGACAATTGTGCACACACTTTCGTGGCACTATCGAGCAACCCCATGGCTCAAAAAAATCACTATGACCCCACAACACTTGTGTGTGCCACACCACAACACCAACTCGTAAGCTCTATAGAACTAGAAAGACAACGCTCAATCAAGCGTGCCAACAAAGACGACCATGGCGGCAAATGATTATGTGTCGTTGCACGTGCACACCCATTTACCCTCACACACACACGTGGACCCCACACAGTCACAATTGCACACTCACTTGCATTTATTAACTGGCACACGCATGTACCCCTCACACATTTGCATTTGCACATCGGGCATGCAAATTTTTACCATATATATGCACATGCATGCACGTGCACTACACCCACGTGCACCACATCCCATGCACATTTATGCCGTGCATACACACTCCTGGACACATTCACTTGTGCACAGCTTTGCTCCGTGCATACACATCACGCACGTGCACTCACTTATGCACCACCCACACATGCTCGTGCACACACCTTTGCACACATACTGCATTTGCACTTTATGCATGCATGCCCACTTGCTCGTGTGTGTACCACCCATATTTACACTTACACATGCCTACCCCACACCCACTTGCACCTTGCACATCGTGCACATGGGCCCATGTGCATGCACGTGTGTACACACCATTCGCTCGTGCATGTGTGTGCACATGCACCTCACGTACACACTTGCGCATACCCATTCCATCTCGTGCATGTATAACGTGCATCCATGTACATGCATCTATGCATACCCAACGCCACATCCCCTCTCAACAAAATAAACCCTACTCCTATCAAATTCTTTGAAAAATTTTCCACCCCTTTATTGTGAGTGAATTCCACTTTTAGCATAGTTGAATTTCATGCATAGAGGTATGCATAAAAGATGAATATTTTATTATAAAAGTGTTACTTTTAGCATAATGGAATTTCATGCATAGAGGTATGCATAAAAGATAAATATTTTATTATAAAAGTGTTAGTTTTAGCATAATGGAATTTCATGCATAGAGGTATGCATAAAAGATGAATATTTTATTATAAAAGTGTTACTTTTAGCATAATTGAATTTCATGCATAGAGGTATGCATAAAAGATGAAGATATGGGAAGTGATAAGATGTGATAAGATGCATATGAGATGAGCTAGGATGTGATAAGATGAGTTAAGAAGTGATAGGATGTCTATGGAATGAGGTAAGAAGTGTATGTGATGGGATAAGATGTGATAAGATGCATATGAGATGAGCTAGGATGTGATAAGATGAGTTAAGAAGTGATAGGATGTGTATGGGATGAGGTAAGAAGTGTATGTGATGGGATAAGATGTATATGGGTCGTGATAGGGTGAGAATATGGATGTGAATGTGGATGGGTATGTATGGATGTATGCATGTAGATGTGGATGTGAATGTGGATGGGTATGTATGGATGTATACATGTAGATGTGGATGTATGAATGTGGATGTGGATGTATGGATGTGAATGTGCATGTAGATGTGGATATAGGAAAGAGGATGTATGAATGTGCATGTAGATGTGGATGTATGAAAATGGATGAGTATGTATGGATGTATGCATGTAGATGTGGATGTATGAATGTGGATGTGGATGTATGGATGTGAATGTGGATGTGGATGTGAATGTGGATGTGTATGTATGGATATATGCAAGTGGATGTGGATGTATGAATGTGGATGTGGATGTATGGATGTGAATGTGGATGTGGATGTGGATGTATGGAAGTGAATGTGGATGTGTATGTATGGATGTATGCATGTAGATGTGGATGTGGATGTATGGATGTGAATGTGGATGTGGATGTGGATGTATGGATGTGAATGTGGATGTGAATGTATGGATGTATGCATATAGATGTGGATGTGGATGTATGGATGTGAATGTAGATGTGGATGTGGATGTATGGATGTGAATGTGGATGTGTATGTATGGATGTATGCATGTAGATGTGGATGTATGAATGAGGATGTGAAAATGGATGTATGCATGGATGAGTATAAAGAATAATGAATGTGAATGGGTATGGAAAATAATGTGTCGTCGATATGAGTAAAGGGATGAGAATGAATACATATGAATGGAATGTGGAATAAGTAATGTGGATTGAGGAAGTATAATATGGAAAGACGGAGTTCGATATAGAAACTGTATTTTGTGACTGTTTGTAAATGACTGTTTTATGTCAAGAATGTTGGGGAAGCATTTTGACCGTCTTATGGATTAAGGTCATGGAGACCTAACTGATAAAGTTGCAACTGCTGACGGAGAGTCAATGGAGGACGTCTCGCGTAGCAAGGTCGACCGAGGTCTTGACCAGCCTCGGTTCGATTTAAATGGTGAGCTTCCGGTACGGTGGATGAGGGACCAAGGAAGCGGCCTATGAGTGAAGCGCTAGGTCACCTGCGAAGGATCCTAGAGGGTGCTGACCATACGGTGCTCGGGCTCTGGGTTGCCGAAGATACCCACACGTGCGTCGTGGAAGATATTGGAACAAGGAATAAGAGTTGTTTTCTGAAACTGGGCATGGATCTGGTTGATTGGCCTTGCTGGTCCTCAATGGATGAGTCCATGGCTCTTTTATATGGATCTGTGGGTTGATCTTGCTGATCTTCCACGGAGATTCCATCCTGTTATATGAATATATTGCCGGTTACTATGAGCTAGGAACTATGGAAAAGGCCCCTGAGAGAACATGTGGTGAGCGTTCTGGTTGCTAATGATGCCATAAGTACACCGATGAATGAATGACTGGAAATAAGGATTCAACCAGACTTTGAGGATTGTCATCAGTGACATAATGGTTTCATTAAAGGATTGTTTTAAAGTTAGCTGATGCTAAGAAAAAGGCAATTTCATATTGGGTGTGTAAGTGGTGTACCTAGTTTTGTGTTTGCATGAACTTCTGGCTAGGGGGCCTTGGAACTCTTTTCCTTGGTACCCGGGACAAAACCTAACCAAATTCCTAGTTGGATCACATCACTACAGTGGTTGGGCGGTTGGCTAACCCATGGGACTGGATGGGGTTAGGCTGGACTGATGGATCTGTAAATCAAAACTTAATTTCTGTTATTACGATAGATAAAGTAAATCCCAGATAGTAATTGTTCTATGGATAGGAATCAACAGCTGTGCCTCTTGATGGGGGAAAAAAGCATTGATCCCAATGATCCAAGTGCAAGTTTCTTCCTTGATCCGATCGAGTATCTTTATAGGTGCAGTCAGATCAGCGTGATCTGTATTGATCTTGACTACGTTAGAGTAAAAAATTATCCTAGTGGAATCGCCCGTGCTTTTCGGGTAAGGGAAGTTTTTTCGGATTCGGTTTTCGAAAAAACCGACGGACTAGTCTCTTGTCTGGATATCCGTGGATGAGGCCCTGAGTGTGGGACCCTGCCCTACGTAAGAAGTGCTACTTCGGCTGCTAGCACCCCGAATCCGTTGCGCGGTGGGAATAGGGATCTCACAATAAGAGATGATCTACTGCCAAGTTTGTCTATGAAAATGTGATTACTCACATCTCAGTTGCTCACAAGGAATTGGCTTTGGATCTCCACACCCACACTGGCTCTCATGATTGGAGGACAAGACTTGGGATGTTGATAAGTTCGGGGCGCCTCACCCACCAGGGATACGGTAACCATTCCATGGGGAAAGCTCAAGCATTACATTTATTCTTCCCCAGTTGTGTGACAATGCAAGCCGTGGCCCATGATCCATCGCCTTCCGAGGATGATGTTCTCTTTTATTGTATACTTATGGGGTTTACACACTGGTTCATGTGAAGTCTTTTTGGGGAAACTTTAACTCAAGGTGAGTCAATTTTGCCATTGGTTCCATTTTGAATGCATCAAGCACGAACATGGATGTGATTTCGACACCATCTAATCATGCAAACCATGTCCCAAGCTTCAATGGGGATGAGTATCCATGGTTGTTACAAAAACGTGAATCCAATCCTCAAAGTCATAATACTCCTCTTACCTTAATACTCCTCAAAGTCATAATACTCCTCTTACCTTAATACATCGGCCACCCCTTCTAATCATTATGGAAATCCTAAACCTTGCCGACAAAGATGAAATCCACCCCCCAAAATTACCCTTCAGGGAGGTCACCAAGAAGGAGTGGTCGGTACCTAAGAGTACCCTGGCTAGCCAAGACAAGTATGATGCCAAAGCAAACACCTAGTAGCCACCATTTGGTCTACCCAATTCGGAGCCTTAATAAGTAAGGGTCTTTTACCCTAACCTCAACACCCCACTCAAAGTGTAAGAGGCTCAAGGCTTTTTCAAAGGAAAAACCTTCTATGTCCCAAAAACCTCATCGTCTGCACCACAACATCCTAAGCCAAAGAGAGTCAAGCAATGATCATCCCAACACCAAATGTCACACTAGTAGTAAGTAACACGTAGGTTGATTCCAACAAAGCTACTGGAAGCTCAAGGATTCTATAAAGAAAACCCTACATTTAGGTTCCAAGGTCGAAGAAACTAGTGCCTTATGCCTCTACAAACACCCCATGAATTATCAAATCCAGGATCGAGAAGAGAACCAAAGCCATTCAATGCCACCCCCAAATTTTAAGCAAGAGTGCACCACCAACAACAAAGTAGTCGGAAGAGCCCATGTGCAGTGCCCATACCCCTATCATTTCAAATCAGAGAAGAGCCACTCGTGGTGCAAAAACCCTAAGAGAGTTGTACATACACTCCCTTGACTTTGTGACATAGTTTGAAGGAACAACAAAGGGATCACCATGTTCCCATAACATTCACATGCACTACGTTGCAACATCAACCCGCTAGTTGTTGGAAGGGCAAAGTTCAATCAGGCGCACAAGCAAAGTCGGTGGGGCAGTGGCGTCTAAGCTTTCGTCATGGATGGGCAAGCAATTTTCTACCTTTGCTAAAAATCTTGACCCCCCATTGTATGTATATGTTACGCGGGACACCCTATCAACTTTACATACACACATACCTAAGAATTATAAAAAAATCTTTAAAAAGAAACCCCAAAAAAACTCTAATTTACGTACAAGCACACACCTATACGTGCATGTACACAATCCCTAATTACACACACATGCATATTAACACATACATACACACACATAGACAAGCACGTGCATGTACACAATTATATCACTCGCGCACGCACACAACACATCCATGCATAATCCTAAAGCACCTCCACGTGCACACCCCTGTATCTGCACATACACACCCTCCACACAAAGTCCATAGTTGCATGTACACATAATGCTCACACAACCCCTGTACCATACAATCACAAAACACACACACGTGCATGTGCATGTGCACAATCACAAAGCACAAACACCTACACGAGCACACCTGTAAAACACCCATGCATACCACCCTCCTCAACACATGCAAATCCAAAAAGAATAAACCCCCCTAGTAGACACACATCCCTACACATGCACAATCACAAAGCACACACACCTATACACATGACGTGCACCTATATCTATCAACTAGGGTTCAAAGCTAAGGACTCTCGACGTAGTTTGACAGCAGCACGATGGGCTCGAATCCAGATTGAGAGTCTGGCCCTACACAACAACGGGTCCAGGAGCAAGGTAGCCTTGTCATATCACCATGAAACTCGTAACATTTACCTTGGTTAATTAACTGAGGCAGCTAGACCACCACACACTCGTGCACACCCCCTCCCAAAATACACACAAATCTAAAAAATTCAAACACCCACTCACCCCCTCGGCAAATAATAATAGTAAGATGTGGACTGTAATAACACATCTCCATGAAAGGATGAGGAAATATGCTTACATTTCTTTTGCTACTACCATTTGGCTGACACAATCGGGCACACAGCTTAGGTATGAGGATGGTGTTAAATTTGCACCAATGTGATGAGCTATGGTGGATCAAATGCAAGAATCAACATAATTAGCATGTGATTAAGATAAAATTAGTGAATAATTAATCTAATACGATAATGTAGGCATGGGTACTCAAAAATCAGCAATTGCTCATTAGGCCAATGCCTCAAGTTATAGGTTGTACATCCACAAGATACCAAGCATCTAATCCCACTGATTTCTCCTTTGATTTGTGCCACCTCCCCTATATCTGGGGGGGGCACCTTTTCCTAGAATCTTTCCACACCCCTACATTCATTCATGCTACCCTTGATTCTCTAATTAGTAGATACCTCTCACCTTTTCACTGCTACCCACTCAATTACAGGTTCCCTTTTACAATCTCTTGCTAAGGGCTTGTTCCCACACACACCCATTCACTTGCATATTTCAACAGATAGGGATCTCATTATGATCAGTCTCATAGAATTGCTTGGCAATGCCATCTTCAAGACATATATACAAGAGATATAGGATACGTCCCCCTAGTACAAAGCTCTGACAATGCATGGGAGACTATTGCTAGTATTGCAAACTTAGCACATTTGGAATGCTAGATACACTAAGGCCATTGAGGGCACTTTTCTTTATGAGTCACAATTGCAAGATTTGGAGTGATATCATCCACACCCTCATGGCCACTTCATCTAGATTTGGAATGGTATCATCCACACCCTCATGGGGACACTTTATCTAGAATCCATGGACCTTCGAGGGGGGCTATAGAGAGAAAGTGCAACCAGTTTATGAGAGAGTGGGGTTATAAAAATAATAAGAAAAGATAAAGAATGTAAGAACACCACAATGCCCAAGAATAAGCGTAAAATGCCACACAAGATAAAAGAAGGCTGACAATGGGAAAAAAAGATAAAGCCATCAAAGAGCGCAAACAAAGGTAGCAAGAGAAACACTAGCACGAAGAAGCTGGTGGAGAAAAACAACAAAGTTAGAATAGACACAAGGCACACCAACTAAGGCGAGCGCATGCAACCATAATTGAAACATGTGAAAGCAGAAGAGAATGCCAAGGCAATCACATAAAGATGACCACATGGCCCCAACACTTGAGCATTCATTTTATACACACGATTCCCATCACACAACCCATGCGTACGCCATACAAAGCATGTGAGACCACTCAAACCATGCAAAATCTATCTAATTCATGTGACTAGCACACAACGTATGTCTAGCCCATGTGACCCATTCACGCTACCACACCACCTTCTCCCTTTCACAAATCACTTTTACAAATACACGTTTGCATATAGAAACCCCATAGATTGGGAGACCCTTGCCTCCCCTCACATTTAGATTGAATATCTTCGTACTCTACACCAATGTTGACCCGATAATTATAGTGTCTTCTACCTAGGTTGTTACACGTAAGCTAAGATTTTATATGGTAAAATGAGTTAAAAACATAAATTTTAGCACATGAGAGATTAAAACTAATCAAAATTGAGCAAGGCACAATAGCGGAGAGATAGACCTAATCTATTGCACATTGCAAAATATGAATACTTACAATGACGAACTTGAATCTTGACTTAGATCTCACTGACAATACCTATGCATACAATGTTGACTTGTTAATTCATAGCTTTGTGGTTATCTCCAGATCCTACCATTTGGGAGTTAAGGACTACCAATGGTATCAACACTTGTGTGCAAGAATCAAATGGGATAAGTGACCCTTGACATATCTTTACATAGGGAATTCATTAGCTAGTTGGCTAGGGAATTTACCGAACTCAGTTTGGTCAATTTTTGACCATTTTTAGGTCAGTTGAGCTAGCTTTTTGCAACTAGACTTGAATTAGGAGAGAGGAGAGATGAAATATCTCAATTTTTATGAGTTTAAAACTCATTCAAGCATGTGAAATATGCACCTCCTTTAATGGACTCCCCTTCCTTACATATGTGTCAAAATGGAATCATTATACCCAAAATATCTCATATTTTTAATATTGCTCATAGTTTTTACTAATAAACCTTGTACATAGTCAACTCTTCATCTTATGTGAGCATTTACTCATTTTTGGATACCCAAAATATCTCATATTTTTTATATTACTCATAGTTTCTTACTAATAGACCTTGTACATAGTCAACTCTTCATCTTATGTAAGCATTTACTCATTTTTGGGTATCATCTTTTACAAAATTGGATTTTTCTCCTCCCCACACATGGATTGATCTTATTGGTCCATAGGAACCTTAATTGGACCATAATCCCAAAATTTCTGAAAATCTAGACCCTTAGGCTAAGGTCCTTCATACCCATTTACAATTAATTCCAATTGCACATTGGAAAGTTCTTTTTGAATTTCTGTTTTAAGAGAACTTATTTTAATAAGATGAGTTATTTTTCTATTCAAAAATATTCATAATTTGAATATTCTCTCTCTAGAATATTTTCTCTCTATGTCAAAACAGACAGAGACGAGATCTCTTATGTTTCTGAAGAGGGAATTGATTACAGGGGGAAGATGCTGGACATTTTGAGAGGCTGGGGAGAAATCTTACATTCTCTCCCACTTAAAAAACGCGAGATGTCCTCATCTCGCAAAAATTGAGGTAATTTCGCAAGATGCACGAGTATGAGACTAAGAGAAAATTTAATTAAGATTAACCACCAAGAAAAGTCTCAAAGAGAGCAAGACTCAAGACAAGAACAAAGATTTCAACTTTATTCACTCTTGGAACATTTACAGCCAGATAGAAGAACTTTTACAATTCCATAAGCCCGTCCATCATATGGTCACAAAAGCAGCACTCACAAGCTGCACACGTATAAGGTAACTCATCTATAGGAATAATTTGGCCGGTTATTGCAGCACCTATCTCATTGGTATGAGGTGACCTATTAAAAGGACCTCTGAGAGGCAAGCCAAAAACGGGATAAAGGCATATCTTCTGGTGAGGAAGAAAACATGCTAGTAAGAAGACCCGCTCAGAAAATCCACCATGCCTTGATCTCATCATGCAGTAGTATCGGGGACCCAAACCCAAGGCTTCAATAACCATAGCCAAGCGGATATTGTTTACGAAAGTGCTACCGACCCCACGGTGTTACCCTAGTTATATCTCGACAGGTCCGCCCATTTGGTCTGAGCTACAGAAGTTCTAAGTGAGGGAAAAGTGAGTGCTCATACAGTTCTAGAAAATCCTTCTTCACAGACTCGCTTGCGTCTTGAAGGTGAGAAATCATCATGGATAAAACCAGTTCTTGCTGCCAAGCCATGAAGGAGATTAAGAAAGAAAGGAGATCGATGGAAGTAAGATTACTGTGAGCGACAATTAAGAGTTATGACTTATATAAAAGAAGGAACTAGCGTAACCTTGAAGCCAACGGGGTGTCTTGTCACTGAAGTTTTTCCGTCTCTCCATGATTTGGGTGTGGCACATTTTTCTATAGAAGGCTTATATGAAATTCATTAAGAACTTTGAGATGAGGAGGTAAAAGAAGCTTGTAGGCTAAGTTACCTACTTTCATTGAATTCAGATATGGCCCACAATATCTGGGGGATAACTACTTATACTCCCCAAGAGATAAAGAACTTCTTTTGGGCCGTACTCGAATGAAGACCATATTTGCTTCTTTGAATTTTCTGACTGTCCTTTTCTTATCTGTATACTGTTCCTATCGATCCTGGGTAGCTTTTATATCTTTATGAATTGCCTGCATCTGTTGCTCCATGTCGTCAAGCATTTGACTGGTCATCTCGACCCTAATCAATGGGTCGGACCTAGTTAATGGAGTTAAGCAATCTTGTCCGAGAGACGGACAAGATTAGATTGGTATGAAGTTAATGGGTTGGACCTAGTTAATGGAGTTAAGCAATCTTGTCCGAGACGGATCCTGATTAGATTGGTATGAAGAAATTGGTCTCTGAATTTGGCTTCTTGACTTCCTTGTGCCCTTGTCATGGCAGGAGTCGGGCAGTCTTTTAACTGATGACCAAAACCTTAGCATCCAAAAACCGGTTCTCACTTCTAAACTCATCGTTCTGAATCCTTAAAACAGGTGGGGTTCCGGAGAAGTATTCTGGGGAAAGGGTCTTCCTTTTTTTTAAACAGAATCTTTCTTTTATTTTAGAGAGGGAATAATTATAAGATCAGAAAGGGAGGTTCTTACTCTGCATACCTCGAAGGCTGGGGGAGGAATCTTACATTCTACCCCACTTAAAAAGTGCAAGATGTCCTCATCTCGCAAAGTAGAGGACAACTCTTTTTCTTAAGATCCAATTTATTCTGGGGTTCCTTATATTCTGGTCAACCCAACAGAATACGGGGATAAATATCCCTTATATAGAACTCATCATTAAATAACAATTCATTCAGATCATATCATCCATATTTTTAACACGATAATGGTCCATTAGACCGAAAATTTTCCTTCTGAACATTCCTCCATGGGAATTTCAGTCAAGCAAGTTCTCAATTTGTCATCCCTTAACTTGATCTACCGTGTCAAGTGTTAACAGTAGCAATTTGACAGCACAATCCACTAATCTCATAGGAATTTGCTGAAATCATTATCATCATTCCAGTTATGAATATCATCACAAGGACTCGTCCCATTCATCCTCATTGTGGTTTCGCTCAGCTTATTACATTTCAACCAATTTTTCAGGAATCATCATTTTTCAATTCAGAATCCAAATCAACTCATCAGTTCTCAATAGAATTAAAATCATATCAACCACATTCGAAATCATCATCTGGATAGCATTAATGCTTATAATTTCAAGTCTTAGATTTACTCGTATATACTGTCGATAAAGAGCTGCAGTTATACCCTCGGTATATACGGGTAATCATGATACTTGGAACTATAAGGTAAATACCATCATGTCTAGGCCTCAAGCAAGTCAGGGTTCTAAAGAATTGCAGTACTTCCATCTGAAGACCCAATTACTAATTTACGAATTTTGAGTTTGAAAATCAAATTGTATGAATTATATCACACAATTACAACCTTTTTGTGATTCTTGATAAATTTTTGACATATTTGGCTTCTCGGTTGATCTTTATTAGCCACCTGGCTCTGATACCAACTATGAAATCCCTATTTCCATTGTGCAACGGATTTGGGGTGCTAGCAGCCGAAGTAGCACTTCTTGCGCAGGGCAGGGTCCCACACTCGGGGCCTCGTCCACCATGGATATCCAGACAAGAGACTAGTCCGTCGGTTTTTCGAAAACCGAATCCGAAAAAACTTTCCTTACTCGGAAAGCATGGGCGATTCCACCAGGATAACTTTTTACTCTAACGTAGTTAAGATCAATATTGATCATGCTGATCCCACTGCACCTATAAAGATACTCGGTCGGATCAAGGAAGAAACTTGCACTTGGATCATTAGGATCAACACTTTTTTCCCCATCAAGAGGCACAACCGTTGATTCGTTCATGCAAACATAAAACTAGTCACACCACTTACACACCCAATATGAAATTGCCTTTTTCTTAGCATCAGCTAACTTTAAAACAATCCTTTAATGAAACCATTATGTCACTGATGACAATCCTCAAAGTCTCTGGTTGAATCCTTATTTCTAGTCATTCATTCATCGGTGTACTTATGGCATCATTGGCAACTAGAACGCTCACCACCTGTTCTCTCACGGGCCTTTTCCATAGTTCCTAGCTCATAGTAACCGGCAATATATTCATATAACAGAATGGAATCTCCGTGGAAGATCAGCAAGATCAACCCACAGATCCATATAAAAGAGCCATGGACTCATCCGTTGAGGACCAGCAAGGTCAATCAACCAGATCCATGCCCGATTTCAGAAAACAACTCTTATTCCTTGTTCCAATATCTTCCACGACGCACGTGTGGGTATCTTCGGCGACCCAGAGCCCGAGCACCGTATGGTCAGCACCCTCTAGGATCCTTCGCAGGTGACCTAGCGCTTCACTCATAGGCCGCTTCCTTGGTCCCTCATCCACCGTACCGGAAGCTCACCATTTAAATCGAACCAAGGCTGGTTCGACCTTGCTACGCGAGACGTCCTCGATTGACTCTCTGTCAGCAGTTGTAACTTTATCAGTTAGGTCTCCCCATGACCTTAATCCATAAGACGGTCAAAATGCTTTCCTAGCATTCTTGACATAAAACAGTCATTTACAAACAGTCACAAAATACAGTTTCTATATCGAACTCTCTGTCTTTCCATATTATACTTCCTCAATCCACATTACTTATTCCACATTCCATTCATATGTATTCATTCTCATCCCTTTACTCATATCGACGACACATTATTTCCCATACCCATTCACATTCATTATTCTTTATACTCATCCATGCATACATCTATTTTCACATCCTCATTCATACATCCACATCTATACATACACATCCACATTCACATCCATACATCCACATCCACATCTATATTCACATCCATACATCCACATCCACATTCATACATCCACATCTATATGCATACATCCATACATTCACATCCACATTCACATCCATACATCCACATCCACATCCATACATCCACATCCACATCTACATGCATACATCCATACATACACATCCACATTCACATCCATACATCCACATCCACATCCACATTCACATCCATACATCCACATCCACATTCATACATCCACATCCACATGCATACATCCATACATACACATCCACATTCACATCCATACATCCACATCCACATCCACATCCACATCCACATTCACATCCATACATCCACATCCACATCCATACATCCACATCTACATGCATACATCCATACTCATCCATTTTCATACATCCACATCTACATGCACATTCATACATCCTCTTTCTTATATCCACATCTACATGCACATGCACATCCATACATCCACATCCACATTCATACATCCACATCTACATGTATACATCCATACATACCCATCCACATTCACATCCACATCTACATGCATACATCCATACATACCCATCCACATTCACATCCATATTCTCACCCTATCACGACCCATATACATCTTATCCCATCACATATACTTCTTATCTCATCCCATACACATCCTATCACTTCTTAACTCATCTTATCACATCCTAGCTCATCTCATATGCATCTCATCACATCTTATCACTTCCCATATCTTTATGCATACCTCTATGCATGAATTTCAATTATGCTAAAAGTAACACTTTTACAATAAAATAATCATCCTTTATGCATAAATCATACCTCTATGCATGAAATTCAATTATGCTAAAAGTAACACTTTTATAATAAAATATTCATCTTTTATGCATACCTCTATGCATGAAATTCCATTATGCTAAAAGTAACACTTTTACAATAAAATATTCATCTTTTATGCATACCTCTATGCATGAAATTCCATTATGCTAAAAGTAACACTTTTACAATAAAATATTCATCTTTTATGCATACCTCTATGCATGAAATTCCATTATGCTAAAGTAACACTTTTACAATAAAATATTCATCTTTTATGCATACCTCTATGCATGAAATTCAATTATGCTAAAAGTAACACTTTTACAATAAAATATTCATCTTTTATGCATACCTCTATGCATGAAATTTAATTATGCTAAAAGTAACACTTTTACAATAAAATAATCATCTTTTATGCATACCTCTATGCATGAAATTCAATTATACTAAAAGTACCTCTTTTACAATAAAATATTCATCTTTTATGCATACCTCTATGCATGAAATTCAATTATACTAAAAGTACCTCTTTTACAATAAAATATTCATCTTTTATGCATACCTCTATGCATGAAATTCAATTATGCTAAAAGTAATAATTTTATAATAAAATATTCACCTTTTATGCATACCTCTATGCATGAAATTCCATTATGCTAAAAGTAACACTTTTATAATAAAATATTCATCTTTTATGCATACCTCTATACATGAAATTCAATTATGCTAAAATTAACTCTTTTATAATAAAAAAAAGATGATTTTTCTTTTACTAATTTCTAAAAATTTTGCCATAACCTCCTTTGTATAGCTGACCATTTTTCAATTTTCTACGTCTTTAAAACTAATTAAAAGTACACCCATATTGAAATTATCCTAGAGTAAATATTTTTTTCCACTTAATTGAGATAAACATTATAAAAATTTGACATTAATCACTTAACCATTCACCTAGGATAGAGAATGGTTGGTTTTGTTAGAGAAGAGAGGAGAATGCCTTTTGTAATGAGGCCTAACATTATAGAGAAGACATAAAGCATAAAAACCATTTAAAACCATTTAAAACCATAAAAATCCATAAAATAATTAAAAGAAAGAAGAATCGCCAACTTACTAATGACTTTGATAGCTTTCCTTTGGCTTGATGGTTTGAGGGTTCCAACTCTTGTTTGAACAAGAGTGGCCAACCAATCTTTGGAAGAGGGAAATGTCAAAAACTAATGAATTATTAACAAATTCATAGTTCTTGGCTTGGGTGGAGTACAGTAACAATGCATTAGACATTGTTAAGTTTCAACAAAGGGGAAGGCCTCTATTTATAGGAAAAAGAGAGCTCCTAACCAAACAAACTGATTCTAGAATTTTCCAACTCAATTTGGTCAATTTTTGACCATTTTTAGGTCAATTGAGCTAACTTTTTACAACTAGACTTGAATTAGGAGAGAGGAGAGATGAAATATCTCAATTTTTATGAGTTTAAAACTCATTCAAGCATGTGAAATATGCACCTCCTTTAATGGACTCCCCTTCCTTACATATGTGTCAAAATGGAATCATTATACCCAAAATATCTTATATTTTTAATATTGCTCATAGTTTTTTTACTAATAAACCTTGTACATTTTCAACTCTTCATCTTATGTGAGCATTTACTCATTTTTGGATACCCAAAATATCTCATATTTTTTATATTACTCATAGTTTCTTACTAATAAACCTTGTACATAGTCAACTCTTCATCTTATGTGAGCATTTACTCATTTTTGGGTATCATCTTTTACAAAATTGGATTTATCTCCTCCCCACACATGGATTGATCTTATTGGTCCATAGGAACCTTAATTGGACCATAATCCAAAAAATTTTAAAAATCTAGACCCTTAGGCTAAGGTCCTTCATACCCATTTACAATTAATTCCAATTGCACATTAGAAAGTTCTTTTTGAATTTCTGTTTCAGGGGAACTTATTTTAATAAGATGAGTTATTTTTTAATTCAAAAATATTCATAATCTGAATATTCTCTCTCTAGAATATTTTTTCTCTCTCTCTCTCTCTCTCTCTATGTTAAAACAGACAGAGACGAGATCTCTTATGTTTCTGAAGAGGGAATTGATTACAGGGGGAAGATGCTGGACATTTTGAGAGGCTAGGGAAGAATCTTACACTTATCAACATTTTCATAGATAAACTTGGCAGTAGATCATCTCTTATCAGCATTCTATATAGCTTTGGCCTCAATGGACCCATACCTCCAATGCCAACTCCAAAGCTTAAGCAAGAATGGAGAGTAGTAGCTTCCACCTTGACTCATGTGCCGACACCATCTTCAAAAAAGTCGATAGAGCCTTTGGACTCCAAGCAACAAGAGGAAATACCTTGCCCATATCAATCCCTATTTTCATTAAAGGAGTGTCACCCATGGTGCCAAACCCTAAAGACAATTGTGCACACTTCCGTGGCACTACCGAGCAACCCCATGGCTCAAAAAGATCACTATGACCCCACAACACTTGTGTGTGCCACACCACAACACCAACTCGTAAGCTCTGTAGAACTAGAAAGACAACGCTCAATCAAGCATGCCAACAAAGACGACCATGGCGGCAAATGATTATGTGCCATTGCCAATTACGCATACGGTAAATATGTTATGTGGCCCTTCCCCAAGTGTACAGTTACTACCTTCACTGAAAATGAGAAAAACACAAAAAAACCTAAAAACATATTGAGAATCATTAAAAAAACAACTAAAAACATGCACATGCGGTGTCACACGCACATGGTACACACACACACACATTCACACATTTTCTCGAACGTGCATGTACACACACATTTGCACTTGCACATGTATACCTTCACCTAATTGTACCTCGGGCACCCACCTTCACGCACGTGCACACCCATTTACACTCACACACACACGTGGACCCCACACAGTCACAATTGCACACTCACTTGCATTTATTAACTGGCACCCGCATGTACCCCTCACACATTTGCATTTGCACATCGGGCTTGCAGATTTTTACCATATATATGCACATGCATGCACGTGCACTACACCCACGTGCACCACATCCCATGCACATTTATGCCATGCATACACACTCATGGACACATTCACTTGTGCACAGCTTTGCTCCGTGCATACACATCACGCACGTGCACTCACTCATGCACCACCCACACATGCTCGTGCACACACCTTTGCACACGTATTGCATTTGCACTTTATGCATGCATGCCCACTTGCTCGTGTGTGTACCACCCATATTTACACTTACACATGCCTACCCCACACCCACTTACACCTTGCACATCGTGCACAAGGGCCCATGTGCATGCACGTGTGTACACACCATTTGCTCGTGCATGTGTGCGCACATGCACCTCACGTACACACTTGCGCATACCCATTCCATCTCGTGCATGTATAACGTGCATCCACGTACATGAATCTATGCATACCCAACGCCACATCCCCTCTCAACAAAATAAACCCTACTCCCGTCAAATTCTTTTAAAAATTTTCCACCCCTTTATTGTGAGTGAATTCCCCAAATAAATTCCCTAGCCAACTAGCTATGAATTCCCTATGTAAAGATATGTCAAGGGTCACTTATCCCATCTGATTCTTGCACACAAGTGTTGATACCATTGGTAGTCCTTAACTCCCAAATGTAAGGATCTGGAGATAACCACAAAGCTATGAATTAACAAGTCAACATTGTATGCATAGGTATGTGTCAGTGAGATCTAAGTCAAGATTCAAGTTCGTCATTGTAAGTATTCATATTTTGCAATGTGCAATAGATTAGGTCTATCTCTCCGCTATTGTGCCTTGCTCAATTTTGATTATTTTTAATCTCTCATGTGCTAAAATTTATGTTTTTAACTCATTTTACCATATAAAATCTTAGCTTAGGTGTAACAACCTAGGTAGAAGACAACACTATAATTATCGGGTCAACATTGGTGTAGAGTACGAAGATATTCAATCTAAATGTGTATTTTGGATTTGTATTGTGAGGGGAGGCAAGGGTCTCCCAATCTATGGGGTTTCTATATGCAAGCGTGTATTTATAAAAGTGATTTGTGAAACGAAGAAGGTGGTGTGGTAGCATGAATGGGTCACATGGGCTAGACATACGTTGTGTGCTAGTCACATGAATTAGATAGATTTTGCATGGTTTGAGTGGTCTCACATGCTTTGTATGGTGTACGCATGGGTTGTGTGATGGGAATCGTGTGTATAAAATGAATGCTCCAGTGTTGGGGCCATGTGGTCATCTTTGTGATTGCCTTGGCATTCTCTTCTGCTTTCACATGTTTCAATTATGGTTGCAGGCTCTCGCCTTAGTTGGTGTGCCTTGTGTCTATTCTAACTTTGTTGTTTTGCTCCACCAGCTTCTTCATGCTGGTGTTTCTCTTGCTACCTTTGTTTGCACTCTTTGATGGCTTTATCTTTTTTTCCCATTGTCAGCCTTCTTTTATCTTGTGTGGCATTTTACGCTTATTCTTGGGCATTGTGGTGTTCTTGCATTCTTTATCTTTTCTTATTATTTTTATAACCTCACTCTCTCATAAACTGGTTGCACTTTCTCTCTATAGCCCCCCTCGAAGGTCCATGGATTCTAGATAAAGTGTCCCCATGAGGGTGTGGATGATACCATTCCAAATCTAGATGAAGTGGCCATGAGGGTGTGGATGATATCACTCCAAATCTTGCAACTGTGACTCATAAAGAAAAGTGCCCTCAATGGCCTTAGTGCATCTAGCATGCCAAATGTGCTAAGTTTGCAATACTAGCAATAGTCTCCCATGCACTATCAGCTTTGTACTAGGGGGACGTATCCTATATCTCTTGTATATATGTCTTGAAGATGGCATTGCCAAGCAATTCCCTGACTGATCATAATGAGATCCCTATCTGTTGAAATATGCAAGTGAATGGGTGTATGTGGGAACAAGCCCTTAGCAAGAGATTAGAAAAGGGAACCTGTAATTGAGTGGGTAGCAGTGAAAAGGTGAGAGGTATCTACTAATTAGAGAATCAAGGGTAGCATGAATGAATGTAGGGGTGTGGAAAGATTCTAGGAAAAGGTGCCCCCCAGCAGATGTAGGGGAGGTGGCACCAATCAAAGGAGAAATCAGTGGGATTAGATGCTTGGCATCTTGTGGATGTACAACCTATAAATTGAGGCATTGTCCTAATGAGCAATTGCTGATTTTTGAGTACCCATGCCTACATTATCATATTAGATTAATTGTTCACTAATTTCATCTTAATCACATGCTAATTATGTTGATTCTTGCATTTGATCCACCATAGCTCATCACATTGCTGCAAATTTAACACTATCCTCATACCTAAGCTACCAAATGGTAGTAGCAAAAGAAATGTAAGCATACTTCCTTATCCTTTCATGGAGATGTGTTATTATAGTCCACATCTTACTATTATTATTTGCCGAGGGGGTGAGTAGGTGTTTGAATTTTTTGGATTTGTGTGTATTTTGGGAGGGGGCGTGCACGAGTGTGTGGTGGTCTAGCTGCCTCAGTTAATTAACCAAGGTAAATGTTATGAGTTTCATGGTGATATGACAAGGCTACCTTGCTCCTGGACCCGTTGTTGTGTAGGGCAAGACTCTCAATCTGGATTCGAGCCCATCGTGCTGCTGTCAAACTACGTCGAGAGTCCTTGGCTTTGAACCCTAGTTGATAGAATGTAGGTGCACGTCATGTGTATAGGTGTGTGTGCTTTGTGATTGTGCACGTGTAGGGGTGTGTGTCTACAAAGAGGGTTTATTCTTTTTGGATTTACGTATGTTGAGGAGGGTGGTATGCATGGGTGTTTTACAAGTGTGCTCGTGTAGGTGTTTGTGCTTTGTGATTGTGCACATGCACGTGTGTGTGTTTTGTGATTGTATGGTACAGGGGTTGTGTGAGCATTATGTGTACATGCAACTATGGACTTTGTGTGGAGGGTGTGTATGTGCAGATACAGGGGTGTGCACATGGAGGTGCTTTAGGATTATGCACGGATGTGTTGTGTGCGTGCACGAGTGAGTGTTTGTATTATAATTGTGTACATGCGCGAGTGAGTGTTTGTATTATAATTGTGTATATGCACGTGCTTGTCTATGTGTGTGTATATATGTGTTAATATGCATGTGTGTGTGCTTAGGGATTGTGTACATGCACGTACAAGTGTGTACTTGTACGTAAATGAGAGTTTTTTTTGGGGTTTCTTTTTAAAGATTTTTAAATAATTCTTAGGTATGTGTGTATGTAAAGTCGAAAGGGTGTCCCACCGTAACATATACATACAATGGGGGTCAAGATTTTTAGCAAAGGTAGAAAATTGCTTGCCTATCCATGACGAAAGCTTAGACGCCACTGCCCCACTGACTTTGCTTGTGCGGCTGTTGAACTTTGCCCTTCCAACAACTAGCGGGTTGATGTTGCAACATAGTGCATGTGAATGGGAACATGGTGCTCCCTTTGTTGTTCCTTCAAACTATGTCACAAAGTCAAGGGAGTGTATGTACAACTCTCTTATGGTTTTCGTACCACGAGTGGCTCTTCTTTGATTTAAAATGATAGGGGTATGGGCACTGCACACGGGCTCTTCCGACTACTTTGTTGTTCGTGGTGCACTCTTGCTTAAACTTTGGGGGTGGCATTGAATGGCATTGGTTCTCTTCTCGATCCTGGATTTGATAATTAATGGGGTGTTTGTAGAGGCATAAGGCACTAGTTTCTTCGACCTTGGAACCAAAATGTAGGGTTTTCTTTATAGAATCCTTGAGCTTCCAGTAGCTTTGTTGGAATCAACCTACGTGTTACTTACTACTAGTGTGACATTTGGTGTTGGGATGATCGTTGCCTGACTCTCTTTGGCTTAGGATGTTGTGGTGCAGACGATGAGGTTTTTGGGACATAGAAGGTTTTCCCTTTGAAAAAGCATTGAGCCTCTTACACTTTGAGTGGGGTGTTGAGTTTAGGGTAAAAGACCCTTACTTATTAAGGCTCCGAATTTGGTAGACCAAATGGTGGCTACTAGGTCTTTGCATTGGCATCATACTTGTCTTGGCTAGCCAGGGTACTCTTAGGTACTGACCACTCCTTCTTGGTGACCTCCCTGAAGGGTAATTTTGGGGGGTGGCTTTCATCTTTGTCGGCAAGGTTTAGGATTTCCATAATGATTAGAAGGGGTGGCCGATGTGTTAAGGTAAGAGAAGTATTATGACTTTGAGGATTGGATTCACGTTTTTGCAACAACCATGGATACTCATCCCCATTCAATCTTGGGACAAGGTTTTCATGATTAGATGGTGTCGAAATCACATCCATGTTCGTGCCTGATGCATTTGAAATGGAACCAATGGCAAAATTGACTCACCTTGAGTTAAAGTTTCCCCAAAAAGACTTCACATGAACCAGTGCTCTAATGCCATGAGAAGGATGTGGGGGAGAGGGTTAGCTTTGAACTCTTTCTTGCAAGCAAACACAAATGCAAAAGAATAGACAATCACACAAGAGAGATAAATGACTGAATTTTCTTCTATTCTCTTCTCTTCGCTACAACCATATATAAAGAGATAAGAGTACATACTATAAGAAAAAGTACTATCCTATTATAACTTAAAAAGGTCAATCCACAGTGTAAGTCTGATTACATGATCTGGTGCTATAACTATACTATAGTACACCAAAGTGGCTGCACAACCTATAAACCACTGGCGACATATTCCCCATAATCTCATCCCCCACCCAGCCAGTGGCATAAATGTGGAAGCTATCACCTGGGCTGGTCATCAATGTTCGCAGCACTAGTTGAGTTCGATCTACCTGCATGGCCTGCCTTACTTGACAGTGGGCCTAGCCACAACATGTTGTCTTGGCAAACATGGACCTCATTAGGTCACCCACCTCCTCTCGCACCACCTGCATGAATTTTATATGACCGTCGATTGTTTTGAAGTTGAATTTTATATTGGAGCTAAACCTACGTCTTGTATATTTATGTGAACCCCATAAGTATACAATAAAAGAGAACATCATCCTCAAAAGGCGATGGATCATGGCCACGGCTTGCATCGTCACACAACTGGGAAAGAATAAACGTAATGCTTGAGCTTTCCCCATGGAATGGTTACCGTATCCCTGGTGGGTGAGATCAACATCCTAAGTCTTGTCCTCCAATCATGAGAGCCAGTGGGTGTGGAGATCCAAAGCCAATTCCTTGTGAGCAACTGAGATGTGAGTAATCACATTTTCATAGACAAACTTGGCAGTAGATCATCTCTTATCAACATTTTCATAGACAAACTTGGCAGTAGATCATCTCTTATCAGCATTCTATATAGCTTTGTCCTCAATGGACCCATACCTCCAATGCCAACTCCAAAGAGAGTAGTGGCTTCCACCTTGACTCATGTGCTGACACCATCTTCAAAAAAGTCGGTAGAGCCTTTGGACTCCAAGCAACAAGAGGAAATACCTTGCCCATATCCATCCCTATTTTTATTAAAGAAGTGCCACCCATGGTGCCAAACCCTAAAGACAATTGTGCACACACTTCCGTGGCACTATCGAGCAACCCCATAGCTCAAAAAGATCACTATGACCCCATAATACTTGTGTGTGCCACACCACAACACGAACTCGTAAGCTGTATAGAACTAGAAAGACAACGCTCAATCAAGCGTGCCAACAAAGACGACCATGGCGACAAATGATTATGTGCCGTTGCCAATTGCGCATACGGTAAATATGTAATGTGGCCCTTCCCCAAGTGTACAGTTACTACCTTCACTGAAAATGAGAAAAACACAAAAAACCTAAAAACATATTGAGAATCATTAAAAAACAACTAAAAACATGCACATGCGGTGTCACACGCACATGGTACACACACACACACACACACACATTCACACATTTTCTCGAACGTGCATGTACACACACATTTGCACTTGCATGTGTATACATTCACCTAATTGTACCTCGGGCACCCACCTTCACGCACGTGCACACCCATTTACACTCACACCCACGTGGACCCCACACAGTCACAATTGCACACTCACTTATTAACTGGCACACGCATGTACCCCTCACACATTTGCATTTGCGCATCGGGCATGCAGATTTTTACCATATATATGCACATGCATGCACGTGCACTACACCCACGTGCACCACATCCCATGCACATTTATGCCGTGCATACACACTCATGGACACATTCACTTGTGCACAGCTTTGCTCCGTGCATACACATCACGCATGTGCACTCACTCATGCACCACCCACACATGCTCGTGCACACACCTTTGCACACGTATTGCATTTGCACTTTATGCATGCATGCCCACTTGCTCGTGTGTGTACCACCCATATTTACACTTACACATGCCTACCCCACACCCACTTGCACCTTGCACATCGTGCACATGGGCCCATGTGCATGCACGTGTGTACACACCATTTGCTCATGCATGTGTGCGCACATGCACCTCACGTACACACTTGTGCATACCCATTCCATCTCGTGCATGTATAACGTGCATCCATGTACATGCATCTATGCATACCCAACGCCACATCCCCTCCCTACTCCCGTCAAATTCTTTTAAAAATTTTCCACCCCTGTATTGTGAGTGAATTCCCCAGGTAAATTCCCTAGCCAACCAGCTATGAATTCCCTATGTAAAGATATGTCAAGGTTCACTTATCCCATCGGATTCTTGCACACAAGTGTTGATACCATTGGTAGTCCTTAACTCCCAAATGTAAGGATCTGGAGATAACCACAAAGCTATGAATTAACAAGTCAACATTGTATGCATAGGTATGTGTCAGTGAGATCTAAGTCAAGATTCAAGTTCGTCATTGTAAGTATTCATATTTTGCAATGTGCAATAGATTAGGTCTATCTCTCCGCTATTGTGCCTTGCTCAATTTTGATTATTTTTAATCTCTCATGTGCTAAAATTTATGTTTTTAACTCATTTTACCATATAAAATCTTAGCTTAGGTGTAACAACCTAGGTAGAAGACACTATAATTATCGGGTCAACATTGGTGTAGAGTAGCAAGATATTCAATGTAAATGTGTATTTTAGATTTGTATTGTGAGGGGAGGCAAGGGTCTCCCAATCTATGGGGTTTCTATATGCAAACATGTATTTGTAAAAGTGATTTGTGAAAGGGAGAAGGTGGTGTGGTAGCATGAATGGGTCACATGGGCTAGACATACGTTGTGTGCTAGTCACATGAATTAGATAGATTTTGCATGGTTTGAGTGGTCTCACATGCTTTGTATGGTGTACGCATGGGTTGTGTGATGGGAATCGTGTGTATAAAATGAATGCTCAAGTGTTGGGGCCATGTGGTCATCTTTATGTCTATGTGTGATTGCCTTGGCATTCTCTTCTACTTTCACATGTTTCAATTATGTGTGATTGCCTATGCATTCTCTTCTACTTTCACATGTTTCAATTGTGGTTGCAGGCACTCACCTTAGTTGGTGTGCCTTGTATCTATTCTAACTTTGTTGTTTTGCTCCACTAGCTTCTTCGTGCTGGTGTTTCTCTTGCTACCTTTGCTTGCGCTCTTTGATGGCTTTATCTTTTTTTCCCATTGTCAGTCTTCTTTTATCTTGTGTGGCATTTTACGCTTATTCTTGGGCATTGTGGTGTTCTTGCATTCTTTATCTTTTCTTATTATTTTTATAACCTCACTCTCTCATAAAATGGTTGCACTTTCTCTCTATAGCCCCCCTCGAAGGTCCATGGATTCTAGTTAAAGTGTCCCCATGAGGGTGTGGATGATACCATTCCAAATCTAGATGAAGTGGCCATGAGGGTGTGGATGACACTCCAAATCTTGCAAGTGTGACTCATAAAGAAAAGTGCCCTCAATGGCCTTAGTGCATCTAGCATTCCAAATGTGCTAAGTTTGCAATACTAGCAATAGTCTCCCATGCACTGTCTAAGCTTTGTACTAGGGGGACGTATCCTATATCTCTTGTATATATGTCTTGAAGATGGCATTGCCAAGCAATTCCTTGACTGATCATAATGAGATCCCTATCTGTTGAAATATGCAAGTGAATGGGTGTGTGTGGGAACAAGCCCTTAGCAAGAGATTGTAAAAGGGAACTTGTAATTGAGTGGGTAGCAGTGAAAAGGTGAGAGGTATCTACTAATTAGAGAATCAAGGGTAGCATGAATGAATGTAGGGGTGTGGAAAGATTCTAGGAAAAGGTGCCCCCCCCAGATGTAGGGGAGGTGGCACAAATCAAAGGAGAAATTAGTGGGATTAGATGCTTGGCATCTTGTGGATGTACAACCTATAAATTGAGGCATTGGCCTAATGAACAATTGCTAATTTTTGAGTACCCATGCCTACATTATCGTATTAGATTAATTATTCACTAATTTCATCTTAATCACATGCTAATTATGTTGATTCTTGCATTTGATCCACCATAGCTCATCACATTGCTGCAAATTTAACACTATCCTCATACCTAAGCTGTGTGCCCGATTGTGTCAGCCAAATGGTAGTAGCAAAAGAAATGTAAGCATACTTCCTCATCCTTTCATGGAGATATGTTATTACAGTCCACATCTTACTATTATTATTTGCCGAGGGGTTGAGTGGGTGTTTGAATTTTTTAGATTTGTGTGTATTTTGGGAGGGGGCGTGCACGAGTGTGTGGTGGTCTAGCTGCCTCAGTTAATTAACCAAGGTTAATGTTACGAGTTTCATGGTGATATGACAAGGCTACCTTGCTCCTGGACCCGTTGTTGTCGTGTAGGGCCACACTCTCAATCTCGATTCGAGCCCATCGTGCTGCTGTCAAACTACATCGAGAGTCCTTGGCTTTGAACCCTAGTTGATAGCATGTAGGTGCACGTCATGTGTATGGGCGTGTGTGCTTTGTGATTGTGCACATGTAGGGGTGTGTGTCTACTAGGGGGGTTTATTCTTTTTGGATTTGTGTGTGTTGAGGAGGGTGGTATGCATGGGTGTTTTACAGGTGTGCTCGTGTAGGTGTTTGTGCTTTGTGATTGTGCACATGCACATGCACGTGTGTGTGTTTTAAGATTGTATGGTACAGGGGTTGTGTGAGCATTATGTGTACATGCAACTATGGACTTTGTGTGGAGGGTGTGTATGTGTAGATACAGGGGTGTGCACGATGTTGAGGTGCTTTAGGATTATGCACGGATGTGTTGTGTGCATGTGCGAGTGAGTGTTTGTATTATAATTGTGTACATGCACGTGCTTGTCTATGTGTGTGTATGTATGTGTTAATATGCATGTGTGTGTGCTTAGGGATTGTGTACATGCACATACATGTGTGTGCTTGTACGTAAATGAGAGTTTTTTTGGGGTTTCTTTTTAAAGATTTTTTTAGGTATGTGTGTATGTAAAGTTGATAGGGTGTCCCACGTAAGATATACATACAATGGGGGTCAAGATTTTTAGCAAAGGTAGAAAATTGCTTGCCCATCCATGACGAAAGCTTGGACGCCACTGCCCCACCAACTTTGCTTGTGCGCCTGATTGAACTTTGCCCTTCCAAGTTCCAACAACTAGCGGGTTGATGTTGCAACGTAGTGCATGTGAATGTTATGGGAACATGGTGATCCCTTTGTTGTTCCTTCAAACTATGTCACAAAGTCAAGGGAGTGTATGTACAAATCTCTTAGGGTTTTCGCACCATGAGTGGCTCTTCTCTGATTTGAAATGGTAGGGGTAAGGCAACTACGCACAGGCTCTTCCGACTACTTTGTTGTTGGTGGTGCACTCTTGCTTAAACTTTGGGGGTGGCATTGAATGGCTTTGGTTCTCTTCTCGATCCTGGATTTGATAATTAATGGGGTGTTTGTAGAGGCATAAGGCACTAGTTTCTTCGACCTTGGAACCTAAATGTAGGGTTTTCTTTATAGAATCCTTGAGGTTCCAGTAGCTTTGTTGGAATCAACCAACGTGTTACTTACTACTAGTGTGACATTTGGTGTTGGGATGATCGTTGCTTGACTCTCTTTGGCTTAGGATGTTGTGGTGCAGACGATGAGGTTTTTGGGACATAGAAGGTTTTCCCTTTGAAAAAGCCTTAAGCCTCTTACACTTTGAGTGGGGTGTTGAGTTTAGGGTAAAAGACCCTTACTTATTAAGGCTCCAAATTTGGTAGACCAAATGGTGGTTACTAGGTCTTTGCTTTGGCATCATACTTGTCTTTGCTAGCCAGGGTACTCTTAGGTACCGACCACTCCTTCTTGGTGACCTCCCTAAAGTGTCATTTTGGGGGGTGGATTACATCTTTGTCGGCAAGGTTTAGGATTTCCATAATGACTCATCCACCATACCGGAAGCTCACCATTTTAATCGAACCGAGGCTGGTCAAGACCTCGGCCAACCTTGCTATGCAAGACGTCCACCATTGACTCTTCGTCACAGCAGTTGCAAGTTTATCAGTTAGGTCTCCACGACCTTAATCACAAGACGGTCAAAATGCTTCCCCAGCATTCTTGATGTAAAACAACCATTTACAAACAGTATTTACAAACAGTTTACAAATACAGTTTCTATATAAACTCTCATTTTTCCACATTATCCCTCATCAATCCACATTACTTATTCCACATGTGTACTCATCTCATCACATCATTTTCCATCTCATCATTTCAGATTCCTTCACATCACATATCATATATTCACATCCATACATCCACATCTACATCCATGCATCTATTTTCACATCCACATCTACATGCACATTCACATCCATACACCTACATCTACATGCATACATCCACATCTCCATGCATACATCCATATCTACATTCACATTCACATTCTTATATCTACATCTACATGCATACATCCACCTCCACATTCACATCCACATCTATACATCTACATCTACATGCATACATCCATATCTCCATGCATACATCCACATCCACATTCACATTCACATTCATACATCTACATCTACATGCATACATCCACATCTACATCCATGCATCTACATCCACATCCTCATTCACATCCACATCCTCATTCACATCCATACATCCACATTCACATTCACATCTACATGCATACATCCACCTCCACATTCACATCCATAATCTCACCCTATCACAATCCATATACATCTTATCCCATCACATACATTTCTTACCTCATCCCATACACATCCTCTCACTTCTTAACTCATCTTATCACATCCTAACTCATCTCATATGCATCTTATCACATCTTATCACTTCCCATATCTTTTATGCATACCTCTATGCATGAAATTCAATTATGCTAAAAGTAACACTTTTATAATAAAATATTCATCTCTTATGCATACCTCTATGCATGAAATTCAAATATGCTGAAAGTAAGTCTTTTATAATAAAATATTCATCTCTTATGCATACCTCTATGCATGAAATTTAATTATGCTAAAAGTAACTCTTTTATAATAAAATATTCATCTTTTATGCATACCTCTATGCATGAAATTCAATTATGCTAAAAGTAACTCTTTTATAATAAAATATTCATCTTTTATGCATACCTCTATGCTCATCTCTTATGCATACCTCTATGCATGAAATTCAATTATGCTAAAAGTAACTCTTTTATAATAAAATATTCATCTTTTATGCATACCTCTATGCATGAAAATCAATTATGCATAATATAAAAATCAATTTCTCTAGGCTTACAATGAATATCTTTCAATTAATCTAGGATGATAATTCCTAGAATATGGTAGGAAATCCTCTTTTCATGCTGTGAATGAAATTATTTTATGAGTAATTTTTATAAAAATTTTGCCATAGCTCCGCTACTATGACTGATAAATCTCAATTATTTTAAAAGAAAAGCTTATCATTAAGGGAATGATTAGAATGATCCCTAATTGGATCATTAACCCATAATGGATTGAATCATCAATATTCATAAACTAAAGGCATAGGGAAAGCCAATAATTTGGTCTTAAGTATAGATTAATCTTAGATTAAGAAAAAGCTTTATGAAAAGCTTCATTTGGATTGAGAATAGGTCATGAGTATGACCATTTCTTTAGTGAGAGAGAGATATTACATAAAAACCATTAGAATTAAGCATAAATGTAAATTTATGTAATTCTTTTCTATCATTCATTAATTACTTCAATAGCATTCAAAAACCATTCCAATTAAGCTTCTCAAGCTTGAGAGGGGTTGAGAAGAGAGAAACATTGAGAGATTATAGAAAAGCTCAAAATTCACCACTTACCTTACAAATTGCTTGATTCTTTGTTCACGGTAGAGGCCCCCAACCAATCAATTGGTTTAGTATGTTGATGGAGCCACCAATGGAGATTGAAGAAAGAGGGAAGCTCCAATTTCTTACAAATTGGAGAGAATTTTAGAGAATAGTAAATATTAGCATTATTTCAGCATAGTTCTAGAATAGTAAAATTCTCCTCCTTTTTTTCAAAGGATTCATGTTCTATTTATAGGAGAGGGAGGCTCTAACAAAGCTAATTGATTTCTAGAATTTTCTAATTTCAGTTTGGTTGAATTTGGACTAGATTTGGACCTAGTTTGGTTCCTTTTTGATTCGGTTTGGTTTCCTTTTGATTTGGTTTGGTTCAAGAGAGAGGAGAGATAAAAATATCACATTATTTTTGAGTTTAAAACTCATTCAAGCATGTGAAATATGCACCTCCTTTAAAGAACTCCCCTTCCTTACATATATGTCAAAATGGAATCATTATACCCAAAATATCTCATATTTTTAATATTGCTCATAGTTTTTTACTAATAAACCTTGTACATTTTCAACTCTTCATCTTATGTGAGCATTTACTCCTTTTTGGATACCCAAAATATCTCATATTTTTAATATTGCTCATAGTTTTTTACTAATAAACCTTGTACATTTTCAACTCTTCATCTTATGTGAGCATTTACTCATTTTTGGATACCCAAAATATCTCATATTTTTAATATTGCTTATAGTTTTTTACTAATAAACCTTGTACATTTTCAACTCTTCATCTTATGTGAGCATTTACTCATTTTTTGGTATCTTCTTTTACAAATTGGATTTATCTCCTCCCTACACATGGATTGATGCTATTGGCCCATAGGAACCTTAATTGGACCATAATCCAAAAATTTCTGAAAATCTAGACCCTTAGGCTAAGGTCCTTTATACCCATTTCCAATAAATTCCAATTGCACATTGGAAAGTTCTTTTTGAATTTCTGTTTCAGGGGAATTCATTTTAATAATATGAAAAAAAAATTTATCTAAAAATATTCAAAAATTTCTGTTCCAATCCATGTGTAGGGAGGAGATAAATCCAATTTGTAAAAGAAGATACCCAAAAATGAGTAAATGCTCACATAAGATGAAGAGTTGAAATTGTACAAGGTTTATTAGTAAAAAACTATGAGCAATATTAAAAGAAGATACCCAAAAATGAGTAAATGCTCACATAAGATGAAGAGTTGAAATTGTACAAGGTTTATTAGTAAAAAACTATGAGCAATATTAAAATGATTCCATTATGACACATATGTAAGGAAGGGGAGTTCTTTAAAGGAGGTGCATATTTCACATAAGATGAAGAGTTGAAAATGTACAAGGTTTATTAGTAAAAAACTATGAGCAATATTAAAATGATTCCATTATGACACATATGTAAGGAAGGGGAGTTCTTTAAAGGAGGTGCATATTTCACATAAGATGAAGAGTTGAAAATGTACAAGGTTTATTAGTAAAAAACTATGAGCAATATTAAAAATATGAGATATTTTGGGTATAATGATTCCATTATGACACATATGTAAGGAAGGGGAGTTCTTTAAAGGAGGTGCATATTTCACATGCTTGAATGAGTTTTAAACTCATAAAAATTGAGATATTTCATCTCTCCTCTCTCCTCATTCAAGTCTAGTTCCAAAAAGTTAGCTTAACTGACCTAAAAATGGTCAAATATTGACCAAACTGATTTAGGAAATTCTAGAATCAGTTTGTTTGGTTAGGAGCTCAATTTTTCCTATAAATAGAAGCCCCCACTTGTTGAAAAATATATAGTGTTTATGCATCGTTACTCTACTCCACCTAAGCCAAGAACTATAAATTCATTAATAATTCACTAGTTTTTGGAGCTTCCCTCTTTCTTCAATTCCCATTGGTGGCTCCATCAACATACTTAACCAATTGATTGGTTGGGGGCCTCTACCGTAAACAAAGAATCAAGCAATTTGTAAGGTAATTAGTGAATATTGATCTTTTCTATAATTTCTCAATGTTTCTCTCTTCTCAACCCCTCTCAAGCTTGAGAAGCTTAATTGGTATGGTTTTTTTAAATGCTATTGAAGTTAATTGGTGAATAGTAGTGAAGAGTTACATAATTTAATAAATGCTATTGAAGTTAATTTCCATTTATGTTTAAATTCTAATGGTTTTTATGTAATTTCTCTCTCTCACTCAAGAAATGGTCATACTCATGACCCATTCTCAATCCAAATCAAGCTTTTCATAAAGCTTTTCTTTAACCCAAGATTAAGCTATGCTTGAGGCCAAATTAATGGCTTTTTTCTATACTTTTAGTTTATGTATATTGATGATTCAATCCATTATTATGGATTAATGATCCAATTAGAGATTATTTTAATTATTTCCTTAATGATAAGCTTTATCCCTTAGAAAAATTGAGATTAGCAGCAGAGCTATGGTAAAATTTTTATAAAAAATTATGCATAAAATAATTTCATTCAAAGCATAAAAAGAGGACTTCCTACCATATTCTAGGAATTATCATCCTAGATTAATTGAAAGAATTTCATTATAATCATGGAGAAATTGAATTTTAATATCATGCATAAAGGATAAGTTTTTATATCAAAAGTGTTATTTTTACCATTTTTATTTCATGCATAGAAGTATGCATAATGGATAAATTTTTATATCAAAAGTGTTATTTTTACCATTTTTATTTTCATGCATAGAAGTATGCATAATGGATAAATTTTTATATCAAAAGTGTTATTTTTACCATTTTTATTTCATGCATAGAAGTATGCATAATGGATAAATTTTTATATCAAAAGTGTTACTTTTATCATATTTGAATTTCATGCATAAAGGTATGCATAAAAGTTGATTATTTTATTATAAAAGTGTGTCTTTTATTATATTGAATTTCATGCATAGAGGTATGCATAAAGATTGATTATTTTATTATAAAAGTGTGACTTTTATCATAATTGAATTTCATGCATAGAGGTATGCATAAAAGTTGATTATCTTATTGTAAGAGTGTTATTTTTATCATAATTGAATTTCATGCATAGAGGAATGCATAAAAGTTGATTATTTTATTGTAAGAGTGTTATTTTTATCATATTGGATTTCATGCATAAAGGTATGCATAAAAGATATTCTTTTTATACTAAAAGTGTGATTTTCCTCATAAATGGATTTTATGCATAACTTAGATGCATAAGAGAAATTCTTTTATTCTAAAAGTGTAATTCCTACCAAATTGAATTTATGCATGAGAAGATGCATAAAAGATTGATTTTAATTTCGAAAGCGTTAGTCTTCTTAAATGGAATTTATGCATAAATAAATGTGTAGAGAAATCTTATATCAAATATAAGAATTCTCTTAAAAAAGATATGAAATGTGATAAGATGTGATAAGAGGTGTATGAGATGTGATAAGATTTGATAAGATGCGTATGGAAAGTGATAGGATGTGATAAGAGGTGTATGAGATGTAAAAAGATGTGATAAGATGTGTATGGGATGTGATAGAATGTGTTAAGATGAGTTAGGATGTGTTAAGATGTATATGGGATGTGTTAGGACGAGAATGGATGTAATATGGTTGTATGAATGTGATGTGGATGTATACATGTAGATGTATATGTATGAATGTGAATGTTGATGTGGATGTGGATGTGGATGTATGGATGTAGATACGGATGTGTATGTATGCATATGGATGTGTATGTATGTATGTGGATGTGAAAATGGATGTATGTATGTAGATGTGGATGTATGGATGTATGTATGTAGATGTGGATGTATGTATGTAGATGTGGATGTATGGATGTGAATGTGAATGAAGAGGTGGATGTGGATGTATGGATGTAGATACGGATGTGTATGTATGTATGTGGATGTGTATGTATGAATGAGGATGTGAAAATGGATGTATGTATGTAGATGTGGATGTATGGATGTATGTATGTAGATGTGGATGTATGTATGTAGATGTGGATATATGGATGTGAATGTGAATGAAGAGGTGGATGTGGATGGATGGATGTAGATACGGATATGGATGTATGTATGTGAATGTGGATGTATGAATGAGGATGTGAAAATGGATGTATGCATGTGAATGTGGATGTATGAATATGAATGTGGATGTGTGGATGTGGAAATGGAGGTATGGATGTATGAATGTAGATGTGGATGTATGCATGTAGATATGTATGTATGAATGTGAAATTGGATGTATGATGTGGACGTACGAACATGGATATGTATGTAGAATAATGAATATGAAGGTGTATGTGAGATAATGTGTAGTCTATATGAGTGAATGGATGAGAACGAGTACACATTGAATGGAATGTGGAATAAGTAATGTGGTCCGAGAGTGGATACTATGGAAAGACAAGAGTTCGTTATAGAAACTGTATTTTGTGACTGTTTGTAAATGACTGTTTTATGTCAAGAATGCTAGAGAAGCATTTTGACCGTCTTGAGGATTAAGGTCATGAAGACCGAACTGATAAAGTTGCAACTGCTGACGGAGAGTCAATGGAGGACGTCTCGCGTAGCAAGGTCGATCGAGGTCTTGACCATCGATTTAAATGGTGAGCTTCCGGTACAGTGGATGAGGGACCAAGGAAGCGGCCTATGAGTGAAGCGCTAGGTCACCTGCGAAGGATCCTAGAGGGTGCTGACCATACGGTGCTCGGGCTCTGGGTCACCGAAGATACCCACACGTGCGTCGTGGAAGATATTGGAACAAGGAGTAAGAGTTGTTTTCTGAAACCGGGTATGGATCTAGTTGATTGACCTTACTGGTCCTCAACGGATGAGTCCATGGCTCTTTTATATGGATCTGTGGGTTGATCTAGCTAATCTTCCACGGAGATTCCATTCTATTATATGAATATATTGCCGGTTACTATGAGCTAGGAACTATGGAAAAGGCCCCTGAGCGAACAGGTGGTGAGCGTTTTGGATAGATATGATGCCATAAGTATACTAATGAATGAATGACTGGAAATAAGGATTCAACCAGAGACTTTGAGGATTGTCATCAGTGACATAACATTCCAATCTAGATGAAGTGGCCATGAGGGTGTGGATGATATCACTCCAAATCTTGCAACTGTGACTCATAAAGAAAAGTGCCCTCAATGGCCTCAGTGCATCTAGCATTCCAAATGTGCTAAATTTGCAATACTAGCAATAGTCTCCCATGCACTGTCTAAGCTTTGTACTAGGGGGAGGTATCCTATATCTCTTGTATATATGTCTTGAAGGTGGCATTGCCAAGCAATTCCCTGACTGATCATAATGAGATCCCTATCTGTTGAAATATGCAAGTGAATGGGTGTGTGTGGGAACAAGCCCTTAGCAACAGATTGTAAAAGGAAACCTGTAATTGAGTGGGTAGCAGTGAAAAGGTGAGAGGTATCTACTAATTAGAGAATCAAGGGTAGCATGAATGAACGTAGGGGTGTGGAAAGATTCTAGGAAAAGGTGCCCCCCAGATGTAGGGGAGGTGGCACAAATCAAAGGAGAAATCAGTAGGATTAGATGCTTGGCATCTTGTGGATGTACAACCTATAAATTGAGGCATTGGCCTAATGAGCAATTGCTGATTGTTGAGTACCCATGCCTACATTATCATATTAGATTAATTGTTTACTAATTTCATCTTAATCACATGTTGATTCTTGCATTTGATCCACCATAGCTCATCACGTTGTTTCAAATTTAACACTATCCTCATACCTAAGCTGTGTGCCCGATTGTGTTAGCCAAATGGTAGTAGCAAAAGAAATGTAAGCATACTTCCTCATCCTTTCATGGAGATGTGTTATTACAGTCCACATCTTATTATTATTATTTGCCGAGGGGGTGAATGGGTGTTTGAATTTTTTGGATTTGTGTGTATTTTGGGAGGGGGTGTGCACGAGTGTGTGGTGGTCTAGCTGCCTCAGTTAATTAACCAAGGTATTAAATGTTACGAGTTTCATGGTGATATGACAAGGCTACCTTGCTCCTAGACCCGTTGTTGTGTAGGGCCAGACTCTCAATCTGGATTCGAGCCCATCGTGCTGCTGTCAAACTATGTCGAGAGTCCTTGGCTTTGAACCCTAGTAGTTGATAGCATGTAGGTGCAAGTCATGTGTATAGGTGTGTGTGCTTTGTGATTGTGCACGTGTAGGGGTGTGTGTCTACTAGGGGGTTTTTTTTTTTTTGGATTTGCGTGTGTTGAGGAGGGTGGTATGCATGGGTGTTTTATAGGTGTGCTCATGTAGGTGTTTGTACTTTGTGATTGTGCACATGCATATGCATGTGTGTGTGTTTTGTGATTGTATGGTACAGGGGTTGTGTGAGCATTATGTGCACATGAAACTATGGACTTTGTGTGGAGGGTGTGTATGTGCAGATACAGGGGTGCACGTGGAGGTGCTTTAGGATTATGCACGGATGTGTTGTGTGCGTACGCGAGTGAGTGTTTGTATTATAATTGTGTACATGTGCGTGCTTGTCTATGTGTGTGTGTGTGTATGTGTTAATATGCATGTGTGTGTGCTTAGGGATTGTGTACATGCACGTACAGGTGTGTGCTTGTACGTAAATGAGAGTTTTTTTGGGGTTTCTTTTTAAAGATTCTTTTATAATTCTTAGGTATGTGTGTATGTAAAGTTGATAGGGTATACCACGTAACATATACATACAATGGGGGGTCAAGATTTTTAGCAAAGGTAGAAAATTGCTTGCCCATCCATGACGAAAGCTTAGACGCCACTGCCCCACTGACTTTGCTTGTGCGCCTGATTGAACTTTGCCCTTCCAACAATTAGCGGGTTGATGTTGCAACATAGTGCATGTGAATGTTATGGGAACATGGTGATCCCTTTGTTGTTCCTTCAAACTATGTCACAAAGTCAAGGGAGTGTATGTACAACTCTCTTAGGGTTTTCGCACCACGAGTGGCTCTTCTATGATTTGAAATGATAGGGGTATGGGCACTGCACACGGGCTCTTCCGACCACTTTGTTGTTGGTGGTACACTCTTGCTTAAACTTTGGGGGTGGCATTGAATGGCTTTGGTTCTCTTCTTGATCCTGGATTTGATAATTAATGGGGTGTTTGTCGAGGCATAAGGCACTAGTATCCAAAACACCGATTTTTACTTTTGAACTCATTGTTCTGAATCCTTAAAATAGGTGGGACTCCTGAGAAGTATTCTAGGGAAAGGTTCTTCCTTAAAAAGAAAAAACTAAATTTTTCTTTTATTTTAGAGAGGGAATAATTATAAGATCAGAAAGGGAGATTCTTACTCCTATATACCTCGAAGGCTGGGGGAGAAATCTTACATTCTACCCCACTTAAAAAGTGCGAGATGTCCTCATCTCGCAAGGTAGAGGACAACTCTTTTTCTTAAGATCCAATTTATTCTAGGGTTCCTTATATTATGGTCAACCCAATAGAATACGGAGAAAAATATTCCTTATATAGAACTCATCATTAAATAACAATTCATTCAGATCATATCATCCATATTTTTAACATGATAATGGTCCATTAGACCGAAAAATTTCTTTCTGAACATTCCTCCACGGGAATTTCAGTCAAGTAAGTTCTCAATTTGTCATCCCTTAACTTGATCTACGAAGTCAAGTGTTAACAGTAGCAATTTGACAGCACAATCCACTAATCTCATAGTGATTTGCTGAAATCATTATCATCATTCTAGTTATGAATATCATCACAGGGACTCGTCCCATTCATCCTCATTGTGGTTTTGCTCAGGTTATTATATTTCAACTAATTTTCAGAAATCATCATTTTTCAATCAGAATCCAAATCAATTTATCAGTTCTCAAACAGAATTAAAAATCATATCACCCACATTCGAAATCATCATCTGGATAGCATTAACGCTTATAATTTCAAGTCTTAGATTTACTGGTATATACTGCCGGTAAAGAGCTATAGTTATACCCTCGGTATATACGGGTCGTCATAATACTTGGAACTATAAGGTAAATACCATCATGTCTAGGCCTCAAGCAAGTCAGGGATTCTATATAATTGTGGTACTTCTATCTGAAGACCCAATTACCAAATTACGAATTTCAGTTTGAATATCAAATTGTATGAATTATATCACATAATTACAATCTTTTTGTGCTTCTTGATAAATTTTTGACATATTTGGCTTCTCAGTTAATCTTTATTAGCCAATTGGCTCTGATACCAACTGTGAGATCCCTGTTCCCACCGAGCAACAGATTCGGGGTACTAGCAACGAAAGTAGCACTTCTCGCATGGGACAGGGGTCCCACATTCGGGGCCTCATCCACGGGGATATCCGGACAAGAGACTAATCCGTCGATTTTTCCAAAAACCGGACTTGGAAAAACTTCTCTTACCCGGAAAGCACGGGCGAATCCACCAGGATAACTTTTTACTCTAACGTAGTCAAGACCATTACTGATCAAGCTGATCCGATTGTACCTATAAAGATACTCGGTCAGATCAAGGAAGAAACTTGCACTTGGATCATTGGGATCAACGCTTTTTTCCCCATCAAAGAGGCACAGCCGTTGATTCCTATCCATAGAACAATTACTATCCGGGATTTACTTTATCTATCGTAATAACAGAAATTGAGTCTCGATTTATGGATCCATCAGTCCAGCCTAACCCCATCCAGTCCCATGTATAGTGATGGGATCCAATTAGGAATTTGGTTAGGTTTTGTCCCGGGTACCAAAAGGAAAAGAGTTCCCAGGCCCCCTAGCCGGATATTCATGCAAAAATAAAACTAGTCACACCACTTACAAACCCAATATGAAATTGCCTTTTTCACAGATTCAATCGATTTTAAAACAATCCTTTAATGAAACCATAGTATCACTGATCACAATCTTCCAAATTATCCGGTTGATTCTTAATTTCCCATCATTCCTTCATCAGAGTATCTATGGCATCATTGGCAACTAGAACGCTCACCACCTATCCACTCAGGGGTCTTTTCAATAGTTCCTAGCCCATAATACTCGGCAATATAATCACTTATAAAAATCTAGATGGACTCTCGTTGAAGATCAGCAAGATCAACCAACAAATCCATATAAAGAGCCACGGACTCATCCATTGAAGACTAGCAAGGTCAATCAACCAGATCCATGCCCGGTTTCACAAAACAACTCTTACTCCTTGTTCCAATATCTTCCTCGACGCACGCGTGGGTATCCTAGGCAACCCAGAGCCCGAGCACTGTATGGTCAGCACCCTCTAGGATCCTTCTCAAGTGACCTAGCGCTTCACTCATAGGCCGCTTCCTTAGTCCCTCATCCACCATACCGGAAGCTCACCATTTTAATCGAACCGAGGCTGGTCAAGACCTTGGCCGACCTTGCTATGCGAGATGTCCACCATTGACTCTCCGTCAGCAGTTGCAACTTTATCAGTTAGGTCTCCACGACCTTAATCACAAGACGGTAAAAATGCTTCCCCAGCATTCTTGACGTAAAACAGCCATGTACAAACAGTATTTACAAACAGTTTACAAATACAGTTTCTATATAAACTCTCATTTTTCCACATTATCCCTCATCAATCCACATTACTTATTCCACATTCCATTTATATGTGTACTCATCCCATCACATCATTTTTCATCTCATCATTTCAGATTCCTTCACATCACATATCATATTTTCACATCCATACATCCACATCTACATCCATGCATCTATTTTCACATCCACATCTACATGTACATTCACATCCATACATCCACATCTATATGCGTACATTCACATCTACATGCATACATCCACATCCACATTCATACATCTACATCTACATGCATACATCCACATCTCCATGTATACATCCACATCCACATTCACATCCACATCCATACATCTACATCTACATGCATACATCCACCTCCACATTCACATCCACATCTATACATCTACATCTACATCTACATGTATACATACACCTCTCCACATTCACATCCACATCTATATATCTACATCTACATGCATACATCCACATCTCCATGCATACATCCACATCCACATTCACATTCACATTCTTACATCTACATCTACATGCATACATCCACCTCCACATTCACATCCACATCTATACATCTACATCTACATGCATACATCCATATCTCCATGCATACATCCACATCCACATTCACATTCACATTCATACATCTACATCTACATGCATACATCCACATCTACATCCATGCATCTACATCCACATCCTCATTCACATCCATACATCCACATTCACATTCACATCTACATGCATACATCCACCTCCACATTCACATCCATAATCTCACCCTATCACAATCCATATACATCTTATCCCATCACATACATTTCTTACCTCATCCCATACACATCCTATCACTTCTTAACTCATCTTATCACATCCTAACTCATCTCATATGCATCTTATCACATCTTATCACTTCCCATATCTTTTATGCATACCTCTATGCATGAAATTCAATTATGCTAAAAGTAATACTTTTATAATAAAATATTCATCTCTTATGCATACCTCTATGCATGAAATTCAAATATGCTTAAAGTAAGTCTTTTATAATAAAATATTCATCTCTTATGCATACCTCTATGCATGAAATTTAATTATGCTAAAAGTAACTCTTTTATAATAAAATATTCATCTTTTATGCATACCTCTATGCATGAAATTCAATTATGCTAAAAGTAACTCTTTTATAATAAAATATTCATCTTTTATGCATACCTCTATGCTCATCTCTTATGCATACCTCTATGCATGAAATTCAATTATGCTAAAAGTAACTCTTTTATAATAAAATATTCATCTTTTATGCATACCTCTATGCATGAAAATCAATTATGCATAATATAAAAATCAATTTCTCTAGGCTTACAATGAATATCTTTCAATTAATCTAGGATGATAATTCCTAGAATATGGTAGGAAATCCTCTTTTCATGCTTTGAATGAAATTATTTTATGAGTAATTTTTATAAAAATTTTGCCATAGCTCCGCTACTATGACTGATAAATGTCAATTATTTTAAAAGAAAAGCTTATCATTAAGGGAATAATTAGAATGATCCCTAATTGGATCATTAACCCATAATGGATTGAATCATCAATATTCATAAACTAAAGGCATAGGGAAAGCCATTAATTTGGTCTTAAAGCATAGATTAATCTTAGATTAACGAAAAGCTTTATGAAAAGCTTCATTTGGATTGAGAATAGGTCATGAGTATGACCATTTCTTTAGTGAGAGAGAGATATTACATAAAAACCATTAGAATTAAGCATAAATGTAAATTTATGTAATTCTTTTCTATCATTCATTAATTACTTCAATAGCATTCAAAAACCATTCCAATTAAGCTTCTCAAGCTTGAGAGGGGTTAAGAAGAGAGAAACATTGAGAGATTATAGAAAAGCTCAAAATTCACCACTTACCTTACAAATTGCTTGATTCTTTGTTCACGGTAGAGGCCCCCAACCAATCAATTGGTTTAGTATGTTGATGGAGCCACCAATGGAGATTGAAGAAAGAGGGAAGCTCCAATTTCTTACAAATTGGAGAGAATTTTAGAGAATAGTAAATATTAGCATTATTTCAGCATAGTTCTAGAATAGTAAAATTCTCCTCCTTTTTTTCAAAGGATTCATGTTCTATTTATAGGAGAGGGAGGCTCTAACCAAAGCTAACTGATTTCTAGAATTTTCCAATTTTAGTTTGGTTGAATTTGGACTAGATTTGGACCTAGTTTGGTTCCTTTTTGATTTGGTTTGGTTTCCTTTTGATTTGGTTTGGTTCAAGAGAGAGGAGAGATAAAAATATCACATTATTTTTGAGTTTAAAACTCATTCAAGCATGTGAAATATGCACCTCCTTTAAAGAACTCCCCTTCCTTACATATGTGTCAAAATGGAATCACTATACCCAAAATATCTCATGTTTTTAATATTGCTCATAGTTTTTTACTAATAAACCTTGTACATTTTCAACTCTTCATCTTATGTGAGCATTTACTCCTTTTTGGATACCCAAAATATCTCATATTTTTAATATTGCTCATAGTTTTTTACTAATAAACCTTGTACATTTTCAACTCTTCATCTTATGTGAGCATTTACTCATTTTTGGATACCCAAAATATCTCATATTTTTAATATTGCTTATAGTTTTTTACTAATAAACCTTGTACATTTTCAACTCTTCATCTTATGTGAGCATTTACTCATTTTTGGGTATCTTCTTTTATAAATTGGATTTATCTCCTCCCTACACATGGATTGATGCTATTGGCCCATAGGAACCTTAATTGGACCATAATCCAAATTTTTTTGAAAATCTAGACCCTTAGGCTAAGGTCCTTTATACCCATTTCCAATAAATTCCAATTGCACATTGGAAAGTTCTTTTTGAATTTCTGTTTCAGGGGAATTCATTTTAATAATATGAGAAATTTTTCTATCTAAAAATATTCAAAATCTAAATATTCTCTCTCTAGAATATTTTCTCTCTCTATGTCAAAATAGGCAGAGACAAGATCTTTTATATTTCTGAAGAGGGGATTGATTACAAGGGAAGATGTTGGACATCTTGAGAGGCTGGGGAGGAATCTTACATTCTCTCCCACTTGAAAAACGCGAGATGCCCTCATCTCGCAAACTGGGGGTAATTTCGCAAGATGCACGAATATGAGACTGGGAGAAAATTTTTAACTAAGATTAACCACCAAGAAAAGTCTCAAAGAGAGCAAGACTCAAGGCAAGAATAAAGATTTCAACTTTATTCATTCCTGGAACATATACAGTAAAGATAGAAGAATTTTTTACACTTCCATAAGCCCGTACATCATATGGTCACAAAAGCAGCACTCACAAGCTGCGCACGTATAAGGTAACTCATCTATGGGAATAATTCTGTTGGTTATTGTCGCACCTATCTCAGTGGTATGAGGTGATCTAATAAAAGGACCTCTGAGAGGCAAGCCAAAAACGGGGTAAAGGCATATCTTCTCATGAGGAAGAAAACACGCCAGTAAGAAGACCTGCTCAGAAAACCCAAGATGCCTTGATCTCATGACGCAGTAGTATCGGGGACCCAAACCCAAAGCTTCAATAACCATGGCCAAGCGGACATTGTTATGAAAGTGCTGCTGACCCCAGGGTGTTACCCTAGTTATGTCTTGATAGGTCCGCCATTTGGTCTGAGCTACAGAAGTTCCTAGGTGAGAAAAAAGTGAGCGCTCATACAGTTCTATAAAATCCTTCTTCACAGACTCGCTTGCGTCTTGAAGGTGAGAAATCATCATGGATAAAACTAATTTCTGTTGCCAAGCCATGAAGGAGATTAAGAAAGAAAGGAGATCTGTAAGATTCCTCCCCAGCCTCTCAAAATGTCCAGCATCTTCCCCTGTAATCAATCCCTCTTCAGAAATATAAAAGACTTGTTTCTAACTATTTTAACCTAGAGAGAGAAAATATTCTAGAGAGAGAATATTCAAATTTTTAATATTTTTGGATAAAAAATTATCTCATCTTATTAAAATAAGTTCCCCTGAAACAGAAATTCAAAAAGAACTTTCCAATGTGCAATTGGAATTAATTGGAAATGGGTATAAAGGACCATAGCCTAAGGGCCTAGATTTTCAGAAATTTTTAGATTATGGTCCAATTAAGGTTCCTATGGGCCAATAGCATCAATCCATGTGTAGGGAGGACATAAATCCAATTTGTAAAAGAAGATACCCAAAAATGAGTAAATGCTCACATAAGATGAAGAGTTGAAAATGTACAAGGTTTATTAGTAAAAAACTATGAGCAATATTAAAATGATTCCATTATGACACATATGTAAGGAAGGGGAGTTCTTTAAAGGAGGTGCATATTTCACATAAGATGAAGAGTTGAAAATGTACAAGGTTTATTAGTAAAAAACTATGAGCAATATTAAAAATATGAGATATTTTGGGTATAATGATTCCATTATGACACATATGTAAGGAAGGGGAGTTCTTTAAAGGAGGTACATATTTCACATGCTTGAATGAGTTTTAAACTCATAAAAATTGAGATATTTTATCTCTCCTCTCTCCTCATTCAAGTCTAGTTCCAAAAAGTTAGCTTAACTGACCTAAAAATGGTCAAATATTGACCAAACTGATTTAGAAAATTCTAGAATCAGTTTGTTTGGTTAGGAGCTCAATTTTTCCTATAAATAGAAGCCTCCCCTTGTTGAAAAATATATAGTGTTTATGCATCGTCACTCTACTCCACCTAAGCCAAGAACTATGAATTCATTAATAATTCGCTAGTTTTTGGAGCTTCCCTCTTTCTTCAATCCCCATTGGTGGCTCCATCAACATACTTAACCAATTGATTGGTTGGGGGCCTCTACCGTGAACAAAGAATCAAGCAATTTGTAAGGTAATTAGTGAATATTGATCATTTCTATAATTTCTCTCTTCTCAACCCCTCTCAAGCTTGAGAAGCTTAATTGGTATGGTTTTTTTAAATGCTATTGAAGTTAATTGGTGAATAGTAGTGAAGAGTTACATAATTTAATAAATGCTATTGAAGTTAATTTCCATTTATGTTTAAATTCTAATGGTTTTTATGTAATTTCTCTCTCTCACTCAAGAAATGGTCATACTCATGACCCATTCTCAATCCAAATCAAGCTTTTCATAAAGCTTTTCCTTAACCCAAGATTAAGCTATGCTTGAGGCCAAATTAATGGCTTTTTTCTATGCTTTTAGTTTACGTATATTGATGATTCAATCCATTATGGATTAATGATCCAATTAGAGATCATTTTAATTATTTCCTTAATGATAAGCTTTATCCCTTAGAAAAATTGAGATTTATCAGTCATAGCAGCGGAGCTATGGCAAAATTTTTATAAAAAATTATACATAAAATAATTTCATTCAAAGCATAAAAAGAGGACTTCCTACCATATTCTAGGAATTATCATCCTAGATTAATTGAAAGAATTTTATTATAATCATGGAGAAATTGAATTTTAATATCATGCATAAAGGATAAGTTTTTATATCAAAAGTGTTATTTTTACCATTTTTATTTCATGCATAGAAGTATGCATAATGGATAAATTTTTATATCAAAAGTGTTATTTTTACCATTTTTATTTTCATGCATAGAAGTATGCATAATGGATAAATTTTTATATCAAAAGTGTTATTTTTACCATTTTTATTTCATGCATAGAAGTATGCATAATGGATAAATTTTTATATCAAAAGTGTTACTTTTATCATATTTGAATTTCATGCATAAAGGTATGCATAAAAGTTGATTATTTTATTATAAAAGTGTGTCTTTTATTATATTGAATTTCATGCATAGAGGTATGCATAAAGGTTGATTATTTTATTATAAAAGTGTGACTTTTATCATAATTGAATTTCATGCATAGAGGTATGCATAAAAGTTGATTATTTTATTGTAAGAGTGTTATTTTTATCATATTGGATTTCATGCATAGAGGTATGCATAAAAGATATTCTTTTTATACTAAAAGTGTGATTTTCCTCATAAATGGATTTTATGCATAACTTAGATGCATAAGAGAAATTCTTTTATTCTAAAAGTGTAATTCCTACCAAATTGAATTTATGCATAAGAAGATGCATAAAAAATTGATTTTAATTTCGAAAGCGTTAGTCTCCTTAAATGGAATTTATGCATAAATAAATGTGTAGAGAAATCTTATATCAAATATAAGAATTCTCTTAAAAAAGATATGAAATGTGATAAGATGTGATAAGAGGTGTATGAGATGTGATAAGATTTGATAAGATGCGTATGGAAAGTGATAGGATGTGATAAGAGGTGTATGAGATGTAAAAAGATGTGATAAGATGTGTATGAGATATGATAGAATGTGTTAAGATGAGTTAGGATGTGTTAAGATGTATATGGGATGTGTTAGGACGAGAATGGATGTAATATGGTTGTATGAATGTGATGTGGATGTATACATGTAGATGTATATGTATGAATGTGAATGTTGATGTGGATGTGGATGTATGGATGTAGATACGGATGTGTATATATGTATGTGGATGTGTATGTATGAATGAGGATGTGAAAATGGATGTATGTATGTAGATGTGGATGTATGGATGTATGTATGTGGATGTGGATGTATGTATGTAGATGTGGATATATGGATGTGAATGTGAATGAAGAGGTGGATGTGGATGTATGGATGTAGATACGGATGTGGATGTATGTATGTGAATGTGAATGTATGAATGAGGATGTGAAAATGGATGTATGCATGTGAATGTGGATGTATGAATATGAATGTGGATGTGTGGATGTGGAAATGGAGGTATGGATGTATGAATGTAGATGTGGATGTATGCATGTAGATGCGTATGTATGAATGTGAAATTGGATGTATGATGTGGACGTACGAACATGGATATGTATGTAGAATAATGAATATGAAGGTGTATGTGAGATAATGTGTAGTCTATATGAGTGAATGGATGAGAACGAGTACACATTGAATGGAATGTGGAATAAGTAATGTGGTCCGAGAGTGGATAATATGGAAAGACAAGAGTTCGTTATAGAAACTGTATTTTGTGACTGTTTGTAAATGACTGTTTTATGTCAAGAATGCTGGAGAAGCATTTTGACCGTCTTGAGGATTAAGGTCATGAACACCGAACTGATAAAGTTGCAACTGCTGTGACGGAGAGTCAATGGAGGACGTCTCGCGTAGCAAGGTCGATCGAGGTCTTGACCAGCCTCGGTTCGATTTAAATGGTGAGCTTCCGGTACGGTGGATGAGGGACCAAGGAAGCGGCCTATGAGTGAAGCGCTAGGTCACCTGCGAAGGATCCTAGAGGGTGCTGACCATACGGTGCTCGGGCTCTGGGTCGCCGAAGATACCCACACGTGCATCGTGGAAGATATTGGAACAAGGAGCAAGAGTTATTTTCTGAAACCGGGTATGGATCTAGTTGATTGACCTTGCTGGTCCTCAACGGATGAGTCCATGGCTCTTTTATATGGATCTGTGGGTTGATCTAGCTGATCTTCCACGGAGATTCCATTCTATTATATGAATATATTGCCGGTTACTATGAGCTAGGAACTATGGAAAAGGCCCCTGAGCGAACAGGTGGTGAGCGTTGTGGTTGCCAATGATGCCATAAGTATACCAATGAATGAATGACTGGAAATAAGGATTCAACCAGAGACTTTGAGGATTGTCATCAGTGACATTATGGTTTTATTAAAGGATTGTTTTAAAGCTAGTTGATGCTAAGAAAAAGGCGATTTCATATTGGGTGTGTAAGTGGTGTGACTAGTTTTATGTTTGCATGAACTTTCGGCTAGGGGGCCTTGGAACTCTTTTCCTTGGTACCCGAGACAAAACCTAACCAAATTCTTAATTGGATCCCATCACTACAGTGGTTGGGCGGTTGGCTAACCCATGGGACTGGATGGGGTTAGGCTGGACTGATGGATCCATAAATCGAGATTTAATTTCTATTATTACGATAGATGAAGTAAATCCCGAATAGAAATTATTCTATGGATAGGAATCGATGGCTGTGCCTCTTGATGGGGAAAAAAGCTTTGATCCCAATGATCCAAGTGCAAGTTTCTTCCTTTATTTGACCAAGTACCGTTAAAGGTGCAGTCAGATCAGTTGATTCGTAATGATCTTGACTACGTTAGAGTAAAGAGTTCTCCTGGTGGAATCGCCCATGCTTTCCAGGTAAAGGAAGTTTTTTCGGTTTCGGTTTTGGATAAACCGACGGATTAGTCTCTTGTTCGGATATCCCTGGGCGAGGCCCCGAGTGTGAGACCCCTACCCACGCATGATGTGCTACTTCCGCTGCTAGTACCCCGAATCCGTTGCGCGGTGGAGACCGGGATCTCACAAGATCGATGGAAGTAAGATTACTGTGAGCGATAAGTAAAAGTTACGACTTATATAAAGGAAGGAGCTAGCGTAACCTAGAAGCCAATGGTATCTTGCCACTAAAGTTTTACCGTCTTTCCATGATTTGGGTTTGGCACATATTTCTATAGAAGGCATTAAGAACTTTGAGATGAGGAGATAAAAGAAGTTCGTAGGCTAAGTCACTTACTTTCTTTGGTCCACAATATCTGGGAGATAACTACTTATACTCCCCAAGAGATAAAGAACTTCTTTTGGGCCGTACTCGAATGAAGACCAAAACTGTGGTATCCAAAACACCGATTTTTACTTCTGAACTCATTGTTCTGAATCTTTAAAACAGGTGGGACTCCTGAGAAGTATTCTAGGGAAAGGTTCTTTCTTAAAAAGAAAAAACAAATTTTTTCTTTTATTTTAGAGAGGGAATAATTATAAGATCAGAAAGGGAGATTCTTACTCCTGTATACCTCGAAGGCTGGGGGAGGAATCTTACATTCTACCCCACTTAAAAAGTGCGAGATGTCCTCATCTCGTAAGGTAGAGGACAACTCTTTTTCTTAAGATCCAATTTATTCTAGGGTTCCTTATATTCTGGTCAACCCAATAGAATACGGAGATAAATATTCCTTATATAAAACTCATCATTAAATAACAATTCATTCAGATCATATCATCCATATTTTTAACACGATAATGGTCCATTAGACCGAAAAATTTCTTTCTGAACATTCCTCCACGGGAATTTCAGTCAAGTAAGTTTCTCAATTTGTCATCCCTTAACTTGATCTACGAAGTCGTGTTAACAGTAGCAATTTGACAGCACAATTCACTAATCTCATAGTGATTTGTTGAAATCATTATTATCATAATATCATCACAGGGACTCGTCCCATTCATCCTCATTGTGGTTTTGCTCAGGTTATTATATTTCAACTAATTTTCAGAAATCATCATTTTTCAATCAGAATCCAAATCAATTCATCAGTTCTCAAACAGAATTAAAAATCATATCACCCACATTCGAAATCATCATCTGGATAGCATTAACGCTTATAATTTCAAGTCTTAGATTTACTGGTATATACTGCCGGTAAAGAGCTACAGTTATACCCTCGGTATATACGGGTCGTCATAATACTTGGAACTATAAGGTAAATACCATCATGTCTAGGCCTCAAGCAAGTCAGGGATTCTATATAATTGTGGTACTTCTATCTGAAGACCCAATTACCAAATTACGAATTTCAGTTTGAATATCAAATTGTATGAATTATATCACACAATTACAATCTTTTTGTGCTTCTTGATAAATTTTTGACATATTTGGCTTCTCAGTTAATCTTTATTAGCCAATTGGCTCTGATACCAGCTGTGAGATCCTTGTTCCCACCGAGCAACAGATTCGGGGTACTAGCAACGAAAGTAGCACTTCTCGCATGGGACAGGGGTCCCACATTCGGGGCCTCGTCCACGGGGATATCCGGACAAGAGACTAATCCGTCGATTTTTCCAAAAACCGGACTCGGAAAAACTTCTCTTACCCGGAAAGCACGGGCGATTCCACCAGGATAACTTTTTACTCTAACGTAGTCAAGACCATTACTGATCAAGCTGATCCGATTGTACCTATAAAGATACTCGGTCAGATCAAGGAAGAAACTTGCACTTGGATCATTGGGATCAACGCTTTTTTCCCCATCAAAGAGGCACATCCGTTGATTCCTATCCATAGAACAATTACTATCCGGGATTTACTTTATCTATCGTAATAACAGAAATTGAGTCTCGATTTACGGATCCATCAGTCCAGCCTAACCCCATCCAGTCCCATGTATAGTGATGGGATCCAATTAGGAATTTGGTTAGGTTTTGTCCCGGGTACCAAAAGGAAAAGAGTTCCCAGGCCCCCTAGCCGGATATTCATGCAAAAATAAAACTAGTCACACCACTTACACACCCAATATGAAATTGCCTTTTTCACAGATTCAATCGGTTTTAAAACAATCCTTTAATGAAACCATAGTATCACTGATCACAATCTTCCAAATTATCCGGTTGATTCTTAATTTCCCATCATTCCTTCATCAGAGTATCTATGGCATCATTGGCAACTAGAACGGTCACCACCTATCCACTCAGGGGTCTTTTCAATAGTTCCTAGCCCATAATACTCGGCAATATAATCACTTATAAAAATCTAGATGGACTCTCGTTGAAGATCAGCAAGATCAACCAACAGATCCATATAAAGAGCCACGGACTCATCCATTGAAGACCAGCAAGGTCAATCAACCAGATCCATGCCCGGTTTCACAAAACAACTCTTACTCCTTGTTCCAATATCTTCCTTGACGCACGCGTGGGTATCCTAGGCAACCCAGAGCCCGAGCATCGTATGGTCAGCACCCTCTAGGATCCTTCGTAAGTGACCTAGCGTTTCACTCATAGGCCGCTTCCTTAGTCCCTCATCCACCGTACCGGAAGCTCACCATTTTAATCGAACCGAGGCTGGTTAAGACCTTGGCCGACCTTGCTACACGAGATGTCCACCATTGACTCTCCGTCAGCAGTTGCAACTTTATCAGTTAGGTCTCCACGACCTTAATCACAAGACGGTCAAAATGCTTCCCCAGCATTCTTGACGTAAAACAGCCATTTACAAACAGTATTTACAAACAGTTTACAAATACAGTTTTTATATAAACTCTCATTTTTCCACATTATCCCTCATCAATCCACATTACTTATTCCACATTCCATTTATATGTGTACTCATCCCATCACATCATTTTTCATCTCATCATTTCAGATTCCTTCACATCACATATCATATATTCACATCCATACATCCACATCTACATCCATGCATCTATTTTCACATCCACATCTACATGTACATTCACATCCATACATCCACATCTATATGCGTACATTCACATCTACATGCATACATCCACATCCACATTCATACATCTACATCTACATGCATACATCCACATCTCCATGTATACATCCACATCCACATTCACATTCACATCCACATCCATACATCTACATCTACATGCATACATCCACCTCCACATTCACATCCACATCTATACATCTACATCTACATGTATAGATCCACCTCCACATTCACATCCACATCTATACATCTACATCTACATGCATACATCCACATCTCCATGCATACATCCACATCCACATTCACATTCACATTCTTACATCTACATCTACATGCATACATCCACCTCCACATTCACATCCACATCTATACATCTACATCTACATGCATACATCCACCTCCACATTCACATCCACATCTATACATCTACATCTACATGCATACATCCATATCTCCATGCATACATCCACATCCACATTCATATTCACATTCATACATCTACATCTACATGCATACATCCACATCTACATCCATGCATCTACATCCACATCCTCATTCACATCCATACATCCACATTCACATTCACATCTACATGCATACATCCACCTCCACATTCACATCCATAATCTCACCCTATCACAATCCATATACATCTTATCCCATCACATACATTTCTTACCTCATCCCATACACATCCTATCACTTCTTAACTCATCTTATCACATCCTAACTCATCTCTTATCACATCTTATCACTTCCCATATCTTTTATGCATACCTCTATGCATGAAATTCAAATATGCTGAAAGTAAGTCTTTTATAATAAAATATTCATCTCTTATGCATACCTCTATGCATGAAATTTAATTATGCTAAAAGTAACTCTTTTATAATAAAATATTCATCTTTTATGCATACCTCTATGCATGAAATTCAATTATGCTAAAATTAACTCTTTTATAATAAAATATTTATCTTTTATGCATACCTCTATGCTCATCTCTTATGCATACCTCTATGCATGAAATTCAAGTATGCTAAAAGTAACTCTTTTATAATAAAATATTCATCTTTTATGCATACCTCTATGCATGAAAATCAATTATGCATAATATAAAAACCAATTTCTCTAGGCTTACAATGAATATCTTTCAATTAATCTAGGATGATAATTCCTAGAATATGGTAGGAAATCCTCTTTTCATGCTTTGAATGAAATTATTTTATGAGTAATTTTTATAAAAATTTTGCCATAGCTCCGCTACTATGACTGATAAATCTCAATTATTGTAAAAGAAAAGCTTATCATTAAGGAAATGATTAGAATGATCCCTAATTGGATCATTAACCCATAATGGATTGAATCATCAATATTCATAAACTAAAAGCATAGGGAAAGCCATTAATTTGGTCTTAAGCATAGATTAATCTTAGATTAAGAAAAAGCTTTATGAAAAGCTTCATTTGGATTGAGAATAGGTCATGAGTATGACCATTTCTTTAGTGAGAGAGAGATATTACATAAAAACCATTAGAATTAAGCATAAATGTAAATTTATGTAATTCTTTTCTATCATTCATTAATTACTTCAATAGCATTCAAAAACCATTCCAATTAAGCTTCTCAAGCTTGAGAGGGATTGAGAAGAGAGAAACATTGAGAGATTATAGAAAAGCTCAAAATTCACCACTTATCTTACAAATTGCTTGATTCTTTGTTCACGGTAGAGGCCCCCAACCAATCAATTGGTTTAGTATGTTGATGGAGCCACCAATGGAGATTGAAGAAAGAGGGAAGCTCCAATTTCTTACAAATTGGAGAGAATTTTAGAGAATAGTAAATATTAGCATTATTTCAGCATAGTTCTAGAATAGTAAAATTCTCCTCCTTTTTTTCAAAGGATTCATGTTCTATTTATAGGAGAGGGAGGTTCTAACCAAAGCTAACTGATTTCTAGAATTTTCTAATTTCAGTTTGGTTGAATTTGGACTAGATTTGGACCTAGTTTGGTTCCTTTTTGATTCGGTTTGGTTTCCTTTTGATTTGGTTTGGTTCAAGAGAGAGGAGAGATAAAAATATCACATTATTTTTGAGTTTAAAACTCATTCAAGCATGTGAAATATGCACCTCCTTTAAAGAACTCCCCTTCCTTACATATGTGTCAAAATGGAATCATTATACCCAAAATATCTCATGTTTTTAATATTGCTCATAGTTTTTTACTAATAAACCTTGTACATTTCAACTCTTCATCTTATGTGAGCATTTACTCCTTTTTGGATACCCAAAATATCTCATATTTTTAATATTGCTCATAGTTTTTTACTAATAAACCTTGTACATTTTCAACTCTTCATCTTATGTGAGCATTTACTCATTTTTGGATACCCAAAATATCTCATATTTTTAATATTGCTTATAGTTTTTTACTAATAAACCTTGTACATTTTCAACTCTTCATCTTATAGGAGCATTTTTGGGTATCTTCTTTTACAAATTGGATTTATCTCCTCCCTACACATGGATTGATGCTATATTGGCCCATAGGAACCTTAATTGGACCATAATCCAAAAATTTCTGAAAATCTAGACCCTTAGGCTAAGGTCCTTTATACCCATTTCCAATAAATTCCAATTGCACATTGGAAAGTTCTTTTTGAATTTCTGTTTCAAGGGAATTCATTTTAATAATATGAGAAATTTTTCTATCTAAAAATATTCAAAATCTGAATATTCTCTCTCTAGAATATTTTCTCTCTCTATGTCAAAATAGGGAGAGACAAGATCTTTTATATTTCTGAAGAGGGGATTGATTACAAGGGAAGATGCTGGACATCTTGAGAGGCTAGGGAGGAATCTTACATTCTCTCCCACTTGAAAAACGCGAGATGTCCTCATCTCGCAAACTGGGGGTAATTTCGCAAGATGCACGAATATGAGACTGAGAGAAAATTTTTAACTAAGATTAACCACCAAGAAAAGTCTCAAAGAGAGCAAGACTCAAGACAAGAATAAAGATTTCAACTTTATTCATTCTTGGAATATATACAGTAAAGATAGAAGAACTTTTTACACTTCCATAAGCCCGTCCATCATATGGTCACAAAAGCAGCACTCACAAGCTGCGCACGTATAAGGTAACTCATCTATGGGAATAATTCTATTGGTTATTATCGCACCTATCTCAGTGGTATGAGGTGATCTAATAAAAAGACCTCTGAGAGACAAGCTAAAAACGGGGTAAAGGCATATCTTCTCATGAGGAAGAAAACACGCCAGTAAGAAGACCCACTCAGAAAACCCAAGATGCCTTGATCTCATGACACAATAGTATCGGGGACCCAAACCCAAAGCTTCAATAACCATGGCCAAGCGGACATTGTTATGAAAGTGCTGCTGACCCCAGGGTGTTACCCTAGTTATGTCTTGATAGGTCCGCCATTTGGTCTAAGCTACAGAAGTTCCTAGGTGAGGAAAAAGTGAGCGCTCATATAGTTCTATAAAATCCTTCTTCACAGACTCGCTTGCATCTTGAAGGTGAGAAATCATCATGGATAAAACTAATTCCTGTTGCCAAGCCATGAAGGAGATTAAGAAAGAAAGGAGATCTGTAAGATTCCTCCCCAGCCTCTCAAAATGTCCAGCATCTTCCCCTGTAATCAATCCCTCTTCAGAAATATAAAAGACTTGTTTCTAACTGTTTTAACCTAGAGAGAGAAAATATTCTAGAGAGAGAATATTTAAATTTTTAATATTTTTGGATAGAAAATTATCTCATCTTATTAAAATAAGTTTCCCTGAAAGAGAAATTCAAAAAGAACTTTCCAATGTGCAAATGGAATTAATTGGAAATGGGTATAAAGGACCTTAGCCTAAGGGCCTAGATTTTCAGAAATTTTTGGATTATGGTCCAATTAAGGTTCCTATGGGCCAATAGCATCAATCCATGTGTAGGGAGGAGATAAATCCAATTTGTAAAAGAAGATACCCAAAAATGAGTAAATGCTCACATAAGATGAAGAGTTGAAATTGTACAAGGTTTATTAGTAAAAAACTATGAGCAATATTAAAATGATTCCATTATGACACATATGTAAGGAAGGGGAGTTCTTTAAAGGAGGTGCATATTTCACATAAGATGAAGAGTTGAAAATGTACAAGGTTTATTAGTAAAAAACTATGAGCAATATTAAAATGATTCCATTATGACACATATGTAAGGAAGGGGAGTTCTTTAAAGGAGGTGCATATTTCACATAAGATGAAGAGTTGAAAATGTACAAGGTTTATTAGTAAAAAACTATGAGCAATATTAAAAATATGAGATATTTTGGGTATAATGATTCCATTATGACACATATGTAAGGAAGGGGAGTTCTTTAAAGGAGGTGCATATTTCACATGCTTGAATGAGTTTTAAACTCATAAAAATTGAGATATTTCATCTCTCCTCTCTCCTCATTCAAGTCTAGTTCCAAAAAGTTAGCTTAACTGACCTAAAAATGGTCAAATATTGACCAAACTGATTTAGGAAATTCTAGAATCAGTTTGTTTGGTTAGGAGCTCAATTTTTCCTATAAATAGAAGCCCCCCCTTGTTGAAAAATATATAGTGTTTATGCATCGTTACTCTACTCCACCTAAGCCAAGAACTATGAATTCATTAATAATTCACTAGTTTTTGGAGCTTCCCTCTTTCTTCAATCCCCATTGGTGGCTCCATCAACATACTTAACCAATTGATTGGTTGGGGGCCTCTACCGTGAACAAAGAATCAAGCAATTTGTAAGGTAATTAGTGAATATTGATCTTTTCTATAATTTCTCAATGTTTCTCTCTTCTCAACCCCTCTCAAGCTTGAGAAGCTTAATTGATATGGTTTTTTTAAATGCTATTGAAGTTAATTGGTGAATAGTAGTGAAGAGTTACATAATTTAATAAATGCTATTGAAGTTAATTTCCATTTATGTTTAAATTCTAATGGTTTTTATGTAATTTCTCTCTCTCACTCAAGAAATGGTCATACTCATGACCCATTTTCAATCCAAATCAAGCTTTTCATAAAGCTTTTCCTTAACCCAAGATTAAACTATGCTTGAGGCCAAATTAATGGCTTTTTTCTATGCTTTTAGTTTATGTATATTGATGATTCAATTCATTATAGATTAATGATCCAATTCGAGATTATTTTAATTATTTCCTTAATAATAAGCTTTATCCCTTAGAAAAATTGAGATTAGCAGCGGAGCTATGGCAAAATTTTTATAAAAAATTATGCATAAAATAATTTCATTCAAAGCATAAAAAGAGGACTTCCTACCATATTCTAGGAATTATCATCCTAGATTAATTGAAAGAATTTCATTATAATCATGGAGAAATTGAATTTTAATATCATGCATAAAGGATAAGTTTTTATATCAAAAGTGTTATTTTTACCATTTTTATTTCATGCATAGAAGTATGCATAATGGATAAATTTTTATATCAAAAGTGTTATTTTTACCATTTTTATTTTCATGCATAGAAGTATGCATAATGGATAAATTTTTATATCAAAAGTGTTATTTTTACTATTTTTATGTCATGCATAGAAGTATGCATAATGGATAAATTTTTATATCAAAAGTGTTACGTTTATCATATTTGAATTTCATGCATAAAGGTATGCATAAAAGTTGATTATTTTATTATAAAAGTGTGTCTTTTATTATATTGAATTTCATGCATAGAGGTATGCATAAAGATTGATTATTTTATTATAAAAGTGTGACTTTTATCATAATTGAATTTCATGCATAGAGGTATGCATAAAAGTTGATTATTTTATTGTAAGAGTGTTATTTTTATCATATTGGATTTCATGCATAGAGGTATGCATAAAAGATATTCTTTTTATACTAAAAGTGTGATTTTCCTCATAAATGGATTTTATGCATAACTTAGATGCATAAGAGAAATTCTTTTATTCTAAAAGTGTAATTCCTACCAAATTGAATTTATGCATAAGAAGATGCATAAAAGATTGATTTTAATTTCGAAAGCGTTAGTCTCCTTAAATGGAATTTATGCATAAATAAATGTGTAGAGAAATCTTATATCAAATATAAGAATTCTCTTAAAAAAGATATGAAATGTGATAAGATGTGATAAGAGGTGTATGAGATGTGATAAGATTTGATACGATGCGTATGGAAAGTGATAGGATGTGATAAGAGGTGTATGAGATGTAAAAAGATGTGATAAGATGTGTATGGGATGTGATAGAATGTGTTAAGATGAGTTAGGATGTGTTAAGATGTATATGGGATGTGTTAGGACGAGAATGGATGTAATATGGTTGTATGAATGTGATGTGGATGTATACATGTAGATGTATATGTATGAATGTGAATGTTGATGTGGATGTGGATGTATGGATGTAGATACGGATGTGTATGTATGTATGTGGATGTGTGTGTATGTATGTGGATGTGAAAATGGATGTATGTTTGTAGATGTGGATGTATGGATGTATGTATGTAGATGTGGATGTATGGATGTGAATGTGAATGAAGAGGTGGATGTGGATGTATGGATGTAGATACGGATGTGTATGTATGTATGTGGATGTGTATGTATGAATGAGGATGTGAAAATGGATGTATGTATGTAGATGTGGATGTATGGATGTATGTATGTAGATGTGGATGTATGTATGTAGATGTGGATACATGGATGTGAATGTGAATGAAGAGGTGGATGTGGATGTATGGATGTAGATACGGATGTGGATGTATGTATGTGAATGTGGATGTATGAATGAGGATGTGAAAATGGATGTATGCATGTGAATGTGGATGTATGAATATGAATGTGGATGTGTGGATGTGGAAATGGAGGTATGGATGTATGAATGTAGATGTGGATGTATGCAGGTAGATACGTATGTATGAATGTGAAATTGGATGTATGATGTGGACGTACGAACATGGATATGTATGTAGAATAATGAATATGAAGGTGTATGTGAGATAATGTGTAGTCTATATGAGTGAATGGATGAGAACGAGTACACATTGAATGGAATGTGGAATAAGTAATGTGGTCCGAGAGTGGATAATATGGAAAGACAAGAGTTCGTTATAGAAACTGTATTTTGTGACTGTTTGTAAATGACTGTTTTATGTCAAGAATGCTGGAGAAGCATTTTGACCATCTTGAGGATTAAGGTCATGAAGACCGAACTGATAAAGTTGCAACTGCTGTGACGGAGAGTCAATGGAGGACGTCTCGCGTAGCAAGGTCGATCGAGGTCTTGACCAGCCTCGGTTCGATTTAAATGGTGAGCTTCCGGTACAGTGGATGAGGGACCAAGGAAGCGGCCTATGAGTGAAGCGCTAGGTCACCTGCGAAGGATCCTAGAGGGTGCTGACCATACGGTGCTCGGGCTCTGGGTCGCCGAAGATACCCACACGTGCGTCGTGGAAGATATTGGAACAAGGAGTAAGAGTTGAAACCGGGTATGGATCTAGTTGATAGACCTTGCTGGTCCTCAACAACGGATGAGTCCATGGCTCTTTTATATGGATCTGTGGGTTGATCTAGCTAATCTTCCACGGAGATTCCATTCTATTATATGAATATATTGCCGGTTACTATGAGCTAGGAACTATGGAAAAGGCCCCTGAGCGAACAGGTGGTGAGCGTTGTGGTTGCCAATGATGCCATAAGTATACCAATGAATGAATGACTGGAAATAAGGATTCAACCAGAGACTTTGAGGATTGTCATCAGTGACATAATGGTTTTATTAAAGGATTGTTTTAAAGCTAGTTGATGCTAAGAAAAAGGCAATTTCATATTGGGTGTGTAAGTGGTGTGACTAGTTTTATGTTTGCATGAACTTCCGGCTAGGGGGCCTTGGAACTCTTTTCCTTGGTACCCGGGACAAAACCTAACCAAATTCTTAATTGGATCCCATCACTACAGTGGTTGGGCGGTTGGCTAACCCATGGGACTGGATGGGGTTAGGCTGGACTGATGGATCCGTAAGTCGAGATTTAATTTCTATTATTACGATAGATGAAGTAAATCCCGGATAGAAATTGTTCTATGGATAGGAATCGACGGCTGTGCCTCTTGATGGGGAAAAAAGCGTTGATCCCAATGATCCAAGTGCAAGTTTCTTCCTTGATTTGACCAAGTACCGTTAAAGGTGCAGTCAGATCAGTTGATTCGTAATGATCTTGACTACGTTAGAGTAAAGAGTTATCCTGGTGGAATCGCCCATGCTTTCCAGGTAAAGGAAGTTTTTCCGGTTTCGGTTTTGGACAAACCGACGGATTAGTCTCTTGTCCGGATATCCCTGGGCGAGGCCCCGAGTGTGAGACCCCCGAGTCTCTTGTCCGGATATCCCTGGGCGAGGCCCCGAGTGTGAGACCCCTACCCACGCATGATGTGCTACTTCCGCTGCTAGTACCCCGAATCCGTTGCATGGTGGAGACCGGGATCTCACAAGATCGATGGAAGTAAGATTACTATGAGCGATAAGTAAAAGTTACGACTTATATAAAGGAAGGAGCTAGCGTAACCTAGAAGCCAACGGTATCTTGCCACTGAAGTTTTACCGTCTTTCCATGATTTGGGTTTGGCACATATTTCTATAGAAGGCATTAAGAACTTTGAGATGAGTAGATAAAAGAAGTTCGTAGGCTAAGTCACTTACTTTCTTTGGTCCACAATATCTGGGAGATAACTACTTATACTCCCCAAGAGATAAAGAACTTCTTTTGGGCCGTACTCGAATGAAGACCAAAACCTTGGTATCCAAAACACCGATTTTTACTTCTGAACTCATTGTTCTGAATCTTTAAAACAGGTGGGACTCCTGAGAAGTATTCTAGGGAAAGGTTCTTCCTTAAAAAGAAAAAACAAAATTTTTCTTTTATTTTAGAGAGGGAATAATTATAAGATCAGAAAGGGAGATTCTTACTCGAAGGCTGGGGGAGGAATCTTACATTCTACCCCACTTAAAAAGTGCGAGATGTCCTCATCTCGTAAGGTAGAGGACAACTCTTTTTCTCGAAGGCTGGGGGAGGAATCTTACATTCTACCCCACTTAAAAAGTGCGAGATGTCCTCATCTCGTAAGGTAGAGGACAACTCTTTTTCTTAAGATCCAATTTATTCTAGGGTTCCTTATATTCTGGTCAACCCAATAGAATACGGAGATAAATATTCCTTATATAGAACTCATCATTAAATAACAATTCATTCAGATCATATCATCCATATTTTTAACACGATAATGGTCCATTAGACCGAAAAATTTCTTTCTGAACATTCCTCCACGGGAATTTCAGTCAAGTTCTCAATTTGTCATCCCTTAACTTGATCTACGAAGTCAAGTGTTAACAGTAGCAATTTGACAGCACAATTCACTAATCTCATAGTGATTTGCTGAAATCATTATCATCATAATATCATCACAAGGACTCGTCCCATTCATCCTCATTGTGGTTTTGCTCAGGTTATTATATTTCAACTAATTTTCAGAAATCATCATTTTTCAATCAGAATCCAAATCAATTCATCAGTTCTCAAACAGAATTAAAAATCATATCACCCACATTCGAAATCATCATCTGGATAGCATTAACGCTTATAATTTCAAGTCTTAGATTTACTCGTATATACTGCCGGTAAAGAGCTACAGTTATACCCTCAGTATATACGGGTCGTCATAATACTTGGAACTATAAGGTAAATACCATCATGTCTAGGCCTCAAGCAAGTCAGGGATTCTATATAATTGTGGTACTTCTATCTGAAGACCCAATTACCAAATTACCAATTTCACTTTGAATATCAAATTGTATGAATTATATCACACAATTACAATCTTTTTGTGCTTCTTGATAAATTTTTGACATATTTGGCTTCTCAGTTAATCTTTATTAGCCAATTGGCTCTGATACCAACTGTGAGATCCCTGTTCCCACCGAGCAACAGATTCGGGGTACTAGCAACGAAAGTAGCACTTCACGCATGGGACAGGGGTCCCACATTCGGGGCCTCGTCCACGGGGATATCCGGACAAGAGACTAATCCGTCGATTTTTCCAAAAACCGGACTCGGAAAAACTTCTCTTACCCGGAAAGCACGGGCGATTCCACCAGGATAACTTTTTACTCTAACGTAGTCAAGACCATTACTGATCAAGCTGATCCGATTGTACCTATAAAGATACTCGGTCAGATCAAGGAAGAAACTTGCACTTGGATCATTGGGATCAACGCTTTTTTCCCCATCAAAGAGGCACATCCGTTGATTCCTATCCATAGAACAATTACTATCCGGGATTTACTTTATCTATCGTAATAACAGAAATTGAGTCTCGATTTACGGATCCATCAGTCCAGCCTAACCCCATCCAGTCCCATGGGTTAGCCAACCGCCCAACCACTATAGTGATGGGATCCAATTAGGAATTTGGTTAGGTTTTGTCCCGGGTACCAAAAGGAAAAGAGTTCCCAGGCCCCCTAGCCGGATATTCATGCAAAAATAAAACTAGTCACACCACTTACACACCCAATCCTTTAATGAAACCATAGTATCACTGATCACAATCTTCCAAATTATCCGGTTGATTCTTAATTTCCCATCATTCCTTCATCAGAGTATCTATGGCATCATTGGCAACTAGAACGGTCACCACCTATCCACTCAGGGGTCTTTTCAATAGTTCCTAGCCCATAATACTCGGCAATATAATCACTTATAAAAATCTAGATGGACTCTCGTTGAAGATCAGCAAGATCAACCAACAGATCCATATAAAGAGCCACGGACTCATCCATTGAAGACCAGCAAGGTCAATCAACCAGATCCATGCCCGGTTTCACAAAACAACTCTTACTCCTTGTTCCAATATCTTCCTCGACGCACGCGTGGGTATCCTAGGCAACCCAGAGCCCGAGCACCGTATGGTCAGCACCCTCTAGGATCCTTCGCAAGTGACCTAGCGTTTCACTCATAGGCCGCTTCCTTAGTCCCTCATCCACCGTACCGGAAGCTCACCATTTTAATCGAACCGAGGCTGGTTAAGACCTTGGCCGACCTTGCTACGCGAGATGTCCACCATTGACTCTCCGTCAGCAGTTGCAACTTTATCAGAGGTCTCCACGACCTTAATCACAAGATGGTCAAAATGCTTCCCCAGCATTCTTGACGTAAAACAGCCATTTACAAACAGTTTACAAATACAGTTTCTATATAAACTCTCATTTTTCCACATTATCCCTCATCAATCCACATTACTTATTCCACATTCCATTTATATGTGTACTCATCCCATCACATCATTTTTCATCTCATCATTTCAGATTCCTTCACATCACATATCATATATTCACATCCATACATCCACATCTACATCCATGCATCTATTTTCACATCCACATCTACATGTACATTCACATCCATACATCCACATCTATATGTGTACATTCACATCTACATGCATACATCCACATCCACATTTATACATCTACATCTACATGCATACATCCACATCTCCATGTATACATCCACATCCACATCCACATTCACATCCACATCCATACATCTACATCTACATGCATACATCCACCTCCACATTCACATCCACATCTATACATCTACATCTACATGTATAGATCCACCTCCACATTCACATCCACATCTATACATCTACATCTACATGCATACATCCACATCTCCATGCATACATCCACATCCACATTCACATTCACATTCTTACATCTACATCTACATGCATACATCCACCTCCACATTCACATCCACATCTATACATCTACATCTACATGCATACATCCACCTCCACATTCACATCCACATCTATACATCTACATCTACATGCATACATCCATATCTCCATGCATACATCCACATCCACATTCACATTCATATTCATACATCTACATCTACATGCATACATCCACATCTACATCCATGCATCTACATCCACATCCTCATTCACATCCATACATCCACATTCACATTCACATCTACATGCATACATCCACCTCCACATTCACATCCATAATCTCACCCTATCACAATCCATATACATCTTATCCCATCACATACATTTCTTACCTCATCCCATACACATCCTATCACTTCTTAACTCATCTTATCACATCCTAACTCATCTCATATGCATCTTATCACATCTTATCACTTCCCATATCTTTTATGCATACCTCTATGCATGAAATTCAATTATGCTAAAAGTAACACTTTTATAATAAAATATTCATCTCTTATGCATACCTCTATGCATGAAATTCAAATATGCTGAAAGTAAGTCTTTTATAATAAAATATTCATCTCTTATGCATACCTCTATGCATGAAATTTAATTATGCTAAAAGTAACTCTTTTATAATAAAATATTCATCTTTTATGCATACCTCTATGCATGAAATTCAATTATGCTAAAATTAACTCTTTTATAATAAAATATTTATCTTTTATGCATACCTCTATGCTCATCTCTTATGCATACCTCTATGCATGAAATTCAATTATGCTAAAAGTAACTCTTTTATAATAAAATATTCATCTTTTATGCATACCTCTATGCATGAAAATCAATTATGCATAATATAAAAATCAATTTCTCTAGGCTTACAATGAATATCTTTCAATTAATCTAGGATGATAATTCCTAGAATATGGTAGGAAATCCTCTTTTCATGCTTTGAATGAAATTATTTTATGAGTAATTTTTATAAAAATTTTGCCATAGCTCCGCTACTATGACTGATAAATCTCAATTATTTTAAAAGAAAAGCTTATCATTAAAGAAATGATTAGAATGATCCCTAATTGGATCATTAACCCATAATGGATTGAATCATCAATATTCATAAACTAAAAGCATAGGGAAAGCCATTAATTTGGTCTTAAGCATAGATTAATCTTAGATTAAGAAAAAGCTTTATGAAAAGCTTCATTTGGATTGAGAATAGGTCATGAGTATGACCATTTCTTTAGTGAGAGAGAGATATTACATAAAAACCATTAGAATTAAGCATAAATGTAAATTTATGTAATTCTTTTCTATCATTCATTAATTACTTCAATAGCATTCAAAAACCATTCCAATTAAGCTTCTCAAGCTTGAGAGGGGTTGAGAAGAGAGAAACATTGAGAGATTATAGAAAAGCTCAAAATTCACCACTTACCTTACAAATTGCTTGATTCTTTGTTCACGGTAGAGGCCCCCAACCAATCAATTGGTTTAGTATGTTGATGGAGCCACCAATGGAGATTGAAGAAAGAGGGAAGCTCCAATTTCTTACAAATTGGAGAGAATTTTAGAGAATAGTAAATATTAGCATTATTTCAACATAGTTCTAGAATAGTAAAATTCTCCTCCTTTTTTTCAAAGGATTCATGTTCTATTTATAGGAGAGGGAGGCTCTAACCAAAGCTAACTGATTTCTAGAATTTTCTAATTTTAGTTTGGTTGAATTTGGACTAGATTTGGACCTAGTTTGGTTCCTTTTTGATTCGGTTTGGTTTCCTTTTGATTTGGTTTGGTTCAAGAGAGAGGAGAGATAAAAATATCACATTATTTTTGAGTTTAAAACTCATTCAAGCATGTGAAATATGCACCTCCTTTAAAGAACTCCCCTTCCTTACATATGTGTCAAAATGGAATCATTATACCCAAAATATCTCATGTTTTTAATATTGCTCATAGTTTTTTACTAATAAACCTTGTACATTTCAACTCTTCATCTTATGTGAGCATTTACTCCTTTTTGTAATAAACCTTGTACATTTTCAACTCTTCATCTTATGTGAGAATTTACTCATTTTTGGATACCCAAAATATCTCATATTTTTAATATTGCTTATAGTTTTTTACTAATAAACCTTGTACATTTTCAACTCTTCATCTTATGTGAGCATTTACTCATTTTTGGGTATCTTCTTTTACAAATTAGATTTATCTCCTCCCTACACATGGATTGATGCTATTGGCCCATAAGAACCTTAATTGGACCATAATCCGAAAATTTCTGAAAATCTAGACCCTTAGGCTAAGGTCCTTTATACCCATTTCCAATAAATTTCAATTGCACATTGGAAAGTTCTTTTTGAATTTCTGTTTCAGGGGAATTCATTTTAATAATATGAGAAATTTTTCTATCTAAAAATATTCAAAATCTGAATATTCTCTCTTTCTCTCTCTATGTCAAAATAGGCAGAGACAAGATCTTTTATATTTCTGAAGAGGGGATTGATTACAAGGGAAGATGCTGGACATCTTGAGAGGCTGGGGAGGAATCTTACATTCTCTCCCACTTGAAAAACGCGAGATGCCCTCATCTCCCAAACTGGGGGTAATTTCGCAAGATGCACGAATATGAGACTGAGAGAAAATTTTTAACTAAGATTAACCACCAAGAAAAGTCTCAAAGAGAGCAAGACTCAAGACAAGAATAAAGATTTCAACTTTATTCATTCTTGGAATATATACAGTAAAGATAGAAGAACTTTTTACACTTCCATAAGCCCGTCCATCATATGGTCACAAAAGCAGCACTCACAAGCTGCGCACGTATAAGGTAACTCATCTATGGGAATAATTCTATTGGTTATTGTCGCACCTATCTCAGTGGTATGAGGTGATCTAATAAAAGGACCTCTAAGAGACAAGCTAAAAATGGGGTAAAGGCATATCTTCTCATGAGGAAGAAAACACGCCAGTAAGAAGACCCGCTCAGAAAACCCAAGATGCCTTGATCTCATGACACAGTAGTATCGGGGACCCAAACCCAAAGCTTCAATAACCATGGCCAAGCGGACATTGTTATGAAAGTGCTGCTGACCCCAGGGTGTTACCCTAGTTATGTCTTGATAGGTCCGCCATTTGGTCTGAGCTACAGAAGTTCCCAGGTGAGGAAAGAGTGAGCGCTCATACAGTTCTATAAAATCCTTCTTCACAGACTCGCTTGCGTCTTGAAGGTGAGAAATCATCATGGATAAAACTAATTCCTGTTGCCAAGCCATGAAGGAGATTAAGAAAGAAAGGAGATCTGTAAGATTCCTCCCCAGCCTCTCAAAATGTCCAGCATCTTCCCCTGTAATCAATCCCTCTTCAGAAATATAAAAGACTTGTTTCTAACTGTTTTAACCTAGAGAGAGAAAATATTATAGAGAGAGAATATTTAAATTTTTAATATTTTTGGATAGAAAATTATCTCATCTTATTAAAATAAGTTTCCCTGAAAGAGAAATTCAAAAAGAACTTTCCAATGTGCAATTGGAATTAATTGGAAATGGGTATAAAGGACCTTAGCCTAAGGGCCTAGATTTTCAGAAATTTTTGGATTATGGTCCAATTAAGGTTCCTATGGGCCAATAGCATCAATCCATGTGTAGGGAGGAGATAAATCCAATTTGTAAAAGAAGATACCCAAAAATGAGTAAATGCTCACATAAGATGAAGAGTTGAAATTGTACAAGGTTTATTAGTAAAAAACTATGAGCAATATTAAAATGATTCCATTATGACACATATGTAAGGAAGGGGAGTTCTTTAAAGGAGGTGCATATTTCACATAAGATGAAGAGTTGAAAATGTACAAGGTTTATTAGTAAAAAACTATGAGCAATATTAAAATGATTCCATTATGACACATATGTAAGGAAGGGGAGTTCTTTAAAGGAGGTGCATATTTCACATAAGATGAAGAGTTGAAAATGTACAAGGTTTATTAGTAAAAAACTATGAGCAATATTAAAAATATGAGATATTTTGGGTATAATGATTCCATTATGACACATATGTAAGGAAGGGGAGTTCTTTAAAGGAGGTGCATATTTCACATGCTTGAATGAGTTTTAAACTCATAAAAATTGAGATATTTCATCTCTCCTCTCTCCTCATTCAAGTCTAGTTCCAAAAAGTTAGCTTAACTGACCTAAAAATGGTCAAATATTGACCAAACTGATTTAGAAAATTCTAGAATCAGTTTGTTTGGTTAGGAGCTCAATTTTTCCTATAAATAGAAGCCCCCCCTTGTTGAAAAATATATAGTGTTTATGCATCGTTACTCTACTCCACCTAAGCCAAGAACTATGAATTCGTTAATAATTCACTAGTTTTTGGAGCTTCCCTCTTTCTTCAATCCCCATTGGTGGCTCCATCAACATACTTAACCAATTGATTGGTTGGGGGCCTCTACCGTGAACAAAGAATCAAGCAATTTATAAGGTAATTAGTGAATATTGATCTTTTCTATAATTTGTCAATGTTTCTCTCTTCTCAACCCCTCTCAAGCTTGAGAAGCTTAATTGATATGGTTTTTTTAAATGCTATTGAAGTTAATTGGTGAATAGTAGTGAAGAGTTACATAATTTAATAAATGCTATTGAAGTTAATTTCCATTTATGTTTAAATTCTAATGGTTTTTATGTAATTTCTCTCTCTCACTCAAGAAATGGTCATACTCATAACCCATTCTCAATCCAAATCAAGCTTTTCATAAAGCTTTTCCTTAACCCAAGATTAAGCTATGCTTGAGACCAAATTAATGGCTTTTTTCTATGCTTTTAGTTTATGTATATTGATGATTCAATCCATGATGGATTAATGATCCAATTAGAGATTATTTTAATTATTTTCTTAATGATAAGCTTTATCCCTTAGAAAAATTGAGATTAGCAGCGGAGCTATGGCAAAATTTTTATAAAAAATTATGCATAAAATAATTTCATTCAAAGCATAAAAAGAGGACTTCCTACCATATTCTAGGAATTATCATCCTAGATTAATTGAAAGAATTTCATTATAATCATGGAGAAATTGAATTTTAATATCATGCATAAAGGATAAGTTTTTATATCAAAAGTGTTATTTTTACCAGTACGGTGGATGAGGGACTAAGGAAGCGGCCTATGAGTGAAGCTCTAGGTCACTTGCGAAGGATCCTAGAGGGTGCTGACCATACGGTGCTCGGGCTTTAGGTTGCCTAGGATACCCACGCGTGCATCGAGGAAGATATTGGAACAAGGAGTAAGAGTTGTTTTGTGAAACCGGGCATGGATCTGGTTGATTGACCTTGCTGGTCTTCAATGGATGAGTCCGTGGCTCTTTATATGGATCTGTTGGTTGATCTTGCTGATCTTCAACGAGAGTCCATCTAGATTTTTATAAATGATTATATTGCCGAGTATTATGGGCTAGGAACTATTGAAAAGGCCCCTGAGTGGATAGGTGGTGAGCGTTCTAGTTGCCAATGATGCCATAGATACTCTGATGAAGGAATGATGGGAAATTAAGAATCAACCGGATAATTTGGAAGATTGTGATCAGTGATACTATGGTTTCATTAAAGGATTGTTTTAAAACCGATTGAATCTGTGAAAAAGGCAATTTCATATTGGGTGTGTAAGTGGTGTGACTAGTTTTATTTTTACATGAATATCCGGCTAGGGGGCCTGGGAACTCTTTTCCTTTTGGTACCCGGGACAAAACCTAACCAAATTCCTAATTGGATCCCATCACTATAGTGGTTGGGCGGTTGGCTAACCCATGGGACTGGATGGGGTTAGGCTGGACTGATGGATCCGTAAATCGAGACTCAATTTCTGTTATTACGATAGATAAAGTAAATCCCGGATAGTAATTGTTCTATGGATAGGAATCAATGGCTGTGCCTCTTTGATGGGGAAAAAAGCGTTGATCCCAATGATCCAAGTGCAAGAAGCTTCCTTGATCTGACCGAGTATCTTTATAGGTACAATCGGATCAGCTTGATCAGTAATGGTCTTGACTACGTTAGAGTAAAAAGTTATCCTGGTGGAATCGCCCGTGCTTTCCGGGTAAGAGAAGTTTTTTCGAGTCCGGTTTTTGGAAAAATCGACGGATTAGTCTCTTGTCCGGATATCCCCGTGGACGAGGCCCCGAATGTGGGACCTCTGTCCCATGCGAGAAGTGCTACTTTCGTTGCTAGTACCCCGAATCTGTTGCTCGGTGGGAACAAGGATCTCACAGTTGGTATCAGAGCCAATTGGCTAATAAAGATTAACTGAGAAGCCAAATATGTCAAAAATTTATCAAGAAGCACAAAAAGATTGTAATTGTGTGATATAGTTCATACAATTTGATATTCAAACTAAAAATCGTAATTTGGTAATTGGGTCTTCAGATAGAAGTACCACAATTATATAGAATCCCTGACTTGCTTGAGGCCTAGACATGATGGTATTTACCTTATAGTTCCAAGTATTATGACGATCCGTATATACCGAGGGTATAACTGTAGCTCTTTACCGGCAGTATATACGAGTAAATCTAAGACTTGAAATTATAAGCGTTAATGCTATCCAGATGATGATTTCGAATGTGGGTGATATGATTTTTAATTCTGTTTGAGAACTAATGAATTGATTTGGATTCTGATTGAAAAAAAAGTAGTTGAAATATAATAACCTGAGCAAAACCACAATGAGGATGAATGGGATGAGTCCCTGTGATGATATTCATAACTAGAATGATGATAATGATTTCAGCAAATCACTATGAGATTAGTGGATTGTGCTGTCAAATTGCTACTGTTAACACTTGACTTCGTAGATCAAGTTAAGGGATGACAAATTGAGAACTTACTTGACTGAAATTCCCGTGGAGGAATGTTCAGAAAGAAATTTTTCGGTCTAATGGACCATTATCGTGTTAAAAATATAGATGATATGATCTGAATGAATTGTTATTTAATGATGAGTTCTATATAAGGAATATTTATCTCCGTATTCTATTGGGTTGACCAGAATATAAGGAACCCTAGAATAAATTGGATCTTAAGAAAAAGAGTTGTCCTCTACCTTGCGAGATGAGGACATCTCGCACTTTTTAAGTGGGGTAGAATGTAAGATTCCTCCCCCAGCCTTCGAGGTATACAGGAGTAAGAATCTCCCTTTCTGATCTTATAATTATTCCCTCTCTAAAATAAAAGAATCTCCCTTTCTGATCTTATAATTATTCCCTCTCTAAAATAAAAGAAAAATTTTGTTTTTTTTTTTAAGGAAGAACCTTTCCCTAGAATACTTCTCAGGAGTCCCACCTGTTTTAAGGATTCAGAACAATGAGTTCCGAAGTAAAAATCAGTGTTTTGGATACCAAGGTTTTGGTCTTCATTCGAGTACGGCCCAAAAGAAGTTCTTTATCTCTTGGGGAGTATAAGTAGTTATCTCCCAGATATTGTGGACCAAAGAAAGTAAGTGACTTAGCCCAGGAACTTCTTTTATCTCCTCATCTCAAAGTTCTTAATGCCTTCTATAGAAATATGTGCCAAACCCAAATCATGGAAAGACGGTAAAACGTCAATGGCAAGATACCGTTGGCTTCTAGGTTACGCTAGCTCCTTCCTTTATATAAGTCGTAACTTTTACTTATCGCTCACAGTAATCTTACTTCCATCGATCTCCTTTCTTTCTTAATCTCCTTCATGGCTTGGCAACAAGGAATTAGTTTTATCCATGATGATTTCTCACCTTCAAGACGCAAGCGAGTCTGTGAAGAAGGATTTTATAGAACTGTATGAGCGCTCACTTTTTCCTCACCTAGGAACTTCTGTAGCTCAGACCAAATGGCGGACCTATCAAGACATAACTAGGGTGACACCCTGGGGTCAGCAGCACTTTCATAACAATGTCCACTTGGCCATGGTTATTGAAGCTTTGGGTTTGGGTCCCCGATACTACTGCGTCATGAGATCAAGGCATCTTGGGTTTTCTGAGCGGGTCTTCTTATTGGCGTGTTTTCTTCCTCATGAGAAGATATGTCTTTACCCCGTTTTTAGCTTGCCTCTCAGAGGTCCTTTTATTAGATCACTTCATACCACTGAGATAGGTACAACAATAACCAACAGAATTATTCCCATAGATGAGTTACCTTATACGTGCGCAGCTTGTGATGAGTGCTGCTTTTGTGACCATATGATGGACGAGCTTATGGAAGTGTAAAAAGTTCTTCTATCTTTAGTGTATATGTTCCAAGAATGAATAAAGTTGAAATCTTTATTCTTGTCTTGAGTCTTGCTCTCTTTGAGACTTTTCTTGGTGGTTAATCTTAGTTAAAAATTTTCTCTCAGTCTCATATTCGTGCATCTTGCGAAATTACCCCCAGTATGCGAGATGAGGGCATCTCGCGTTTTTCAAGTGGGAGAGAATGTAAGATTCCTCCCCAGCCTCTCAAGATGTCCAGCATCTTCCCTTGTAATCAATCCCCTCTTCAGAAATATAAAAGATCTTGTCTCTGCCTATTTTTACATAGAGAGAGAAAATATTCTAGAGAGAGAGTATTCAGATTTTGAATATTTTTAGATAGAAAAATTTCTCATATTATTAAAATGAATTCCCCTGAAACAGAAATTCAAAAAGAACTTTCCAATGTGCAATTGGAATTTATTGGAAATGGGTATAAAGGACCTTAGCCTAAGGGTCTAGATTTTCAGAAATTTTTGGATTATGGTCCAATTAAGGTTCCTATGGGCCAATAGCATCAATTCATGTGTAGGGAGGAGATAAATCCAATTTGTAAAAGAAGATACCCAAAAATGAGTAAATGCTCACATAAGATGAAGAGTTGAAAATGTACAAGGTTTATTAGTAAAAAACTATAAGCAATATTAAAAATATGAGATATTTTGGGTATCCAAAAATGAGTAAATAAGATGAAGAGTTGAAAATGTACAAGGTTTATTAGTAAAAAACTATGAGCAATATTAAAAATATGAGATATTTTGGGTATCCAAAAAGGAGTAAATGCTCACATAAGATGAAGAGTTGAAAATGTACAAGGTTTATTAGTAAAAAACTATGAGCAATATTAAAAATATGAGATATTTTGGGTATAATGATTCCATTTTGACACATATGTAAGGAAGGGGAGTTCTTTAAAGGAGGTGCATATTTCACATGATTGAATGAGTTTTAAACTCAAAAATAATGTGATATTTTTATCTCTCCTCTCTCTTGAACCAAACCAAATCAAAAGGAAACCAAACCGAATCAAAAAGGAACCAAACTAGGTCCAAATCTAGTCCAAATTCAACCAAACTGAAATTGGAAAATTCTAGAAATCAGTTAGCTTTGGTTAGAGCCTCCCTCTCCTATAAATAGAACATGAATCCTTTGAAAAAAAGGAGGAGAATTTTACTATTCTAGAACTCTGCTGAAATAATGCTAATATTTACTATTCTCTAAAATTCTCTCCAATTTGTAAGAAATTGGAGCTTCCCTCTTTCTTCAATCTCCATTGGTGGCTCCATCAACATACTAAACCAATTGATTGGTTGGGGGCCTCTACCGTGAACAAAGAATCAAGCAATTTGTAAGGTAAGTGGTGAATTTTGAGCTTTTCTATAATCTCTCAATGTTTCTCTCTTCTCAACCCCTCTCAAGCTTGAGAAGCTTAATTGGAATGGTTTTTGAATGCTATTGAAGTAAGTAATGAATGATAGAAAAGAATTACATAAATTTACATTTATGCTTAATTCTAATGGTTTTTATGTAATATCTCTCTCTCACTAAAGAAATGGTCATACTCATGACCTATTCTCAATCCAAATGAAGCTTTTCATAAAGCTTTTCCTTAATCTAAGATTAATCTATGCTTAAGACCAAATTAATGGCTTTCCCTATGCTTTTAGTTTATGAATATTGATGATTCAATCCATTATGGGTTAATGATCCAATTAGGGATCATTCTAATCATTCCCTTAATGATAAGCTTTTCTTTTAAAATAATTGAGATTTATCAGTCATAGTAGCGGAGCTATGGCAAAATTTTTATAAAAATTACTCATAAAATAATTTCATTCAAAGCATGAAAAGAGGATTTCCTACCATATTCTAGGAATTATCATCCTAGATTAATTGAAAGATATTCATTGTAAGCCTAGAGAAATTGATTTTTATATTATGCATAATTGATTTTCATGCATAGAGGTATGCATAAAAGATGAATATTTTATTATAAAAGAGTTACTTTTAGCATAATTGAATTTCATGCATAGAGGTATGCATAAGAGATGAGCATAGAGGTATGCATAAAAGATGAATATTTTATTATAAAAGAGTTACTTTTAGCATAATTGAATTTCATGCATAGAGGTATGCATAAAAGATGAATATTTTATTATAAAAGAGTTACTTTTAGCATAATTAAATTTCATGCATAGAGGTATGCATAAGAGATGAATATTTTATTATAAAAGAATTACTTTCAGCATATTTGAATTTCATGCATAGAGGTATGCATAAGAGATGAATATTTTATTATAAAAGTGTTACTTTTAGCATAATTGAATTTCATGCATAGAGGTATGCATAAAAGATATGGGAAGTGATAAGATGTGATAAGATGCATATGAGATGAGTTAGGATGTGATAAGATGAGTTAAGAAGTGATAGGATGTGTATGGGATGAGGTAAGAAATGTATGTGATGGGATAAGATGTATATGGATTGTGATAGGGTGAGATTATGGATGTGAATGTGGAGGTGGATGTATGCATGTAGATGTGAATGTGAATGTGGATGTATGGATGTGAATGAGGATGTGGATGTAGATGCATGGATGTAGATGTGGATGTATGCATGTAGATGTAGATGTATGAATGTGAATGTGAATGTGGATGTGGATGTATGCATGGAGATATGGATGTATGCATGTAGATGTAGATGTATAGATGTGGATGTGAATGTGGAGGTGGATGTATGCATGTAGATGTAGATGTATAGATGTGGATGTGAATGTGGAGGTGGATGTATGCATGTAGATGTAGATGTAAGAATGTGAATGTGAATGTGGATGTGGATGTATGCATGGAGATGTGGATGTATGCATGTAGATGTAGATGTATAGATGTGGATATGAATGTGGAGGTGGATGTATACATGTAGATGTAGATGTATAGATGTGGATGTGAATGTGGAGGTGGATGTATGCATGTAGATGTAGATGTATGGATGTGGATGTGAATGTGAATGTGGATGTGGATGTATACATGGAGATGTGGATGTATGCATGTAGATATAGATGTATGAATGTGGATGTGGATGTATGCATGTAGATGTGAATGTACGCATATAGATGTGGATGTATGGATGTGAATGTACATGTAGATGTGGATGTGAAAATAGATGCATGGATGTAGATGTGGATGTATGGATGTGAATATATGATATGTGATGTGAAGGAATCTGGACTGATGGATCCGTAAATCGAGACTCAATTTCTGTTATTACGATAGATAAAGTAAATCCCGGATGGTAATTGTTCTATGGATAGGAATCAACGGCTGTCCCTTTTTGATGGGGAAAAAAGCGTTGATCCCAATGATCCAAGTGCAAGTTTCTTCCTTGATCTGACCGAGTATCTTTATAGGTACAATCGGATTAGTTTGATCAGTAATGGTCTTGACTACGTTAGAGTAAAAAGTTATCCTGGTGGAATCGCCTGTGCTTTCCGGGTAAGAGAAGTTTTTCCGAGTCCGGTTTTTGGAAAAATCGACGGATTAGTCTCTTGTCCGGATATCCCCGTGGACGAGGCCCCGAATGTGGGACCCCTGTCCCATGCAAGAAGTGCTACTTTCGTTGCTAGTACCCCGAATCTGTTGCTCGGTGGGAACAGGGATCTCACAGTTGGTATCAGAGCCAATTGGCTAATAAAGATTAACTGAGAAGCCAAATATGTCAAAAATTTATCAAGAAGCACAAAAAGATTGTAATTGTGTGATATAATTCATACAATTTGATATTCAAATTGAAATTCGTAATTTGGTAATTGGGTCTTCAGATAGAAGTACCACAATTATATAGAATCCCTGACTTGCTTGAGGCCTAGACATGATGGTATTTACCTTATAGTTCCAAGTATTATGACGACCCGTATATACCGAGGGTATAACTGTAGCTCTTTACCGGCAGTATATACGAGTAAATCTAAGACTTGAAATTATAAGCGTTAATGCTATCCAGATGATGATTTCGAATGTGGGTGATATGATTTTTAATTCTGTTTGAGAACTGATGAATTGATTTGGATTCTGATTGAAAAATGATGATTCCTAAAAATTAGTTGAAATATAATAACCTGAGCAAAACCACAATGAGGATGAATGGGACGAGTCCCTGTGATGATATTCATAACTAGAATGATGATAATGATTTCAGCAAATCACTATGAGATTAGTGGATTGTGCTGTCAAATTGCTACTGTTAACACTTGACTTCGTAGATCAAGTTAAGGGATGACAAATTGAGAACTTACTTGACTGAAATTCCCATGGAGGAATGTTCAGAAAGAAATGTTTTGGTCTAATGGACCATTATCATGTTAAAAATATGGATGATATGATCTGAATGAATTGTTTTTTAATGATGAGTTCTATATAAGGAATATTTATCTCCGTATTCTATTGGGTTGACCAGAATATAAGGAACCCTAGAATAAATTGGATCTTAAGAAAAAGAGTTGTCCTCTACCTTGCGAGATGAGGACATCTCACACTTTTTAAGTGGGGTAGAATGTAAGATTCCTCCCCCAGCCTTCGAGGTATACAGGAGTAAGAATCTCCCTTTCTGATCTTATAATTATTCCCTCTCTAAAATAAAAGAAAAATTTTGTTTTTTCTTTTTAAGGAAGAACCTTTCCCTAGAATACTTCTCAGGAGTCCCACCTGTTTTAAGGATTCAGAACAATGAGTTCAGAAGTAAAAATCGGTGTTTTGGATACCAAGGTTTTGGTCTTCATTCGAGTACGGCCCAAAAGAAGTTCTTTATCTCTTGGGGAGTATAAGTAGTTATCTCCCAGATATTGTGGACCAAAGAAAGTAAGTGACTTAGCCTACGAACTTCTTTTATCTCCTCATCTCAAAGTTCTTAATGCCTTCTATAGAAATATGTGCCAAACCCAAATCATGGAAAGACGGTAAAACTTCAGTGGCAAGATACCGTTGGCTTCTAGGTTACGCTAGCTCCTTCCTTTATATAAGTCGTAACTTTTACTTATCGCTCACAGTAATCTTACTTCCATCGATCTTGTGAGATCCGGGTCTCCACCGCGCAACGGATTCGGGGTACTAGCAGCGGAAGTAGCACATCATGCGTGGGTAGGGGTCTCACACTCGGGGCCTCGCCCACCACGGATATCCGGACAAGAGACTAATCCATCAGTTTGTCCAAAACCGAAACCGGAATAACTTCCTTTACCCGGAAAGCATGGGTGATTCCACCAGGAGAACTCTTTACTCTAACGTAGTCAAGATCATTACGAATCAACTGATCTGACTGCACCTTTAACGGTACTTGGTCAAATCAAGGAAGAAACTTGCACTTGGATCATTGGGATCAACGCTTTTTTCCCCATCAAGAGGCACAGCCGTCGATTCCTATCCATAGAACAATTTCTATCCGGGATTTACTTCATCTGTCGTAATAATAGAAATTAAATCTCAATTTATGGATCCATCAGTCCAGCCTAACCCCATCCAGTCCCATGGGTTAGCCAACCGCCCAACCACTGTAGTGATGGGATCCAATTAAGAATTTGGTTAGGTTTTGTCCCGGGTACCAAGGAAAAGAGTTCCAAGGCCCCCTAGCCGGAAGTTCATGCAAACATAAAACTAGTCACACCACTTACACACCCAAATATGAAATTGCCTTTTTCTTAGCATCAACTAGCTTTAAAACAATCCTTTAATAAAACCATTATGTCACTGATGACAATCCTCAAAGTCTCTGGTTGAATCCTTATTTCCAGTCATTCATTCATTGGTATACTTATGGCATCATTGGCAACTAGAACGCTCACCACCTGTTCACTCAGGGGCCTTTTCCATAGTTCCTAGCTCATAGTAACCGGCAATATATTCATATAATAGAATGGAATCTCCGTGGAAGATCAGCTCTAGATCAACCCACAGATCCATATAAAAGAGCCATGGACTCATCCGTTGAGGACCAGCAAGGTCAATCAACTAGATCCATACCCGGTTTCAGAAAACAACTCTTACTCCTTGTTCCAATATCTTCCACGACGCACGTGTGGGTATCTTCGGCGACCCAGAGCCCGAGCACCGTATGGTCAGCACCCTCTAGGATCGTTCGGAGGTGACCTAGCGCTTCACTCATAGGCCGCTTCCTTGGTCCCTCATCCACCGTACCGGAAGCTCACCATTTAAATCGATGGTCAAGACCTCGATCGACCTTGCTACGCAAGACGTCCTCCATTGACTCTCCGTCAGCAGTTGCAACTTTATCAGTTCGGTCTTCATGACCTTAATCCTTAAGACGGTCAAAATGCTTCTCCAGCATTCTTGACATAAAACAGTCATTTACAAACAGTCACAAAATACAGTTTCTATAACGAACTCTTGTCTTTCCATATTATCCACTCTCGGACCACATTACTTATTCCACATTCCATTCAATGTGTACTCGTTCTCATCCATTCACTCATATAGACTACACATTATCTCACATACACCTTCATATTCATTATTCTACATACATATCCATGTTCGTACGTCCACATCATACATCCAATTTCACATTCATACATACGCATCTACATGCATACATCCACATCTACATTCATACATCCATACCTCCATTTCCACATCCACACATCCACATTCATATTCATACATCCACATTCACATGCATACATCAATTTTCACATCCTCATTCATACATCCACATTCACATACATACATCCACATCCGTATCTACATCCATACATCCACATCCACCTCTTCATTCACATTCACATCCATATATCCACATCTATATACATACATCCACATCTACATACATACATCCACATCTACATACATACATCCATACATCCACATCTACATACATACATCCATTTTCACATCCTCATTCATACATACACATCCACATACATACATACACATCCGTATCTACATCCATACATCCACATCCACCTCTTCATTCACATTCACATCCATACATCCACATCTACATCCATACATCCACATCTACATACATACATACATACATCCACATCTACATACATACATCCATTTTCACATCCACATACATACATACACATCCACATACATACATACACATCCGTATCTACATCCATACATCCACATCCACATCAACATTCACATTCATACATATACATCTACATGTATACATCCACATCACATTCATACAACCATATTACATCCATTCTCGTCCTAACACATCCCATATACATCTTAACACATCCTAACTCATCTTAACACATTCTATCACATCCCATACACATCTTATCACATCTTTTTACATCTCATACACCTCTTATCACATCCTATCACTTTCCATACGCATCGTATCAAATCTTATCACATCTCATACACCTCTTATCACATCTTATCACATTTCATATCTTTTTTAAGAGAATTCTTATATTTGATATAAGATTTCTCTACACATTTATTTATGCATAAATTCCATTTAAGGAGACTAACGCTTTCGAAATTAAAATCAATCTTTTATGCATCTTCTTATGCATAAATTCAATTTGGTAGGAATTACACTTTTAGAATAAAAGAATTTCTCTTATGCATCTAAGTTATGCATAAAATCCATTTATGAGGAAAATCACACTTTTAGTATAAAAAGAATATCTTTTATGCATACCTCTATGCATGAAATCCAATATGATAAAAATAACACTCTTACAATAAAATAATCAACTTTCATGCATACCTCTATGCATGAAATTCAATTATGATAAAAGTCACACTTTTATAATAAGATAATCAATCTTTATGCATACCTCTATGCATGAAATTCAATATAATAAAAGACACACTTTTATAATAAAATAATCAACTTTTATGCATACCTTTATGCATGAAATTCAAATATGATAAATGTAACACTTTTGATATAAAAATTTATCCATTATGCATACTTCTATGCATGAAATAAAAATAGTAAAAATAACACTTTTGATATAAAAATTTATCCATTATGCATACTTCTATGCATGAAAATAAAAATGGTAAAAATAACACTTTTGATATAAAAATTTATCCATTATGCATACTTCTATGCATGAAATAAGACCTTGGCCGACCTTGCTACGCGAGATGTCCACCATTGACTCTCCGACAGCAGTTGCAACTTTATCAGTTAGGTCTCCACGACCTTAATCACAAGACGGTCAAAATGCTTCCCCAGCATTCTTGACGTAAAACAGCCATTTACAAACAGTTTACAAATACAGTTTCTATATAAACTCTCATTTTTTCACATTATCCCTCATCAATCCACATTACTTATTCCACATTCCATTTATATGTGTACTCATCCCATCACATCATTTTTCATCTCATCATTTCAGATTCCTTCACATCACATATCATATATTCACATCCATACATCCACATCTACATCCATGCATCTATTTTCACATCCACATCTACATGTACATTCACATCCATACATCCACATCTATATGCGTACATTCACATCTACATGCATACATCCACATCCACATTCATACATCTACATCTACATGCATACATCCACATCTCCATGTATACATCCACATCCACATTCACATCCACATCCATACATCTACATCTACATGCATACATCCACCTCCACATTCACATCCACATCTATACATCTACATCTACATGTATACATCCACCTCCACATTCACATCCACATCTATACATCTACATCTACATGCATACATCCACATCTCCATGCATACATCCACATCCACATTCACATTCACATTCTTACATCTACATCTACATGTATACATCCACCTCCACATTCACATCCACATCTATACATCTACATCTACATGCATACATCCACCTCCACATTCACATCCACATCTATACATCTACATCTACATGCATACATCCATATCTCCATGCATACATCCACATCCACATTCACATTCACATTCATACATCTACATCTACATGCATACATCCACATCTACATCCATGCATCTACATCCACATCCTCATTCACATCCATACATCCACATTCACATTCACATCTACATGCATACATCCACCTCCACATTCACATCCATAATCTCACCCTATCACAATCCATATACATCTTATCCCATCACATACATTTCTTACCTCATCCCATACACATCCTATCACTTCTTAACTCATCTTATCACATCCTAACTCATCTCATATGCATCTTATCACATCTTATCACTTCCCATATCTTTTATGCATACCTCTATGCATGAAATTCAATTATGCTAAAAGTAACACTTTTATAATAAAATATTCATCTCTTATGCATACCTCTATGCATGAAATTCAAATATGTTGAAAGTAATTCTTTTATAATAAAATATTCATCTCTTATGCATACCTCTATGCATGAAATTTAATTATGCTAAAAGTAACTCTTTTATAATAAAATATTCATCTTTTATGCATACCTCTATGCATGAAATTCAATTATGCTAAAAGTAACTCTTTTATAATAAAATATTCATCTTTTATGCATACCTCTATGCTCATCTCTTATGCATACCTCTATGCATGAAATTCAATTATGCTAAAAGTAACTCTTTTATAATAAAATATTCATCTTTTATGCATACCTCTATGCATGAAAATCAATTATGCATAATATAAAAATCAATTTCTCTAGGCTTACAATGAATATCTTTCAATTAATCTAGGATGATAATTCCTAGAATATGGTAGGAAATCCTCTTTTCATGCTTTGAATGAAATTATTTTATGAGTAATTTTTATAAAAATTTTGCCATAGCTCCGCTACTATGACTGATAAATCTCAATTATTTTAAAAGAAAAGCTTATCATTAAGGGAATGATTAGAATGATCCCTAATTGGATCATTAACCCATAATGGATTGAATCATCAATATTCATAAACTAAAAGCATAGGGAAAGCCATTAATTTGGTCTTAAGCATAGATTAATCTTAGATTAAGGAAAAGCTTTATGAAAAACTTCATTTGGATTGAGAATAGGTCATGAGTATGACCATTTCTTTAGTGAGAGAGAGATATTACATATTAACCATTAGAATTAAGCATAAATGTAAATTTATGTAATTCTTTTCTATCATTCATTAATTACTTCAATAGCATTCAAAAACCATTCCAATTAAGCTTCTCAAGCTTGAGAGGGGTTGAGAAGAGAGAAACATTGAGAGATTATAGAAAAGCTCAAAATTCACCACTTACCTTACAAATTGCTTGATTCTTTATTCATGGTAGAGACCCCCAACCAATCAATTGGTTTAGTATGTTGATGGAGCCACCAATGAAGATTGAAGAAAGAGGGAAGCTCCAATTTCTTACAAATTGGAGAGAATTTTAGAGAATAGTAAATATTAGCATTATTTCAGCATAGTTCTAGAATAGTAAAATTCTCCTCCTTTTTTTCAAAGGATTCATGTTCTATTTATAGGAGAGGGAGGCTCTAACCAAAGCTAGCTGATTTCTAGAATTTTCCAATTTCAGTTTGGTTGAATTTGGACTAGATTTGGACCTAGTTTGGTTCCTTTTTTATTCGGTTTGGTTCCCTTTTGATTTAGTTTGGTTCAAGAGAGAGGAGAGATAAAAATATCACATTATTTTTGAGTTTAAAACTCATTCAAGCATGTGAAATATGCACCTCCTTTAAAGAACTCCCCTTCCTTACATATGTGTCAAAATGGAATCATTATACCCAAAATATCTCATATTTTTAATATTGCTCAAAGTTTTTTACTAATAAACCTTGTACATTTTCAACTCTTCATCTTCTGTGAGCATTTACTCCTTTTTGGATACCCAAAATATCTCATATTTTTAATATTGCTCATAGTTTTTTACTAATAAACCTTGTACATTTTCAACTCTTCATCTTATGTGAGCATTTACTCATAGTTTTTTACTAATAAACCTTGTACATTTTCAACTCTTCATCTTATGTGAGCATTTACTCATTTTTGGATACCCAAAATATCTCATATTTTTAATATTGCTTATAGTTTTTTACTAATAAACCTTGTACATTTTCAACTCTTCATCTTATGTGAGCATTTACTCATTTTTGGGTATCTTCTTTTACAAATTGGATTTATCTCCTCCCTACACATGGATTGATGCTATTGGCCCATAGGAACCTTAATTGGACCATAATCCAAAAATTTCTGAAAATCTAGACCCTTAGGCTAAGGTCCTTTATACCCATTTCCAATAAATTCCAATTGCACATTGGAAAGTTTTTTTTGAATTTCTGTTTTAGGGGAAATCATTTTAATAATATGAGAAATTTTTCTATCTAAAAATATTCAAAATCTGAATATTCTCTCTCTAGAATATTTTCTCTCTCTAGAATATTTTCTCTATGTCAAAATAGGCAGAGACAAGATCTTTTATATTTCTGAAGAGGGGATTGATTACCGGGGAAGATGCTGGACATCTTGAGAGGCTGGGGAGGAATCTTACAGCAGCCAGTGAAAAGGTGAGAGGTATTTAATTAGAGAATCAAGGGTAGCATGACTGAATGTAGGGGTGTGGAAAAATTCTAGGAAAAGGTGCCCCCCCCAGATGTAGGGGAGGTGGCACAAATCAAAGGAGAAATCAGTGGGATTAGATGCTTGGCATCTTGTGGATGTACAACCTATAAATTGAGGCATTGGCCTAATGAGCAATTGCTGATTTTTGAGTACTGTATCTGGGCACTAAATGCCTAATACTTGGTAATGGAAAATATCATAAAAGAACAAACACTAGCACAAAGACATTCCCTTTAGCAGAAAATCATAACAGTAAAACGGAATACGAAACATCATGCAGAAAATCCACTACACACAGTAATCCTGAACAAATGATCAGAATTCATTGATATCATAATCATGTAAGGGATTACATTTCCGCTTCCTCATCTTCTACAATTCTGAATATCCGTTATGCGCCTTCCCATGATCAACTAACTACATCTCTTCATATCTCTTCTTTCTCACGAATCCCTAAGCAACTACCCAAAAGGATCATTCACATATATAGAATTCGGATATTCCCACTTAGGTAAAGTTAACCCCTAACACATGGCACAGCCCGGTGGTTGGGTTTTCGAGAAAACCCGACTCGGACCCATAAATCCCTGATCAAACCATCCATTGTCTTTACATTGCTTCAAAAAGAAAACACAACTACAAACTGAAAACAAAGTCCTACTAAACTAGAAATCCTAAAACACTAGAAAAGCATAAAGTACTAAGGTAACACCACCGGCTCCATCGGCTTCGGCGGATCATCTTTAGTCTTTGAATCTTCCACCTGCTCCAAATTGACGACTGGAACATCAATTGTGCCTTGATTACCCATGAACTAGGTACAGAACATTCAGATAGTACCTGACTTTGACAAAAACTCCCTGAACCAAGAAACTGATATAGTAAAACCTGTAACTGAATTAGTTTTAACCAAATCTGATCCATGCTGATTATGTCTCCTGCATATAATGACTGATTCAAACTGGTTTGAATCATCTTTGAACTGATTTGAATCATCTTTTCCATCTCCTTCTCTTTTTCAATTTCAAGATTGCACCTGAAATTGATCTGATTCTGTTTTTGTACCATCTGATCCAACTTGATCATGGATTTGGTAGAAATAACTAATTTTTGAGTCACTGGATATTCAGGTTTGAATTGAACACCACAAATATTCACTGAACTGAAAACTTGATTGAGTAACACTTCAAACTGAAAGGCTCCAACTTCTTGTTGTGCAAAAATTTGCCCACCTTGCATCTGTCTTTGATTATGTTGATCATTCCATTGGTTAGTTAATTTCAGATTCACCATTTGATAAGCTTCCTGAATGTCAGGAAAGACTTCCTGATTGTGGCTGACTTCTTTTTTCTGAATTTCTTCAGTGTTTGTGAGAAATAATGGACCATGTGGCCCTTTGGCTTCATCATGGCATTGCCCAAAACGCTCATACACATCAAAAACATCATGCATCATGAAAAAATCATCCATATGGTCATCATCCACAACATCAAATAGAAAACCACACTTCCCATCATTGAGCACATCAACAACATGCTGCTCATTGATAATTTCTTCCTCATGCAAATCAGATTTGGGGATAGTTAGAGTTTCCTCACTCCGTTGGCTTCTACCCACTTCCACTAGCTGACTTTGTGCATCATGATTTCCTTCAAGAAACTCATAAGGAATTGTAGATGTGGAATTAGGGTCATCTAGGGACACTACCTGGCTCTGTTGGCTCTCTAGGTCCTCTTTTGTAACCTTCTTTCCCAACATCTCATCAACATGAAACTCAACATCTTGAAGACAAAGAAGAAAATCTTCCATCACAATGTCATCTTCATCATACACATTTGCTTGTTTGGATGAATGATCTTTAACTACTCCATGAGCTAGCTCTAATGTTGGGCTAGGGGTATCTAGGGATTCTTGGTGGCTCTCTTGGCTCACACCCTCATGCACCGCCTTCACACCAATCATTGGCATCACCATTGGGTAGATAAACCAATCATCATCATCACTCTCATCCTGAAAATCATCCTCATACTTCCCCCTCAATTTCACACAAGCTTTCTCTAACATTTTCACCCTCTTCTTGCTAGAACAAGATCGACATCTTCTACCCTTATGCTCTTTATGATACTCATATGCATCTTCAAGAAAAACCTCAAAATCATCTAACTTCTCCCTGACTTTCCTCATCTTCTCACATGATGATGCATTATGGAATCTCATGATGATCTTATACAATTTTGTGCACATATCCACCATGCAAAACTTCTGACAATCATCTCCCATGCAACAATCTTCACAAATGTATTGACAATCATCCATGATATGGTCAAGTTTCAAGCAAATTGCACACTTCTTCTTCTTCATTTTAGCCATCATATCACTTAGAAAATACTCATAACATGCCTTAGCGCCCGCAATAGGTGCACCACACCCATGCGAGACCGCATAAGCACATAGCAAGGAGAGCTCGGTGCTATACCGAGATCCAAACAATGCACAATATGTGGTTGCTTTGGCTTGTACTTAGCATTTTCAAATTGATGTTTGATGTATGACTCCTTGAAAATATAAAATGTATGCTTACTTGCATAAATTGATTTTGGGCATTTCTCCATGTCTCACATTTGTAGCAATGATGAGCCCTTCTTGCTTGCATTGGTTAAACGTCGCCTCAATCACATCAATTGCTTCTACTGTCATTGAAATTGTACTCTCCACTCATAAAAACAGTCAAGAAAATAACTGTAACAATCAGGCTTACAGATTCAGATATTCAGGCTGCTACAGATTCAGATGTTGTCTGCAAATTCAGAAAAACAGATTGCTGTTGCTGCAGACTGCAGATTCAGGAAAACAGATTTCTGCTGCTGCAGATTGCAGATTTCGGAGCAGATTTTGTTGATTCTACTACAGATTGCTGATTCAATCAATTACTGCCTCTTGTGAATCAACCATGTCCATGTCCATGGAAAATTTGCAGCACCTTCTTCTTCATGTAGAGAGCAAACATTGCCATGCTTCCATGCCTTCAAATTGGTTTCCAAACCCATGGAAAATTTGCAGTAACCCTAGAAAGAGTTCCATACCCAACAAGACAAGACAATGCTGAGTATGCGAACACCGCAGGATCGCCAATGTGTATCTGAGTATGCGAACACCGCAGGATCGCCAATGTGTATCTGGGCACTAAATGCCTAATACTTGGTAATGGAAAATATCATAAAAGAACAAACACTAGCACAAAGACATTCCCTTTAGCAGAAAATCATAACAGTAAAACGGAATACGAAACATCATGCAGAAAATCCACTACACACAGTAATCCTGAACAAATGATCAGAATTCATTGATATCATAATCATGTAAGGGATTACATTTCCGCTTCCTCATCTTCTACAATTCTGAATATCCGTTATGCGCCTTCCCATGATCAACTAACTACATCTCTTCATATCTCTTCTTTCTCACGAATCCCTAAGCAACTACCCAAAAGGATCATTCACATATATAGAATTCGGATATTCCCACTTAGGTAAAGTTAACCCCTAACAAGTACCCATGCCTACATTATCGTATTAGATTAATGGTTCACTAATTTCATCTTAATCACATGCTAATTATGTTGATTCTTGCATTTGATCCACGATAGCTCTTCACATTGCTGCAAATTTAACACTATCCTCATACCTAAGCTGTGTGCCCGATTGTGTCAGGCCAAATGGTAGTAGTAAAAGAAATGTAAGCATACTTCCTCATCCTTTCATGGAGATGTGTTATTACAGTCCACATCTTACTATTATTATTTGCCGAGGGGGTGAGTGTGTTTGAATTTTTTGGATTTGTGTGTATTTTGGGAGGGGGTGTGCACGAGTGTGTGGTGGTCTAGCTGCCTCAGTTAATTAACCAAGGTAAATGTTACGAGTTTCATGGTGATATGACAAGGCTACCTTGCTCCTGGACCCGTTTTGTTGTGTAGGGCTAGACTCTCAATCTGGATTCGAGCCCATCGTGCTGTTATCAAACTATGTCGAGAGTCCTTGGCTTTGAACCCTAGTTGATAGCATGTAGGTGCACGTCATATGTATAGGTGTGTGTGCTTTGTGATTGTGCACGTGTAGGGGTGTGTGTCTACTAGGGGGGTTTATTCTTTTTGGATTTGCGTGTGTTGAGGAGGGTGGTATGCATGGGTGCTTTGTGATTGTGCACGTGTAGGGGTGTGTGTCTACTAGGGGGGTTTATTCTTTTTGGATTTGCATGTGTTGAGGAGGGTGGTATGCATGGGTGTTTTATAGGTGTGCTCGTGTAGGTGTTTGTGCTTTGTGATTGTGCACATGCACATGCACGTGTGTGTGTTTTGTGATTGTATGGTACAGGGGTTGTGTGAGCATTATGTGTACATGCAACTATGGACTTTGTGTGGAGGGTGTGTATGTGTAGATACGAGGGTGTGCACGTCGAGGTGCTTTAAGATTATGCATGGATGTGTTGTGTGCATGCACAAGTGAGTGTTTGTATTATAATTGTGTACATGCACGTGCTTGTCTATGTGTGTGTATGTATGTGTTAATATGCGATGGGATCCAATTTTCACTTCTGAACTCATTGTTCTGAATCCTTAAAATAGGTGTGACTCCTGAGAAGTATTCTAGGGAGAGGGTCTTCCTTTTTTAAACAGAATCTTTCTTTTATTTTAGAGAGGGAATAATTATAAGATCAAAAAGGGAGATTCTTACTCCTGTATACCTCGAAGGCTAGAGGAGAATCTTACATTCTACCCCACTTAAAAAAGTGCGAGATGTCCTCATCTCGCAAGGTAGAGGATAACTCTATTTCTTAAGATCCAATTTTATTCTGGGGTTCCTTATATTCTGGTCAACCCAATAGAACACTGGGATAAATATCCCTTATATAGAACTCATCATTAAATAACAATTCATTCAGATCTTATCATTCATATCTTTAACATGATAATGGTCCATTAGACCGAAAAATTTCCTTCTAAACATTCCTCCATGGGAATTTTCAGTCAAGCGAGTTCTCAATTTGTCATCCCTTAACTTGATCTACCGGTCAAGTATTAACAGTAGCAATCTGACAGCACAATCCACTAATCTCATAGTGATTTGCCGAATTCATTATCATCATTCCAGTTATGAATATCATCACAGGGACTTGTCCCATTCATCCTCATTGTGGTTTTGCTCAGGTTATTATAATTCAACTAAATTTCAGAAATCATCATTTTTCAATCAGAATCCAAATCAATTCATCAATTCTCAAACAGAATTAAAAATCATATCAACCACATTTGAAATCATCATCTGGATAGCATTAACGCTTATAATTTCAAGTCTTAGATTTACTCGTATATACTGTCAGCAGTAAAGAGCTGCAGTTATACTCTCGGTATATACGGTAATCACGGCCCTTGGAATTATAAGGTAAATACCATCATGTCTAGGCCTCAAGCAAGTCAGGGATTCTATATAATTGCGGTATTTCCATCTGAAGACCCAATTACCCAATTACAGATTTCAGTTTGAATATCAAATTGTATGACTTATATCACACAATTACAACCTTTTTGTGTTTCTTGATAAATTTTTGACATATTTGTCTTCTCAGTTGATCTTTATTAGCCAAATGCTCTGATACCAACTGTGAGATCCCTGTCCCCACAGCACAACGGATTCGGGGTGCTAGCAGTGGAAGCAGTATTTCTTACGCGGGGCAGGGGTCCCACACTCGGGGACTCGCCCACGGATATCCGGATAAGAGACTAATCCGTCGATTTATTCAAAACCAAACCCGAAAAAACTTCCTTTACCCGGAAAGCACGGCGATTCCACCAGGATAATTTTTACTTTAACGTAGTCAAAACCCTTACTGATCAAACAGATCCGACTGCATCTATAAAGATACTTGGTCAGATCAAGGAAGAAACTTGCACTTGGATCATTGGGATCAACGCTTTTTTCCCCATCAAGAGGCACAACCGTTGATTCCTATCCATAGAACAATTACTATCTGAGATTTACTTTATCTATCGTAGTAATAGAATTTGAGTCTCGATTTACGGATCCATCAATCCAGCCTAACCCCATCCAGTCCCATGGGTTAGCCAACCGCCCAACCACTATAGTGATGGGATCAAATTAAGAATTTGGTTAGGTTTTGTCCCGGGTACCAAGGAAAAGAGTTCCAAGGTCCCCTAGCCGGATGTTCATGCAAAAATAAAACTAGTCACACCACTTACACACCCAATATGAAATTGCCTTTTCACAGATTCAACCAATTTTAAAACAATCCTTTAATAAAACCATAATATCACTGATTCACAATCTCCAATTTATCCGGTTGATTCATAATTTCCTATCATTCCTTCGTCAGAGTATCTATGGCATCATAATATCCTTTAAAACAATCCTTTAATAAAACCATAATATCACTGATTCACAATCTCCAATTTATCCGGTTGATTCATAATTTCCTATCATTCCTTCGTCAGAGTATCTATGGCATCATTGGCAACCAGAACGCTCACCACCTGTCCATGCAGGGGTCTTTTCAATGGTTCCTAGCCCATAATACTCGGCAATATAATCACTTATAAACTCAAGATGGACTCTCGTTGAAGATCAGCAAGATCAACCAACAGATCCATATATTGAAGACCAGCAAGGTCAATCAACTAGATCCATGCCCGGTTTCACAAAACAACTCTTACTCCTTGTTCCAATATCTTCCTTGACGCACGCGTGGGTATCTTGGGCGACCCAGAGCCCGAGCACCGTATGGTCAGCACCCTCTAGGATCCTTCGCAGGTGACCTAGCGCTTCATTCATAGGCCGCTTCCTTGGCCCCTCATCCACCGTACCGGAAGCTCACCATTTTAATCAAACCGAGGCTGGTCAAGACCTCGGCCGACCTTGCTACGCGAGACGTCCTCCATTGACTCTCCGTCAGCAGCAGCAGTTGTAACTTTATCAGTTAGGTCTCCACGACCTTAATCACAAGACGGTCAAAATGCTTTCCCAGCATTCTTGACATAAAACAGTCATTTACAAACAGCATTTACAAACAGTCACAAAATACAGTTTCTATATCGAACTCCGTCTTTCCACATTATCCCTCCTCAATCCACATTACTTATTCCACCTTCCCTTCATATGTACTCATTCTCATGTCCATTCATTCATATCAACGACACATTATTTTCCATACACATTCACCTTCATTATTCTTCATACACATCCATGCATACATCCATTTTCACATCCTTATTCATACATCCACATCCACATACATACATCCATACATACACATCCACATGCATACATCCACATCTACATGTATACATCCATACATACACATCTATATGCATACATCCACATCTACATGCATACATCCATACATACACATCCATATGCCTACATCCACATCCTCATTCGTACATCTACATCTACATGCACATTCATGCATCTTCATCCATACATCTACATTTACATGCACATTCACATCCATACTCCACATACATACATCTATTTTTTTCTTCCCATTCATATAGTCCCATACACCTTCACATCTATTCTTTTACATCACATCCATTCTCGCCTTATGACAACCCATATACATCTTATCTCATCACATACACTTCTTATCTCATCCCATACACATCTTATCACATCTTAACTCATCTTATCGCATCCTAACTCATCTCATATACATCTTATCTCATCTTATCACATCTCATACACCTCTTATCACATCTCATACACCCTTATCACAACTTAACTCATCTTATCACATCCTAACTCATCTTATCACATCCTAACTTATCTCATATGCATCTTATCTCATCTTATCACATCTCATACATCTCTTATCACATCTCATACACCTCTTATCACATCCTAACTTATCCTTTATGCATACCTCTTATGCAAGAATTTCAATTGGGATAAAAGTAACAATTTTACAATAAAATAATTATTTTTTGGTAATATTTTTATAATAAAATAATAATTTATTTATTTTTTTCATTTTTATGCACGAAATTCAATATGATGAAAATAATATTTTTATAATAAAATAATCATTTTTTTCTTTACAGTTTTATAATAAAATAATAAAATATTCATCTTTTATGCATACCTCTATGCATGAATTTTAATTATGTTAAAAGTAGCACTTTTATAATAAAATATTCATCTTTTATGCATACCCCTATGCATGAAATTCAATTATGTTAAAAGTAATACTTTTATAATAAAATATTCATCTTTTATGCATACCTATATGCATAAAATTCAATTATGCTAAAAGCAACACTTTTGATATAAAAATTTATCCATTATGCATACTTCTATGTATAAAATAAAAATTATAAAAGTAATACTTTTGATATAAAATTTTATCTTTTATGCATAATATAAAATTTCAATTTTTCCATAATTACAATGAAATTCTTTCAATTAATCTAGGATGATAATTCTTAGAATATGGTAGGAAATCCTCTTTTCATGCTTTGAATGAAATTATTTTATGTGTAAATTTTTATAAAATTTTGCCATAGCTCCGCTACTATAACTGATAAATCTCAATTATTTTCAAAGATAAGGCTTATCTTTAAGGGAATGATTAGAATGATCTCTAATTAGATCATTAACCCTTAATGGATTAAATAAAAAATAATCATAAACTAAAAGCATAGATAAAAAAACTATTAATTTGTTCTCAAGCATAGATTAATCTTGGATTAAGAAAAAGCTTTATGAAAAGCTTCATTTGGATTGAGAATGGGTCATGAGTATGACCATTTCTTAAGTGAGAGAGAGAAAAAACCATTAGAATTAAACATAAATAGAAATTTATGTAATTCTTTACTATCATTAATCAACTTCAATAGCATTCAAAAACCATACCAATTAAGCTTCTCAAGCTTGAGAGGGGTTGAGAAGAGAGAAACATTGAGAAATTATAGAAAAGATCAAAATTCACCATACTTACCTTATAATTTGCTTGATTCTTTATTCACGGTAGAGGCCCCCAACCAATCAATTGGTTTAGTATGTTGATGGAGCCACCAATGGGGGTTGAAGAAAGAGAGAAGTGTCAAAAACTAGTGAATTATTAAAGAATTCACAGTTCTTGGCTTAGGTGGAGTAGAGTAACAATGCATAAGACACTATATTTTATTCAACAAGGGGAGGCTTCTATTTATAGGAAAAATTGAGCTCCTAACCAAACAAACTGATTCTAGAATTTTCCAAGTCAGTTTGGTCACTTTTTGACCATTTTTAGGACAATTAAGCTAACTTTTTGAAACTAGACTTGAATGAGGAGAGAGGAGAGATGAAATATCTCAATTTTTATGAGTTTAAAACTCATTCAAGCATGTGAAATATGCACCTCCTTTAATGGACTCCCCTTCCTTACATATGTGTCAAAATGGAATCATTATACCCAAAATATCTCATATTTTTAATATTGCTCATAGTTTTTTTACTAATAAACCTTGTACATTTTTAACTCTTCATCTTATGTGAGAATTTACTCATTTTTGGATACCCAAAATATCTCATATTTTTAATATTGCTCATAGTTTCTTACTAATAAACCTTGTACATAGTCAACTCTTCATCTTATGTGAGCATTTACTCATTTTTGGGTATCTTCTTTTACAAATTGGATTTATCTCCTCCCTACACATGGATTGATGCTATTGGCCCATAGGAACCTTAATTGGACCATAATCTAAAGATTTCTAAAAATCTAGACCCTTAGACTAAGGTTCTTTATACCTATTTCCAATTAATTCCAATTGCACATTGGAAAGTTCTTTTTGAATTTCTGTTTCAGGGGAACTTATTTTAATAAGATGAGATAATTTTCTACCTAAAAATATTAAAAATTTGAATATTCTCTCTCTAGAATATTTTCTCTCTCTATGTCAAAACAGGCAGAGACGAGATCTCTTATAATTCTGAAGAGGGAATTGATTATAGGGAAAGATGCTGGATATCTTGAGAGGCTGGGGAGGAATCTTACACACATGCAGTGTCACACGAACATGGTACACACACACACACACACACATTCACACATTTTCTCAAACGTGCATGAACACACACATTTGCACTTGCACGTGTATAGCTTCACCTAATTGTACCTCGGGCACCCACCTTCATGTACGTGCACACCCATTTACACTCACACACACACGTGGACCCCACACAATCACAATTTCAAACTCACTTGCATTTATTAACTAGCACACACATGTACCCCTCACACATTTGCATTTGCGCATCGGGCATGTAGATTTTTACCATATATATGCACATGCATGCACGTGCACTACACCCACGTGCACCACATCCCATGCACATTTATGCCGTGCATACACACTCATGGACACATTCACTTGTGCACAGCTTTGCTCCGTGCATACACATCATGCACGTGCACTCACTTATGCACCACCCACACATGCTCGTGCACAGACCTTTGCACACGTACTGCATTTGCACTTTGTCCATGCATGCCCACTTGCTCCTTTGTGTACCACCCATATGTACATTTACACATGCCTACCCCACACCCACTTGCACCTTGCACATCGTGCACATGGGCCCATGTGCATGCACGTGTGTACACACCATTCGCTTATGCATGTATGCGCACATGCACCTTACGTACACACTTGCGCATACCCATTCCATCTCGTGCATGTATAACGTGCATCCACGTACATGCATCTATGCATACCCAATGCCACATCCCCTCTCAACAAAATAAACCCTACTCCTGTCAAATTCTTTCTAAAATTTTCCACCCCTTTATTGTGAGTGAATTCCCCAGGTAAATTCCCTAGCCAACTAGATATGAATTCCCTATGTAAAGATATGTCAAGCAAGGGTCACTTATCCCATTTGATTCTTGCACACAAGTGTTGATACCATTGGTAGTCCTTAACTCCCAAATGTAAGGATCTGAAGATAACCACAAAGCTATGAATTAACAAGTCAACATTGTATGCATAGGTATGTGTCAGTGAGATCCAAGTCAAGATTCAAGTTCATCATTGTAAGTATTCATATTTTGCAATGTGCAATAGATTAGGTCTATCTCTCCGCCGTCGCTATTGTGCCCTGCTCAATTTTGATTAGTTTTAATATCTCATGTGCTAAAATTTATGTTTTTAACTCATTTTACCATATAAAATCTTAGCTTAGGTGTAACAACCTAGGTAGAAGACACTATAATTATGGGGTCAACATTGGTGTAGAGTAGCGAGATATTCAATCTAAATGTGTATTTTGGATTTGTATTGTGAGGGGAGGCAAGGGTCTCCCAATCTATGGGGTTTCTATATGCAAACGTGTATTTGTAAAAGTGATTTGTGAAAGAGAGAAGGTGGTGTGGTAGCATGAATCGGTCACATGGGCTAGACATACGTTGTATGCTAGTCACATGAATTAGATAGATTTTGCATGGTTTGAGTGGTCTCACATGCTTTGTATGGTGTACGCATGGGTTGTGTGATGAGAATCGTGTGTATAAAATGAATGCTCAAGTGTTGGGGCCATGTGGTCATCTTTATGTCTATGTGTGATTGCCTTGGCATTCTCTTCTGCTTTCACATGTTTCAATTATGGTTGCAGGCGCTCGCCTTAGTTTTTTTTTTAAGATTTGCATGTGTTGAGGAGGGTGGTATGCATGGGTGTTTACAGGTGTGCTCGTGTAGGTGTTTGTGCTTTGTGATTGTGCACATGCATGTGTGTGTGTTTTGTGATTGTATGGTACAGGGGTTGTGTGAGCATTATGTGTACATGCAACTATGGACTTTGTGTGGAGGGTGTGTATATGTAGATACAGGGGTGTGCATGTCGAGGTGCTTTAGGATTATGCACGGATGTGTTGTGTGCGTGCACAAGTGAGTGTTTGTATCATAACTGTGTACATGCACGTGCTTGTCTATGTGTGTGTATGTATGTGTTAATATGCATGTGTGTGTGCTTAGGGATTGTGTACATTCACGTACAAGTGTGTACATGCACGTACAAGTGTGTGCTTAGGGATTGTGTACATGCATGTACAAGTGTGTGCTTGTACATAAATGAGAGTTTTTTTGGGTTTTTTTTTAAGATTTTTTTATCATTCTTAGGTATGTGTGCATGTAAAGTTGATAGGGTGTCCCACGTAACATACATACAATGGGGGGTCAAGATTTTTAGCAAAGGTAGAAAATTGCTTGCCCATCCATGATGAAAGCTTAGATGCCACTGCCCCACCGACTTTGCTTGTGCACCTGATTGAACTTTGCCCTTCCAACAACTAGCGGGTTGATGTTGCAACACGTAGTGCATGTGAATGTTATGGGAACATGGTGATCCCTTTGTTCCTTCAAACTACGTCACAAAGTCAAGGGAGTGTATGTACAACTCTCTTAGGGTTTTCGCACCACGAGTGGCTCTTCTTTGATTTGAAATGATAGGGGTATGGGCACTGCACACGGGCTCTTCTGACTACTTTATTGTTGGTGGTGCACTCTTGCTTAAACTTTGGGGTTGGCATTGAATGGCTTTGGTTCTCTTCTCGATCCTGGATTTGATAATTAATGGGGTGTTTGTAGAGGCATATGGCACCAGTCTCTTCTACCTTGGAACCTAAATGTAGGGTTTTCTTTATAGAATCCTTGAGCTTCCAGTAGCTTTGTTGGAATCAACCTATGTGTTACTTACTACTGGTGTGACATTTGGTGTTGGGATGATCGTTGCTTGACTCTCTTTGTCTTAGGATGTTGTGGTACAGACGATGAGGTTTTTGGGACATAGAAGGTTTTCCCTTTGAAAAAGCCTTGAGCCTCTTACACTTTGAGTGGGGTGTTGAGTTTAGGGTAAAAGACCCTTACTTATTAAGGCTCTGAATTTGGTAGACCAAATGGTGGCTACTAGGTCTTTGCTTTGGCATCATACTTGTCTTGGCTAGCCAAGGTACTCTTAGGTACCGACCACTCCTTCTTGGTGACCTCCCTGAAGGGTCATTTTGCGGGGTGGATTTCATCTTTGTCGGTAAGGTTTAGGATTTCCATAATGATTAGAATAATGATTAGAAGGGGTGGCCGATGTGTTAAGGTAAGAGGAGTATTATGACTTTGAGGATTGGATTCAGGTTTTTGCAACAACCATGGATACTCATCCCCATTGAAGCTTGGGACAAGCTTTGCATGATTAGATGGTGTCGAAATCACATCCATGTTCATGCTTGATGCATTCGAAAAAAATGGAACCAATGGCAAAATTGACTCACCTTGAGTTAAAGTTTCCCCAAAAAGACTTTACATGAACCAGTGCTCTAATACCATGAGAAGGATGTGGGGGAGAGGGTTAGCTTGAACTCCTTGCAAGCAAACATAAATACACAACTATTAACAATTAATAGAGAAGCCAGGGCCATACCTCAACCCCTAAGAATGATATGTAAATGAAAAACAAAATATGTATATACCTTACAGAAATTTATCGTTTATCGTTGTCCTTGCTTGTTAACAAGAGCTTTAGAACTTGACATATGAGAATAGAGTCTTCTAATACCTTGTCTTTTGATTGAAATCATCCAATAATCTCCAAGCTTTATCTCCTCTTACTCATACTGTGATTCTTCTCTCTTTCTAAGGTCTAAGGCAAAATAGCCTTCTTCTCTCTCAGGGCTACGGGATACTATTCTTTCTCTAAAAGAAAAGCTATGGAGTTTTAGTCTCTTCCTCCGAAAAACCATAGCACTTTAAGCTTCTTTTCTAAGATATTAGATAAGAATGAAGGGATATATACCTCTCAAACTCTGGGATTACCTTGAGGCTACTTGTTGCTGCCTTCTCACAGTTTTCTCTGTGTAGAGACCCTGATAGAAACAGCAAATTGTTTTGGCCATAACTCTCTGACAAAAACTCAGAATATGGTTGTATAACCAGTCAAAAGAACGGGAAGACATCTAGTCTACAAGCTTACGCGGGCAGAATAGGCAAAAACGTCTGTATATAGCCACAAACGCACCATCTTTAGAAACGGGTTGTTTTTTTCACATTTTTAGTATGCATGGACTCTAAATGTATAAAAGTACTCTAAATATAACCTCTTATCAACTAAATTCGAAATTCTATTTTTGGGGATACTTATCTCTTAATAGAACTATTCTTATGTTCTTATTTCTTTTAGGATTTTTGGAGCTAATATTTTTATTCTAACACTTTCCTAATGTTTCTAGCCTTGTTGTCTCACTCTTCTCTAATTACACTCTCTTTCCTTATTGAAATCTATATTAAAAGAGACACATACATACATGGCTTGGGAGGAACCTTACAAAGACACTATAATTATCCGGTCAACATTGGTGTAGAGTAGCGAGATATTCAATCTAAATGTGTTTTTTGGATTTGTATTGTGAGGGGAGGCAAAGGTCTCCCAATCTATGGTTTCTATATGCAAAGATGTATTTGTAAAAGTGATTTGTGAGAGGGAGAAGGTGGTGTGGTAGCATGAATGGGTCACATGGGCTAGACATACGTTGTGTGCTAGTCACATGAATTAGATAGATTTTGCATGGTTTGAGTGGTCTCACATGCTTTGTATGATGTACCCATGGGTTGTGTGATGGAAATCATGTGTATAAAATGAATGCTCAAGTGTTGGGGCCATGTGGTCATCTTTATGTCTATGTGTGATTGCCTTGGCATTCTCTTCTGCTTTCACATGTTTCAATTATGGTTGCAGGCGCTTGCCTTAGTTGGTGTGCCTTGTGTCTATTCTAACTTTGTTGTTTTGCTCCACTAGCTTCTTCATGTTGGTGTTTCTCTTGCTACCTTGTTTGTGCTCTTTGATGGCTTTATCTTTTTTTTCCTATTGTTAACCTTCTTTTATCTTGTGTGGCATTTTACGCTTATTCTTGGGCATTGCGGTGTTCTTGCATTCTTTATCTTTTCTTATTATTTTTATAACCCCGCTCTCTCATAAATTGGTTGCACTTTCTCTCTATAGCCCCCCTCGAAGGTCCATGGATTCTAGATAAAGTGTCCCCATGAGGGTGTGGATGATACCATTCCAAATCTAGATGAAGTGGCCATGAGGGTGTGGATGATATCACTCCAAATCTTGCAACTATGACTCATAAAGAAAAGTGCCCTCAATGGCCTTAGTGCATCTAGCATTCCAAATGTGCTAAGTTTGCAATACTAGCAATAGTCTCCCATGCACTGTCTAAGCTTTGTACTAGGGGGTCGTATCCTATATCTCTTGTATATATGTCTTGAAGATGGCATTGCCAAGCAATTCCTTGACTGATCATAATGAGATCCCTATCTGTTGAAATATGCAAGTGAATGGGTGTGTGTCGGAACAAGCCCTTAGCAAGAGATTGTAAAAGGGAACCTGTAATTGAGTGGGTAGCAGTGAAAAGGTGAGAGGTACCTAATAATTAGAGAATCAAGGGTAGCATGAATGAATGTAGGGGTGTGGAAAGATTCTAGGAAAAGGTGCCCCCCCAGATGTAAGGGAGGTGGCACAAATCAAAGGAAAAATCAGTGGGATTAGATGCTTGGCATCTTGTGGATGTACAACCTATAGATTGAGGCATTGGCCTAATGAGCAATTGCTGATTTTTGAGTACCCATGCCTACATTATCGTATTAGATTAATTGTTACTAATTTCATCTTAATCACATGCTAATTATGTTGATTCTTGCATTTGATCTACCATAGCTCATCACATTGCTGCAAATTCAACACTATCCTCATACCTAAGCTGTGTGCCCGATTGTGTCAGCCAAATGGTAGTAGCAAAAGAAATGTAAGCATACTTCCTCATCCTTTCATGGAGATGTGTTATTACAGTCCACATCTTATTATTATCATTTGCCGAGGGGGTGAGTGGGTGTTTGAATTTTTTGGATTCGTGTGTATTTTGGGAGGGGGTGTGCACGAGTGTGTGGTGGTCTAGCTACCTTAGTTAATTAACTATGGTGGTCTAGCTGCCTCAGTTAATTAACTAAGGTAAATGTTACGAGTTTCATGGTGATATGACAAGGCTGCCTTGCTCTGGACCCGTTGTTGTGTAGGGCCAGACTCTCAATCTGGATTCGAGCCCATCATGCTACTGTCAAACTACATCGAGAGTCCTTGGCTTTGAACCCTAGTTGATAGCATGTAGGTGCACGTCATGTGTATAAGTGTGTGTGCTTTGTGATTGTGCACATGTAGGGGGGGTTATTTTTTTGGATTTGCATGTGTTGAGGAGGGTGGTATGCATGGGTGTTTTACAGGTGTGCTCGTGTAGGTGTTTGTGCTTTGCGATTGTGCACATGCACGTGTGTGTGTGTTTTGTGATTGTATGGTACAGGAATTGTGTGAGCATTATTATGTGTACATGCAACTATGGACTTTGTGTGGAGGGTGTGTGTGTGCAGATACAGGGGTGTGCACGTCAAGGTGCTTTAGGATTATGCACGGATGTATTGTGTGCATGCACGTGTGAGTGTTTGTATTATAATTGTGTACACCCACGTGCTTGTCTATGTGTGTGTATGTATGTGTTAATATGCATGTGTGTGTGCTTAGGGATTGTGTACATGCACGTACAGGTGTGTGTGCTTAGGGATTGTGTACATGCACGTACAGGTGTGTGCTTGTACATAAATGAGAGTTTTTTAGGGTTTTATTTAAAATATTTTTTATCATTCTTAGGTATGTGTGTATGTAACGTTGATAGGGTGTCCCACGTAACATACATACAATGGGGGGTCAAGATTTTTAGCAAAGGTAGAAAATCGCTTGTCCATCCATGACAAAAGCTTAGACGCCACTAGCCCACCGACTTTGCTTGTGCACTTGATTAAACTTTGCCCTTCCAAAACAGCTAACGGGTTGATCTTGCAACGCACCACGAGTGGCTCTTCTCTAATTTGAAATGATAGGGGTATGGGCACTGCACACGGGCTCTTCCGACTACTTTGTTGTTGGTGGTGCACTCTTGCTTAAACTTTGGGGGTGGCATTGAATGGCTTTGGTTCTCTTCTCGATCTTCAACCTTGGAACCTAAATGTAGGGTTTTCTTTATAGAATCCTTGAGCTTCTAGTAGCTTTGTTGGAATCAGCCTAAGTGTTACTTACTACTAGTGTGACTGACATTTGGTGTTGGGATCGTTGCTTGACTCTCTTTGGCTTAGGATGTTGTGGTGCAGACGATGAGGTTTTTGGGACATAGAAGGTTTTCCCTTTGAAAAAGCCTTGAGCCTCTTACACTTTGAGTGGGGTGTTGAGTTTAGGGTAAAAGACCCTTACTTATTAAGGCTCCAAATTTGGTAGACCAAATGTTAGCTGCTAGGTCTTTGCTTTGGCATCATACTTGTCTTGGCTAGCCAGGGTACTTTTAGGTACCCACTCCTTCTTGGTGGCCTCCCTGAAGGGTCATTTTGGGGGGTGGATTTCATCTTTATCAGCAAGGTTTAGGATTTCCATAATGATTAGAAGGGGTGGTCGATGTGTTAAGGTAAGAGGAGTATTATGACTTTGAGGATTCAATTCATGTTTTTGCAACAACCATGGATACTCATCCCCATTGAAGCTTGGGACAAGGTTTGCATGATTAGATGGTGTCGAAATCACATCCATGTTCGTGCTTGATGCATTCGAAATGGAACCAATGGCAAAATTGACTCACCTTGAGTTAAAGTTTCCCCAAAAAGACTTCACATGAACTAGTGCTCTAATACCATGAAAAGGATGTGGGGGAGAGGGTTAGCTTGAACTCCTTGCAAGCAAACACAAATGCACAAGAATAGACAATCACACAAGAGAGATAGATGACTGAATTTTCTTCTATTCTCTTCTCTTCACTATACAACCATATATATAAAGAGATAAGAGTACATATACTATAAGGGAAAGTACTATCCTATTATAACTTACAAAGGTCATTCCACAGTGTAAACCTGATTACATGAGCTGGTGCTATAACTATACTATAGCTCTAGTACACCAAAGTGGCTGCACAACCTATAAACCACTGGCAACATATTCCCCATAATCTCATCCACCCAACCGCCAGTGGCGTAAATGTGGAAGCTATCACCTAGGCTGGTCATCAATGTTCGCAGCACTAGTTGAGCTCGATCTAGCTGCATGGCCCGCCTTACTTGACATTGGGTCTAGTCACAACATGTTGTCTTGGCAAACATGGACCTCATTAGGCCACCCACCACCTCTCGCACCACTTGCGTGAATTTTATATGACCGTCGATTGTTTTGAAGCTGAATTTTATATTGGAGCTAAACCTACGTCTTGTATATTTATGTGAACCCCATAAGTATACAATAAAAGAGAACATCATCCTCAGAAGGCGATGGATCATGGCCACGGCTTGCATCATCACACAATTGGGAAAGAAGAAACGTAATGCTTGAGCTTTCCCCATTAAATGGTTACCATATCCCTGGTGGGTGAGGCACCCCGAACTTATCAACATCCCAAGTCTTGTCCTCCAATCATGAGAGCCATCACCTCAAATCCAAGTGGGTGTGGAGATCCAAAGCCAATTCCTTGTGATCAATTGAGATGTGAGTAATCACATTTTCATAGACAAACTTGGCAGTAGATCATCTCTTATCAGCATTCTATATAGCTTTGGCCTCAACGGACCCATACCTCAATGTGGACTCCAAGCAACAAGAGGAAATACCTTGCCCATATCCATCCCTATTTTCATTAAAGAAGTGCCACCCATGGTGCCAAACCCTAAAGACAATTGTGCACACACTTTCGTGGTGGCACTACCGAGCAACCCCATGGCTCAAAAAGATCACTATGACCCCACAACACTTGTGTGTGCCACACCACAACACCAACTTGTAAGCTCTATAGAACTAAAAAGACAACGCTCAATCAAGCATGCCAACAAAGACGACCATGGCGGCACCCAAGGTTTCATTGCGGGATGGCAAATGATTATGTGGCATTGCCAATTGATGGAGCCACCAATGGGGATTGAAGAAAGAGAGAAGTATCAAAAACTAGTGAATTATTAAAGAATTCACAGTTCTGGGCTTAGGTGGAGTAGAGTAACAATGCATAAGACACTATATTTTTTTCAACAAGGGAAGGCTTCTATTTATAGGAAAAATTGAGCTCCTAACCAAACAAACTGATTCTAGAATTTTCCAAGTCAGTTTGGTTGAATTTGGACTAGATTTGGATCTAGTTTGGTTACTTTTTGATTCGATTTGGTTCCATTTTGATTTGGTTTGGTTCAAGAGAGATGAGAGATAAAAATATCACATTATTTTTGAGTTTAAAACTCATTCAAGCATGTGAAATATGTACCTCCTTTAAAGAACTCCCCTTCCTTACATATGTGTCAAAATTTTATTGCTCATAGTTTTTTTACTAATAAACCTTGTACATTTTCAACTCTTCATCTTATGTGAAATATGCACCTTCTTTAAAGAACTCCCCTTCCTTATACATATGTGTCAAAATTTTATTGCTCATAGTTTTTTACTAATAAACCTTGTACATTTTCAACTCTTCATCTTATGTGAAATATGCACCTTCTTTAAAGAACTCCCCTTCCTTACATATGTGTCAAAATTTTATTGCTCATAGTTTTTTACTAATAAACCTTGTACATTTTCAACTCTTCATCTTATGTGAGCATTTACTCATTTTTGGGTATCTTCTTTTACAAATTGGATTTATCTCCTCCCTACACATGGATTGATGCTATTGGCCCATAGGAACCTTAATTGGACCATAATCCAAAATTTTTTGAAAATCTAGACCCTTAGACTAAGGTTCTTTATACCCATTTCCAATTAATTCCAATTGCACATTGGAAATTTCTTTTTGAATTTCTGTTTCAGGGGAACTTAATTTAATAAGATGAGTTATTTTTCTATCCAAAAATATTCATAATCTGAATATTCTCTCTCTAGAATAATTTTCTCTCTCTAGGCTAAAACAGGGTCTTTATATTTCTGAAGAGGGATTGATTACAGGGGAAGATACTAGACATCAAAAAAGGGGTTGGGGGAGGAATCTTACATTCTACCCCACTTAAAAAATGCGAGATGTCCTCATCTCGCAAACTGGGATAATTTTGCAAGATGCATGAATATGAGACTTAGAGAAAAATTTTAATCAAGATTAACCACCAAGAAAAGTCTTAAAGGGAGCAAGATTCAAAATAAGAACAAGATTTAAACTTTATTCATTCTCGGAACTTATCCAGTAAAGATAGAAGAACTCTTTACGCTTCCATAAGCCCGTCCATCATATGGTCACAAAAGCAGCAAAGCTGCACAAGTATAAGGTAACTCATCTATGGGAATAATTCTATTGGTTATTGCCGCACCTATCTCAGTGGTATGAGGTGATCTAACAAAAGGACCTCTGAGAGGCAAGCCAAAAATGGGGTAAAGGCATATCTTTTGATGAGGAAGAAAACACGCTAGTAAGAAGACTCGCTCAGAAAACCCAAGATGCCTTGATCTCATGACGCAGTAGTATCGGGGACCCAAACCCAAAGCTTCAATAACCATGGCCAAGCGGATATTATTACGAAAGTGCTGTTGACCCCAGGGTGTTACCCTAGTTATGTCTTGATAGGTCTGCCATTTGGTCTGAGCTACAGAAGTTCCCAAGTGAGGGAAAAGTGAGCGCTCATACTGTTCTATAAAATCCTTCTTCACAGACTCGCTTGCATCTTGAAGGTGAGAAATCATCATGGATAAAACTAATTCCTGTTGCCAAGCCATGAAGGAGATTAAGAAGAAGGGAGATCGATGGAAGTAAGATTATTGTGAGCGATAAGTAAAAGTTACGACTTATATAAAGGAAGGAGCTAGCGTAACTTAGAAGCCAACGGTAACTTGCCACTGAAGTTTTACTGTCTTTCCATGATTTGGGTTTGGCACATTTTTCTATAGAAGGCATTAAGAATTTTGAGATGAGATAAAAGAAGCTTGTAGGCTAAGTCACCTACTTTCATTGAATTCTGATATAAGGGTCACAATATCTGGGGGATAACTTCCTATACTCCCCAAAAGATAAAGAACTCCTTTTGGGCCGTACTCAGATGAAAACCAAAACCTTGGTATCCAAAACACCGATTTTCACTTCTGAACTCATTGTTCTGAATCCTTAAAACAGGCGTGACTCCTGAGAAGTATTCTAGGAAAAGGGTCTTCCTTTTTTAAACAGAATCTTTCTTTTATTTTAGAGAGGGAATAATTATAAGATCAAAAAGGGAGATTCTTACTCTTGTATACCTCGAAGGCTGGGGAGAAATCTTACAGTGTGGATGATATCACTCTAAATCTTGCAACTATGACTCATAAAGAAAAGTGCCCTCAATGGCCTTAGTGCATCTAGCATTCCAAATGTGCTAAGTTTGCAATATTACCAATAGTCTCCCATGCACTGTCTAAGCTTTGTACTAGGGGGACGTATCCTATATCTCTTGTATATATGTCTTGAAGATGGCATTGCCAAGCAATTCCCTGACTGATCATAATGAGATCCCTATCTGTTGAAATATGCAAGTGAATGGGTGTGTGTGGGAACAAGCCCTTAGCAAGAGACTATAAAAGGGAACCTGTAATTGAGTGGGTAGCAATGAAAAGGTGAGAGGTATCTACTAATTAGAGAATCAAGGGTAGCATGAATGAATGTAGGGGTGTGGAAATATTCTAGGAAAACGTGCCCCCACCAGCACAAATCAAAGGAGAAATTAGTGGGATTAGATGCTTGGCATCTTGTGGATGTACAACCTATAAATTGAGGCATTGGCCTAATAAGCAATTGTTGCTGATTTTTGAGTACCCATGCCTACATTATCGTATTAGATTAATTGTTCACTAATTTCATCTTAATCACATGCAAATTATGTTGATTCTTGCATTTGATCCACCATAGCTCATCACATTGCTGCAAATTTAACACTATCCTCATACCTAAGCTGTGTGCCCGATTGTGTTAGCCAAATGGTAGTAGCAAAAGAAATGTAAGCATACTTCCTCATCCTTTCATGGAGATGTGTTATTACAGTCCACATCTTATTATTATTATTTGTCGAGGGGGTGAGTGGGTGTTTGAATTTTTTGGATTTGTGTGTATTTTGGGAGCGGGTGTGCACGAGTGTGTGGTGGTCTAGCTGCCTCAGTTAATTAACCAAGGTAAATGTTACGAGTTTCATGGTGATATGACAAGGCTACCTTGCTCCTGGACCCGTTGTTGTGTAGGGCCAGACTCTCAATCTAGATTCGAGCCCATCGTGCTGCTGTCAAACTACGTCGAGAGTCCTTGGCTTTGAACCCTAGTTGATAGCATGTAGGTGCACGGGGGTTTATTTTTTTTGGATTTGCATGTGTATAGGTGTGTGTGCTTTGTGATTGTGCACATGTAGGGGTGTGTGTCTACTAGGGGTTTTTTTTTTGGATTTGCATGTGTTGAGGAGAGGGTGTTATGCATGGGTGTTTTACAGGTGTGCTCATGTAGGTGTTTGTGCTTTGTGATTGTGCACATGCACGTGTGTGTGTTTTGTGATTGTATGGTGCAGGGGTTGTGTGAGCATTAGGTGTACATGCAACTATGGACTTTGTGTGGAGGGTGTGTATGTGCAGATACAGGGGTGTGCATGTCGAGGTGCTTTAGGATTATGCACGGATGTGTTGTGTGCATGTGCGTGTGAGTGTTTGTATTATAATTGTGTACACGCACGTGCTTGTCTATGTGTGTGTATGTATCTATTAATATGCATGTGTGTGTGCTTAGGGATTGTGTACATGCACGTAGAGGTGTGTGCTTGTACGTAAATGAGAGTTTTTTTGGGGTTTTTTTAAAAAGATTTTTTATCATTCTTAGGTATGTGTGTATGTAAAGTTGATAGGGTGTCCCACGTAACATTCATACAATGGGGGGTCAAGATTTTTAGCAAAGGTAGAAAATTGCTTGCCCATCCATGACGAAACATTAGACGCCATTGCCCCACCGACTTTGCTTGTGTGCTTGATTGAACTTTGCCCTTCAACAATTAGTGGGTTGATGTTGCAACGTAGTGCATGTGAATGTTATTGGAACATGGTGATCCCTTTGTTTCTTCAAACCACGTCACAAAGTCAAGGGAGTGTATGTACAACTCTCTTAGGGTTTTTGCACCACGAGTGGCTCTTCTCTAATTTGAAATGATAGGGGTATGGGCACTGCACACACGGGCTCTTCTGACTACTTTGTTGTTGGTGGTGCACTGTTGCTTAAACTTTGGGGGTGGCATTCAATGGCTTTGGTTCTCTTCTCGATCCTGGACTTGATAATTAATGGGGTGTTCTTAGAGGCATAAGGCACCAGTTTCTTCGACCTTGGGACCTAAATTTGTAGGGTTTTCTTTACAGAATCCTTGAGCTTCAAGTAGCTTTGTTGGAATCAGCCTAAGTGTTACTTACTACTAGTGTGACATTTGGTGTTGGGATCGTTGCTTGACTCTCTTTGGCTTAGGATGTTGTGGTGCAGACGATGAGGTTTTTGGGACATAGAAGGTTTTCCCTTCGAAAAAGCCTTGAGCCTCTTACACTTTGAGTGGGGTGTTGAGTTTAGGGTAAAAGACCCTTACTTATTAAGGCTCCAAATTTGGTAGACCAAATGGTGGCTACTAGGTCTTTACTTTGGCATCATACTTGTCTTGGCTAGCTAGGGTACTCTTAGGTACCCACTCCTTCTTGGTGACCTCCTTGAAGGGTCATTTTGGGGGGTGGATTTCATCTTTGTCGGCAAGGTTTAGGATTTCCATAATGATTAGAAGGGGTGGCCGATGTGTTAAGGTAAGAGAAGTATTATGACTTTGAGGATTCAATTCATGTTTTTGCAACAACCATGGATACTCATCCCCATTGAAGCTTGGGACAAGGTTTGCATGATTAGACGGTGTTGAAATCACATCCATGTTCGTGCTTGATGCATTCAAAATGGAACCAATGGCGAAATTGACTCACCTTGAGTTAAAGTTTCCCCAAAACGACTTCACATGAACCAGTGCTCTAATACCATGAGAAGGATGTGGGGGAGAGGGTTAGCTTGAACTCCTTGCAAAAGCAAACACAAATGCACAAGAATAGACAATCACACAAGAGAGATAGATGACTGAATTTTCTTCTATTCTATTCTCTTCTCTTCGCTCTAATACCATGAGAATAATGTGAAGGAGAGGGTTAGCTTGAAATCCTTGCAAGCAAACACAAATGCACAAGAATAGACAATCACACAAGAGAGATAGATGAGTGAATTTTTTTCTATTCTCTTCTCTTCACTATACAACCATATATAAAGAGATAAGAGTACATATACTATAAGGAAAAGTACTATCCTATTATAACTTACAAAGGTCAATCCAAGTGTAAACCTGATTACATGAGCTGGTGCTATAACTATACTATAACTCTAGTACACCAAAGTGGTTGCACAACCTATAAACAACTGGCGACATATTCCCCATAATCTCATCCACCCAGCCGCCAGTGGCGTAAATGTGGAAGCTATCACCTAGGTTGGTCATCAATGTTCACAGCACTAGTTGAGCTGCCTTACTTGACATTGGACCTAGTCACAACATGTTGTCTTGGTAGACATGGACCTCATTAGGTCACCCAGCACCTCTCGCACCACCTGCGTGAATTTTATATGACCCCCGTCGATTGTTTTGAAGCTGAATTTTATATTGGAGCTAAACCTACGTCTTGTATATTTATGTGAACCCCATAAATATACAATAAAAGAGAACATCATCCTCAGAAGGCGATGGATCATGGCCACGGCTTGCATCGTCACACAACTGGGAAAGAAGAAACGTATGCTTGAGCTTTCCCCATGGAATTTTATATTGGAGCTAAACCTACGTCTTGTATATTTATGTGAACCCCATAAATATACAATAAAAGAGAACATCATCCTCAGAAGGCGATGGATCATGGCCACGGCTTGCATCGTCACACAACTGGGAAAGAAGAAACGTAATGCTTGAGCTTTCCCCATGGAATGGTTACCATATCCCTGGTGGGTGAGGCACCCCGAACTTATCAACATCCCAAGTCTTGTCCTCCAATCATGAGAGCCATCACCTCAAATCCAAGTGGGTGTGGAGATCCAAAGCCAATTCCTTGTGAGCAATTGAGATGTGAATAATCACATTTTCATAGACAAACTTGGCAGTAGATCATCTCTTATCAGCATTCTATATAGCTTTGGCCTCAACGGATCCATACCTCAATGTGGACTCCAAGCAACAAGAGGAAATACCTTGCCCATATCCATCCCTATTTTCATTAAAGAAGTGCCACCAATGGTGCCAAACCCTAAAGACAATTGTGCACACACTTCCGTGGTGGCACTACTGAGCAACCCCATGGCTCAAAAAGAGCACTATGACCCCACAACACTTGTGTGTGCCACACCACAACACCAACTCGTAGGCTCTATAGATTTAGAAAGACAACACTCAATCAAGCATGCCAACAAAGACAACCATGGCGGCACCCAAGGTTTCATTGTTGCGGAATGGCAAACGATTATGTGGCATTGCCAATTGCGCATACGATAAATATGTAATGTGGCCCTTCCCCAAGTGTACAGTTACTACCTTCAGTGAAAATGAGAAAAACACAAAAAACCTAAAAACATATTGAGAATCATTAAAAAAACAACTAAAAACATGTATATGCGATGTCACATGCACATGGTACACACACACACACACACACACACATTCACACATTTTCTCGAACGCGCATGTACACACACATTTGCACTTACACGTGTATACCTTCACCTAATTGTACCTCGGGCATGGCTTTATCTTTTTTTCCCATTGTCAGCCTTCTTTTATCTTGTGTGGCATTTTACGCTTATTCTTGGGCATTGTGGTGTTCTTGCATTCTTTATCTTTTCTTATTATTTTTATAACCCCACTCTCTCATAAACTGGTTGCACTTTCTCTCTATAGCCTCCCTCGAAGGTCCATGGATTCTAGATAAAGTGTCCCCATGAGGGTGTGGATGATACCATTCCAAATCTAGATGAAGTGGCCATGAGGGTGTGGATGATATCACTCCAAATCTTGCAACTGTGACTCATAAAGAAAAGAGCCCTCAATGGCCTTAGTGCATCTAGCATTCCAAATGTGCTAAGTTTGCAATACTAGCAATAGCCTCCCATGCACTGTCTAAGCTTTGTACTAGGGGGACGTATCCTATATCTCTTGTATATATGTCTTGAAGATGGCATTGCCAAGCAATTCCCTGACTGATCATAATGAGATCCCTATCTGTTGAAATATGCAAGTGAATGGGTGTGTGTGGGAACAAGCCCTTAGCAAGAGATTGTAAAAGGGAACCTGTAATTGAGTGGGTAGCAGTGAAAAGGTGAGAGGTATCTACTAATTAGAGAATCAAGGGTAGCATGAATGAATGTAGGGTGTGGAAAGATTCTAGGAAAAGGTGCCCCCCCAGGATGTAGGGGAGGTGGCACAAATCAAAGGAAAAATCAGTGGGATTAGATGCTTGGCATCTTGTGGATGTACAACCTATAGATTGAGGCATTGGCCTAATGAGCAATTGTTGATTTTTGAGTACCCATGCCTACATTATCGTATTAGATTAATTGTTACTAATTTCATCTTAATCACATGCTAATTATGTTGATTCTTGCATTTGATCCACCATAGCTCATCACATTGCTGCAAATTCAACACTATCCTCATACCTAAGCTGTGTGCCCGATTGTGTCAGCCAAATGGTAGTAGCAAAAGAAATGTAAGCATACTTCCTCATCCTTTGATGGAGATGTGTTATTACAGTCCACATCTTCCTATTATTATTTGCCGAGGGGGCGAGTGGGTGTTTGAATTTTTTGGATTTGTGTGTATTTTGGGAGGGGGTGTGCATGAGTGTGTGGTGGTCTAGCTACCTCAGTTAATTAACCAAGGTAAATGTTACGAGTTTCATGGTGATATGACAAGGCTACCTTGCTCCTGGACCCGTTGTTGTGTAGGGCCAGACTCTCAATTTGGATTCGAGCCCATCGTGCTGCTGTCAAACTACGTCGAGATTCCTTGGCTTTGAATCCTAGTTGATAGCATGTAGGTGCACATCATGTGTATAGGTGTGTGTGCTTTGTGATTGTGCACGTGTAGGGGTGTGTGTCTATTAGGGGTTTTTTTTTTTGGATTTACGTGTGTTGAGGAGGGTGGTATGCATGGGTGTTTTATAGGTGTGCTCATGTAGGTGTTTGTGCTTTGTGATTGTGCACATGCACGTGTGTGTTTTGTGATTGTATGGTACAGGGGTTGTGTGAGCATTATGTGTACATGCAACTATGGACTTTGTGTGGAGGGTGTGTATGTATGTGTTAATATGCATGTGTGTGTGTGTAAGATTCCTCCCCAGTCTCTCAAAATATCCAGCATCTTCCCCCTGTAATCAATCCCCTCTTCAGAAATATAAGAGATCTCGTCTCTACCTATTTTGCCATAGAGAGAAAATATTCTACAGAGAGAATATTCAGATTTTGAATATTTTTGGATAGAAAAATATCTCATCTTATTAAAATAAGTTCCCTTAAAACAAAAATTCAAAAAGAACTTTCCAATGTGCAATTGAAATTAATTGGAAATGGGTATAAAGGACCTTAGCCTAAGGGTCTAGATTTTCAGAAATTTTTGGATTATGGTCCAATTAAGGTTCCTATGGGCCAATAAGATCAATCCATGTGTGGGGAGGAGATAAATCCAATTTTGTAAAAGATGATACCCAAAAATGAGTAAATGCTCACATAAGATGAAGAGTTGACTATGTACAAGGTTTATTAATAAGAAACTATGAGTAATATCAAAAATATGAGATATTTTGGGTATCCAAAAATGAGTAAATGCTCACATAAGATGAAGAGTTGAAAATGTACAAGGTTTATTAGTAAAAAACTATGAGTAATATCAAAAATATGAGATATTTTGGGTATCCAAAAATGAGCAAATGCTCACATAAGATGAAAAGTTGAAAATGTACAAGGTTTATTAGTAAAAAAACTATGAGTGATATTAAAAATATGAGATATTGTGGGTATAATGATTCCATTTTGACACATATGTAAGGAAGGGGAGTCCATTAAAGGAGGTGCATATTTCACATGCTTGAATGAGTTTTAAACTCATAAAAATTGAGATATTTCATCTCTCCTCTCTCCTAATTCAAGTCTAGTTGCAAAAAGTTAGCTCAACTGACCTAAAAATGGTCAAAAATTGACCAAACTGTGAGTTGGAAAATTCTAGACTCTGTTTGTTTGGTTAGGAGCTCACTTTTTCCTATAAATAGAGGCCTTCCCCTTTGTTGAAACTTAACAATGTCTAATGCATTGTTACTCTACTCCAAGAACTATGAATTTGTTAATAATTCATTAGTTTTTGACATTTCCCTCTTCCAAAGATTGGTGCCACTCTTGTTCAAACAAGAGTTGAACCCTCAAACCATCAAGCCAAAGGAAAGCTATCAAGGTCTTTTGTAAGTTGGTGATTCTTCTTTCTTTCAATTATTTTATGGATTTTGATGGTTTTAAATGGTTTTTATGCTTTATGTCTTCTCTATAATGTTAGGCCTCATTACAAAAGGCATTCCCCTCTCTTCTCTAACAAAACCAACCATTCTCTATCCTAGGTGAATGGTTAAGTGATTAATGTCAAATTTTTATAATGTTTATCTCAATTAAGTGGAAAAAAATATTTACTTTAGGATAATTTCAATATGGGTGTACTTTTAATTAGTTTTAAAGACGTAGAAAATTAAAAAATGGTCAGCCATACAAAGGAGGTTATGGCAAAATTTTTAGAAATTAGATAAAAGAAAATTCATCTTTTTTTAATTATAAAAGAGTTACTTTTAGCATAATTGAATTTCATGCATAGAGGTATGCATAAAAGGTGAATATTTTATTATAAAAGAGTTACTTTTAGCATAATTGAATTTCATGCATAGAGGTATGCATAAAAGGTGAATATTTTATTATAAAAGAGTTACTTTTAGCATAATTGAATTTCATGCATGGAGGTATGCATAAAAGATGAATATTTTATTATAAAAGTGTTACTTTTAGCATAATTGAATTTCATGTATAGAGGTATGCATAAAAGATGAATATTTTATTATAAAAGTGTTATTTTTAGCATAATTAAATTTCATGCACAGATGTATGCATAAAAGGTGAATATTTTATTATAAAAGAGTTACTTTTAGCATAATTGAATTTCATGCATAGAGGTATGCATAAAAGATGAATATTTTATTATAAAAGTGTTATTTTTAGCATAATTGAATTTCATGCACAGAGGTATGCATAAAAGGTGAATATTTTATTATAAAAGAGTTACTTTTAGCATAATTGAATTTCATGCATATAGAGGTATGCATAAAAGATGAATATTTTATTTTAAAAGTGTTACTTTTAGCATAATTGAATTTCATGCATAGAGGTATGCATAAAAGATGAATATTTTATTATAAAAGTGTTACTTTTAGCATAATTAATTTTCATGCATAGAGGTATGCATAAAAGATGAATATTTTATTATAAAAGAGTTACTTTTAGCATAATTGAATTTCATGCATAGAGGTATGCATAAAAGATGAATATTTTATTATAAAAGTATTACTTTTAGCATAATTGAATTTCATGCATAGAGGTATGCATAAAAGATGAATATTTTATTATAAAAGAGTTACTTTTAGCATAATTGAATTTCATGCATAGAGGTATGCATAAAAGATGAATATTTTATTATAAAAGTGTTATTTTTAGCATAATTGAATTTCATGCATTTATTATAAAAATGTTACTTTTAGCATAATTGAATTTCATGCATAGAGGTATGCATAAAAGATGAATATTTTATTCTAAAAGTGTAATTCCTACTAAATTGAATTTATGCATAGGAAGATGCATAAAAGATTGAAGATGCATAAAAGATTGATTTTTAATTCAAAAGTATCTTTCTCATCTAAATTGAATTTATGCATAGGAAGATGCATAAAAGATTGAATTTTAATTCAAAGTGTCATTCTCATTTAAAATAAATTTATGCATAGGAAGATGCATAAAAGATTGATTTTATTCGAAAATGTTTGTCATCCTTAAACGAAATTTATGCATAAATAGATGCGTAAAGAAATCTTATATCAAATATGAGAATTCTCTTGTATTCTATAAATAGATATGGGAAATGATAAGATGTGATAAGATGCATATGAGATGAGTTAGGATGAGATAAGATGAGTTAAGAAGTGATAAGATGTGTATGGGATGAGGTAAGAAGAGTATGTGATGGGATAAGATGTATATGGGTTGTGATAGGGTGAGAATATGGATGTGGATGTGGATACATGAGTATGGATGTATGGATGTGAATGTGGATGGGTATGTATGGATGTATGAATGTGGATGTGGATGCATGGATGTGAATGTGGATGTGTATGTATGGATGTATGCATGTAAATGTGGATGTATGAATGTGGATGTGGATGTATGGATGTGAAATGTGGATGTGGATGTGGATGTGTATGTATGGATGTATGCATGTAGATGTGAATGTGGATGTGGATGAGTATGTATGGATGTATACATGTAGATATCGATGTATGCATGTAGATATGCATGTGGATGTGGATGAGTATGTATGGATGTATGCATGGAGATATGGATGTATGCATGTAGATGGAGATGTATGGATGTGAATGAGAAAGTAGATATGGATGTATTCATGGAGATGTGGATGTATGCATGTAAATGTAGATGTATGGATGTGAATGTGAATGTGGATGTGGATGTATACATGGAAATGTGGATGTATGCATGTAGATGTAGATGTATGGATGTGAATGAGAATGTAGATGTGGAGTATACATGAAAATGTGGATGTATGCATGTCGATGTAGATGTATGGATGTGAATGAGAAAGTAGATATGGATGTGAATCCATGTAGATGTAGATATATGGATGTGAATGAGAAAGTAGATATGGATGTATACATGGAGATGTGGATGTATGCATCTAAATGTAGATGTATGGATGTGAATGTGAATGTGGATGTGGATGTATACATGGAAATGTGGATGTATGCATGTAGATGTAGATGTATGGATGTGAATGAGAATGTAGATATGGATGTATACATGGAAATGTGGATGTATGCATGTAGATGTAGATGTATGGATGTGAATGAGAATGTAGATGTGGATGTATACATGAAAATGTGGATGTATGCATGTAGATGTAGATGTATGGATATGAATGAGAATGTAGATGTGGATGTATACATGGAGATGTGGATGTATGCATGTAGATGTAGATGTATGGATGTGAATGCGAATGTAGGTGTGGATGTATACATGGAAATGTATGGATGTGAATGAGAATGTATGGATGTGGATGTATGCATGTAGATGTAGATGTATGGATGTGAATGAGAATGTAGATGTGGATGTATGCATGTAGATGTGGATGTATACATGGAAATGTGGATGTATGCATGTAGATGTAGATGTACAGATGTGAATGAGAATGTGGATGTGGATGTATACATGGAGATGTGGATGTATGCATGTAGATGTAGATGTATGGATGTGAATAAGAATGTGGATGTGGATGTATACATGCGGATATGGGATTGGATGTATGATGTGGATGTACGAACAGGGATGTGTATGTAGAATAATGAATGTGAATGTGTATGTGAATTAATATGTCGTCGATATGAGGGAATGGATGAGAATGAGTACACATTGAATGGAATGTGGAATAAGTAATGTGGACTGAGGAAGGATAATGTGGAAAGACGAGAGTTCGATATAGAAAGTGTCTTTTGTGACTGTTTGTAAATGACTGTTTTATGTCAAGAATGCTGGGGAAGCATTTTGACCGTCTTGTGGATTAAAGTCATGGAGACCTAACTGATAAAGTTTCAACTATTGACGGAGAGTCAATGGAGGACTTCTCGCGTAGCAAGGTCGGCCCCGAGGTCTTGACCAGCCTCGGTTCGATTTAAATGGTGAGCTTCCGGTACGGTGGATGAGGGACCAAGGAAGCGGCCTATGAGTGAAGCGCTAGGTCACCTGCGAAGGATCCTAGAGGGTGCTGACCATACGGTGCTCGGGCTCTGGGTCGCCGAAGATACCAACACGTGCGTCGTGGAAGATATTGGAATAAAGAATAAGAATTGTTTTCTGAAACCGGGCATGGATCTGGTTGATTGACCTTGCTGGTCCTCCAACGGATGAGTCCATGGCTCTTTTATATGGATCTGTGGGTTGATCTTGCTAATCTTCCACGGAGATTCCATTCTATTATATGAATATATTGTCGGTTACTATGAGCTAGGAACTATGGAAAAGGCCCCTGAGTGAACAGGGCCCTTTTCCATATTGCCGGTTACTATGAGCTATGAGCTATGGAAAAGGCCCCTGAGTGAACAGGTGGTGAGCGTTCTGGTTGCCAATGATGCCATAACTATACCGATGAATGAATGACTGGAAATAAGGATTCAACCAGAGACTTTGAGGATTGTCATCAGTGACATAATGGTTTCATTAAAGGATTGTTTTAAAGTTAGTTTTGATGTTAAGAAAAAGACAATTTCATATTGGGTGTGTAAGTGGTGTGACTAGTTTTATGTTTGTATGAACTTCCGGCTAGGGGGCCTTGGAACTCTTTTCCTTGGTACCCGGGACAAAACCTAACCAAATTCTTAATTGGATCCCATCACTACAGTGGTTGGGCGGTTGGCTAACCCATGGGACTGGATGGGGTTAGGCTCGACTGATGGATCCGTAAATCGAGACTCAATTTCTGTTATTACGATAGATAAAGTAAATCCCGGATAGTAATTGTTCTATGGATAGGAATCAACGGCTGTGCCTCTTGATGGGGAAAAAAGCGTTGATCCCAATGATCCAAGTGCAAGTTTCTTCCTTGGTCCGATCGAGTATCTTTATAGGTGCAGTCCGATCAGCGTGATCAGTAATGATCTTGACTACGTTAGAGTAAAAAGTTATCCTGGTGGAATTGCTCGTGCTTTTCGGGTAAGGGAAGTTTTTTCGGGTTCGGTTTTGTTTTGGAAAAACCGACAGATTAGTCTCTTGTCCGAATATCCGTGGACGAGGCCCCGAGTATGGGACCCTGCCCGGCGCAAGAAATGCTACTTCCACTGCTAGTACCCCGAATCCATTGCGCGGTGGGGACAGGGATCTCACAGTTGGTATCAGAGCAAATTGGTTAATAAAGATCAATTGAGAAGCCAAATATGTCAAAAATTTATCAAGAAGCACAAAAAGGTTGTAATTGTGTGATATAATTTATACAATTTGATATTCAAACTAAAAATTTATAAATTAGTAATTGGGTCTTCAAATGGAAGTACCGCAATTATGGAACCCTGACTTGCTTGAGGCCTAGACATGATGGTATTTACCTTATAGTTCCGAGTAGCATGACTACCCGTATATATCGAGGGTATAACTTCAGCTCTTTACCAACAGTATATACGAGTAAATCTAAGACTTGAAATTATACGCATTAATGCTATCCAGATGATGATTTCGAATGTGGTTGATATGATTTTTAATTCTGTTTGAGAACTGATGAATTGATTTGGATTCTGATTGAAAAATGATGATCCCTGAAATTTGGTTGAAATGTAATAAGCTGAGCGAAACCTCAATGAGGATGAATGGGATGAGTGGCCACTGATGACCCGCCTCGGGGATAGGCCCCACTTACACCACTGGCATGGTTGGTGAGATCATGGGAGATATGCGGCCAGTGGGATGACAGGCTATGTGACAGCCATTCTAGAGACTGGCATAGTTATAGCGCCAGCTCATTTAGTCGGGTTCACACTATAGAGAACCCATGTATGTATTGGTTGAGTACCTTTCATATTATGTGTACTCTTATCTTGTATATGGTGTGTTGAGTGTTGAGTAGAGAAGAAGAAGATTCTTAGCCTCTCACCTTGTGTGTTCTCTATTAGGGTTTTGTGAGTGTGTGTGTGTGCTTGCAAGAGCTTGATCCATCACCTTCTAAGGATGATGTTCTCTTTTATTGTGAGATCCCTGTTCCCACCGCGCAACGGATTCGGGGTACTAGCAGCGGAAGTAGCACTTCTTGCGCGAGGCAGGGTCCCACACTCGGGGCCTCGTCCACGGATATCCGGACAAAAGACTAATCCGTCGGTTTTTCCAAAACCAGACCCGGAAAAACTTCCCTTATCCGGAAAGCACGGGCGATTCCACCAGGATAATTTTTACTCTAACGTAATCAAAACTCTTACTGATCAAACAGATCCGACTGCATCTATAAAGATACTTGGTCAGATCAAGGAAGAAACTTGCACTTGGATCATTGGGATCAACGCTTTTTTCCCCACCAAGGAGGCACAGCCGTTGATTCCTATCCATAGAACAATTACTATCCGGGATTTACTTTATCTATCGTAATAACAGAAATTGAGTCTCGATTTACGGATCCATCAGTCCAGCCTAACCCCATCCGATCCCATGCGTTAGCCAACCGCCCAACCACTGTAGTGATGGGATCCAATTTGGAATTTGGTTAGGTTTTGTCCCGGGTACCAAGGAAAAGAGTTCCAAGGCCCCCTAGCCGGAATTTCATGCAAACATAAAACTAGCCACACCACTTACACACCCAATATGAAAATTGCCTTTTTCTTAGCATCAGCTAACTTTAAAACAATCCTTTAATGAAACCATAGTACCACTGATCACAATCTCCCAAATTATCCAGTTGATTCATAATTTCCCATCATTCCTTCATCAGAGTATCTATGGCATCATTGGCAACTAGAACGCTCACCACCTGTCCACACAGGGGCCGTTTCAATAGTTCCTAGCCCATAATACTCAACAATATAATCACTTATCAAGATGGACTCTCGTTGAAGATCAGCAAGATCAACCAACAGATCCATATAAAAGAGCCATGGACTCATCCGTTGAGGACCAGCAAGGTCAGTCAACCAGATCCATGCCCGGTTCCAGAAAACAACTCTTACTCCTTGTTCCAATATCTTCCTCAACGCACGCGTGGGTATCCTGGGCGACCCAGAGCCCGAGCACCGTATGGTCAGCACCCTCTAGGATCCTTCGCAGGTGACCTAGCGCTTCACTCATAGGCCGCTTCCTTGGTCCCTCATCCACCGTACCGGAAGCTCACCATTTTAATCGAACCGAGGCTGGTCAAGACCTCGGCCGACCTTGCTACGCGAGACGTCCTCCATTGACTCTCCGTCAGCAGTTGCAACTTTATCAGTTAGGTCTCCACGACCTTAATCACAAGACGGTCAAAATGCTTTCCCAGCATTCTTGACATAAAACAGCCATTTACAAACAGCATTTACAAACAGTTTACAAATACAATTTCTATATTAACTCTCATTTTTCCACATTATCCCTCATGCAATCCACATTACTTATTCCACATTTCATTTATATGTGTACTCATCCAATCATATCATTTTCCATCTCTTCACTTCAGATTCCTTCACATCACATATCATATATTCACATCCATATCCACATCCATACATCCACATCCACATCCACATTCACATCCATACATCCACATCTACATGCTTATCTCCATTTTCACATCCTCATTTATACATCCACATCCCATATCCACATTCATACATACACATCCATATCCACATCCATATCCGCATTCATACATACACATCCATATCCACATTCACATGCATACATTCATTATCACGTCCTCATTCATACATCCACATCCACATACATACATACATACATCCACATCCACATCCACATTCTCATTCACATCTATACATCCATATCTACATGCACATTCACATCCATACATCCACATCTATATCCTCATTCACATCCATACATCCACATTCATGCATCCACATCTACATGCCTACATCCATACATACACATCCACATTTACATCCATGCATCCACATCCACATCCTCATTCACATCCATACATCCACATTCATACATCCACATCCACATCCACATTCACATCCATAGATCCACATCTACATGCTTATCTCCATTTTCACATCCTCATTTATACATCCACATCCCATATCCACATTCATACATACACATCCATATCCACATCCACATGCATACATACATCCACATCCACATTCCCATTCACATATATACATCCATATCTACATGCACATTCACATCCATACATCCACATCTATATCCTCATTCACATCCATACATCCACATTCATGCATCCACATCTACATGCTTATCTCCATTTTCACATCCTCATTTATACATCCACATCCCATATCCACATTCATACATACACATCCATATCCACATCCACATGCATACATACATCCACATCCACATTCCCATTCACATATATACATCTTTATCTACAAGTACATTCACATCCATACATCCACATCTATATCCTCATTCACATCCATACATCCACATTCATGCATCCACATCTACATGCATACATCCATACATCCACATCCACATTTACATCCATGCATCCACATCTACATCCTCATTCACATCCATACATCCACATTCATACATCCATACATCCACATTCATACATCCACATCCACATCCACATTCACATCCATACATCCACATTCATACATCCACATCCACATCCATACATCCACATTCATACATCCACATCCACATCCACATTCACATCCATACATCCACATTCATACATCCACATCCACATCCACATGCATCTTATCATATCTTATCACTTCCCATATCTTTTATGCATACCTCTATGCATGAAATTCAATTATGCTAAAAGTAACACTTTTATAATAAAATATTCAACTTTTATGCATACCTCTATGCATGAAATCCAATATGATAAAAGTAACACTTTTGATATAAAAAAATTATCCTTTATGCATACTTCTATGCATGAAAATGATAAAAGTAACACTTTTGATATAAAAAATTTTCCTTTATGCATCCTTCTATGCATGAAAATTAAAAATGATAAAAATAATACTTTTAATATAAAAAAATTATCCTTTATGCATACTTCTATGCATGAAAATTAAAAATGATAAAAGTAACACTTTTGATATAAAAATTTTTTCCTTTATGCATACTTCTATGCATGAAAATTAAAAATGATAAAAGTAACACTTTTGATATAAAAAAATTATCCTTTATGCATGATATTAAAATTCAATTTCTCCATGATTATAATGAAATTCTTTCAATTAATCTAGGATGATAATTCCTAGAATATGGTAGGAAGTCCTCTTTTTATGCTTTGAATGAAATTATTTTATGCATAATTTTTATAAAAATTTTGCCATAGCTCCGCTGCTATGACTGATAAATCTCAATTTTTTTCTAAGGGATAAAGCTTATCATTAAGGAAATAATTAAAATGATCTCTAATTGGATCATTAATCTATAGTGGATTGAATCATCAATATGCATAAACTAAAAGCATAGAAAAAAGCCATTAAATTGGCCTCAAGCATAGCTTAAGCTTGGGTTAAGGAAAAGCTTTATGAAAAGCTTGATTTGGATTGAGAACGGGTCATGAGTATGACCATTTCTTGAGTGAGAGAGAGAATTTACATAAAAATCATTAGAATTTAAACATAAATGAAAATTAACTTCAATAGCATTTATTAACTTATGTAACTCTTCACTACTATTCAAACTTCAATAGTATTTAAAAAAAACCATACCAATTAAACTTCTCAAGCTTGAGAGGGGTTGAGAAGAGAGAAACATGGAGAAATTATAGAAAGATCAATATTCACTAATTACCTTACAACTTGCTTGATTCTTTGTTCACGGTAGAGGCCCCCAACCAATCAATTGGTTAAGTATGTTGATGGAGCCACTAATGGGGATTGAAGAAAGAGGGAAGCTCCAAAAACTAGTGAATTATTAAATGAATTCACAGTTCTTGGCTTAGGTGGAGTAGAGTAACGATGCATAAACACTAACTATTTTTCAACAAGGGGGAGGCTTCTATTTATAGGAAAAATTGAGCTCCTAACCAAACAAACTGATTCTAGAATTTTCTAAATCAGTTTGGTCAATAATTGACCATTTTTAGGTCAGTTAAGCTAACTTTTTGGAACTAGACTTGAATGAGGAGAGAGGAGAGATGAAATATCTCAATTTTTATGAGTTTAAAACTCATTCAAGCATGTGAAATATGCACCTCCTTTAAAGAACTCCCCTTCCTTACATATGTGTCATAATGGAATCATTTTAATATTGCTCATAGTTTTTTACTAATAAACCTTGTACATTTTCAACTCTTCATCTTATGTGAAATATGCACCTCCTTTAAAGAATTCCCCTTCCTTACATATGTGTCATAATGGCATCATTTTAATATTGCTCATAGTTTTTTACTAATAAACCTTGTACATTTTCAACTCTTCATCTTATGTGAGCATTTACTCATTTTTGGATACCCAAAATATCTCATATTTTTAATATTGCTCATAGTTTTTTTACTAATAAACCTTGTACATTTTCAACTCTTCACCTTATGTGAGCATTTACTCATTTTTGGGTATCTTCTTTTTTACAAATTTGGATTTATCTCCTCCCTACACATGGATTGATGCTATTGGTCCATAGGAACCTTAATTGGACCATAGTCTAAAGATTTCTGAAAATCTAGACCCTTAGGCTAAGGTTCTTTATACCTATTTTCAATTAATTTCAATTGCACATTGGAAAATTCTTTTTGAATTTCTGTTTCAGGGGAACTCATCTGAATTAGAAGAGATATTTTTCTATCCAAAAATATTCAAAATCTGAATATTCTCTCTCTAGAATATTTTTCTCTCTCTAGGCTAAAACAGATAGAAACAAGGTCTTTATATTTCTGAAGAGGGATTGATTACAGGGAAAGATACTAGACATCAAAAAGGGGGTGGGGGAGGAATCTTACATTCTACCCCACTTAAAAAATGCGAGATGTCCTCATCTCGCAAACTGGGATAATTTCGCAAGATGCACGAATATGAGACTTAGAGAAAAATTTTAATCAAGATTAACCACCAAGAAACGTCTTAAAGAGAGCAAGATTCAAAATAAGAACAAGATTTAAACTTTATTCATTCTCGGAACTTATACAGTAAAGATAGAAGAACTCTTTACACTTCCATAAGCCCGTCCATCATATGATCACAAAAGCAGTCTTCACAAGCTGCACAAGTATAAGGTAACTCATCTATGGGAATAATTCTGTTGGTTATTGCTGCACCTATCTCAGTGGTATGAGGTGATCTAACAAAAGGACCTCTGAGAGGCAAGCCAAAAACGGGATAAAGGCATATCTTCTCATGAGGAAGAAAACATGCCAGTAAGAAGACCCGCTCAGAAAACCCAAGATGCCTTGATCTCATGACACAGTAATATCGGGGACCCAAACCCAAAGCTTCAATAACCATGGCCAAGCGGACATTGTTACGAAAGTGCTGCTGACCCCAGGGTGTTACCCTAGTTATGTTTTGATAGGTCCGCCATTTGGTTTGCGCTACAGAAGTTCCCAAGTGAGGAAAAAGTGAGCGCTCATACTGCTCTATAAAATCTTTCTTCACAGACTCCCTTGTGTCTTGAAGGTGAGAAATCATCATGGATAAAACTAATTCTTGTTGCCAAGCCATGAAGGAGATTAAGAAAGAAAGAAGATCGATGGAAGTAAGATTACTATGAGCGACAAGTAAAAGTTACGACTTATATAAAGGAAGGAGCTAGCGTAACTTAGAAGCCAACGGTAACTTGCCACTGAAGTTTTACCGTCTTTCCATGATTTGGGTTTGACACATTTTTCTATAGAAGGCATTAAGAATTTTGAGATGAAGAGATAAAAGAAGCTTGTAGGCTAAGTCACCTACTTTCATTGAATTCAGATATAAGGCTCACAATATCTGGGGGATAACTTCATATACTCCCCAAGAGATAAAGAACTTCTTTTGGGCCGTACTCGAATGAAGACCAAAACCTTGATATCCAAAACATCGATTCTCACTTCTGACTCATTGTTCTGAATCCTTAAAACAGGTGGGACTCTTGAGAAGTATTCTAGGAAAAGGGTCTTCCTTTGTTAAACAGAACTTTCTTTTATTTTAGAGAGGGAATAATTATAAGATCAGAAAGGGAGATTCTTACTCCTATATACCTCGAAGGCTGGGGAGGAATCTTACATCCTACCCCACTTAAAAAGTGCGAGATGTCCTCATCTCGCAAGGTAGAGGACAGCTCTTATTCTTAAGATCCAATTTTATTCTGGGGTTCCTTATATTCTGGTCAACCCAACAGAACACTGGGATAAATATCCCTTATATAGAACTCATCATTAAATAACAATTCATTCAGATTATATCATTCATATCTTTAACATGATAATGGTCCATTAGACCGAAAAGTTTCCTTCGGAACATTCCTCCACACGGAAATTTCAGTCAAGCAAGTTCTCAATTTGACATCCCTTAACTTGATCTACCGATCAAGTGTTAACAGTAACAATTTGACAGCACAACCCACTAATCTCATAGTGATTTGCTGAATTCATTATCATCATTCCAGTTATGAATATCATCACTGGGACTCGTCCCATTCATCCTCATTGTGGTTTTGTTCAGATTTTTATATTTCAACTAATTTCAGAAATCATCATTTTTCAATCAGAATTTTCAATCAGAATCCAATTCAATTCATCAATTCTCAAACAGAATTAAAAATCATATCAACCACATTCGAATTCATCATCTGGATAGCATTAACGCTTATAATTTCAAGTCTTAGATTTACTCGTATATACTGTCAGTAAAGAGCTGCAGTATACTCTCGGTATATACGGGTAGTCGTGGCTCTTGGAATTATAAGGTAAATACCATCATGTCTAGGCCTCAAGCAAGTCAAGGATTCTATATAATTGCGGTACTTCCATCTGAAGACCCAATTACCAAATTACGAATTTCAGTTTGAATATCAAATTGTATGAAGTATATCACACAATTACAACCTTTTTGTGCTTCTTGATAAATTTTTGACATATTTGTCTTCTCAGTTGATCTTTATTAACCAAATGCTCTGATACCAACTGTGAGATCCCTGTTCCCACCGCGCAACGGATTCGGGGTACTAGCAGCGGAAGTAGCACTTCTTGCGCGAGGCAGGGTCCCACACTCGGGGCCTCGTCCACGGATATCCGGACAAAAGACTAATCCGTCGGTTTTTCCAAAACCAGACCCGGAAAAACTTCCCTTATCCGGAAAGCACGGGCGATTCCACCAGGATAATTTTTACTCTAACGTAATCAAAACTCTTACTGATCAAACAGATCCGACTGCATCTATAAAGATACTTGGTCAGATCAAGGAAGAAACTTGCACTTGGATCATTGGGATCAACGCTTTTTTCCCCACCAAGGAGGCACAGCCGTTGATTCCTATCCATAGAACAATTACTATCCGGGATTTACTTTATCTATCGTAATAACAGAAATTGAGTCTCGATTTACGGATCCATCAGTCCAGCCTAACCCCATCCGATCCCATGGGTTAGCCAACCGCCCAACCACTGTAGTGATGGGATCCAATTTGGAATTTGGTTAGGTTTTGTCTCGGGTACCAAGGAAAAGAGTTCCAAGGCCCCCTAGCCGGAATTTCATGCAAACATAAAACTAGCCACACCACTTACACACCCAATATGAAAATTGCCTTTTTCTTAGCATCAGCTAACTTTAAAACAATCCTTTAATGAAACCATAGTACCACTGATCACAATCTCCCAAATTATCCAGTTGATTCATAATTTCCCATCATTCCTTCATCAGAGTATCTATGGCATCATTGGCAACTAGAACGCTCACCACCTGTCCACACAGGGGCCGTTTCAATAGTTCCTAGCCCATAATACTCAACAATATAATCACTTATCAAGATGGACTCTCGTTGAAGATCAGCAAGATCAACCAACAGATCCATATAAAAGAGCCATGGACTCATCCGTTGAGGACCAGCAAGGTCAGTCAACCAGATCCATGCCCGGTTCCAGAAAACAACTCTTACTCCTTGTTCCAATATCTTCCTCGACGCACGCGTGGGTATCCTGGGCGACCCAGAGCCCGAGCACCGTATGGTCAGCACCCTCTAGGATCCTTCGCAGGTGACCTAGCGCTTCACTCATAGGCCGCTTCCTTGGTCCCTCATCCACCGTACCGGAAGCTCACCATTTTAATCGAACCGAGGCTGGTCAAGACCTCGGCCGACCTTGCTACGCGAGACGTCCTCCATTGACTCTCCGTCAGCAGTTGCAACTTTATCAGTTAGGTCTCCACGACCTTAATCACAAGACGGTCAAAATGCTTTCCCAGCATTCTTGACATAAAACAGCCATTTACAAACAGCATTTACAAACAGTTTACAAATACAATTTCTATATTAACTCTCATTTTTCCACATTATCCCTCATGCAATCCACATTACTTATTCCACATTTCATTTATATGTGTACTCATCCAATCATATCATTTTCCATCTCTTCACTTCAGATTCCTTCACATCACATATCATATATTCACATCCATATCCACATCCATACATCCACATCCACATCCACATTCACATCCATACATCCACATCTACATGCTTATCTCCATTTTCACATCCTCATTTATACATCCACATCCCATATCCACATTCATACATACACATCCATATCCACATCCATATCCGCATTCATACATACACATCCATATCCACATTCACATGCATACATTCATTATCACGTCCTCATTCATACATCCACATCCACATACATACATACATACATCCACATCCACATCCACATTCTCATTCACATCTATACATCCATATCTACATGCACATTCACATCCATACATCCACATCTATATCCTCATTCACATCCATACATCCACATTCATGCATCCACATCTACATGCCTACATCCATACATACACATCCACATTTACATCCATGCATCCACATCCACATCCTCATTCACATCCATACATCCACATTCATACATCCACATCCACATCCACATTCACATCCATAGATCCACATCTACATGCTTATCTCCATTTTCACATCCTCATTTATACATCCACATCCCATATCCACATTCATACATACACATCCATATCCACATCCACATGCATACATACATCCACATCCACATTCCCATTCACATATATACATCCATATCTACATGCACATTCACATCCATACATCCACATCTATATCCTCATTCACATCCATACATCCACATTCATGCATCCACATCTACATGCTTATCTCCATTTTCACATCCTCATTTATACATCCACATCCCATATCCACATTCATACATACACATCCATATCCACATCCACATGCATACATACATCCACATCCACATTCCCATTCACATATATACATCTTTATCTACAAGTACATTCACATCCATACATCCACATCTATATCCTCATTCACATCCATACATCCACATTCATGCATCCACATCTACATGCATACATCCATACATCCACATCCACATTTACATCCATGCATCCACATCTACATCCTCATTCACATCCATACATCCACATTCATACATCCATACATCCACATTCATACATCCACATCCACATCCACATTCACATCCATACATCCACATTCATACATCCACATCCACATCCATACATCCACATTCATACATCCACATCCACATCCACATTCACATCCATACATCCACATTCATACATCCACATCCACATCCACATGCATCTTATCATATCTTATCACTTCCCATATCTTTTATGCATACCTCTATGCATGAAATTCAATTATGCTAAAAGTAACACTTTTATAATAAAATATTCAACTTTTATGCATACCTCTATGCATGAAATCCAATATGATAAAAGTAACACTTTTGATATAAAAAAATTATCCTTTATGCATACTTCTATGCATGAAAATGATAAAAGTAACACTTTTGATATAAAAAATTTTCCTTTATGCATCCTTCTATGCATGAAAATTAAAAATGATAAAAATAACACTTTTAATATAAAAAAATTATCCTTTATGCATACTTCTATGCATGAAAATTAAAAATGATAAAAGTAACACTTTTGATATAAAATTTTTTTCCTTTATGCATACTTCTATGCATGAAAATTAAAAATGATAAAAGTAACACTTTTGATATAAAAAAATTATCCTTTATGCATGATATTAAAATTCAATTTCTCCATGATTATAATGAAATTCTTTCAATTAATCTAGGATGATAATTCCTAGAATATGGTAGGAAGTCCTCTTTTTATGCTTTGAATGAAATTATTTTATGCATAATTTTTATAAAAATTTTGCCATAGCTCCGCTGCTATGACTGATAAATCTCAATTTTTTTCTAAGGGATAAAGCTTATCATTAAGGAAATAATTAAAATGATCTCTAATTGGATCATTAATCTATAGTGGATTGAATCATCAATATGCATAAACTAAAAGCATAGAAAAAAGCCATTAAATTGGCCTCAAGCATAGCTTAAGCTTGGGTTAAGGAAAAGCTTTATGAAAAGCTTGATTTGGGTTGAGAACGGGTCATGAGTATGACCATTTCTTGAGTGAGAGAGAGAATTTACATAAAAATCATTAGAATTTAAACATAAATGAAAATTAACTTCAATAGCATTTATTAACTTATGTAACTCTTCACTACTATTCAAACTTCAATAGTATTTAAAAAAAACCATACCAATTAAACTTCTCAAGCTTGAGAGGGGTTGAGAAGAGAGAAACATGGAGAAATTATAGAAAGATCAATATTCACTAATTACCTTACAACTTGCTTGATTCTTTGTTCACGGTAGAGGCCCCCAACCAATCAATTGGTTAAGTATGTTGATGGAGCCACTAATGGGGATTGAAGAAAGAGGGAAGCTCCAAAAACTAGTGAATTATTAAATGAATTCACAGTTCTTGGCTTAGGTGGAGTAGAGTAACGATGCATAAACACTAACTATTTTTCAACAAGGGGGAGGCTTCTATTTATAGGAAAAATTGAGCTCCTAACCAAACAAACTGATTCTAGAATTTTCTAAATCAGTTTGGTCAATAATTGACCATTTTTAGGTCAGTTAAGCTAACTTTTTGGAACTAGACTTGAATGAGGAGAGAGGAGAGATGAAATATCTCAATTTTTATGAGTTTAAAACTCATTCAAGCATGTGAAATATGCACCTCCTTTAAAGAACTCCCCTTCCTTACATATGTGTCATAATGGAATCATTTTAATATTGCTCATAGTTTTTTACTAATAAACCTTGTACATTTTCAACTCTTCATCTTATGTGAAATATGCACCTCCTTTAAAGAATTCCCCTTCCTTACATATGTGTCATAATGGCATCATTTTAATATTGCTCATAGTTTTTTACTAATAAACCTTGTACATTTTCAACTCTTCATCTTATGTGAGCATTTACTCATTTTTGGATACCCAAAATATCTCATATTTTTAATATTGCTCATAGTTTTTTACTAATAAACCTTGTACATTTTCAACTCTTCACCTTATGTGAGCATTTACTCATTTTTGGGTATCTTCTTTTTTACAAATTTGGATTTATCTCCTCCCTACACATGGATTGATGCTATTGGTCCATAGGAACCTTAATTGGACCATAGTCTAAAGATTTCTGAAAATCTAGACCCTTAGGCTAAGGTTCTTTATACCTATTTTCAATTAATTTTAATTGCACATTGGAAAATTCTTTTTGAATTTCTATTTCAGGGGAACTCATCTGAATTAGAAGAGATATTTTTCTATCCAAAAATATTCAAAATCTGAATATTCTCTCTCTAGAATATTTTTCTCTCTCTAGGCTAAAACAGATAGAAACAAGGTCTTTATATTTCTGAAGAGGGATTGATTACAGGGAAAGATACTAGACATCAAAAAGGGGGTGGGGGAGGAATCTTACATATTGTATACTTATGGGGTTCACATAAATATACAAGACGTAGGTTTAGCTCCAATATAAAATTCAGCTTCAAAACAATCGACGGTCATATAAAATTCACGCAGGTGGTGCGAGAGGTGGGTGATCTAATGAGGTCCATGTTTGCCAAGACAACATGTTGTGGCTAGGCCCAATGTCAAGTAAGGCGGGCCATGCAGCTAGATCGAGCTCAACTAGTGCTACGAACATTGATGACCAGCCTAGGTGATAGCTTCCACATTTACGCCACTGGCTGGGTGGGGGATGAGATTATGGGGAATATGTCGCCAATGGTTTATAGGTTGTGCAGCCACTTTGGTGTACTAGAGTTATAGTATAGTTATAGCACCAGCTCATGTAATCAGGTTTACAATGAGGATTGACCTTTGTAACTTATAATAGGATAGTACTTTTCCTTATAGTATGTACTCTTATCTCTTTATATATGGTTGTAGCGAAGAGAAGAGAATAGAAAAAAATTCAGTCATCTATCTCTCTTGTGTGATTGTCTATATTCTTGTGCATTTGTGTTTGCTTGCAAGGAGTTCAAGCTAACCCTCTCCCCCACATCTTTCTCATGGTATTAGAGTACTGGTTCATGTGAAGTCTTTTTGGGGAAACTTTAACTCAAGGTGAGTCAATTTTGCCATTGGTTCCATTTCGAATGCATCAAGCACAAACATGGATGTGATTTTGACACCATCTAATCATGCAAACCTTGTCCCAAGCTTCAATGGGGATGAGTAACCATGGTTGTTGCAAAAACATGAATCCAATCCTCAAAGTCATAATACTCCTCTTACCTTAACACATCGGCCACCCTTCTAATCATTATGGAAATCCTAAACTTTGCCGACAAAGATGAAATCCACTCCCCAAAATGACCCTTCAGGGAGGTCACCAAGAAGGAGTGGTGGGTACCTAAGAGTACCCTGGCTAGCCAAGACAAGTATGATGCCAAAGCAAAGACCTAGTAGCCACCATTTGGTCTACCAAATTCGGAGCCTTAATAAGTAAGGGTCTTTTACCCTAAACTCAACACCCCACTCAAAGTGTAAGAGGCTCAAGGCTTTTTCAAAGGGAAAACCTTCTATGTCCCAAAAACCTCATCGTCTGCACCACAACATCCTAAGCCAAAGAGAGTCAAGCAACGATCATCCCAACCCCAAATGTCACACTAGTAGTAAGTAACACGTAGGTTGATTCCAACAAAGCTACTGAAAGCTCAAGGATTCTATAAAGAAAACCCTACCTTTAGGTTTTAAGATAGAAGAAACTGGTGCCTTATGCCTCTACAAACACCCCATTAATTATCAATTCTCGGATCGAGAAGAGAACCAAAGCCATTCAATACCACCCCCAAAGTTTAAGCAAGAGTGCACCACCAACAACAACAAAGTAGTCGAAAGAGCCCATGTGCAATGCCCATACCCCTATCATTTCAAATCAAAGAAGAGCCACTCGTGGTGCGAAAACCCTAAGAGAGTTGTACATACACTCCCTTGACTTTATGACGTAGTTTGAAGGAACAAAGGGATCACCATGTTCCCATAACATTCACATGCACTACGTTGCAACATCAACCCACTAGTAGTTGTTGGAAGGGCAAAGTTCAATCAGGCGCACAAGCAAAGTTGGTGGGGCAATGGCATCTAAGCTTTCGTCATGGATGGGCAAGCAATTTTCTACCTTTGCTAAAAATCTTGACCCCCCATTGTATGTATGTTACGTGGGACACCCTATCATCTTTACATACACACATACCTAAGAATGATAAAAAAAAAATCTTTCAAAAAAAACCCCAAAAAACTCTCATTTATGTACAAGCACACACCTGTACGTGCATGTACACAATCCCTAAGCACACACACATGCATATTAACACATACATACACACACATAGACAAGCACGTGCATGTACACAATTATAATACAAACACTCACTCGCGCACGCACACAACACATCCGTGCATAATCCTAAAGCACCTCGACGTGCACACCCCTGTATCTGCACATACACACCCTCCACACAAAGTCCATAGTTGCATGTACACATAATACTCACAACACAACCCCTGTACCATACAATCACAAAACACACACACGTGCATGTGCACAATCACAAAGCACAAACACCTACATGAGCACACCTGTAAAACACCCATGCATACCACCCTCCTCAACACACAGCAAAGACCTAGTAGCCACCATTTGGTCTACCAAATTCAGAGCCTTAATAAGTAAGGGTCCAAAAAATTCTCACTTACGTACAAGCACACACCTGTACGTGCATGTACACAATCCCTAAGCACAGTGTGAGATCCCTGTCCCCACCGCGCAATGGATTCGGGGTACTAGCAGCGGAAGTAGCATTTCTTGCACGGGGCAGGGTCCCACACTCGGGGCCTCGTCCACGGATATTCGGACAAGAGACTAATCCGTCGATTTTTCCAAAACCGAACCCGGAAAAGCTTCCCTTACCCGAAAAGCATGGGCGATTCCACCAGGATAACTTTTTACTCTAACGTAGTCAAGATCATTACTGATCACGCTGATCCGACTGCACCTATAAAGATACTCGGTCGGATCAAGGAAGAAACTTGCACTTGGATCATTGGGATCAATGCTTTTTTCCCCGTCAAGAGGCACAGCCGTTGATTCCTATCCATAGAACAATTACTATCCGGCATTTATTTTATCTATCGTAATAATAGAAATTGAGTCTCGATTTACAGATCCATCAGTCGAGCCTAACCCCATCTAGCCCCATGGGTTAGCCAACCGCTGTAGTGATGGGATCCAATTAAGAATTTGGTTAGGTTTTGTCCCGAGTACCAAGGAAAAGAGTTCCAAGGCCCCCTAGCGGAAGTTCATGCAAACATAAAACTAGTCACACCACTTACACACCCAATATGAAATTGTCTTTTTCTTAGCATCAACTAACTTTAAAACAATCCTTTAATGAAACCATTATGTCACTGATGACAATCCTCAAAGTCTCTGGTTGAATCCTTATTTCCAGTCATTCATTCATCGGTATACTTATAGCATCATTGGCAACCAGAACGCTCACCACCTATTCACTCAGGGGCCTTTTCCATAGTTCCTAGCTCATAGTAACCGACAATATATTCATATAATATAATGGAATCTCTGTGGAAGATTAGCAAGATCAACCCACAGATCCATATAAAAGAGCCATGGACTCATCCGTTGAGGACCAGCAAGGTCAATCAACCAGATCCATGCCCGGTTTTAGAAAACAATTCTTATTCTTTATTCCAATATCTTCCACGACGCACGTGTGGGTATCTTCGGTGACCCAGAGCCCGAGCACCGTATGGTCAGTACCGTCTAGGATCCTTCGCAGGTGACCTAGCGCTTCACTCATAGGCCGCTTCCTTGGTCCCTCATCCACCGTACTGGAAGCTCACCATTTAAATCGAACCGAGGCTGGTCAAGACCTCGGCCGACCTTGCTACGCGAGATGTCCTCCATTGACTCTCCGTCATCAGCAGTTGCAACTTTATCAGTTAGGTCTCCATGACTTTAATCCACAAGACGGTCAAAATGCTTCCCCAGCATTCTTGACATAAAACAATCATTTACAAACAATCACAAAATATAGTTTCTATATCGAACTCTCGTCTTTCCACATTATCCTTCCTAAGTCCACATTACTTATTCCACATTCCATTCAATGTGTACTCATTCTCAGCTGGCGCTATAACTATGCCAGTCTCTAGAATGGCTGTCACACAGCCTGTCATCCCACTGGCCGCATATCTCCCATGATCTCACCAACCATGCCAGTGGTGTAAGTGTGGGGCCTATCCCCCAGGCGGGTCATCAGTGGCCACCGTCTCACTAGAAGAGCTCGATATCTCAACACCCATGGAATGGTTACCGTATCCCTGGTGGGTGAGGCGCCCCAAACTTATCAACATCCCAAGTCTTGTCCTCCAATCATGAGAGCCAGTGGGTGTGGAGATCCAAAGCCAATTCCTTGTGAGCAACTGAGATGTGAGTAATCACATTTTCATAGACAAACTTGGTAGTAGATCATCTCTTATCAACATTTTCATAGACAAACTTGGTAGTAGATTATCTCTTATCAGCATTCTATATAGCTTTGGCCTCAACGGACCCATACCTCCAATGCCAACTCCAAAGCTTAAGCAAGAATGGAGAGTAGTGGCTTCCACCTTGACTCATGCGACGACACCATCTTCAAAAAAGTCGGTAGAGCCTTTGGACTCCAAGCAACAAGAGGAAATACCTTGTCCATATCCATCCCTATTTTCATTAAAGAAGTGCCACCCATGGTGCCAAACCCTAAAGACAATTATGCACACACTTCCGTGGCACTACCGAGCAACCCCATGGCTCAAAAAGATCACTATGACCCCACAACACTTGCCACACCAACTCGTAAGCTCTATAGAACTACAAAGACAACGCTCAATCAAGCATGCCAACAAAGACGACCTTGGTGGCACCCAAGCTTTCATTGTGGAATGGCAAATGATTATGTGCCGTTGCTAATTGCGCATACGGTAAATATGTAATGTGGCCCTTCCCCAAGTGTACAGTTACTAGCTTCACTGAAAATGAGAAAAACACAAAAAACCTAAAAACATATTGAAAATCATTAAAAAAACAACTAAAAACATGCACATGGGGTGTCACATGCACATGGTACACACACACACACACACACACACACACATTCACACATTTTCTCAAACGTGCATGTACACACACGTTTGCACTTGCACGTGTATACCTTCACCTAATTGTACCTCAAGCACCCACCTTCATGCACATGCACACCCATTTACACTCACACACACACGTGGATCCCACACAGTCACAATTGCACACTCACTTGCATTTATTAACTGGCACACGCATGTACCCCTCACACATTTGCATTTGCGCATCGGGCATGCAGATTTTTACCATATATATGCACATGCATGCACGTGCACTACACCCACGTGCACCACCCTTAGTTGGTGTGCCTTGTGTCTATTCTAACTTTGTTGTTTTGCTCCACCAGCTTCTTCGTGCTGGTGTTTCTCTTGCTACCTTTGTTTGCGCTCTTTGATGGCTTTATCTTTTTTTTTCCATTGTCAGCCTTCTTTTATCTTGTGTGGCATTTTACGCTTATTCTTGGGCATTGTGGTGTTCTTGCATTCTTTATCTTTTCTTATTATTTTTATAACCCCACTCTCTCATAAACTGGTTGCACTTTCTCTCTATAGCCCCCCTCGAAGGTCCATGGATTCTAGATAAAGTGTCCCCATGAGGGTGTGGATGATACAATTCCAAATCTAGATGAAGTGGCCATGAGGGTGTGGATGATATCACTCCAAATCTTGCAACTGTGACTCATAAAGAAAGGAGCCCTTAATGGCCTTAGTGCATCTAGCATTCCAAATGTGCTAAGTTTGCAATACTAGCAATACTCTCCCATGCACTGTCTAAGCTTTGTACTAGGGGGACATATCCTATATCTCTTGTTTATATGTCTTGAAGATGGCATTGCCAAGCAATTCCCTGACTGATCATAATGAGATCCCTATGTGTTGAAATATGCAAGTGAATGGGTGTGTGTGGGAACAAGCCCTTAGCAAGAGATTGTAAAAGGGAACTTGTAATTGAGTGGGTAGCAGTGAAAAGGTGAGAGGTATCTACTAATTAGAGAATCAAGGGTAGCATGAATGAATGTAGGGGTGTGGAAAGATTCTAAGTGTAAGATCCCTGTCCCCACCACGCGACCGATTCGGATGCTAGCACGGAAGTAGAACATCTTGCGAGGCTAGGGGTCTCACACTCGCGGCCTCGCCCATGGATATCCGGACAAGAGACTAATCCGTTGGTTGTTCCAAAACCGAACCCGGAAAAAACTTCCTTTACCTGGAAAGCACAGGCGATTCCACCAGGATAACTTTTTACTCTAACGTAGTCAAGACCATTACTGATCAAGCTGATTTGACTCCATCTATAAAGATACTCGGTCAGATCAAGGAAGAAACTTGCAGTTAGATCATTGGGATCAATGCTTTTTTTCCCATTCAAGAGGCACAGCCGTTGATTCCTATCCATAGAACAATTACTATCCGTGATTTACTTTATCTATCGTAATAACAAAAATTGAGTCTCGATTTACGGATCCATCAGTCCAGCCTAACCCCATCCAGTCCCATACTGCCCAACCACTGTAGTGATGGGATCCAATTAAGAATTTGGTTAGGTTTTGTCCCGGGTACCAAGGAAAAGAGTTCCAAGGCCCCCTAGCCAGAAGTTCATGCAAAAATAAAACTAGTCACACCACTTACACACCCAATATGAAATTGCCTTTTCACAGATTCAACCAGTTTTAAAACAATCCTTTAATAAAACCATAGTATCACTGATCACCATCTTCCAAATTATCCGGTTGATTCTTAATTTCCCATCATTCCTTCATCAGAGTATCTATGGCATCATTGGCAACCAGAACGCTCACCACCTGTCCACTCAGGGGCCTTTTCAATAGTTCCTAGCCCATAATACTCGGCAATATAATCACTTATCAAGATGGACTCTCGTTTTGAAGATCAACAAGATCAACCAATAGATCCATATAAAGAGCCATGGACTTCTCCATTGAAGACCAGCAAGGTCAATCAACCAGATCCATGCCCGGTTTCAGAAAACAACTCTTACTTCTTGTTCCAATATCTTCCTCGACGCACGTGTGGGTATCCTAGGCGACTCAGAGCCCGAGCACCGTATGGTCAGCACCCTCTAGGATCCTTCGCAGGTGACCTAGCACTTCACTCATAGGCCGCTTCCTTGGTCCCTCATCCACCGTACTACCGGAAGCTCACCATTTTAATTGAACCGAGGCTGGTCAAGACCTCGGTCGACCTTGCTACGCGAGACGTCCTCCATTGACTCTCCGTCAGTAGTTGCAACTTAATCACAAGACGGTCAAAATGCTTTCCCAGCATTCTTGACATAAAACAGTCATTTACAAACAGCATTTACAAACAGTTTTCAAATACAGTTTCTATATTAACTCTCATTTTTCCACATTATCCCTCATCAACCCACATTACTTATTCCACATTCCATTTATATGTGTACTCATCCAATCACATCATTTTCCATCTCCTCACTTTAGATTCCTTCACATCACATATCATATATTCACATCCATACATATATCCACATCTACATCCACATTCACATCCATACATCCACATCTACATCTATGCATCCACCATTTTCACATCCACATCTACATGCACATTCACATCCATACATCCACATCTATATGCATACATTCATATCTACATGCATACATCCACATCTCCATGCATACATCCACATCCACATTCACATTCACATCCCTACATCTACATCTACATGCATACATCCACATCTCCATGCATACATCCACATCCACATTCACATTCACATCCATACATCTACATCTACATGCATACATCCACATCTCCATGCATACATCCACCTCCACATTCACATTCACATCTATACATCTACATCTACATGCATACATCCACCTCCACATTCACATCCACATCTATACATCTACATCTACATGCATACATCCACATCTCCATGTATACATCCACATCCACATTCACACTCACACTCACATCCATACATCTACATCTACATTCATACATCCACATCTCCATGCATACATCCACATCCACATTCACATTCACATCCATACATCTACGTCTACATGCATACATCCACCTCCACATTCACCTCCACATCTATACATCTACATCTACATGCATACATCCACATCTCCATTCACATCCACATCTATACATCTACATCTACATGCATACATCCATATCTCCATTCACATCCACATCTATACATCTACATGTATACATCCACATCTCCATTCACATCCACATCTATACATCTACATCTACATGCATACATCCACATCTCCATTCACATCCACATCTATACATCTACATCTACATGCATACATCCACACCTCCATTCACATCCACATCTATACATCTACATCTACATGCATACATCCACACCTCCATTTACATCCACATCTATACATCTACATCTACATGCATACATCCACATCTCCATGCATACATCCACATCCACATTCACACTCATATCCATACATCTACATCTACATGCATACATCCACATCTCCATGCATACATCCACATCCACATTCACATTCACATCCATACATCTACATCTACATGCAAACATCCACATCTCCATGCATAATAAAATTCTTTTAATTAATCTAGGATGATAGTTCCTAGAATATGGTAGGAAGTCCTCTTTTCATGCTTTGAATGAAATTATTTTATGTGTAATTTTTATAAAAATTTTGCCATAGCTCTGCTGCTATGACTGATAAATCTCAATTATCTTAAAAGATAAAGCTTATCACATTAAGGAAATGATTAGAATGATCCCTAATTGGATCATTAACCCATAATGGATTGAATCATCAATATTCATGAAATACATAAATTAAAAGCATAGGAAAAGCCATTAATTTAGTCTTAAGCATAGATTAATCTTAGATTAAGAAAAAGCTTTATGAAAAGCTTCATTTGGATTGAGAATAGGTCATGAGAATGACCATTTCTTGAGTGTGAGAGAGATATTACATAAAAAACCATTAGAATTAAGCATAAATGGAAATTTATGTAATTCTTTACTATCATTCATTAATTACTTCAATAGTATTCAAAAAAACCATTTCAATTAAGCTTTTCAAGCTTGAGAGGGGTTGAGAAGAGAGAAACATTGAGAAATCATAGAAAAGATCAAAATTCACCACACTTACCTTACAAGTTGCTTAATTCTTTGTTCACGGTAGAGGCCCCCAACCAATCAATTGGTTTAGTATGTTGATGGAGCCACAATGGAGATTGAAGAAAGAGGGAAGCTCCAATTTCTTACAAATTGGAGAGAATTTTAGAGAATAGTAAATATTAGCATTATTTCAGCATAGTTCTAGAATAGTAAAATTCTCCTCCTTTTTTTCAAAGGATTCATGTTCTATTTATAGGAGAGGGAGGCTCTAACCAAAGCTAACTGATTTGTAGAATTTTCCAATTTCAGTTTGGTTGAATTTGGACTAGATTTGGACCTAGTTTGGTTCCTTTTTGATTCGGTTTGGTTCCCTTTTGATTTGGTTTGGTTCAAGAGAGAGGAGAGATAAAAATATCACATTATTTTTGAGTTTAAAACTCATTCAAGCATGTGAAATATGCACTTCCTTTAAGGGACTCCCCTTCCTTACATATGTGTCAAAATGGAATTATTATACCCAAAATATCTCATTTTTTTAGTAATACTCATAGTTTCTTACTAATAAACCTTGTACATATTCAACTCTTCATCTTATGTGAGCATTTACTCATTTTTGGATACCCAATTTATCTCATTTTTTTGATATTACTCATAGTTTTTTACTAATAAACCTTGTACATATTCAACTCTTCATCTTATGTGAGCATTTACTCATTTTTGGATACCCAATTTATCTCCTTTTTTTGGTATTACTCATAGTTTTTTACTAATAAACCTTGTACATAGTCAACTCTTCATCTTATGTGAGCATTTACTCATTTTTGGGTATCTTCTTTTACAAATTGGATTTATCTCCTCCCTACACATGGATTGATGCTATTGGCCCATAGGAACCTTAATTGGACCATAATCCAAAGATTTTTGAAAATCTAGACCCTTAGACTAAGGTTCTTTATACCCATTTCCAATTAATTCCAATTGCATATTGGAAAGTTCTTTTTGAATTTCTGTTTCAGAGGAACTTATTTTAATAAGATGAAATAATTTTCTATCCAAAAATGTTAAAAATCTGAATATTCTCTCTCTAGAATATTTTCTCTCTCTAGGTTAAACTAGTTAGAAACAAAATCTTTTATATTTCTGAAGAGGGATTTAATTACACGGAAAGATGCTGCACATCTTGAGAGGATGGGAGGAATCTTACATTCTCTACCACTTGAAAAACGCGAGATGTCCTCATCTCACAAATTGGGGGTAATTTTGCAAGATGTACAAATATGAGACTAAGAGAAAATTTAATTAAGATTAACCACCAAGAAAAATCTCAAAGAGAGCAAGACTCAAGACAAGAACAAAGATTTCAGCTTTATTCACTCTTGGAACATATACAGTAAAGATAGAAGAACTTTTTACAATTCCATAAGCCCGTCTATCATATGCTCACAAAAGAAGCACTCACAAGATGCACACGTATAAGGTAACTCATCTATGGGAATAATTCGGCCGGTTATTGTAGCACCTACCTCAGTAGTATGAGGTGATCTAACAAAAGGACCTCTAAGAGGCAAGCCAAAAACGGGATAAAGGCATATCTTCTGGTGAGGAAGAAAGCACGCTAGTAAGAAGACCCGCTCAGAAAATCCACCATGCCTTTATCTCATCACGCAGTAGTATCGAGGACCCAAACCCAAGGCTTCAATAACCATAGCCAAGTAGAAATTGTTACGGAAGTGCTGTCGCCCCCACGGTGTTACCCTAGTTATATCTCGATAGGTCCGCCATTTGGTCTGAGCTACAGAAGTTCCCAAGTGAGGGAAAAGTGAGCGCTCATACAGTTCTATAAAATCCTTCTTCACAGACTCGCTTGCGTCTTGAAGGTGAGAAATCATCATGGATAAAACCAATTCCTGCTACCAAGCCATAAAGGAGATTCACATCCATACATCTACATCTACATGCATACATCCACATCTCCATGCATAATAAAATTCTTTTAATTAATCTAGGATGATAGTTCCTAGAATATGGTAGGAAGTCCTGTTTTCATGCTTTGAATGAAATTATTTTATGTGTAATTTTTATAAAAATTTTGCCATAGCTCTGCTGCTATGACTGATAAATCTCAATTATCTTAAAAGATAAAGCTTATCATTAAGGGAATGATTAGAATGATCCCTAATTGGATCATTAATCCATAATGGATTGAATCATTAATATTCATGAAATACATAAACTAAAAGCATAGGGAAAGCCATTAATTTAGTCTTAAGCATAGATTAATCTTGGATTAAGGAAAAGCTTTATGAAAAGCTTCATTTGGATTGAGAATAGGTCATGAGAATGACCATTTCTTGAGTGTGAGAGAGATATTACATAAAAAACCATTAGAATTAAGCATAAATAGAAATTTATGTAATTCTTTACTATCATTCATTAATTACTTCAATAGCATTCAAAAAAACCATTTCAATTAAGCTTCTCAAGCTTGAGAGGGGTTGAGAAGAGAGAAACATTGAGAAATTATAGAAAAGATCAAAATTCACCACACTTACCTTACAAATTGCTTGATCACAGTAGAGGCCCCCAACCAATCAATTGGTTTAGTATGTTGATGGAGCTACCAATGGAGATTGAAGAAAGAGGGAAGCTCCAATTTCTTACAAATTGGAGAGAATTTTAGAGAATAGTAAATATTAGCATTATTTCAGCATAGTTCTAGAATAGTAAAATTCTCCTTCTTTTTTTCAAAGGATTCATGTTCTATTTATAGGAGAGGGAGGCTCTAACCAAAGCTAACTGATTTCTAGAATTTTCCAATTTTAGTTTGGTTGAATTTGGACTAGATTTGGACCTAGTTTGGTTCCTTTTTTATTCAGTTTGGTTCCCTTTTGATTTGGTTTGGTTCAAGAGAGAGGAGAGATAAAAATATCATATTATTTTTGAGTTTAAAACTCATTCAAGCATGTGAAATATGCACCTCCTTTAAGGGACTCCCCTTCCTTACATATGTGTCAAAATGGAATCAATATACCCAAAATATCTCTTTTTTTTTAGTAATACTCATAGTTTCTTACTAATAAACCTTGTACATATTCAACTCTTCATCTTATGTGAGCATTTACTCATTTTTGGATACCTAATTTATCTCATTTTTTTTATATTACTCATAGTTTTTTACTAATAAACCTTGTACATATTCAACTCTTCATCTTATGTGAGCATTTACTCATTTTTGGATACCCAATTTATCTCATTTTTTTGATATTACTCATAGTTTCTTACTAATAAACCTTGTACATAGTCAACTCTTCATCTTATGTGAGCATTTACTCATTTTTGGGTATCTTCTTTTACAAATTGGATTTATCTCCTCCCTACACATGGATTGATGCTATTGGCCCATAGGAACCTTAATTGGACCATAATCCAAAGATTTCTGAAAATCTAGACCCTTAGACTAAGGTTCTGTATACCCATTTCCAATTAATTCCAATTGCACATTGGAAAGTTCTTTTTGAATTTCTATTTCAGGGGAACTTATTTTAATAAGATGAAATAATTTTCTATCCAAAAATGTTAAAAATCTGAATATTCCCTCTCTAGAATATTTTCTCTCTCTAGGTTAAAATAGTTAGAAACAAGGTCTTTTATATTTCTGAAGAGGGATTTAATTACAAGGAAAGATGCTGGACATCTTGAGAGGCTGGGGAGGAATCTTACACTAAGAAAAGGTGCCCCCCCAGATGTAGGGGAGGTGGCACAAATCAAAGGAGAAATCAGTGGGATTAGATGCTTGGCATCTTGTGGATGTACAACCTATAAATTGAGGCATTGGCCTAATGAGCAATTGCTGATTTTTGAGTACCCATGCCTACATTATCGTATTAGATTAATTGTTCACTAATTTCATCTTAATCACATGCTAATTATGTTGATTCTTGCATTTGATTCACCATAGCTCATCACATTGCTGCAAATTTAACACTATCCTCATACCTAAGCTGTGTGCCTGATTGTGTCAGCCAAATGGTAGTAGCAAAAGAAATGTAAGCATACTTCCTCATCCTTTCATGGAGATGTGTTATTACAGTCCACATCTTACTATTATTATTTGCCGAGGGGGCGAGTGGGTGTTTGAATTTTCTGGATTTGTGTGTATTTTGGGAGGGGGTGTGCATGAGTGTGTGGTGGTCTAGCTGCCTCAGTTAATTAACCAAGGTAAATGTTACGAGTTTCATGGAGGTGATATAACAAGGCTACCTTGCTCCTGGACCCATTGTTGTGTAGGGCCATACTCTCAATCTGGATTCGAGCCCATCGTGCTGCTGTCAAACTACGTCGAGAGTCCTTGGCTTTGAACCCTAGTTGATAGCATGTAGGTGCACGTCATGTGTAAAGGTGTGTGTGCTTTGTGATTGTGCACATGTAGGGGTGTGTGCACTCACTTATGGACCACCCACACATGCTCGTGCACACACCTTTGCACACGTACTACATTTGCACTTTATGCATGCATGCCCACTTGCTCGTGTGTGTACCACCTATAGTTACACTTACACATGCCTACCCCACACCCATTTGCACCTTGCACATCGTGCACATGGGCCCATGTGCATGCACGTGTGTACACACCATTCGCTCATGCATGTGTGCACACATGCACCTCACGTACACACTTGCGCATACCCATTCCATCTCGTGCATGTATAACGTGCATCCACGTACGTGCATCTATGCATACCCAATGCTACATCCCCTCTCAACAAAATAAACCCTACTCCCGTCAAATTCTTTTAAAAATTTTCCACCCCTTTATTGTGTGAGTGAGTTCCCCAGGTAAATTCCCTAGCCAACTAGCTATGAATTCCCTATGTAAAGATATATCAAGGGTCACTTATCCCATCTGATTCTTGCACACAAGGGTTGATACCATTGGTAGTCCTTAACTCCCAAATTTAAGGATCTGGAGATAACCACAAAGCTATGAATTAACAAGTCAACATTGTATGCATAGGTATGTGTTAGTGAGATCTAAGTCAAGATTCAAGTTCGTCATTGTAAGTATTCATATTTTGCAATGTGCAATAGATTAGGTCTATCTCTCCGCTATCGTGCCTTGCTCAATTTTGATTAGTTTTAATCTCTCATGTGCTAAAATTTATGTTTTTAACTCATTTTACCATATAAAATCTTAGCTTAGGTGTAACAACCTAGGTAGAAGACACTATAATTATCGGGTCAACATTGGTGTAGAGTAGCGAGATATTCAATCTAAATGTGTATTTTGGATTTGTATTGTGAGGGGAGGCAAGGGTCTCCCAATCTATGGTGTTTCTATATGCAAATGTGTATTTGTAAAAGTGATTTGTGAAAGGGAGAAGGTGGTGTGGTAGCATGAATGGGTCACATGGGCTAGACATACGTTGTGTGCTAGGTCACATGAATTAGATAGATTTTGCATGGTTTGAGTGGTCTCACATGCTTTGTATGGTGTACGCATGGGTTGTGTGATGGGAATCGTGTGTATAAAATGAATGCTCAAGTGTTGGGGCCATGTGGTCATCTTTATGTCTATGTGTGATTGCCTTGGAATTCTCTTCTGCTTTCACATGTTTCAATTATGGTTGCAGGTGCTCGCCTTAGTTGGTGTGTCTTGTGTCTATTCTAACTTTGTTGTTTTGCTCCACCAGCTTCTTCGTGCTAGTGTTTCTCTTGCTACCTTTGTTTGCGTTCTTTGATGGTTTTATCTTTTTTTTCCATTGTCAGCCTTCTTCTATCTTGTGTGGCATTTTACGCTTATTCTTGGGCATTGTGGTGTTCTTGCATTCTTTATCTTTTCTTATTATTTTTATAACCCCACTCTCTCATAAACTGGTTGCACTTTCTCTCTATAGCCCCCCTCGAAGGTCCATGGATTCTAGATAAAGTGTCCCCATGAGGGTGTGGATGATACCATTCCAAATCTAGATGAAGTGGCCATGAGAGTGTGGATGATATCACTCCAAATCTTGCAACTGTGACTCATAAAGAAAAGTGCCCTCAATGGCCTTAGTGCATCTAGCATTCCAAATGTGCTAAGTTTGCAATACTAGCAATACTCTCCCATGCACTGTCTAAGCTTTGTACTAGGAGAACGTATCCTATATCTCTTGTATATATGTCTTGAAGATGGCATTGCGAAGCAATTCCCTGACTGATCATAATGAGATCCCTATCTGTTGAAATATGCAAGTGAATGGGTGTGTATGGGAACAAGCCCTTAGCAAGAGATTGTAAAAGGGAACCTATAATTGAGTAGGTAGCAGTGAAAAGGTGAGAGGTATCTACTAATTAGAGAATCAAGGGTAGCATGAATGAATGTAGGGGTGTGGAAAGATTCTAGGAAAAGGTACCCCCCAGATGTAGGGGAGGTGGCACAAATCAAAGGAGAAATCAGTGGGGTTAGATGCTTGGCATCTTGTGGATGTACAACCTATAAATTGAGGCATTGGCCTAATGTGAGCAATTGCTGATTTTTGAGTACCCATGCCTACATTATCGTATTAGATTAATTGTTCACTAATTTCATCTTAATCACATGCTAATTATGTTGATTCTTGCATTTGATCCACCATAGCTCATCACATTGCTGCAAATTCAACACTATCCTCATACCTAAGCTGTGTGCCCGATTGTGTCAGCGAAATGGTAGTAGCAAAAGAAATGTAAGCATAGTTCCTTATCCTTTCATGGAGATGTGTTATGACAGTCCACATCTTACTATTATTATTTGCCGAGGGGGTGAGTGGGTGTTTGAATTTTCTAGATTTGTGTGTATTTTGGGAGGGGGTGTGCATGAGTGTGTGGTGGTCTAGTTGCCTCAGTTAATTAACCAAGGTAAATGTTACGAGTTTCATGGTGATATGACAAGGCTACCTTGCTCCTGGACCCATTGTTGTGTAGGGCCAGACTCTCAATTTGGATTCGAGCCCATCGTGCTGCTGTCAAACTACGTCAAGAGTCCTTGGCTTTGAACCCTAGTTGATAGCATGTAGGTTCACGTCATGTGTATAGGTGTGTGTGCTTTGTGATTGTGCACGTGTAGGGGTGTGTGTCTACTAGGGGTTTTTTTTTTGGATTTGCGTGTGTTGAGGAGAGGGTGGTATGCATGGGTGTTTTACAGGTGTGCTCATGTAGGTGTTTGTGCTTTGTGATTGTGCACATGCACGTGTGTGTGTTTTGTGATTGTATGGTACAGGGGTTGTGTGAGCATTATGTGTACATGCAACTATGGGTCTGCACGTCGAGGTGCTTTAGGATTATGCACGGATGTGTTGTGTGCATGCGAGTGAGTGTTTGTATTATAATTGTGTACATGCACGTGCTTGTCTATGTGTGTGTATGTATGTGTTAATATGCATGTGTGTGTGCTTAGGGATTGTGTACATGCACGTACAGGTGTGTGCTTGTACTACGTAAATGAGAGTTTTTTTGGAGCTTTTTTTAAAAGATTTTTTCATCATTCTTAGGTATGTGTGTATGTAAAGTTGATAGGGTGTCCCACGTAACATACATACAATGGGGGGTCAAGATTTTTAGCAAAGGTAGAAAATTGCTTGCCCATCCATGACGAAAGCTTAGACGCCACTACCCCACCGACTTTTGCTTGTGTGCCTGATTGAACTTTGCCCTTCCAACAACAACTAGCGGGTTGATGTTGCAACGTAGTGCATGTGAATGTTATGGGAACATGGTGATCCCTTTGTTGTACCTTCAAAGTACGTCACAAAGTCAAGGGAGTGTATGTACAACTCTCTTAGGGTTTTCAGACCACGAATGGCTCTTCTTTGATTTGAAATGATAGGGGTATGGGCACTGCACACGGGCTCTTCCGACTACTTTGTTGTTGGGTGGTGCACTCTTGCTTAAACTTTGGGGGTGGCATTGAATGGCTTTGGTTCTCTTCTCGATCCTGGATTTGATAAAAATTAATGGGGTGTTTGTAGAGGCATAAGGCACTAGTTTCTTCGACCTTGGAACCTAAATGTAGGGTTTTCTTTATAGAATCCTTGAGCTTCTAGTAGCTTTGTTGGAATCAACCTACGTGTTACTTACTACTAGTGTGACAGTTGGTGTTGGGATCGTTGCTTGACTCTCTTTGGCTTAGGATGTTGTGGTGCAGACGATGAGGTTTTTGGGACATAGAAGGTTTTCCCTTTGAAAAAGCCTTGAGCCTCTTACACTTTAAGTGGGGTGTTGAGTTTAGGGTAAAAGACCCTTACTTTTATTAAGGCTCTGAATTTGGTAGACCAAATGGTGGCTACTAGGTCTTTGCTTTGGCATCATACTTGTCTTGGCTAGCCAGGGTACTCTTAGGTACCCACCACTCCTTCTTGGTGACCTCCCTGAAGGGTCACTTTGGGGGATGGATTTCATCTTTGTTGGCAAGGTTTAGGATTTCCATAATGATTAGAAGGGGTGGCCGATGTGTTTAGGTAAGAGGAGTATTATGACTTTGAGGATTGGATTCACATTTTTGCAACAACCATGGATACTCATCCCCATTGAAACTTGGGACAAGGTTTGCATGATTAGATGGTGTCGAAATCACATCCATGTTCGTGCTTGATGCATTTGAAATGGAACCAATGGCAAAATCGACTCATCTTGAGTTAAAGTTTCCCCAAAAAGACTTCACATGAACCAGTGCTCTAATACCAGGTGAGAGGTATCTCTACTAATTAGAGAATCAAGGGTAGCATGAATGAATGTAGGGGTGTGGAAAGATTCTAGGAAAAGGTGCCCCCCTTAGATGTAGGGGAGTGGCACAAATCAAAGGAGAAATCAGTGGGATTAGATACTTGGCATCTTGTGGATGTACAACCTATAAATTGAGGCATTGGCCTAATGAGCAATTGCTGATTTTTGAGTACCCATGCCTACATTATCGTATTAGATTATTTGTTTCACTAATTTCATCTTAATCACATGCCAATTATGTTAAATCTGGCATTTGATCCACCATAGCTCATCACATTGCTCTGCAAATTTAACACTATCCTCATACCTAAGCCGTGTGCCTGATTGTGTCAGCCAAATGGTAGTAGCAAAAGAAATGTAAGCATACTTCCTTATCCTTTCATGGAGATGTGTTATTACAATCCACATCTTATTATTATCATTTGCCGAGGGGGTGAGTGGGTGTTTGAATTTTTTGGATTTGTGTGTATTTTGGGAGGGGATGTGCATGAGTGTGTGGTGGTCTAGTTGCTCGGTAGTGCCACAGAAGTGTGTGCACAATTGTCTTCAGGGTTTGGCACCATGGGTGGCACTTCTTTAATGAAAATAGGGATGAATATGGGCAAGGTATTTCCTCTTGTTGCTGGAGTCCAAAGGCTCTACCGACTTTTTTGTTGAAGATGGTGTCAGCACATGAGTCAAGGTGGAAACCACTACTCTCCATTCTTGCTTAAGCTTTGGAGTTGGCATTGGAGGTATGGGTCCGTTGCTATATAGAATGCTGATAAGAGATGATCTACCGCCAAGTTTTTCTATGAAAATGTTGATAACCGCCAAGTTTGTCTATGAGATGATCTACTGCCAAGTTTGTCTATGAAAATGTGATTACTCACATCTCAGTTGCTCACAAGGAATTGGCTTTGGATCTCCACACCCACTTGGATTTGAGGTGATGGCTCTCATGATTGGAGGACAAGACTTGGGATGTTGATAAGTTCGGGGTGCCTCACCCACCAAGGATTCTGTAACCATTCCATGGGGAAAGCTCAAGCATTACATTCATTCTTCCCCAGTTGTGTGACGATGCAAGCCGTGGCCATGATCCATTGCCTTTTGAGGATGATGTTCTCTTTTATTGTATATTTATGGGGTTCACTTAAATATACAAGACGTAGGTTTAGCTCCAATATAAAATTCAGCTTCAAAACAATCGACGGTCATATAAAATTCACGTAGGTGGTGCGAGAGGTGGGTGACCTAATGAGGTCCATGTCTGCCAAGACAACATGTTGTGGCTAGGCCCAATGTCAAGTAAGGCGGGCCATGCAACTAGATCGATCTCAACTAGTGCTGCGAACATTGATGACTAGCCTAGGTGATAGCTTCCACATTCACGCCACTGGGGCTGGGTGGATGGGATTATGGGGAATATGTCGCCAGTGGTTTATAGGTTGTGCAGCCACTTTGGTATTGGTTTGTTGAGAGGGGATGTGGCGTGGGGTATGCTTAGATGCATGTATGTGGATGCACGTTATACATGCACAAGATGGAATGGGTATGTGCAAGTGTGTACGTGAGGTGCATGTGCGCACACATGCACGAGCGAATGGTGTGTACACACGTGCATGCACATGGGCCCATGTGCATGATATGCAAGGTGCAAATGGGTGTGGGGTAGGCACGTGTAAGTGTAAATATGGGTGTGGTACACACACGAGCAAGTGGGCAATGTGGACACACATGCATTGAAAATGTGTGAATGTGTGTGTGACACCGCATGTGCATGTTTTTAGTTGTTTTTTTAATGATTCTCGATATGTTTTTAGGTTTTTTGTGTTTTTCTCATTTTCAGTGAAGGTAGTAACTGTACACGCCACATTACATATTTACCGTATGCGTAATTGGCAATGGCACATAATCATTTGCCATTCCACGATGAAAGCTTGGGTGCCACCATGGTCGTCTTTGTTGGCACACTTGATTGAGCATTGTCTTTCTAGTTCTATAGAGCTTACGAGTTGGTGTTGTGGTGTGGCACACACAAGTGTTGTGGGGTCATAGTGATCTTTTTGAGCCATGGGGTTGCTCGGTAGTGCCACAGAAGTGTGTGCACAATTGTCTTTAGGGTTTAGCACCATGGGTGGCACTTCTTTAATGAAAATAGGGATGGATATGGGCAAGGTATTTCCTCTCGTTGCTTGGAGTCCAAAGGCTCTACCGACTTTTTTGAAGATGGTGTCGGCACATGAGTCAAGGTGGAAGCCACTACTCTCCATTCTTGCTTAAGCTTTGGAGTTGGCATTGGAGGTATGGGTCCGTTGAGGCCAAAGTTATATAGAATGCTGATAATAAGAGATGAACTACTGCCAAGTTTGTCTATGAAAATGTGATTACTCACATCTCAGTTGCTCACAAGGAATTGGATTTGGATCTCCACACCCACTTGGATTTGAGGTGATGGCTCTCATGATTGGAGGACAAGACTTGCGATGTTGATAAGTTCGGGGTGCCTCACCCACTAGGGATACGGTAAGTTCGGGGTGCCTCACCCACTAGGGATACAGTAACCATTCCATGGGGAAAGCTCAAGCATTACATTTCTTCTTCCCTAGTTGTGTGACGATGCAAGCCGTGTCCATGATCCATCGCCTTCTGAGGATGATGTTCTCTTTTATTGTATATTTATGGGGTTCACATAAATATACAAGACGTAGGTTTAGCTCCAATATAAAATTCAGCTTCAAAACAATCGACGGTCATATAAAATTCACGTAGGTGGTCCGAGAGGTGGGTGACCTAATGTTGTGGCTAGGCCCAATGTCAAGTAAGGCGGGCCATGCAGCTAGATCGAGCTCAACTAGTGCTGCAAACATTGATGACCAGCCTAGGTGATAGCTTCCAAAGTAGTCAGAAGAGCCCGTGTGCAGTGCCATACCCTTATCATTTCAAATCAGAGAAGAGCCACTCGTGGTGCGAAAACCCTAAGAGAGTTGTACATACACTCCCTTGACTTTGTGACACAGTTTGAAGGAACAAAGGGATCACCATGTTCCCATAACATTCAAATGCACTACATTGCAATATCAACCCGCTAGTTGTTGGAAGGGTAGAGTTCAATAAGGTGCACAAGCAAAGTCGGTTGGGCAGTGGCGTCTAAGCTTTCGTCATGGATGGGCAAGCAATTTTCTACCTTTGCTAAAAATCTTGACCCCCCATTGTATGTATGTTACGTGGGACACCCTATCAACTTTACATACACACATACCTAAGAATGATAAAAAATCTTTAAAAAAAACTCTCATTTACGTACAAGCACACACCTGTACATGCATGTACACAATCCCTAAGCACACACACGTGCATATTAACACATACATACACACACATAGGCAAGCACGTGTATGTACACAATTATAATACAAACACTCACATGCACACGCACACAACACATCCGTGCATAATCTTGAAGCACCTCGATGTGCACACCTCTGTATCTGCACATACACACCCTCCACACCTCGATGTGCACACCCCGTATCTGCACATACACACCCTCCACACAAAGTCCATGATTGCATGTACACATAATGCTCACACAACCCCTGTACCATACAATCACAAAACACACACACGTACATGTGCACAATCACAAAGCACAAATACCTACACGAGCACACCTGTAAAACACCCATGCATACCACCCTCCTCAACACATGCAAATCCAAAAATAATAAACCCCCTAGACACACACTCCTACACGTGCACAATCACAAAGCACACACTCCTACACGTGCACAATCACAAAGCACACACACTTATACACATGACGTGCACCTACATGCTATCAACTAGGGTTCAAATCCAAGGACTCTCGACGTAGTTTGATAGTATAGTACGATGGGCTCAAATCGAGATTGAGAGTCTGGCCCTACACAACAACCGGTCCAGGAGCAAGGTAGCCTTGTTATATCACCTCCATGAAACTCGTAACATTTACCTTGGTTAACTAATTAAGGCAGCTAGACCACCACACACTCGTGCACACCCCCTCCCAAAATACACACAAATCCGAAAAATTCAAACATCCACTCACCTCCTCGGCAAATAATAATAATAAGATGTGGACTGTAATAACACATCTCCATAAAAGGATGAGAAAGTATGCTTACATTTCTTTTGCTACTACCATTTGGTTGACACAATCGGGCACACAGCTTAGGTATGAAGATCGTGTTAAATTTGCAACAATGTGATGAGCTATGGTGGATCAAATGCAAGAATAAATATAATTAGCATGTGATTAAGATGAAATCAATGAACAACTAATCTAATACGATAATGTAGGCATGGGTACTCAAAAATCAACAATTGCTCATTAGGCCAATGCCTCAATTTATAGGTTGTACATCCACAAGATGCCAAGCATCTAATCCCACTGATTTCTCCTTTGATTTGTGCAACCTCCCCTCCATCCGAGGCACCTTTCCCTAGAATCTTTCCACACCCCTACATTCATTCATGCTACCCTTGATTCTCTAATTAGTAGATACCTCTCACCTTTTCACTTCTACCCACTCAATTACAGGTTCCCTTTTACAGTCTCTTGCTAAGGGCTTGTTCCCACACACACCCATTCACTTGCATATTTCAACAGATAGGGATCTCATTATGATCACTCAGGGAATCGCTTGTTGGCAATGCCATCTTCAAGACATATATACAAGAGATATAGGATACGTCCCCCTAGTACAAATCTTAGACAATGCATGGGAGACTATTGCTAGTATTGCAAACTTAGCACATTTGGAATGCTAGATGCACTAAGGCCATTGAGGGCACTTTTCTTTATGAGTCACAGTTGCAAGATTTGGAGTGATATCATCCACACCCTCATGGCCACTTCATCTAGATTTGGAATGGTATCATCCACACCCTCATGGGGACACTTTATCTAGAATCCATGGACCTTGGAGGGGGGCTATAGAGAGAAAGTGCAACCAATTTATGAGAGAGCGGGGTTATAAAAATTTAAAAAAAAAGATAAAGAATGCAAGAACACCACAATGCCCAAGAATAAGCGTAAAATGCCACACAAGATAAAAGAAGGCTGACAATGGGAAAAAAAAGATAAAGCCATCAAAGAGCGCAAACAAAGGTAGCAAGAGAAACACCACCATGAAGAAGCTGGTGGAGCAAAACAACAAATTTAGAATAGACACAAGGCACACCAACTAAGGCGAGCGCCTGCAACCATAATTGAAACATGTGAAAGCAAAAGAGAATGCCAAGGTAATCACACATAGACATAAAGATGACCTCATGGTCCCAACACTTGAGAATTCATTTTATACACATGATTCCCATCACACAACCCATTCGTACACCATACAAAGCATGTGATACCACTCAAACCATGCAAAATCTATCTAATTCATGTGACTAGCACACACAATGTATGTCTAGACCATGTGACTCATTCATGCTACCACACCACCTTCTCCTTCACAAATCACTTTCCCCTCACAATACAAATCCAAAATACACATTTAGATTGAATATCTTGCTACTCTACACCAATGTTTACCCGATAATTATAGTGTCTTCTACCTAGGTTGTTACACCTAAGCTAAGATTTTATATAGTAAAATGAGTTAAAAACATAAATTTTAGCACATGAGAGATTAAAACTAATCAAAATTGAGCAAGGCACAATAGCAGAGAGATAGACCTAATCTATTGCACATTGCAAAATATGAATACTTACAATGACGAACTTGAATCTTGACTTAGATCTCTGTTGCGTGATGAGTGGTGATCAATGCAAGGATGCAACACAAAAGATGCAAGCAGGAAAACAAGTGACATTCTTATTTAGGGCTCTTGTAAAGAGTTCCAAGTTGTAGATGAGTGTGGGAGTGGGCTTAAGAATAATCCCACATGGGAAGTTTTGGGAGTTTTAGGAGTTTTAGTATGAAAAGTGGCTCATTTGAGAGCTTAGGCACACTTTGGGCTAAGTTCATGCAAGAGCTCCTTTGAGAGAGCTACTCTCTCTCTTCTCCATAGAGGTGAAGACTCTTCTCTCACCCCATCTACATCTTTGTATGAGATAAATCTCTTCATTGAATCAATAGCAATGTCATGAGTCTTTCTCATCCTCTTCTCTAATCATTTTACTCTTATGCATGCTTTTAGTATTTCGTTTTTGTATATGTGGGCTGATTTGAAGCTTTCATGGAAGCTTGATGCTTGAGTGTGTGCATGCTTGTACGAATATAGGAGTGGAGTGAGGTCTTTCTCTTTGCTTGTGTGCATAGTGATTGTGTTCCTCTTGCTTGTATTTGTGAATTAATCGGTGTGTAGGAATGAGGGCAAGTTGAGCTTGTGTGTGTGCTTAGTCTAGTGTCATGTGATGGTAGCCATAAGCATTCTCTCCATTTGTGGATAAGCTTTTGTGCACCGGTACGGGTTGAATCCCTAGCTCCGAAAGGGATGCAAATCCCATTGGATTGAGCTACACACGGATCATACTACTCATGCTACAAGTGAGAGAGTTTTCCGTCTCTCCATTGGTGCCGCTGCCGGGGAAAAGACTCAAAACTGGTTGAGAAGCTGGCATTACTACCACTATTTCTTTTTGTTTTTAGGTTTAGGGTTAGCATGAGTGTGGAATCTCGGAGCTAGTGATTAGAAGAGAAAAAAATAGATTAGTACTTACTTGTGCGGTTGAGATCTACTCTCGCTAATGTTTTCTCATTCATGTATATGCTTTCCATGGTTGTTTTCATTGTTGTGTTCATGTTTTGTCCATAGATTAGAAAAGAAATTTGCATAATGCATTAAGCTCAATGCATTATGTGTGAGCTTATTTATTATGCATTAAACTTGTGCTTAATCTATTATTGCGTTATGGCATAAGCTGAAAGCATGAATGCATAATGTAATAAGGATAAAGCTTATGCAATAATGCATTAAGCAGAGCTCAAATAAGGCATGATTAGAGTCTCAAAATCGGGCGAAGTGGGTGGTGGTGAGGAGGCCGAAAGAGACGGTGTGGCGGCTGGCTGCAGAAGAAAGAGTGAGAGGGGGTGTGAAGGTGGAGGCAGTGAGGCTACTGGGAGGTGAAGCAGTGGTGGCCGTTGAAGGCTGCATCTGAAGGAGGCGAAGGCATTGTAACTTGGGGTGAGTAGGCGACTACAGCGCTGACGGGCGGCGGTTGCGAAGGCGGCGAGAGCCGGTGCTAAGGTGGCTGTAGCAGATGAAAGCGAAGGAGGCGAAGCTGGAGGAGCCAACTGCCTGCAAGGAGGCTAACACGCACGCGAAGGAGGCGAGTAGGCCCATGCTTGTTGGCGGCGCGGCTGCAGCTGAGAGTAGCAGAGGCGGAGAAGTGGAAAAGAAGACGGCGAAGCGGTACTGGCCGCAAGGTGGTGAAGCGGCCGAGCGTCAGCAGGCCGGTGGCGTAGGGCTAGGAGGCGACTGGCTGCATCTGAAGAAGGCGGCTGCACAGCAGAGGCGAGAAGGGTGTAGAAGTGAAGGTGACTGCAGCAAAGTGAAGGGCGGCGGCAGTTGCCAGCGGTGGAAGAAAAGAAGGTAGCTGGCGGCAAAGAGGGCGGCGAAGGCTGCATTGTTGACGGGGGTGTCAGAAGGTAAGGTGCTGCGGAAGAAAAGAGGAGGAGCGAAGGCAAAGGGGCTGGCGGCGCCTGGCCGCAGAAGAGAAAGAGAACAAGAGCTGACGATAGCTGAGGGCTGAGCTTGCCTCTCAGTCGCGCAGCAAAGGCGAGAAGGAGGAGTGAAGGAGGTGAAGCAGATGAGGATAACGTTGCGAAGGCAAAGGCGCAGGGACCGCACGATTCGCCGGCTGAGCTGCAAGGATAAGGTTAGTATTTTTTTTATTTTTTATTTTTTATTATTTATTATTTTTTTATGTTTTTTATATTTTTTAAAAAAATAAAATAATAAAAATAAAAAGAAAAAAACAATAAAACAATAAAAATAATTAAAAAAAGAGAAAAGAAAAAAATTCTGTAATTTTAGGAGTCCATATTTTTTTAGAAGTCCACATTTTTTACATATTTTGTAATTTTTTATTTTTTTAAATTTCTATAATTTTTTTTTGCATAATTAGTGTAACTTACATTTTTTTTAAAAAATTTGTAATTTTGTGCATAATTAGTATTTTTGTGTAATTAGTAAAAAAATAGAAAAAAAAATAAAAAAAAATAAAAAAAATGTATTTACACACCTATTCATGATAGTTGCATTTAGTGGTTGGGTAGGGTTTATATATATATATACATATATATATATATATATATATATATATATATATATATAAACCTTAAAATTTGACCTTATGCACTTGCAGTCGGGACCTCATATAGACACTGCCATAGGGCCTAGGGCACCTTCTAGAGTACCTACGTAGGAAAGTGGGACCCAATCGATAGGAAATTTGGCAGATATTGCTGAAACTTTTTCGAATCCCAATCTGATACCCTTTCTAGAACAACTAGCTCATTGTCCATGGACAATCTAGGGCCGTCAAATAGTCATCACTTAGCCCCAAATAGGACACCCACAAGATCTTTTAATCCATTTGAAGCCGACACCATGGGGTTACTACTCAATGTGAGACTTCAATATGTCTACACGAATGCTCAAGGAGCTGAGATCTTTAGGGATCCACAACAACGGTATCTTGTTAAGATCGCAGACTTTTTCTCAGAGCTTGATAGAGCACCTCTAGTCAATGACCAGGGTAACATGTACATGGGTGGAGATGGTGTTCGCTACGAAGTCACCTATCATCCAGAGAATATAGACAAATTAGGGGAGCTCTCTAAAAGCGAGTTCTTAGATTTATCAAAGCTTTTCAGAGCAAGGGAGTCTAGAGATGATTGGCTCATTGAGCCAGACATGCTTGGACCATCCAATGTGCCTAGTCCTCAAAGCCATCCATAGATGATTTACTTCTTGTAGATCTAAATTTGGAAAGGGATAGGAAAGGCAAGAGCAAAATGGATCAAGGGGCTAAGAACCAATGGGAGTTTATACAACAAATTCCAGTGACAAAGGTCTTACAGGATGACCCACTTCAAGAGGTCTATAAGGACTCTTTAGAAGGATATTATGCCACAACTAGATTGCCAGAGCTAGATCTTCCTCTAGCACTTATGGTGGTAGTTGAGAAGCTTGCAGAATACAAGAACCGAATCGTTGATAAATGGGCCAATGAATACCGAACCTTAGATTGGAAGGAGATTTGGGAGCTCACGTGGAAAGGACAACCATTATTCATGGAAGTGTTCTCAACAAATACAGCTAAACCAGGAGAGACAGCCTTTCTTGGAGAAACTCCTACTCCTCCCCTACGAGAGTTCATTAGAGAGGGACCCTCAACATCAAAGTGGACCACTGCAAGTAGCCCAACTCTAGCACCAAGATATTATCCTACACCAAAAGTGCGACCACAGATCACACGACAACAACATTTCTCTCACTATGACAATCGGAGGGTAGGGGAGCCAACTCGACCTCCCATAAATGCACCTCCTGTAATGCGGGTAACAAGATCTTTGAAGGGGTTGGTGAGGTAGGTAATAGGGGACCCACACCAATTTGGGATGCATGTGGACCATCTTACCAAAGAGAGGAACAATTCCCACTGAGAGTGAGAGGCCGTAGGCCCTATGATGAGTATTCAAGACAAGTAAGGCCATCAACTCTTCAGAAACTGGTAAAGAAGTACGAAGGGTCGGGAGATCCATATGACCATGTAGCAGCATTTAGGCAAGCAGTTTGAGCTGAGCAAGTGACTGACAAGCATATGCAAATTGAAGGATTTGGGCTCACTCTTGAGGGAAAGGCCCTTGCTTGGTTTTAGGCACTAGAGGCTTCAGACAAATCTTCTTTCTTTACGAGTTCTGGAAGAGAGATTCATTGCTGCTTTTTCCTTGATGGGGATTCAACATGACACGGTAGCAAACATCTACTCTTTCAAGCAAGGCAAGATTGAGAGTGTTAGAGATTGTGTAAATAGGATGAAGCAGTACATTAATCGTTGCCCAGAAGATGAGAAGCCCACCCAGAGTCGATTAATTTCTCTCTTCTTAAAAGGACTCAAAAATTCAACACTGCATACACATCTCTATGCAAAGAAGCATACAAATTTCAATGAGTGTTGCCATGATGCTATGGATTTCACAGATAACTTCAAATTCCAAGATGGTTCTGGCCCTGAGGTGCAACCTAGGGATCAGTGGGGTGATGACCAAAGTTCAGGGTCTAGTGCACTAGTAAATCCAGACCACATAGCTAACCTAGTACTAAGGAGATTGGGACAAACCTATCGCCCACCCATGCAGCCACAACAACAGCAACATCAGCAGTGAATGAGGAGTGTACTACCTACAGGTCCTCATCTTTGTGGAGCATGTGGCGCTAACCATAAAACTGAAGAATGTAATACCTTTTCTCCTCTAGTCACAAACCAACCCACAAAGAAGTGGTGCCAGGCCTATGCTTGGAACTTTACCCACACCACACAGGAATGTATTCGCATTGCAAGAATGAGACAAGAGCGTGAGCAGCAAAAGGGTGGAGTGACTCCACAAATGCATCAACAGTATACTAACTTTGAACGTAAGCCACTGATGGCACAAGAGCAAGCACGACCTGTTCTTGGAGCTCAACATCCTGCTCCTATGAGGGTTGTTGACTACGACAATTCAAATATGTGTAGAGACTTAATAAACCCAGGCTATGTGGAGGAGGAATATGCATCATATTCATCCAAGGAAAATCTCTTTGAAAGTCCCGCATATCCAAGCCAAGCACTGGAGGCTCAACCAGGGGAACAAAATTCTTTGATGTTGCTAGGTGGCTACCAACCTAGGACTCCAGGCCCCTCAGGTCAATGGTAGCAAAGGAAAGTAGAAGCCAAACTAATGGGCCCCTATTATGAGTGCGGAGAACCCCATTGGGCTCGTGATTGTCCACATCGCTCAAGGCAAGCAGCTCGATCCAATATAACAGTACCACAGTTTCCACCAATTGAAAGATATTGTCTAGGGTGTTGTGTAGAACACTTCCCAAAGGATTGTTTGCTGAAACCACATGAGAAAGGCACCTCTCAACCAAAGGTTTCACTCAACTAGGGGCAGTTCCATCGCCACCTTCATCAGAGAATGAGGATGTCGTGCCACTTAGAGTCATGACTAGATCACAGACACGAAATGCCAAAATGCAAACTGATGAGACACCTCGAACTAGGGATGCAAAGGCAAATCTAGTGGACAAGACCCTACATTCCAATAGAAAAAGGACCACTAGGAGGAAAAAGAACCGCAACAAGCGAACTAAAAGTACATCCACTAGTTCTCAAGAAGTCTCTAAACAAAACATGAGGGATCAAGCTTTTACATCCCAAGAAGTGCATGAGGAGCATCAACCTCAACCTGGGCCTAGTGCTAAACAAGATGAGGCTAGTACGATCGAGGATAGTTCTGGGGGTTCTATTTTTGTGGATAAGGTGAACGAGACTCTAGATGCCATCATTGATGCTCATAGAAGTCGCATTGCAGCTTTATCTGAGCTACCCAAGAAGCTTCAAGAATACCCAAACCCTCGTGAGGAGAAGATCAATCTAGCTGTACATCAGCAACTCATTAGGAAAGCTCAATCAATACTTGAGGGACCACCTCCACCTATCCCTCGGGGCCCAACCTCTCTTAAGCCAACATTAGAAACTAGACGAGAAGTGTCATCAAGTTGGGAAATGAAAAGTGAGCTCATCTCACAATCTCATAGCGAGAAGTCTACACCAATTGACACCCCATCGAAAGAAGGCATTCTGCCACCACCTAGCCTTGCCTTCCCATGCAATAATGAAGTTATTGATGCTAACGAGGACATGGCAAATAAGATGTGGGCAGCAATTCATGAGAAAGTTAATGAGAATATGTCCTCTATTATTTCACCTCCATTCTCTGAGGTGGATTTTACCAAGAGCACAGAAAACAACTTTAGACGCCCTAGCATCCAGGAGGAAGTTCAAACAATTGTTTCTCCTAGAAGTAAGCATACAATGAAAACCTTACCATCATATTTGGGAGAATATGAGAACTGTTCTCAAACCTTGAGGATACCCTCCATACATAGAAGGTTGACAAAGGAGATGGATTTGGGTATCGTGCAAGCTATTTTGTCAGCACCAGTGGCTTGTACCTTACCTTTGCTTGATTTGATAAAGCTTCGACCTGAGTTGTGGAATGATATTGCCACATGTTTGTCAGAGTAGGTATTGCTACAAAAGGGTCACCATCATTGTACTATACACCCTGAGACAAAGCATGTTATGCCAGTTTCTATCAACAAAGTAGGAAAATTTTGTGAGGACGATCAGGGAAATGCTACCCTCCCATTAGAAGTGCGAAAAGTAGCTTCAACTGCAATACTTGATAGTGGTGCAGGAGTGGGCATTGTGACAAGGTCCATTTGGAAAAAGTGGGACAAACCAGCTATTAGGAGTACCAGGATGCACTTGCAGCTAGCAGATGGAAGCTTAGAACATCCCCTTGGGCTGTTTGAGGACATATTGGTCACCACATGTGGGATTGAATATGAGCACACCTTTGCAGTAGTGGATTTTTTAAAAAACATCCAAACTATGAAGTGATATTGGGTAGACCATTCATGCGACAATTTCAAATGATTCAAGATTGGGGATACAATTATTTGTACCTCTGACATGATTTTGTCATCACAAGGGTCAACCTAAAGAATCACTCATATCGTGATGTAACAAGGTCTCCAATAGATGAGTTTGATTCTGCTTCATCTGAGGGCTCAAGAGTTACATTGTCAGATGGGCGAGAAGATCTGTTGATGTGTGGAGCCTCATGTAGGGATTTCAACACTGAGAGACTTAAGGGTAATCGAAGTGTATCAGATGAGGCATACATTCCACAACCCTTCCCTGAGCACTTAAATGATCCACTAGAATGGAGTCAGGTCCTTGCAACATTATCGACATGTGCTTTATCTAAGCCAAGTCAATTTTGTGACTCAAATGGATATGACATTATTCCTATACAAATGGTACAACCACATGACCTTCTAGATGTTTTGTACTATGGGGATGTATCCACAATAGCATTGCATGAAGAGGAAGTCTCAGTGGAGGATTTAACACTCGAATATGCTAATGATGCTGATAAGGAAGATGGATGGGACTCTGATTTTGATAATGATGTGATAATCCCTAAGGAAGAGTTAGGAAAGGCACTCTTGAGAGGAAGGGAGGTTCAAGTAGAGATCCCTCAAAGCCGACCTAAACGTAAATGCTATAAGAGCCATAAGAGAATCCATAAACAAGATGAGAGGGAACGATGTGAGAGACTACAAAAAGAAAAGGAGGAGTTTAAGAATGAACACTCTTGACCACCACCTCACTTCTTAGGAAAGAATGGATATCTATACTATGTCCAAGCACAAGATAGTATCAAAGACCAAGTAAAACGATCAGATGGATTCCAACCAGGAGAAAAGCTAAAAACTATTAGCAAAAATCGTAAAAAAAACGAAGAGACAAAAACCAAAACTCAAGTCTAAAACCGATTCAAAAGAGAATGTCAGAAGTGCAAAGATAACGGTTGAACAAAAAAATCTGATGCAAGATTGCAAAGGAGAGCTCAAAACCGCATGGTCTTCAATGAGTGATGACTCAAGTGGACAAGAACAAGGTCTCAATGTTCCCCCCAACTTCACACAGTACACTCTTCAAGATCGGAAGATTGTTCTTCACAACAGCCCATGCGACAAAAGCCAAGCATGCCAGGGGTTTCATATGATGGTCCAAAAGATGCAAAAAAAATTGATATCGCTAAGCCAGGAGAAGAGCCTCGCTATGTGTGGATTGCCACAAACTTGTCCTTAGATGAGGAGAAGTTATTAATTCAAACAATAAAGGAGTATCGCGATGTTTTTGCTTGGAGTTATAAAGACCTCAAAGGAGTTGATCCAAGCATATGTCAGCATACAATTCCATTGCGAGAGGATGCAAAGCCTTCCAAGCAACGTCCTTATACTTACAATGAGAAATTTGCACGAAAGATAAAAGAAGAAATAGACAAGCTCTTAGAGGCAGAATTTCTCTATGAGATTGAACACACTGAATGGGTCTCCCCTATTATAGTGGTGCCCAAGAAAAATGGAAAACTTCGAGTATGTGTAAACCTCAAGAAGGTAAATGCAGCTACTATACGTGATCATTACCCACTTCCAATCACGGATCATGTTTTGGAACGAGTTGCAAGGAAAAAGACATATAGTTTCTTGGATGGATTCTCCGGTTACAATCAAGTGTCAATTGATCCAAAGGATCAACACAAGACAGCCTTTGCTACTGAAGATGGCATCTTTGCCTATCGTGTTATGCCATTTGGTCTAACAAATGCACCAGCAACCTTTTAGCGGTTAATGAGTCATGTATTCAAGGAGTACCTTAGGCAATTTCTTGAGATCTTCATGGATGATTTATGTGTTCACTCACAAGAGCGTGATGATCATATAGAACACCTCAGACTTGTGTTTCAAAAGTGTCAAGTTTATCGTATATGCTTGAATCCTGACAAGTGCAAATTCATGGTAAGACAAGTGAAAATTTTGGGCCATATTGTTTCTCGCAATGGGATTTCAACAGATATGGATAAAATTGATGTCATTGTCTCATTACCTCGGCCTATCACCCTAAAGGGGTACAAATATTCATGGGACATTGTGGCTATTATCGTCGATTCATCTACATGTACGCTGTCCTAGCCAAACCATTATATGCTCTTCTTGTAAAGTTTAATTGGACTGATGAGTGTGAGGAATCCTTTGAAAAGTTAAAGCAAGCATTAGTGACTGCACCCATCTTATGGGCACCAGATTGGAACCAAATCTTTCATGTCCATATTGATGCTTCAAACTTTGCAATTGGATGTATTTTGGCTCAATCGGGAGAACATAATAAGGATTTCCCAATATCATATGCTAGTCGACAGTCGAACAATGCTGAGAAGAATTATACCACAACAGAAAGAGAAGGTTTGTCCATGATATATGCAGTGAAAAAGTTTTGCCATTACCTTTTGGCAAACAAATTCATATTTTTTGTGGACCATCAAGCATTGCTATATTTGGTGAAGAAACCTTGTGCAACTGGAAGGATTGTGAGGTGGTTTGTCATCCTTCTTGAGTTTGATTTTGAAGTGGTAGTCCGAAAAGGAACAACTCATCTTAAGGCAGATCATTTGTCTCGAATCACCTTTGGCAAAGCTCCTGTGGGTGTGGATGATAATATGTTAGATTCAACACTTTTCCTTGTAGAGACAGCTCCTAAATGGTCTGAATCCATCTTAGAAATTTTGACAAGTGGGCAGATACAACTAGCGGGTCCTAATGTGGACCTATGGCGACCATTCAAATTAATCTCAGGGAGATTATATCGTCAGGGTAATGATGGAGTGTTGCGGCTTATACCTAACCCTGACCAATATGAGGAGATCTTGGAATGGACACATGCAGGTATCGATGGAATCCATGCATCAGCTACTACTTGTGTGCGACATATAGCTTAGGATGGGTAATGGTGGCCTACCATGCATGCGGATGCTGAAAAATTTGTTCGCAACTGTGCTTCATGTCAAATTCAACAGCCAATTCATAATGTCACATTATTCTAAATTTCAACTACACCAAGTTGGAATAAGTATATTGTGGACTATCTTCAGCATGGTCATACTGATCAAAAAATTCCTAAAAATCAAAAATATGCTATTGAAGTTGAAGCGGCAAACTATATGCTGATAGAGGGCCAACTCTACAAGAGGGGCAAGGATGGCAACTTACGCATGTGTGTATGTGAAGCTGACTACTTGAAAATCTTGACTCATGCACATGCAGGTGTTGGGGGTGGACACTTTTCGGGCAATACCACAGCTAAGTTGATTAGGTGGTCTGGGCTTTGGTGGCCAACCTTACAAATGGATGCCGAAGAATATGTAAAACATTGTAACGATCGTCAAAGGACCAAACCTCCCATCACAAAGGACAATATGCCATTGCGGCCTATGTTAAGCACACGTGCTTTTGCAAAATGGGGTATTGATTTTGTCGGTCCCATTAAACCTCCAGCTCCTCACACGCATGTCGAATATATTATAGTCACAACTGACTATTTGACCAAATGGGTAGAGACAAAGGCTACAGTTAAAAATGATGCCAGAACCACAGCCAAGTTCTTGTATGAGTACGTGTTTACACACTATGGCTTACCTATTGAAATCGTTAGTGATCAAGGTGTGCACTTTGTGAATGAGGCCATAGAGTTTTTGCTTCAAGAATTTATGGTTATTCACAAGCGTTCTGCACCCTATCATCCCCAGACCAATGGACAAGCTAAGAGTACTAACAAGATTCTCTGCACAGCACTCACAAAGATTATTGAGGGACATAGGACTGATTGGGAGCAAAAGTTACACTCAGTTCTTTGGGCATATAGGACAGCCTATAAAACATCTGTGGGCACAACCCCATTTGAGCTTGCTTTTGGGCTAGATGCAATTCTTCCCATTGAATTTCTTGTACCTACTCTACGAGTTGCTAAACAATTGGCCTGGACTAGTCATGAGCTTTCACAACACATTGATGAATTGGAAAAGCTTGATGAGACCCGCTTATTGGCGGTAATGGGGATGTATGCCGAGAAGAGGAGACAAAAGCAATGGTATGATAGAAATGTAACAACTGGCTGATTCAAAAAAGGGGACCTTGTGCTCTTATACACACTTAAGAAGCATAAGAGAAAGCTCAAGAAACGTGGCCTAGGACCGTTTGTGATTAATGAACTTACTCCAAGTGGTGCGACGTTTAGAGACACTAGAAGGTGTGAGCAAATGCCTAACTTCATTAATGGAAGTCGTCTCAAGAAATACAATGAACCATTAACTGAAGCCATGCTTCAACAAATGTATGCTGCACACACATGGAAAGAAGCACATGACCTACTTAAACATTAGGCTAAAGCTAGAGTTGCAAAAGCCAAGGAGCGTCGCAAGGCTTCTATGTTAGCCTTACAGTTGGCTACTGATGAACAATATGTCGATCCTTTCAATATTCAAGTGTGTCTTCATCTTCATGAGACTACCTACTTTGTCTCTGCCTTAATTGACTCTGGTGCAGATTATAATGTTCTCTCGTTTGACACATGGATAGCCTTGGGACAACCAACACTTGTGCACATTCCTATTGACTTACAAAGCTTCTCAGGTGAAGATAACCCTATAGAGGGAAAATGTGTCATTATGATGTCCATTCAGGATCACCAGATGTCAGTTCCCTTTTATGTGGCAATTCAAGTAAGTCCAAGGCAGTGGTAGAGGCTGTTCTCGGTCGATCATGGTTAAGTGCTACCAATTGTTCATTAGATTGGAAGAATAGACAATACAAACTGCAAATTGATTTTGATTGCATCTTGGGATCTGCTACTCCATGAGCTTTATCATGTCAAAAGCGTGGTGTTTCTACCTTACACAACCCACTTTCAAAATCTGCTCTTGAAACTCCAACACAAATGATGTGGATAATCGATGAGTCCTCAGGCCAGGCAAGAAGGAATTATCAATTTGGCTACCCAAAGATGCATACAAACTTGTACCATCTAGCCTAGTCTCCTAAAAAGCACATCTTTTCCAAGCCTAAACCTCAGATTGTTACTCATTGGGTCCCAAAGCATGTTCTTAAAGCACAAGGCTATTATGAGGGTGCAACAGCACTTTGGCTTCCCAAATGCCATGGTTTGCTAGGGGTAAAAGAGTGTATCAATAAGATTCCAAAAGCCACCCTTGGTTTTCCATATCAGTGGGTGCAAAAGAAATCAACACAACCTCTTCAAGATAGGATAGGTGATTGTGATAGCACCTACTAATCTTCTTGTGTTGACCTTCCCAAAACATGTATTGAATCACCAGTTGTCCCAATTTCTCCTTGTTACACAATTCCACCATCAACTTGTGTACCTAAGACAAATCCAACTTTACACGAGTCTCCTTTGAGCATAGATTCTAGCACTTCAATGCCTAAATCCTCTTATCTTGCTCAAATTCCTCAACAATTGCTAACCTTCCCACCTCTTAAGAAGGACATACCCAAAACCAAAGGTAAGACATTAACACTACAATTGAAGCTCTTTAGTAGATCAGTGTTTGAATAGTCTCACATTTACTAATGTGGTTCCTTATGCCTTTAGAGGATTGTGTTCTTTTTGAGATGATCTTATCTACAATGTTTTTGATAGGGATTGTAATGATGGATAGGACTGTATAAAGTTTGAATTTTTTAATTTCATTGTTCTACGCCCAGATACCTCCTGATGGTGATACTTGGCGAGATACATGTCCACCATGCATTGACCCTGATAGTACTCAAACTGAACATCACGGGGGTTATAGTGCTCCTCCTTTTCAAACTCATTCTAGGTACTTTTATGCTCCCTTAGGTGAAAATTGCTGTGGGCATCACTTTGTCACTTTATTCTATCAACAGGATCACCCATTTCCACATTGTCAAGAGTGTGCAGCACGACTCGTATTAGGAGAAGCTTCACACATTTGTTGGCTATGCCGCTCTTACTTTCGACGATATGGCATGGGCTTAATGAAACAAATTGTGGGAATTACACCCCAACACCATAACCTTCTTAATGTGAGAGTACCAGAACGAGGACCAAATCAACATAGATTACATGAGGAGGTTCAAGCACAACAATGGAGGGATACATGCATAAATGACTTGCAACCACCTATCTTGCAAGCCCTCCTTCCCCCAGCCTCAACATGTCAATTTTGGATCACTATGAGTACCTATATTGAGCAGTTCCAAAATCGAAATTGTCTACTTAACCTTCCCATAGAACCAATGCTATATTTTAGTAGCGAGGAAGCACTCCTTCCTCTACCACCTTCTCCAGAGGCCGGTTTTTGTACAGGGTTGTCCCTGCATCTTGAAGTGATTGATACCATCTTTCCAACAGAAGTGGACATGGATCCACCACCAGTACAAGGGTAAGCTTATCAACTCCACAATAAGATCAACAAGCCAGGGCACTTTTCTCCCACTGGGTTTTTCCCCTCGGCTATATTCGATGATTGGCACCAATAACAAATTTTATTCCTTTCTTTTCTTTTCTTGTTTGTTAATAAACATTTCGTAGAGATCTCAGCTAAACAAGAGCATACAAACACGCCCCAATAGTCCACCTACCTTGCACACAAATTAGGAAGGGGGGAGACATGCAATGCCTACAAAGAGCAAAGAGAAGCAATCTGCACAACATCAGCAATGTATCAATGCAAACGCACAACATCAACGAGCACTACAACAGGTGTATTCAAATCATAATCTTTTGTTCTTTATGTGCTTTTAACTTTTGGATATATTGTTTGCATGTTCACACACACAGTTGGCTGGTTTAAGTTTTAAATTAGTTGTTAAACTATGGTGAGTGATTTCTAGATTCTTAGAGGACTTAGTAGAAGGTATTTCTATTTGAAGACGGTGTAGGATATATACCAACGGAGTATGCCAAGTTCTTATGCTCTCGAAGTATATTAGTTATCCCTAGTGGTAGCTACCTCTTAGGTATGGGCTAGGTGCTAGGATTAATAAAAAATTTACGAAAATCATGCCCTAAAAAATATATACAAGTGAATCGAGACATGACGTGTCTACAGCCATGTGGAATGCTTGGTAGGACCTGGGGTTGTCTTAGCACCTTGGGGCCGATGCCTTGGTTTCCATGGGGTGAACACTGATATCTTAAGGATTCAGAAAAAGACCTTCAAGGACTCTATTGCCTTGATAGATGTTGGTAGGACTCTGGGGTACATTATGGGCCCTCGAGACCGATGCCCTCATCTTCATGGGGTACTCCTTATGTCAAAAAGAAAGAAAGGGGTCTGTCACCCTTGAGATACTTAGCGGCCTTTAGATTCTCTTGGCGGAGGTCTCTTGGCCATTGCTTGGGTCTTACTGGGATGGAACCTTCCTCTTTATCATCTTTTACACACACCAAAAAAAAAAAGAGAAAAGAAGAAGAGGTCTAATCACCATTGCTCATATTTAGGAGTAGGTTTGCCACTTAGGAATAACTTAAATACTTGTAGGACATTGAGACTGCGGTCATAACCTGTGGTGTGCAAGCACACTTGCCTTTGCATAACACTATCTACCACTTAGTCTCACTTTGACCAGTCTTTACTCACCTCTTTTAGCACTCTTTAAAACTCTAATCAGCCTTTCACTTGTATGCTCACGTGTGAGATTGTCATTGCTGGTTTTTTTTTCAATAAAAGGCTTCACTTGTATCCATTGTTTTTTGCAGCTTTTGCTTCTACCGCGCTCGAGGACGTGCGCAAAATAGGAAGGGGGGAGTGTTGCGTGACGAGTGGTGTGATCAATGCAAGGATGCAACACAAAAGATGCAAGCAAGAAAACAAGTGACATTCTTATTTAGGGCTCTTGTAAAGAGTTCCAAGTTATAGATGAGTGTGGGAGTGGGCTTAAGAATAATCCCACATGGGAAGTTTTGGGAGTTTTAGGAGTTTTAGTATAAAAAGTGGCTCATTTGAGAGCTTAGGCACACTTTGGGCTAAGTTCATGCAAGAGCTCCTTTGAGAGAGCTACTCTCCCTCTTCTCCATAAAGGTGAAGACTCTTCTCTCACCCCATCTACATCTTTGTATGAGATAAATCTCTTCATTGAATCAATAGCAATGTCATGAGTCTTTCTCATCCTCTTCTCTAATCATTTTACTCTTATGCATGCTTTTAGTATTTCGTTTTTGTGTATGTGGGCTGATTTGAAGCTTTCATGGAAGCTTGATGCTTGAGTGTGTGCATGCTTGTAGGAAGATAGGAGTGGAGTGAGGTCTTTCTCTTTGCTTGTGTGCATAGTGATTGTGTTCCTCTTGCTTGTATTTGTGAATGAATGGGTGTGTAGGAATGAGGGCAAGTTGAGCTTGTGTGTGTGCTTAGTCTAGTGTCATGTGATGGTAGTAGCCATAAGCATTCTCTATTTGTGGATAAGCTTTTGTGCACCAGTACGGGTTGAATCCCTAGCTCCGAAAGGGATGCAAATCCCATTGGATTGAGCTACACACGGATCATACTACTCATGCTACAAGTGAGAGAGTTTTCCATCTCTCCAATCTCACTGACACATACCTATGCATACAATGTTGACTTGTTAATTCATAGCTTTGTGGTTATCTCCAAATCCTTACATTTGGGAGTTAAGGACTACCAATGGTATCAACACTTGTGTGCAAGAATCAGATGGGATAAGTGACCCTTGACATATCTTTACATAGGGAATTCATAGCTAGTTGGCTAGGGAATTTACCCGGGGATTTCACTCACAATAAAGGGGTGAAAAATAAAAGAATTTGACGGGAGTAGGGTTTATTTTGTTGAGAGGGGATGTGGCGTTGGGTATGCATAGATGCATGTATATGGATGCACGTTATACATGCACGAGATAAAATGGGTATGCGCAAGTGTGTACGTGAGATGCATGTGCGCACACATGCATGAGCGAATGGTGTGTACACACGTGCATGAACGTGGGCCCATGTGCATGATGTGCAAGGTGCAAATGGGTGTGGGGTAGGCACGTGTAAGTGTAAATATGGGTGGTACACACATGAGCAAGTGGGCGTGCATGCATAAAGTGCAAATGCAGTACGTGTGCAAAGGTGTGTGCACGAGCGTGTGTGGGTGGTGCATAAGTGAGTGCACGTGCGTGATGTGTATTCACGGACCAAAGCTGTGCACAAGTGAATGTGTCCATGAGTGTGTATGCACAGCATAAATGTGCATGGGATGTGGTGCACGTGGGTGTAGTGCACATGCATGCATGTGCATATGGTAAAAATTTGCATGCCCGATGCGCAAATGCAAATGTGTGAGGGGTACATGTGTGTGCGAGTTAATAAATGCAAGTGAGTGTGCAATTGTGACTATGTGGGATCCACGTGTGTGTGTGAGTGTAAATGGGTGTGCACGTGCGTGAAGGTGGGTGCCCGAGGTACAATTAGGTGAAGGTATACACATGCAAGTGCAAATGTGTGTGTACATGCACGTTCCAGAAAATGTGTGAATGTGTGTGTGTGTGTACCATGTGCGTGTGACATTGCATGTGCATGTTTTAGTTGTTTTTTTAATGATTCTCAATATGTTTTTAGGTTTTTTGTGTTTTTCTCATTTTCAGTGAAGGTAGTAACTGTACACTTGGTGGGAAGGGCCACATTATATATTTACCGTATGCGCAATCGGCAACGGCACATAATCATTTGCCATTCCACAATGAAAGCTTGGGTGCCGCCATGGTCGTCTTTGTTGGCACGCTTGATTGAGCGTTGTCTTTCTAGTTCTATAGAGCTCATGAGTTGGTGTTGTGGTGTGGCACACACAAGTGTTGTGGGGTCATAGTGATCTTTTTGAGCCATGGGGTTGCTCGGTAGTGCCACAGAAGTGTGTGCACAATTGTCTTTAGGGTAGTGATCTTTTTGAGCCATGGGTTGCTCGGTAGTGCCACAGAAGTGTGTGCACAATTGTCTTTAGGGTTTGGCACCATGGGTGGCACTTGTTTAATGAAAATAGGGATGGATATGGGCAAGATATTTCCTCTTTTTGCTTGGAGTCCTACCGACTTTTTTGAAGATGGTGTCGGCACATGAGTCAAGGTGGAAGCCACTACTCTCCATTTTTGCTTACACTTGGGAGTTGGCATTGGAGGTATGGGTCCGTTGAGGCCAAAGCTATTTATCATTGTGCACATGCACGTGTGTGTGTTTTGTGATTGTATGGTACAGGGATTGTGTGAGCATTATGTGTACATGCAACTATGGACTTTGTGTGGAGGGTGTGTATGTGCAGACATAGGGGTGTGCACGTCGAGGTGCTTTAGGATTATGCATGGATGTGTTGTGTGTGTGCACGTGTGAGTGTTTGTATTATAATTGTGTACACACACATGCTTGTCTATGTGTGTGTGTGTATGTGTTAATATGCATGTGTGTGTGTGCTTAGGGATTGTGTACATGCACGTACAGGTGTGTGCTTGTACATAAATGAGAACTTTTTTTGGGTTTTTTTAAAAACATTTTTTTATCATTCTTAGGTATGTGTGTATGTAAAGTTGATAGGGTGTTCCACGTAGCATACATACAATGGGGGGTCAAGATTTTTAGCAAAGGTAGAAAATTGCTTGCTCATCCATGATGAAAGCTTAGACACCAATGCCCACCGACTTTGCTTGTGCGCTTGATTGAACTTTGCCCTTCCAACAACTAGCAGGTTTCTGTCGTAGTGCATGTGAATGTTATGGGAACATGGTGATTCCTTTGTTCCTTCAAACTGCATCACAAAGTCAAGGGAGTGTATGTACAACTCTCTTAGGATTTTTGCACCACGAGTGGCTCTTCTCTAATTTGAAATGATAGGGGTATGGACACTGCACACGGGCTCTTCCGACTACTCTGCTGTTGGTGGTGCACTCTTGCTTAAACTTTGGGGGGGTGGCATTGAATGGCTTTGGTTCTCTTCTCGATCCTGGATTTGATAATTAATGGAGTGTTCGTAGAGGCATAAGGCACCAGTTTCTTCAAACTTGGAACCTAAATGTAGGATTTTCTTTATAGAATCCTTGAGCTTCCAGTAGCCTTGTTGGAATTAACCTAAGTGTTACTTACTACTAGTGTGACATTTGGTGTTGGGATCGTTGCTTGACTCTGTTTGGCTTAGGATGTTGTGGTGTAGACGATGAGGTTTTTGGGACATAGAAGGTTTTCCCTTTGAAAAAGCCTTGAGCCTCTTACACTTTGAGTGTGGTGTTGAGTTTAGGGTAAAAGACCCTTACTTAATAAGGCTCCGAATTTGGTAGACCAAATGGTGTGGCTACTAGGTCTTTGCTTTGGCATCATACTTGTCTTGGCTAGCCAGGGTACTCTTAGGTACCCACCACTCCTTCTTGGTGACCTCCCTAAAGGGTCATTTTGGGGGGTGGATTTCATCTTTGTTGGCAAGGTTTAGGATTTCCATAATGATTAGAAGGGGTGGCCGATGTGTTAAGTTAAGAGGAGTATTATGACTTTGAGGATTGGATTCACGTTTTTGCAACAACCATGGATACTCATCACCATTGAAGCTTGGGACAAGGTTTGCATGATTAGATGGTGTCGAAATCACATCCATGTTCGTGCTTGATGCATTCAAAATGGAACCAATGGTGAAATTGACTCACATTGAGTTAAAGTTTCCCCAAAAAGACTTTACATGAACCAGTGCTCTAATACCTCGAGAAGGATGTGGGGGAGAGGGTTAGCTTGAACTCCTTGCAAGCAAACACAAATGCACAAGAATAGACAATCACACAAGAGAGATAGATGACTGAATTTTCTTCTATTCTCTTCTCTTCGCTACAACCATATATAAAGAGACAAGAGTACATACTATAAGGAAAAGTACTATCCTATTATAACTTACATCCACCCAACCAGTGGCGTAAATGTAATCAGGTGCCAAACCGTAAAGACAATTGTGCACACACTTCCGTGGCACTATCGAGCAACCCCATGGCTCAAAAAGAACTAGAAAGACAACACTCAATCAAGCATGCCAACAAAGACGACCATGGCGGCACCCAAGCTTTCATTGTGGAATGGCAAATGATTATGTGCCGTTGCCAATTGCGCATATGGTAAATATGTAATGTGGCCCTTCCCCAAGTGTACAGTTATACTACCTTCACTGAAAATGAGAAAAACACAAAAAACCTAAAAACATATTGAGAATCATTAAAAAAACAACTAAAAACATGCACATGCGGTGTCACACGCATGTGCATGTTACACACACACACACACACACATTCACACGTTTTCTCAAACGTGCATGTTCACACACATTTGCACTTGCACGTATATACCTTCACCTAATTGTACCTTGGGCACCCACCTTCACGCACGTGCACACCCATTTACACTCACACACACACGTGGACCCCACATAGTCACAATTGCACACTCACTTGCATTTATTAACTGGCACACGCATGTACCCCTCACACATTTGCATTTGCGCATCGGGCATGCAGATTTTTACGATATGTACATGCATGCACGTGCACTACACCCACGTGCACCACATCCCATGAACATTTATGCCATGCATACACACTCATGGACACATTCACTTGTGCATAGCTTTGCTCCGTGCATACACATCACGCACGTGCACTCACTCATGCACCACCCACACACGCTCGTGCAATCACCTTTGCACACGTACTGCATTTGCACTTTATGCATGCATGCCCACTTGCTCGTGTGTGTACCACCCATATTTACACTTATACGTGCTACCCCACACCCATTTGCACCTTGCACATCGTGCACATGGGCCCATGTGCATGCACGTGTGTACACATCATTCGCTCATGCATGTGTGCGCACATGCACCTCATGTACACACTTGCGCATACCCATTCCATCTCGTGCATGTATAACGTGCATCCACGTACATGCATCTATGCATACCCAACGCCACATCCCCCTCAACAAAATAAACCCTACTCCTGTCAAATTATTTTATTTTCCACCCCTTTATTGTGAGTGAATTCCCCAGGTAAATTCCCTAGCCAACTAGCTATGAATTCCCTATATAAATATATGTCAAGGGTCACTTATCCCATCTGATTCTTGCACACAAGTGTTGATACCATTGGTAGTCAGTCCTTAACTCCCAAGTGTAAGGAGCTAGAGAAAACCACAAAGCTATGAATTAACAAGTCAACATTGTATGCATAGGTATGTCTCGGTGAGATCTAAGTTAAGATTCAAGTTCGTCATTGTAAGTATTCATATTTTGCAATGTGCAATAGATTAGGTCTATCTCTCCGCTATTGTGCCTTGCTCAATTTTGATTAGTTTTAATCTCTCATGTGCTAAAATTTATGTTTTTAACTCATTTTACCATATAAAATCTTAGCTTAGGTTTAAACTAGGTAGAAGACACTATAATTATCGGGTCCACATTCACGCCAGTGGTGGCTGGATGGGGGATGAGATTATGGGGAATATGTCGTCGCCAGTGGTTTATAGGTTGTGCAGCCACTTTGGTGTACTAGAGTTATAGTATAGTTATAGCACCAGCTCATGTAATCAGGTTTACACTATGGATTAACCTTTGTAAGTTATAATAGGATAGTACTTTTCCTTATAGTATGTACTCTTATCTCTTTATATATGGTAGCAAAGAGAAGAGAATAGAAGAAAATTCAGTCATCTATCTCTCTTGTGTGATTGTCTATTCTTGTGCATTTGTGTTTGCTGGCAAGGAGTTCAAGCTAACCCTCTCCCCCACATCCTTCTCATGGTATTAGAGCACTGGTTCATGTGAAGTCTTTTTTTGGGGAAACTTTAACTCAAGGTGAGCCAATTTTGCCATTGGTTCCATTTCGAATGCATCAAGCACGAACATGGATGTGATTTCGACACCATCTAATCATGCAAACCTTGTCCCAAGCTTCAATGGTGATGAGTATCCATGGTTGTTGCAAAAACGTGAATCCAATCCTCAAAGTCATAATACTCCTCTTAACTTAACACATCGGCCACCCCTTCTAATCATTATGGAAATCCTAAACCTTGCCGACAAAGATGAAATCCACCCCCCAAAATGACCCTTTAGGGAGGTCACCAAGAAGGAGTGGTGGGTACCTAAGAGTACCCTAGCTAGCCAAGACAAGTATGATGCCAAAGCAAAGACCTAGTAGCCACCATTTGGTCTACCAAATTCGGAGCCTTATTAAGTAAGGGTCTTTTACCCTAAACTCAACACCCCACTCAAAGTGTAAGAGGCTCAAGGCTTTTTCAAAGGGAAAACCTTCTATGTCCCAAAAACCTCATCGTCTGCACCACAACATCCTAAGCCAAAGAGAGTCAAGCAACGATCCCAACACCAAATGTCACACTAGTAGCAAGTAACGCGTAGGTTGATTCCAACAAAGCTACTGGAAGCTCAAGGATTCTATAAAGAAAACCCTACATTTAGGTTCCAAGGTCGAAGAAACTAGTGCCTTATGCCTCTACAAACAACCCATTAATTATCAAATCTAGGATCGAGAAGAGAACCAAAGCCATTCAATGCCACCCCCAAAGTTTAAGCAAGAGTGCACCACCAACAACAAAGTAGTCGAAAGAGCCCGTGTGCAGTGCCCATACCCCTATAATTTCAAATCAAAGAAGAGCCACTCGTGGTGCGAAAACCCTAAGAGAGTTGTACATACACTCCCTTGACTTTGTGACATAGTTTGAAGGAACAACAAAGGGATCACCATGTTCCCATAACATTCACATGCACTACGTTGCAACATCAACCCGCTAGTTGTTGGAAGGGCAAAGTTCAATCAGCTGCACAAGCAAAGTCGATGGGGCAGTGGCATCTAAGCTTTCGTCATGGATGGGCAAGCAAATTTCTACCTTTGCTAAAAATCTTCAGCCCCCATTGTATGTATATGTTACGTGGGACACCCTATCAACTTTACATACACACATACCTAAGAATTATAAAAAAATCTAAAAAAAACCCCAAAAAAAACTCTCATTTACGTACAAGCACACACCTGTACGTGCATGTACACAATCCCTAAGCACACACACATGCATATTAACACATACATACACACACATAGACAAGCACGTGCATGTACACAATTATAATACAAACTCACTCGCGCACGCACACAACACATCCGTGCATAATCCTAAAGCACCTCGACGTGCACACTCTTGTATCTGCACATACACACCCTCCACACAAAGTCCATAGTTGCATGTACACATAATGCTCACACAACCCCTGTACCATACAATCACAAATGTAAGATCCCTGTTCCCACTGAGCAACGGATTCAGGATACTGGCAGCGGAAGTAGCACTTCTCGCGCGGGACAGGGGTCCCACATTCGGGGCCTCACCCACGAATATCCGGATAAGAGACTAATCCGTCGGTTGTTCCAAAACCGAACCCGGAAAAACTTCCTTTACCAGAAAGCACAGGTGATTCCACTAGGAAAACTTTTACTCAAACGTAGTCAAGACCATTAGTGATTAAACTGATCCGACTGCACCTATAAAGATACTCGATCAGATCAAGGAAGAGACTTGCACTTGGATCATTGGGATCAACGCTTTTTTCCCCATCAAGAGGCACAGCCATTGATTCCTATCCATAGAACAATTACTATCCGGGATTTACTTTATCTATCGTAGTAACAGAAATTAAGTCTCAATTTACGGATCCATCAATCCAGCCTAACCCCATCCAATCCCATGGGTTCGCCAACCACCCAACCACTGTAGTGATGGGATCCAATTTGGAATTTGGTTAGGTTTTGTCCCGGGTACCAAGGAAAAGAGTTCCAAGGCCCCCTAGCCGGAAGTTCATGCAAACATAAAACTAGTCACACCACTTACACACCCAATATGAAATTGCCTTTTTCTTAGCATCAGCTAACTTTAAAACAATCCTTTAATGAAACCATTATGTCACTGATGACAATCCTCAAAGTCTCTAGTTGAATCCTTATTTCCAGTCATTCATGCATCGGTATACTTATGGCATAATTGGCAACCAGAATGCTCACCACCTGTTCACTCAGGGGCCTTTTCCATAGTTCCTAGCTGATAGTAACCGGCAATATATTCATATAATAGAATGGAATCTCCGTGGAAGATCAGCAAGATCAACCCACAGATCCATATAAAAGAGCCATGGACTCATCCGTTGAGGACCAGCAAGGTCAATCAACCAGATCCATGCCCGGTTTCAGAAAACAACTCTTACTCCTTGTTCCAATATCTTCCACGACCCACGTGTGGGTATCTTTGGCGACCCAGAGCTCGAGCACCGTATGGTCAGCACCCTCTAGGATCCTTCGCAGGTGACCTAGTGCTTCACTCATAGGCCGCTTCCTTGGTCCCTCATCCACCGTATCGGAAGCTCACCATTTAAATCGAACCGAGGCTGGTCAAGACCTCGGTCGACCTTGCTACGCGAGACGTCCTCCATTGACTCTCCGTCAGCAGTTGCAACTTTAACAGTTAGGTCTTCGTGACCTTAATCCACAAGACGGTCAAAATGCTTCCCCAGCATTCTTGATATAAAATAGTCATTAACAAACAATCACAAAATACAGTTTCTAAATCAAATTCTCATCTTTCCACATTATTCCTCCTTAGTCCACATTACTTATTCCACATTCCATTCAATGTGTACTCATTCTCATCCATTTCCTCATATCGACGACACATTAATTCACATATACATTCACATTCACATCCATACATCCACATCTACATGCATACATCCATTTTCACATCCTCATTTATACATCCACATCTCATATCCACATTCATACATACACATCCATATCCACATCCATACATCCACATCCACATCCACATTCACATCCACATTCACATTCATACATCCACATCCACATTCCCATTCACATCTATACATCCACATCTACATCTACATCTACATCCACATACATACATACACATCTACATGCATACATCCACATCCACATTCATACATCCACACTTCCATTTCCACATCCACACATCCACATTCATATTCATACATCCACATTCACATACATAGATACACATCTGTATCTACATTCATACATCCACATTCACATTCATACATACACATCTACATGTATACATCCACATCACATTCATACAACCATATTACATCCATTCTCGTCCTAACACATCCCATATACATCTTAACACATCCTAACTCATCTTAACACATTCTATCACATCTCATACACCTCTTATCATATCTTATCACATCTCATACACATTTATTCACATCTTTTCACTTCCCATACGCATCTTATCACATCTTATCACATCTCATACACCTCTTATCACATCTTATCACATTTCATATCTTTTTATAGAATACAAGAGAATTCTTATATTTGATATAAGATTTCTCTACACATTTATTTATGCATAAATTCCATTTAAGGAGACTAACACCTTCGAAATAAAAATCAATCTTTTATGCATCTTCTTATGCATAAACTCAATTTGGTAGGAATTACACTTTTAGAATAAAAGAATTTCTCTTATGCATCTAAATTATGCATAAAATCCATTTATGATGAAAATCACACTTTTAGTATAAAAGAATATCTTTTATGCATACCTCTATGCATGAAATCCAAATATAATAAAAGTCACACTTTTAAAATAAAATAATCAACTTTTATGCATACCTTTATGCATGAAATTCAAATATAATAGAAGTCACACTTTTATAATAAAATAATCAACTTTTATGCATACCTTTATGCATGAAATTCAAATATGATAAAAGTCACACTTTTATAATAAAATAATCAACTTTTATGCATACCTTTATGCATGAAATCCAAATATGTTAAAAGTCACACTTTTATAATAAATTAATCAACTTTTATGTATACCTCTATGCATGAAATCCAATTATGATAAAAGTAACACTTTTACAATAAAATAATAGTCTTTTATGCATATATCTATGCATGAAATCCAAATATGATAAAAGTAACACTTTTACAATAAAATAATCAACTTTTATGCATACCTCTATACATGAAATCCAAATATGATAAAAGTAACACTTTTATAATAAAATAATCAACTTTTATGCATACCTCTATGCATGAAATCCAAATATGATAAAAGTAACACTTTTATAATAAAATAATCAACTTTTATGCATACCTCTATGCATGAAATCCAAATATGATAAAAGTAACACTTTTATAATAAAATAATCATCTTTCATGCATACATCTATGCATGAAATCCAATTATGCTAAAAGTAACACTTTTGTAATAAAATAATCATCTTTTATGCATACCTCTATGCATGAAATTCAATTATGCTAAAAGTAACACTTTTGTAATAAAATAATCATCTTTTATGCATACCTCTATGCATGAATTTCAATTATGCTAAAAGTAACACTTTTATAATAAAATAATCAACTTTTATGTATACCTCTATACATGAAATTCAAATATGATAAAAGTAACACTTTTACATTAAAATAATAATCTTTTATGCATACCTCTATGCATGAAATCTAATTATGATAAAAGTAACACTTTTATGTTAAAATAATAATCTTTTATGCATACCTCTATGCATGAAAATCAATTATGCATAATATAAAAATCAATTTCTCTATGATTACAATGAATATCTTTAATTAATCTAGGATAATAATTCCTAGAATATGGTAGGAAGTCCTCTTTTCATGCTTTGAATGAAATTATTTTATGCGTGATTTTTATAAAAATTTTGCCATAGCTCCGCTGCTATGTGACTGATAAATCTCAATTTTTCTAAGGGATAAAGCTTAACATTAAGAAATAATTAGAATGATCCCTAATTGGATCAATATTCCATAATGGATTGAATCATCAATATTCATGAAATACATAAACTAAAAGCATAGAAAAAAAACCCATTATTTTGGTCTCAAGCATAGATTAATCTTGGATTAAGGAAAAGCTTTATGAAAAGCTTCATTTGGATTGAGAATGGGTGATGAGTATGACCATTTCTTGAGTGAGAGAGAAATTACATAAAAACCATTAGAATTAAACATAAATGGAAATTTATGTAATTCTTAACTATTATTAATCAATTAACTTCAATAGCATTCATCAAATTATGTAACTCTTCACTAACATTCATCAATTAACTTGAATAGCATTCAAAAACCATTCCAATTAAGCTTCTCAAGCTTGAGAGGGGTTGAGAAGAGAGAAACATTGAGGAATTATAGAAAAGATCAAAATTCACCATTTACCTTACAAATTGCTTGATTCTTTGTTCACGGTAGAGGCCCCCAACCAATCAATTGGTTAAGTATGTTAATGGAGCCACTAATGGGGATTGAAGAAAGAGGGAAGCTCCAAAACTAGTGAATTATTAATGAATTCATAGTTCTTGGCTTAGGTGGAGTAGAGTAACGATGCATAAACACTATATATTTTTCAACAAGGGGGAGGCTTCTATTTATAGGAAAAAATGAGCTCCTAACCAAACAAACTGATTCTAGAATTTTCTAAATCAGTTTGGTCAATATTTGACCATTTTAGGTCAGTTAAGCTAACTTTTTGGAACTAGACTTGAATGAGGAGAGAGGAGAGATGAAATATCTCAATTTTTATGAGTTTAAAACTCATTCAAGCATGTGAAATATGCACCTCCTTTAAAGAACTCCCCTTCCTTACATATGTGTCAAAATGGAATCATTATACCCAAAATATCTCATATTTTTAATATTGCTCATAGTTTTTTACTAATAAACCTTGTACATTTTCAACTCTTCATCTTATGTGAGCATTTACTCATTTTTGGGTATCTTCTTTTACAAATTGGATTTATCTCCTCCCTACACATGGATTGATGCTATTGGTCCATAGGAACCTTAATTGGACCATAATCCAAAAATTTCTGAAAATCTAGACCCTTAGGCTAAGGTCCTTTATACCCATTTTCAATTAATTCCAATTGCACATTGGAAAGTTCTTTTTGAATTTCTATTTCAGGGGAACTTATTTTAATAAGATGAGATAATTTTCTATCCAAAAATATTAAAAATCTGAATATTCTCTCTCTAAAATATTTTCTCTCTCTAGGTTAAAACAGTTAGAAACAAGTCTTTTATATTTCTGAAGAGGGATTGATTATAGGGGAAGATGCTGGGACATTTTGAGAGGCTGGGGAGGAATCTTACAACAAAACACACACACATGCATGTGCACAATCACAAAGCACAAATACCTACGCGAGCACACCTGTAAAACACCCATGCATACCACCCTCCTCAACACACGGAAATCCAAAAACAATAAACCCCCTAGTAGACACACACCCCTACACATGCACAATCACAAAGCACACACACCTATACACATGACGTGCACCTACATGCTATCAACTAGGGTTCAAAGCCAAGGACTCTCGACGTAGTTTGACAGCGGCACGATGGGCTCGAATCCAGATTGAGAGTCTGGCCCTACACAACAACGGGTCTAGGAGCAAGGTAGCCTTATCATATCACCATGAAACTCATAACATTTACCTTGGTTAATTAACTAAGGTAGCTAGACCACCACACACTCGTGCACACCCCCTCCCAAAATACACACAAATTCAAAAAATTCAAACACCCACTCGCGCCCTTGGCAAATAATAATAGTAAGATGTGGACTATAATAACACATCTCCATGAAAGGACGAGGAAGTATGCCTACATTTCTTTTGCTACTACCATTTGGCTGACAGAATCGGGCACACAGCTTAGGTATGAGGATAGTGTTAAATTTGCACCAATGTGATGAGCTATGGTGGATCAAATGCAAGAATCAGCATAATTACCATGTGATTAAGATGAAATTAGTGATGAGCTATGGTGGATCAAATGTAAGAATCAACATAATTACCATGTGATTAAGATGAAATTAGTGACATGTAATTAATCTAATACGATAATGTAGGCATGGGTACTCAAAAATTAGCAATTGCTCATTAGGCGAATCCCTCAATTTATAGGTTGTACATCCACAAGATGCCAAGCATCTAATCCCACTGATTTCTCCTTTGATTTGTGCCACCTCCCCTACATCTGGGGGGGCACCTTTTCCTAGAATCTTTCCACACACCTACATTCATTCATGCTATCCTTGATTCTCTAATTAGTAGATACCTCTCACCTTTTCACTGCTGCTACCCACTCAATTACAGGTTCCCTTTTACAATCTCTTGCTAAGGGCTTGTTCCCACACATACCCATTCACTTGCATATTTCAATAGATAGGAATCTCATTATGATCAGTTAGGGAATTTCTTGGCAATGCCATCTTCAAGACATATATACAAGAGATATAAGATACGTCCCCCTAGTACAAAGCTTAGACAGTGCATGGGAGACTATTGCTAGTATTGCAAACTTAGCACATTTGGAATGCTAGATGCACTAAGGCCATTGAGGGCACTTTTCTTTATGAGTCACAGTTGCAAGATTTGGAGTGATATCATCCACACCCTCATGGCCACTTCATCTAGATTTGGAGTGATATCATCCACACCCTCATGGCCACTTCATCTAGATTTGGAATGGTATCATCCACACCCTCATGGGGACACTTTATCTAGAATCCATGGACCTTCAAGGGGGGCTATAGACAGAAAGTGCAACCAGTTTATGAGAGAGTGGGGTTATAAAAATAATAAGAAAAGATAAAGAATGCAAGAACACTACAATATCTAAGAATAAGCGTAAAATGCCACACAAGATAAAAGAAGGCTGACAATGGGAAAAAAAGATAAAGCCATCAAAGAGCGCAAACAAAGGTAGCAAGAGAAACACCAGCACGAAGAAGCTGGTGGAGCAAAACAACAAAGTTAGAATAGACACAAGGCACACCAACTAAGGCGAGCACCTGCAACCATAATTGAAACATGTGAAAGCAGAAGAGAATGCCAAGGCAATCACATAGACATAAAGATGACCACATGGCCCCAACACTTGAGCATTCATTTTATACACACGATTCCCATCACACAACCCATGCGTACACCATACAAAGCATGTGAGACCACTCAAACCATGCAAAATCTATCTAATTCATGTGACTAGCACACAACGTATATCTAGCCCATTTGACCCATTCATGCTACCACACCACCTTCTCCCTTTCACAAATCACTTTTACAAATACACGTTTGCATATAGAAACCATAGATTGGGAGACCCTTGCCTCCCCTCACAATACAAACCCAAAATACACATTTAGATTGAATATCTCGCTACTCTACACCAATGTTGACCCGATAATTATAGTGTCTTCTACCTAGGTTGTTAAGCTAAGATTTTATATGGTAAAATGACATAAATTTTAGCACATGAGACATTAAAACTAATCAAAATTGAGCAAGGCACAATAGCGGAGAGATAGACCTAATCTATTGCACATTGCAAAATATGAATACTTACAATGACGAACTTGAATCTTGACTTAGATATCTCACTGACACATACCTATGCTGTAATATTCCTCCCCAGCCTCTCAAAATGTCCAGCATCTTCCCCTGTAATCAATCCCTCTTCAGAAATATAAAAGACTTGTTTCTAACTGTTTTAACCTAGAGAGAGAAAATATTCTAGAGAGAGAATATTCAAATTTTTAATATTTTTGGATAGAAAATTATCTCATCTTATTAAAATAAGTTCCCCGAAAACAGAAATTCAATTTTCCAATGTGCAATTGGAATTAATTGGAAATGGGTATAAAGGACCTTAGCCTAAGGGTCTAGATTTTCATAAATTTTTGGATTATGGTCCAATTAAGGTTCCTATGGGCCAATAGCATCAATCCATGTGTAGGGAGGAGATAAATCCAATTTGTAAAAGAAGATACCCAAAAATGAGTAAATGCTCACATAAGATGAAGAGTTGAAAATGTACAAGGTTTATTAGTAAAAAACTATGAGCAATATTAAAATGATTCCATTATGACACATATGTAAGGAAGGGGAGTTCTTTAAAGGAGGTGCATATTTCACATAAGATGAAGAGTTGAAAATGTACAAGGTTTATTAGTAAAAAACTATGAGCAATATTAAAATGATTCCATTATGACACATATGTAAGGAAGGGGAGTTCTTTAAAGGAGGTGCATATTTCACATAAGATGAAGAGTTGAAAATGTACAAGGTTTATTAGTAAAAAACTATGAGCAATATTAAAATGATTCCATTATGACACATATGTAAGGAAGGGGAGTTCTTTAAAGGAGGTGCATATTTCACATGCTTGAATGAGTTTTAAACTCATAAAAATTGAGATATTTCATCTCTCCTCTCTCCTCATTCAAGTCTAGTTCCAAAAAGTTAGCTTAACTAACCTAAAAATGGTCAAATATTGACCAAACTAATTTAAAAAATTCTAGAATCAGTTTGTTTAGTTAGGAGCTCAATTTTTCCTATAAATAGAAGCCTCCCCCTTCTTGAAAAAGATATAGTGTTTATGCATCGTTACTCTACTCCACCTAAGCCAAGAACTGTGAATTCATTAATAATTCACTAGTTTTTGGAGCTTCTCTCTTTCGTCAATCCCCATTGGTGGCTCCATCAACATACTTAACCAATCGATTGGTTGGGGGCCTCTACCGTGAACAAAGAATCAAGCAATTTGTAAGGTAATTAGTGAATATTGATCTTTTCTATAATTTCTCAATTTCTCAACCCCTCTCAAGCTTGAGAAGCTTAATTGGTATGGTTTTTTAAATGCTATTGAAGTTAATTGGTGAATAGTAGTGAAGAGTTACATAATTTAATAAATGCTATTGAAGTTAATTTCTATTTATGTTTAAATTCTAATGGTTTTTATGTAATTTCTCTCTCTCACTCAAGAAATGGTCATACTCATGACCCATTCTCAATCTAAATCAAGCTTTTCATAAAGCTTTTCCTTAATCCAAGATTAAGCTATGCTTGAGGCCAAATTAATGGCTTTTTTCTATTCTTTTAGTTTATGTATATTGATAATACAATCCATTATGGATTAATAATCCAATTAGAGATCATTTTAATTATTTCCTTAATGATAAGCTTTATCCCTTAGAAAAATTGAGATTTATTTAGTCATAGCAGCGGAGCTATGGCAAAATTTTTATAAAAATTATGCATAAAATAATTTCATTCAAAGCATAAAAAGAGGACTTCCTACCATATTCTAGGAATTATCATCCTAGATTAATTGAAATAATTTCATTATAATCATGGAGAAATTGAATTTTATTTTCATGCATAGAAGTATGCATAAAGGATAAGTTTTTATATCAAAAGTGTTACTTTTACCATTTTTATTTTCATGCATAGAAGTATGCATAATGGATAAATTTTTATATCAAAAGTGTTACTTTTATTATTTTTATTTTCATGCATAGAAGTATGCATAATGGATAAATTTTTATATCAAAAGTGTTACTTTTACCATTTTTATTTTCATGCATAGAAGTATGCATAATGGATAAATTTTTATATCACAAGTGTTATTTTTATCAATTTTTATTTTCATACATAGAAGTATGCATAATGGATAAATTTTTATATCAAAAGTGTTATTTTTACCATTTTTATTTTCATGCATAGAAGTATGCATAATGGATAAATTTTTATATCAAAAGTGTTATTTTTATCAATTTTTATTTTCATGCATAGAAGTATGCATAAAGGATAAGTTTTTATATCAAAAGTGTTACTTTTACCATTTTATTTTCATGCATAGAAGTATGCATAATGGATAAATTTTTATATCAAAAGTGTTACTTTTATGAGTGGATGTGGAAATGGAGGTATGGATGTATGAATGTGGATGTGGATGTATGCATGTAGATGCGTATGTATGAATTTGAAATTGGATGTATGATGTGGACGTACGAACATGGATATGTATGTAGAATAATGAATATGAAGGTGTATGTGAGATAATGTGTAGTCTATATGAGTGAATGGATGAGAACGAGTACACATTGAATGGAATGTGGAATAAGTAATGTGGTCCGAGAGTGGATAATATGGAAAGACAAGAGTTCGTTATAGAAACTGTATTTTGTGACTATTTGTGAATGACTGTTTTATGTCAAGAATGCTGGAGAAGCATTTTGACCGTCTTGAGGATTAAGGTCATGAAGACCGAACTGATAAAGTTGCAACTGCTGACGGAGAGTCAATGGAGGACGTCTCACGTAGCAAGGTCGATCGAGGTCTTGACCAGCCTCGGTTCGATTTAAATGGTGAGCTTCCGGTACGGTGGATGAGGGACTGAGTGAAGCGCTAGGTCACCTGCGAAGGATCCTAGAGGGTGCTAACCATACGGTGCTCGGGCTCTGGGTCGCCGAAGGTACCCACACGTGCGCCGTGGAAGATATTGGAACAAGGAGTAAGAGTTGTTTTCTGAAACCGGGCATGGATCTAGTTGATTGACCTTGCTGGTTCTCAACGGATGAGTCCATGGCTCTTTTATATGGATCTGTGGGTTGATCTAGCTGATCTTCCACGGAGATTCCATTCTATTATAAGAATATATTGCCGGTTACTATGAGCTAGGAACTATGGAAAAGGCCCCTGAGCGAACATGTGGTGAGCGTTCTGGTTGCCAATGATGCCATAAGTATACCAATGAATGAATGACTGGAAATAAGGATTCAACCAGAGACTTTGAGGATTGTCATCAGTGACATAATGGTTTTATTAAAGGATTGTTTTAAAGCTAGCTGATGCTAAGAAAAAGGCAATTTCATATTGGGTGTGTAAGTGGTGTGACTAGTTTTATGTTTGCATGAACTTCCGGCTAGGGGGCCTTGGAACTCTTTTCCTTGGTACCCGGGACAAAACCTAACCAAATTCTTAATTGGATCCCATCACTACAGTGGTTGGGTGGTTGGCTAACCCATGGGACTGGATGGGGTTAGGCTGGACTGATGGATCTGTAAATCGAGATTTAATTTCTATTATTACGATAGATGAAGTAAATCCCGGATAGAAATTGTTCTATGGATAGGAATCAACGGTTGTGCCTCTTGATGGGGAAAAAAGCGTTGATCCCAATGATCCAAGTACAAGTTTCTTCCTTGATTTGACCAAGTACCGTTAAAGGTGCAGCAGATCAGTTGATCCGTAATGATCTTGACTACATTAGAGTAAAGAGTTCTTCTGGTGGAATCGCCCATGCTTTCCGGGTAAAGGAAGTTTTTCCGGTTTCGATTTTGGACAAACCGACGGATTAGTCTCTTGTCCGGATATCCGTGGGCGAGGCCCCGAGTGTGAGACCCCTACCCACGCATGATGTGCTACTTCCGCTGCTAGTACCCCAAATCCGTTGCGCGGTGGAGACTGGTGTTTGGGACATCATAGCATAGCGGAGGCTACACTCCAACCCACACACTGCAGAACGCTTGTGAATTACCATAAATTCTTGAAGCAAAAATTCTATGACTTCATTTACAAAGTGTACACCTTGATCACTAACGATCTCAATAGGTAAGCCATAGCGTGTAAACACGTACTCATACAAGAACTTAGCTGTGGTTCTGGCATCATTTTTGACTGTTGCCTTTGCCTCTACCCATTTAGTCAAATAGTCAGTTGCGACTATAATATATTCTGCATGCGTGTTACGAGCTGGAGGTTTAATGGGACCGACAAAATCAATACCCCATTTTGCAAAAGCACGTGTGCTTAACATAGGCCGCAATGGCATATTGTCCTTTGTGATGGGAGGTTTGGTCCTTTGACAATCCTCACAACGTTTCACATATTCTTCGGCATCCATTTGTAAGGTTGGCCACCAAAGCCCAGACCACCTAATCAACTTTGCTGTGGTATTGCCAGAAAAGTGTCCACCCCCAACACCTGCATGTGCATGAGTTAAGATTTTCAGATAGTCAGCTTCACATACACACATGCGTAAGTTGCCATCCTTGCCCCTCTTGTAGAGTTGGCCCTCTATTAGCATATAGTTTGCCGCTTCAATTTTAATAGCCTGCTTTCGATGTTTAGGAATTGTTTGATCCGTATGACCATGCTGAAGATAGTCCACAATATACTTACTCCAACTTGGTGTAGTTGAAATTTGGAATAATGTGACATTATGAATTGGCTTCTAAATTTTACATGAAGCACAGTTATGAACAAATGTTTCAGCATCTGCATGCATGGTAGGCCACCATTGCCCATCTTGAGATATACGTCGCACACAAGTTGTAGCTGATGCATGGATTCCATCGATACCCGCATGTGCCCATTCCAAGATCTCCTCATATTGGTCGGGGTTAGGTATAAGCCTCAACACTCCATCATTACCCTGACGATATAATCTCCCTGAGATTAGCTTGAATGGTCGCCATAGGTCCACATTAGGACCCGCTAGTTGTATTTGCCCACTTGTCAAAATTTCTAAAATGGATTCAGACCATCTAGGAGCTGTCTCTACAAGGAAAAGTGTTGAATCTAACATATCATCATCTACACCCACAGGAGCTTCGCCAGAGGTGATTCGAGACAAATGATCTGCCCTTAGATGAGTTGTTCCTTTTCGAACTGCAACTTCAAAATCAAACTCAAGAAGGATGATAAACCACCTTACTATCCTTCCAATTGCACAAGGCTTATTCACCAAATATAGCAATGCTTGATGGTCCACAAAAAATATGAATTTGTTTGCCAAAAGGTAATGGCGAAACTTTTTCACTGCATATATCATGGACAATCCTTCTCTTTCTGTTGTGGTGTAATTCCTCTCAGCATTGTTCAACTGTCGACTAGCATATGAGATTGGGAAATCCTTATTGTGTTCTCCCGATTGAGCCAAAATACATCCAATCGCAAAGTTTGAAGCATCAATATGGACATGAAAGATTTGGTTCCAATCTGGTGCCCGTAAAATGGGTGCAGTCACTAATGCTTGCTTCAACTTTTCGAAGGATTCCTCACACTCATCAGTCCAATTAAACTTTACAAGAAGGGCATACAATGGTCTGGCTAGGACAGCATACATGTAGATGAATCTACGGTAATAGCCACAATGTCCCATGAATGTTTGTACCCCTTTAGGGTTGATAGGCCGAGGTAATGAGACAATGACATCAATTTTATCCATATCTGTTGAAATCCCATTGCGAGAAACAATATGGCCCAAAATTTTTCCTTGTCTTACCATGAATTTGCACTTGTCAGGATTCAAGCATATACGATAAAGTTGACACTTTTGAAACACAAGTCTCAGGTGTTCTATATGATCATCACGCTCTTGTGAGTGAACACATAAATCATCCATGAAAATCTCAAGAAATTGCCTAAGGTACTCCTTGAATACATGACTCATTAACCGCTGAAAGGTTGCTGGTGCATTTGTTAGACCAAATGGCATAACACGATAGGCAAAGATGCCATCTTCAGTAGCAAAGGCTGTCTTGTGTTGATCCTTTGGATCAATTGACACTTGGTTGTACCCGGAGAATCCATCCAAGAAACTATATGCCTTTTTCCCTGCAACTCGTTCCAGAACATGATCCGTTCAGATTGGAAGTGGGTAATGATCACGCACAGTAGCTGCATTTACCTTCTTGAGGTTTACACATACTCGAAGTTTTCCATTTTTCTTGGGCACCACTACAATAGGGGAGACCCATTCAGTGTGTTCAATCTCATAGATAAATTCTGCCTCTAAGAGCTTGTCTATTTCTTCCTTTATCTTCCGTGCAAAATTTTCATTGTAGGTATAAGGACGTTGCTTGGAGGGTTTTGCATCCTCTCGCAATGGAATTGTATGCTGACATATGCTTGGATCAACTCCTTTGAGGTCTTTATAACTCCAAGCAAAAACATCACGATACTCCTTTATTGTTTGTATTAATAACTTCTCCTCATCTAAGGACAAGTCTGTGGCAATCCACACATAGTGATGCTCTTCTCCTGGCTTAGCAATATCAATCTTTTTTGCATCCTCTGGACCATCGTATGAAATCCCTGGCATGCTTGGTTTTTGTCGCATGGGCTGTTGAAGAACAATCTTCCGATCTTGAAGTGTGTACTGTGTGAAATTGGGCGGAACATTTAAACCTTGTTCTTGTCCACTTGAGTCTTCACTCATTGAAGACCATGCGGTTTTGAGCTCTCCTTTGCTATCTTGCATCGGATTTTTTTGTCCAACCGTTGTCTTTGCACTTCCCACACTCTTTTTTGAATCGGTTTTAGACTTGAATTTTGGTTTTTGTTTCTTCGTCTTTTTACGATTTTTGCTAACCGTTGTTAGCTTTTCCCCTGCTTGGAATCCATCTGATCGTTTGACTTGGTCTTTGATACTGTCTTGTGCTTGGACATAGTATAGATATCCGTTCTTTCCTGAGAAGTGAGGTGGTGGTCGAGAGTTTTCACTCTTAGACTCCTCCTTTTCTTTCTGCAGTCTCTCACGTTGTTCACGCTCATCTTGTCTACGGATTTTTTTATGGCTCTTACAGCATTTTCGTTTTGGTCGGCTTCTAGGGATCTCTACCTGAACCTCCCTTCCTCTCAAGAGTAAGCGTGCCTTTCCTAACTCTTCCTCAGGGATTGTGTTATATGTACATTATGTGTGCTATATTATATACACATTATGTGTACTAGGAGGCTAACCCACATTAGGCTTGTGAGCATGGGAGCATGGGAACAAGCTCTAGTGGAGCATGGGTTAGGACTAACCTTAAGGTTTAAGGTTAGGGTCAGGCATCCAAGGGTCACACATGAGGAATGGAAAGTCAAGAGTCACTTGAGGGCCCTCCTATATAATAGGGGCATGGGGCACACTCAAGGGAGCTTGGGGGCTTGGAGGTTTGGGCTCCATGAGGCCAAGGCTATGTTATGCTCTCTTTGTAGAGGTTCATATCTATTCACCTACCATTTCACACTATAGCTATATGCTATTGGATTGTGTTATACCTCTTGATGGTATGGGACATCAAGGTAGAGGTATGATGTATTTCATTCATTATTCATGTGTGCATCCCTTGGGCTCGGGGGTGGTTGGGTGGTTGAGTTTATGCCTGATTTAGCATGGTTTATGCATAACAATTATCTAGAGAGATCTTAGGGTTTTAACAGTGGTATCAGAGCAATCTCTATTTAATTGTTGATTTTTTTAAGTAAATTTTAATATTTACTAATAAATTGTTATCTTTTGTTGATTTGTGTTGATGAAATGCACATGGATCATCGTTATGGTGATTGGAACGTGTGGTACTTCAATTCAATGGACGAATCGACGTTGCGGGGGAATACCGTGAGTTAATGCTATTTTTCCCTATTTTTTATGGTTAAAATCGAGCATTAATGGAATTTTTTACAAAAATACCATAAAGTTTATGGTGGATATTTTTGTAGGATGGATTCCCTGAATTTCTAGAATTTTTAGAAATTTTTTCCTAATTTTTTAGGAATTTTTTGAGCATTTTTATGATTAAAAATGTATTTTTATACATTTTTTTGCGGGTTTTTTCCGCGGGAATGCGATCAAATTTCTGTCAATTTGCTACTGAAATTCAGTAGGGGACAGCGTGTTGATGCATAAATTGCTCTCCCGTGTGCGTGGGACTCTCTCCGCCTCTCAAATCTGATTTTTCTTTCTCTTTTCCGGGTGAAAAATCTCTTTAAAATGATTTTCAAGCATAAATCATAATTAATTATAATTATGATTAAAAGAAAGTTTAATTAAAAAAGCTTAATTGAAGATTAAGCTAATCTCTCTGTTTAACACACAGAGAGAGAGAAGAGATTGGAGGAGAGTTTGATTTGGAGAGGAAAGGGAGGAGAGAGGGGAGAAGAGAGAGTCTCTCACTCTCTCATTCTCTCCATGCGCAGGCGACGGGAGGGGGGGGGGGGGGGGCTGCGCAGCAGCCGCCGGCGAAAAAACGCCCCCCCCCCTAAAAAAATCAAAATGGTATAAGCTTATTAAAGCTTATTTTTTTCATTTTTTTTAAAAAATGAGTTTTTATTTAAAAAAAAGCTTTTTGAATTTATTTCAAAAAAAGCTTGGAAAAAGCCTAGAAATTTCTGAAAATTACTGGATTTGAGTTAAAAAAACTCTGAAAAATTCCTGAAAATTTCTTATTGACAAATTTTGGCTTTTCGACTTCCGGAAAACCTTTGGCTTTCCGTTTTCCCGAAACCTTTTGGCTTTCCGAATTCCGGAAAAACTTTTGACCTTCCGTATTCCGGAAACTTTTGACCTTTCACATTCCGATTTTTTTTGTCTTTTCATTTTCCCAAAACTTTTGGCTTTCCGTATTCCGAGAAAACCGTTGGAATTCCGAAATTTTTTGACCGTTCGTATTCTAAATGCGTTCGGGGTTGATTAAAAATTTCAAAAAATTCCTGAAAATTAGTGGAAAATTAGACAAAGGTTATTTTAAATTTCGGGTAAATGTGGGGTTGGTGTTTGGCATGTGGTGTGTCCATTCGGACGCCCGTGACCATTCAAATTCCTTTAAAATTATATTTTTTGATCCAGAAAATTAGAAAAATCCATTAAAATTGAAAATTTTCATTGGATTTGAGAATTGTCGGGCGGAATTGGAAATTTCGTGATTGATGGGATTCTCAGGAAAAATTAAGAATATTCTAGATATTATATTTAGAAATCCTAAAAATTGATATTTTTAAAATATCAATGGTATTTTGGCAAATTTAATTGCTAAAAATTTTCTGGAAAAATATAGGTTTGGAATGCCATGGGATAGGTTTGGTGGAATTCAAAATTATTATATTTTGAGACCCTATAAATTAGAAAAAATTAGAAAAAAATCATGATAATTCTTTTTCTCGAGAATTTAATATTTTCGAGGGTTATTTAATGTTGAAGTACGTTTTCTCGTACTGACATTAGATAGATGCGGGTTATTCGCATATTGTTAATACGCTTATACCTCGTATTAATGGATATTTATGTTTGGATTAATTCTAAACGATCTATTCATGATTTTTTACCATTTTTTAGCCATTCTTTTTGGACATGTTCCTTAATTTCTTTTGATGGCTATAATTCTCGTTCAAAGTGTGTTTCACCTTTGACACTTTTCCATGATAATTTATTTTGCACTTTTTTAAGTGTGGTTGGTGCTTAATTTCTTAAGCCTCTATCATGGGTTAGTTGATCGGTTTATTTTGGTGGATTTTTATTGGATGTTTTCCAAGTTTTATATGGACTCATCAGGTTCTGCCTAGATCACTTATGTCTAGGGTTTTCTTATCGAGTGCTACACACATGTGTTTCACTTTGGAGTTTTATTTGAACAACACAACGTTCATATACTCCGGATTGATGAGTTGGCCACCAATTTTAATGCTTCTTTTGGCATGATTAATGTCCATTAGATGGTATGCATTGATTCTTATGATCAACTATGGTTTTTATGGATTGGAGGAGCTTCTATGCTTTTATCCATGGTTTTAAAAGGATCTTTTGATCTTTTGGATAATTTCATGTGCTTTGAAGGTAGCATTTGCCTTCGTTTTTTTTGCACATAATTTTGGAGTATATTTTTTATACTCTTGTACATATTCCAACTCGGATACCTAGTTGCTTATATATCTAGGTGAGTTATTTTTCTACCCTAACTTTATTGTGTTTTGGGTAGTTATCATTAGAAAGGCGCCAATAATTCAATTTCTTTTCTAATGATGTAATCAGAAGGATTTATTCCTTGATGTAGTCTCAAGTATATAGAGACAGGTTTAGTATGTGAAAGTCTGGATAAGGCCATCTTATTCCTTTTATACAGGATTTTATTCATATTTTCCTAGACGGCATACTAGGGAGTTTCAAATTGTTAAGGTATGTATGGGTGGTATCATGGTGGTATGGGACGCTAGGGATCCCTCACATATATTATCTTATGGGATAATTTGGACTCAAGATTGTTGCTTTGCTTACATCACTTAGCATGTTGACCTCAACATTCAAAGACAATCTTATTTTCTAAATTCACTAGAAGGCATTCTTTAGATAAACTTCTTTTATCTATAACCTGCATGTTTTGATGAGGGAAATCTCGTCGGCATTTTCACTTGTTGAAATCTCTTTCTTTAGAGTTCAAACAAGTTTATCTTGTTGTGTTCGGATAAGGAAATTTGGATTCTTCCTTTGTTGGCATTTCTTTCTTTAGTTCCGTACTTTAGGTGATTTACACAATCAACCTGATAGGTTTACGGATGGATATATGTGACTCATCGAGACGTTGATGATTCTCTATGTTGATATGGGTAACTCGAGACGTCGATTATTCCATATGCAGATGTGGGTATGTCGGGGCGCCGATGAATCCCTGGTTTCTGCTGTTATAATGCCATGCTTTCCTACTTTATTCCGATTGGTTTACAACAAGAAAAGTTACTTTGAATGTGAATTGTTCTGATCATCCGCAGCAGTCTGATGGGCAAACAGAGTGTATGAATCAGATTATAGTGTATATGCTTTGTGCATATATCTCTAGAAAATCATCATACTGGAAAAAATATCTTCCAATGATGGAATTTGCCTATAACAGTTTTAAATATACGGCTATTGGTTTTAGTCTGTGCATACTTATGTATGGGTATCAACTCAGGGCACCTATTGATGTCAGTCTTAAGGACATCGAGCTTGATGCATCGAGGGATTTCTTGCGAGATATGTAGGAAATTCTGACCGAAGCTCGGGATTCTATCAGGAGTGCTCATGTTAGGGCACGGTTTTATGCTGATAGGGGACGCTCATCTCGGTCTTTTGAACCAGGAGCGTTGGTTTATTTTAATGTTCTTAAAGATTCTCAGACTTTGTCAATGGAAAAATGCTCGAATTTATCTCCTAGATATTGTGGTCCATTTCGAGTTATATATCGGATTGGCACAGTTGCGTATGAACTAAGACTACCTCCAATTGTTAGGGTTCATCCAGTCTTTCATATCGATAGATTGAAAGGGAAACTGGGAGGTGAGGATGACACAGTTACTCCTCAAGAACTCGTTGAAGTCGATGAATTATCCTATGTTCCACATGAACCTGATAAGGTACTTGAATTCAGGGAAAGGAAACTTTGTAGTTGACTAATCCCTGAGGTTAAATAAGGTGGAAAGATAGGGTAATTAAGAATTCGACTTGGGAGTCGGTTGAGATTGTTCAGCGCAGTTCTCCTTCTTTTCATTGCAAGAGTGCAATGTTTTGAGAGAGGGGAAGTATGTTATATGTACATTATGTGTGCTATATTATATACACATTATGTGTACTAGGAGGCTAACCCACATTAGGCTTGTGAGCATGGGAGCATGGGAACAAGCTCTAGTGGAGCATGGGTTAGGACTAACCTTAAGGTTTAAGGTTAGGGTCAGGCATCCAAGGGTCACACATGAGGAATGGAAAGTCAAGAGTCACTTGAGGGCCCTCCTATATAATAGGGGCATGGGGCACACTCAAGGGAGCTTGGGGGCTTGGAGGTTTGGGCTCCATGAGGCCAAGGCTATGTTATGCTCTCTTTGTAGAGGTTCATATCTATTCACCTACCATTTCACACTATAGCTATATGCTATTGGATTGTGTTATACCTCTTGATGGTATGGGACATCAAGGTAGAGGTATGATGTATTTCATTCATTATTCATGTGTGCATCCCTTGGGCTCGGGGGTGGTTGGGTGGTTGAGTTTATGCCTGATTTATGCATGGTTTATGCATAACAATTATCTAGAGAGATCTTAGGGTTTTAACAGATTGTCACCTCATTATTAAAATCAGAGTCCCAGCCATCTTCCTTATCAGCATCATTAGCAGATTCGAGTGTTAAATCCTCTACTGAGACTTCCTCGACATGCATAGCTGTTGTGGATGTATCTCTATAGTACAAATCATCTAAAAGGGCACGTGGTTGTACCATTCGTATAGGAATAATATCATATCCATCTGAGTCACAAAATTGAATTGGCTTCGGTAAAGCACATGTTGATAATGTTGCAAGGACATGACTCCATTCTAATGGATCAATTAAATGCTCAGGGAAGGGTTGTGGAATGTATGCCTCATCTGATACACTTCGATTACCCTTAAGTCTCTCAGTGTTGAAATCCCTACATGAGGCTCCACAAATCCATAGATCTTCTCGCCCATCAGACAATGTAACTCTTGAGCCCTCAGATGAAGCAGAATCAAACTCATCTATTGGAGACCTTGTTACATCACGATATGAGTGATTTCTTAGGTTGACCCTTGTGATGACAGAATCATGTCGGAGGTACAAATAATTGTATCCCCAATCTTGAATCATTTGAAATTGTCGCATGAATGGTCTACCCAATATCACTTCGTAGTTTGGATGCTTTCCGAAATCCACTACTGCAAAGGTATGCTCATATTCAATCCCACATGTGGTGACCAATATGTTCTCAAGCAGCCCAAGGGGATGTTCTAAGCTTCCATCTGCTAGCTGCAAGCGCATCCTTGTACTCCTAATAGCTGGTTTGCCCCACTTTTCCCAAATGGACCTTGTCACAATGCCCACTCCTGCGCCACTATCAAGTATTGCAGTTGAAGATACTTTTTGCACTTCTAATGGGAGGGTAGCATTTCCCTGATCGTCCTCACAAAATTTTCCTACTTTGTTGATAGGAACTGGCATTACATGCTTTGTCTCAGGGTGTATAGTACACTCATGGTGACCCTTTTGTAGCAATACCTGCTCTGACAAACATGTGGCAATATCATTCCACAACTCAGGTCGAATTTTTATCAAATCAAGCAAAGGTAAGGTACAAGCCACTGGTGCTGACAAAATAGCCTGCACCATACTCATATCTTTCTCCTTTGTCAACCTTTTATGCATGGAGGGTATCCTCAAGGTTTGAGAACAATTCTCATATTCTCCCAGATATGATGGTAAGGTTTTCATTGTATGCTTACTTCTAGGAGAAACAATTGTTTGAACTTCCTCCTGGATGCTCAGGTGTCTAAATTTGTTTTCCGTGCCCCTGGTAAAATCCACCTCAGAGAATGGAGGCGAACTAATGGAAGACATGTTCTCATTAATTTTCTCATTTACTGAGGCCCACATGTCATTTGCCATGTCCTCATTAGCATCAATAACTTCATCATTGCATGGGAAGACAAGGCTAGGTGGTGGCAGATTACCCCCTTTCAATTGGGTGTCAATTGGTGCAGACCTTTCGCTATGAGCTTGTGAAATGAGTTCACTTTTCATTTCTCGACTTGACGATACTTCTGGTATGGTTTCTAATGTTGGCTTAAGAGAGGTTGGGCCCCGAGGAATAGGTGGTGGTGGTCCCTCAAGTATTGACTGAGCTTCCCTAATGAGTTGCTGATGTACAGCTAGATTGATCTTCTCCTCACGAGGGTTTGGGTATTCTTGAAGCTTCTTGGGTAGCTCAAATAAAGCTGCAATGCGACTTCTATGAGCATCAATGATGGCCTCTAGAGTCTCATTCACTTTATCCACAAAAACAGAACCCCCAGAACTATCCTCAGTCGTACTAGCCTCATTTTGTTTAGCACTAGGCTCAGGTTGAGGTTGATGTTCCTCACGCACTTCTTGGGATGTAAAAGTTTTATCCCTTATGTTTTGTTTAGAGGTTTCCTGAGAACTAGTCGATGTACTTTTAGTTTGTTTGTTTCGGTTCTTCTTCCTCCGAGTGGTTTTTTTTCTACTAGACTGTAGGGTCTTATCCACTAGATTTGTTTTTGCATCCCTAGTTCGAGGTGTCTCATCAGTTTGCATTTCTGCATTTCGTGTCTGTGATCTAGTCATGACTCTAAGTGGCACGACATCATCATTCTCAGATGAAGGTGGCGATGGAACTGTACCTACAAGGTTGAGTGAGACCTTTGGTTGGGAGATGCCTTCCTCATGTGGTTTTAGCAGACAGTCTTTTGGGAAGTGTTCTACACAACACCCTAGACAATATCTTTCAATTGGTGGAAACTGTTGTACTGTTGTATTGGACCGAGATGCTTGCCTTGAGCGATGTGGACAATCACGAGCCCAATGGGGTTCTCCGCACTCATAACAGGGGCCTATTGGTTTGGCCTCTACTTTCCTTGGCTGCCATTGACCTGAGGGGCCTGGAGTCCTAGGTTGGTAGCCACCTAGCAACATTAAAGAGTTTTGTTCCCCTGGTTGAGCGTCCAGTGCTGGGCTTGGGTATGCAGGACTTTCAAAGATATTTTCTTTGGACGAACAAGATACATATTCTTCCTCCACATAGCCTGGGTTTACCAAGTCTCTACACATATTTGAATTGTCGTAGTCGACAACCCTCACAGGAGCAGTCCCTGGAGCAGGAGGTTGAGCACTAAGAACAGGTCGTGCTTGCTCTTGTGCCATCGGTGGCTTACGTTCAAAATTAGTATATTGTTGATACATTTGTGGAGCCACTCCACCCCTCGGCTGCTCACGTTCCTGTCTCATTCTCGCAATGCGAGTACATTCCTGTGTAGTGTGGGTAAAGTTCCAAGCACAGGCTTGGCACCACTTCTTTGTGGGTTGGTTTGTGACTAGAGGAGAAAAGGTATTACAGTCCTCTGTTTTATGGTCACCGCCACATGCTCCACAAAGATGAGGACCTGTAGGAAGTACACTCCTCATTCTCTGCTGCTGTTGTTGTGGCTGCATGGGTGGACGATAGGTTTATCCTAATCTCCTTAGCACTAGGTTGGCTATCTGGTCAGGATTTACTAGCGCGCTAGACCCTGAACTTTGGTCATCACCCCACTGATTTCTAGGTTTCACTTCAGGGCCAGAACCATCCTGGAACTTGAAGTTATCGGTGAAATCCATAGCATCATGGCAACACTCATTGAAATTTGTATGTTTCTTTGCATAGAGATGTGTATGCAGTGTCGAATTTTTGAGGCCTTTTAAGAAGAGAGAAATTAATCGACTTTGGGCGGGCTTCTCATCTTCTGGGCAACGATTAATGTACTGCTTCATTCTATTTACACAGTCTCTAACACTCTCATTCTCGCCTTGTTTGAAAGAGTAGATGTGTGCTACCGTGTCATGTTGAATTCCCATCAAGGAAAAAGCAGCAATGAATCTCTCTTCCAAAACTCGCAAAGAAGATTTGTCTAAAGCCTCTAATGCCTGAAACCAAGCCAGGGCTTTTCCTTCAAGAGTGAGTCCAAAGCCTTCAATTTGAGTATGCTTATCAGCCACTTGCTCAGCTCAAACTGCTTGCCTAAATGCTGCTACATGGTCGTATGGATCTCCTGACCCTTCATACTTCTTAACCAATTTCTGAAGAGTTGATGGCCTTACTTGTCGTGAATACTCATCATAGGGCCTACGGCCTCTCACTCTCAGTGGAAATTGTTCCTCTCTTTGGAAAGATGGTCCACATGTTTCCAAAATTGGTGTGGGTACCCTATTACCAGCCTCACCAAACCCTTCCAAAGATCTTGTCACCCTCATTTCAGGAGGTGCATTTATAGGAGGCCGAGTTGGCTCCCCTATCCTCCGATTGTTATAGTGAGAAAGATGTTGGTGTGATGTGACCTGTGGTCGCACATTTGGTGTAGGACGATATCTTGGTGCTAGAGTTGGGCTACTAGCAGTGGTCCACTTAGATGTTGAAGGTCCCTCTCTAGTGAACTCTCGTAGGGGAGGAACAACAGTGTCTCCAAGAAAGGCTGTCTCTCCTGGTTTGGCTGTATTTGTTGAGAACACTTCCATAAATAATGGTTGTCCTTTCCACGTGAGTTCCCTAATCTCTTTCCAATCTAAGGTTCGGTATTCATTGGCCCATTTATCAACTATTCTGTTCATGTGTCCTGCGAGCTTCTCAACTACCACCACATGAGCTAGAGGAAGATCTAGCTGTGGCAATTTAGTTGTGGCATAATATCCCTCTAACGAGTCCTTATAGACCTCTTGAAGTGGGTCATCCTGTAAGACCTTTGTCACAGGAATTTGTCGTACAAACTCCCATTGGCATTCAGCCCCCTGATCCAGTTTGCTCTTGCCTTTCCTATCCCTTTCCAAATTTAGATCTACAAGAAGTAAATCATCTATGGATGGCTTTGAGGACTGGGCATTGGATGGTCCAGGCATATCCGGCTCAATGAGCCAGTCATCTCTAGACTCCCTTGCTCTGGAAAGTTCTGATAAGTCTAAGAACTCGGTTTTAGAGAGCTCCCCTAATTTGTCTACCTTTTCTGGATGGTAGGTGACTTCGTAGCGAACACCATCTCCACCCATATACATGTTACCCTGGTCATTGACTAGAGGTGCTCTATCAAGTTCTGAGAAAATGTCGGCGATCTTAACAAGATACCGTTGTTGTGGATCCTTAAAGATCTCAGCTCCTTGAGCATTTGTGTAGACATATTGGAGTCTCACATTGAGTGTTAACCCCATGGTGTCGGCTTCAAATGGATTAAAGGATCTTGAGGGTGTCCTATTTGGGGCTACGGGATGACTATTTGTCGGCCCTAGGTTGTCCATGGACAATGAACTAGTTGTTCTAGAGGAAAGGGTATCGGATTGGGATTCAGAAAGGGTTTCAGCAATATCTGCCAAATTGCCTACCGATTGGGTCCCACTTTCTTGCGTAGGTACTCTAGAAGGTGCCCTAGGCCCTATGGCAGAATCTACGAGACGTCCCGACCGGTTTTTTATGTGTTTTTGTCTTGTTTTGTTTTTGTTTGTTTTGGTTTTGGTTTTTGTGTTTGGTTTTTTTTGATAAAAATATATATATATATGTATATATATATATATATATATATTTTACCCTACCTAACCACTAAAGGCAACTAAAAATGAGTATATGGGTAACTATCTATCCTATATTTTTTTAATTTAATTATGATTTTTTTTAAATAATTTTATGTTTTTTTATGTTTTTATTTTTTTAAACACAAAAATTATGAATCACACTAAAAAAGATACTAATTATGCACAAAGTTACAAAAATTAAAAAAATAAAGAATTACAAATTATGCAAAAAAGTAGACTCCAAAAAAATACTTAATTTATCAAATTTTTTTTAAATTTTCTTTTGTTGTTGTTTTTTTTCTTTTGTTGGTTTTTGTTTTTGTTTTTGTTTTGTTTTGTTTTGTTTTGTTTTAATAAAACTAATAAATTTCGTACCTAATTACAAAAATTATGAATTTACTAATTATGCATTCAATTACCAAAAATTCTAAAAAATAAAAATAAAAAATACAAGCTACTTTAAAAATTTAAATAATGAACAATGGTTTCAAAATACAAAAATAAAAATTGTTTTTTCTTTTTTTTTTAAATAAAAATTACAAAAATTTAAAACAATGCAAATTACTCTAACTATGCTAAAAATTACAGAAATGGAAAAATAAAAAATATGCCAACAATATGGACTCCTAAAAAAACAAAAAATTTAATTGTTTTTTTTATCTTTTTTCTCTTTTTTTAATAAAAAAATATTTTTTTTTGTTTTATTTAAAATACAAAAAAAACATTGAAAAATTAATTAAAAATAAAAAAAAGGAAAAATACCACCTACCTTATCTTCTTCCACCGCTTCGCGCCGTTCCCACCCGGAATTCCCGCCGGCTCCAGCTGCCTCCACGCGCCTTCTTTATCGGCCAGCTCACCACCGCCTCCTTCACACCTCCTTCTCTGCTCTGGGCGAGTGCCCGTCTGAGCGATGCCGCCTTCGCCCTCCCTCAGATTCGCCTGCAGAGCAGCTGCCAGCAGTCGCCTCAGTACCAGGCTTGCTCTTTCACAGCTATCGCCTCTCGTCCGCTCAACGCCTTCTCCGCTCACTGCTCTCAAGCCAGCCAGCTTAGCGCCGACTCCTCTGTCTCCTTCCACCACGCTGTCTTCGCCCGTTTGCTTGCCTCTCCGCTAGCCAGCAGTCGACAGCCTTGCTTTCCACATGGCCGTCCTCGCCCGTCTTTCTCTGCCCGCCCGGCCTTCGCTGCTCTGCTCCCAGCGGCGCCTTTAGTCGACCAGCTGCCACGTCAACAAACAGAATGATATATATATCAAATAGAGTCCTTGAGCAAGCCTAGCCTTCCTAGTTGTAGCTCCCAACCATGACGCCTCCCTCGTCGTCTCTGTGCATATTGGTTTTGACTATATCTGTTTTGGGGGCTCCTGCAATGGCTTCATATTATGGGGGTGGAAGCTCTGATGAGAGTGGGTGGGCAATGCACACGCCACATTCTATGGTGGCAGCGACGCGTCTGGTACCATGGGTGGCGCTTGTGGCTATGGAGATCTCTACCCGTCCGGCTATGGCACCAACACAGCTGCTCTGAGCACGGCCATCTTCAACGGAGGGTTGAGCTGCGGCGCCTGCTTTGAGATCAAATGCGACTCGTCTGCCGATCCCAAGTGGTGTCTAAGTGACCGGTCGGTGGTAGTGACGGCCACCAATTTCTGTCCACCCAACAAACAGAATGATATATATATATATATATATTTTTTAAAAAGCCGCCTCTATTCTCCTTTCAGCCGGCTTTCAACTGCTGTCCTTCGCCTGTCTACAGTAGAGTACATATATAAAGAAATAAATATATAGATATATTTAAAATATATATATATATATATATATATATATATATTTTTCTTTTTCTTCACTACGCCCTATGAAGACGCCTCCTCACACAATAACAAATCAAAACAATAAAAGAAAGCCGCTTCCACTACTTCCTATCTACCTCTCGCCAACTTGCAACAAAAATACAAAAACAGAAAGTACTTAAACGGGATTACTCAACCGCAATGGGGTTTAAATTTTTTTTTTCTTGCTTCTCATCAAAAAAACAAAAACACACAAGGCGCTCTTGAGATCACACACTCAATGCCCTTGCAAACCCTACTCTAATCTACTCTAATCCACGATTTTACAATCAATGGAGCACTTAGTAAGAAGTAATGGTTAACACCCTTCACTAACTTAGGTGTGCGTTCCCCGGCAGCAGCGGCGCCATTGTTTGGGACATCATAGCATAGCGGAGGCTACACTCCAACCCACACACTTGTCAATCCGTGAATGCAACCCGGTTAGCGCATAGAGGCTATCCCGAATGGGAGAAGAAGAGTTAACCACACACCAATGACCTCTAGTCCTACTCAATCCTTCTCAACACTCAAGCAATCAATCTTACATAATCAAAGCATCAAGATTAGGCTACACTTAAGCACACAAATGCAACTTATGCAAGGAACCTAATATGCAAAGAGCTATCACACAAGCCTCAACTACACATTATTTCAAGCACAAGCTTCATCACAAGCACTCTATAACTCACAAATCAAAACATCATTAAGAAATCTAGATTAGCAAGAGTGTAGACCAAAACCTCATATCATTGAAAATGTAAAGAATAGAAAGTACATGATTGAAACAAGAATGGAGATGGAGAGCCTTGGGAGAGCACTTGAGAAGGAGCTATGGAGCAAGCTCTCTCTATGAGCCTCTCAACCAAATGACCAAAGAGTGTGCTCCCTCTCTCAAATGGGCCACCTTTTATACAAAAATTCTAGAACTCCCAAAAGTTCCCATGTGGGATTATTGTCAAGCCCCCTCCCACATTCATCTACAACTTTGAACTCTTTTCAAGAGCCCTAAGTGTCTTTTTTGTTGCATCCTTGTATTGATCTTCATTTGTCATGCAACAACTGGGATCTCACATATGCATACAATGTTAACTTGTTAATTCATAGCTTTGTGGTTATCTCCATATCCTTACATTTGGGAGTTAAGGACTACCAATGGTATCAACACTTGTGTGCAAGAATCAGATGGGATAAGTGACCCTTGACATATATTTACATAGGGAATTCATAGCTAGTTGGCTAGGGAATTTACCTGGGGAATTCACTCACAATAAAGGGGTGGAAAATTTTTAAAAGAATTTGACGGGAGTAGGGTTTATTTTGTTGAGAGGGGATGTGGCGTTGGGTATGCATAGATGCATGTACATGGATGCACGTTATACATGCACGAGATGGAATGGGTATGCGCAAGTGTGTACGTGAGGTGCATGTGCGCACACATGCACGAGCGAATGGTGTGTACACACGTACGTGCATGCACATGGGCCCCTGTGCAAGGTGCAAATGGGTGTGGGGTAGGCACGTGTAAGTGTAAATATGGGTGGTACACACACGAGCAAGTGGGCATGCATGCATAAAGTGCAAATGCAGTACGTGTGCAAAGGTGTGTGCACGAGCATGTGTGGGTGGTGCACAAGTTAGTGCACGTGCGTGATGTGTATGCACGGAGCAAAGCTGTGCACAAGTGAATGTGTCCATGAGTGTGTATGCACGGCATAAATGTGCATGGGATGTGGTGCACGTGGGTGTAGTGCACGTGCATGCATGTGCATATATATGGTAAAAATCTACATGCCCGATGTGCAAATGCAAATGTGTGAGGGGTACATGCGTGTGCCAGTTAACAAATGCAAGTGAGTGTGCAATTGTGATGACTGTGTGGGGTCCACGTGTGTTGTGAGTGTAAATGGGTGTGCACGTGCGTGAAGGTGGGTGCCCGAAGTACAATTAGGTGAAGGTATACACGTGCAAGTGCAAATGTGTGTGTACATGCACGCTCGAGAAAATGTGTGAATGTGTGTGTGTGTGTACCATGTGCGTGTGACACCGCATGTGCATGTTTTTAGTTGTTTTTTTAATGATTCTCAATATGTTTTTAGGTTTTTTGTGTTTTTCTCATTTTCAGTGAAGGTAGTAACTGTACACTTGGGGAAGGGCCACATTACATATTTATCGTATGCGCAATTGGCAACGGCACATAATCATTTGCCATTCCACAATGAAAGCTTGGGTGCCGCCATGGTCGTCTTTGTTGGCACGCTTTCTATAGAGCTTACGAGTTGGTGTTATGGTGTGGCATACACGTGTTGTGGGGTCACAGTGATCTTTTTGAGCCATGGGGTTGCTCGGTAGTGCCACGGAAGTGTGTGCACAATTGTCTTTAGGGTTTGGCACCATGGGTGGCACTTCTTTAATGAAAATAGGGATGGATATGGGCAAGGTATTTCCTCTTGTTGCTTGGAGTCCAAAGGCTCTACCGACTTTTTTGAAGATGGTGTTGGCACATGAGTCAAGGTAGAAGCCACTAACTCCTCTCCATTCTTGCTTAAGCTTTGGAGTTGGCATTGGAGGTATGGGTCCGTTGAGGCCAAAGCTACATATAGAATGCTGATAAGAGATGATCTACCGCCAAGTTTGTCTATGAAAATGTTGATAACCGCCAAGTTTGTCTATGAGATGATCTACTGCCAAGTTTGTCTATGAAATGTGATTACTCACATCTTAGTTGCTCACAAGGAATTGGCTTTCGATCTCCACACCTACTTGGATTTGAGGTGATGGCTCTCATGATTGGAGGACAAGACTTGGGATGTTGAAAGTTCAGGGCGTCTCACCCACCAGGGATACGATAACCATTCCATGGGGAAAGCTCAAGCATTACGTTCATTCTTCCCCAGTTGTGTGATGATGCAAGCCGTGGCCACGATCCATCGCCTTCTGAGGATGATGTTCTCTTTTATTGTATATTTATGGGGTTCACATAAATATACAAGATGTAGGTTTAGCTCCAATATAAAATTCAGCTTCAAAACAATCGACGGTCATATAAAAGTCATGCGGGTGGTGCGAGAGGTGGGTGACCTAATGAGGTCCATGTCTTCCAAGACAACATGTTGTGGCTAGGCCCAATGTCAAGTAAGGCAGGCCATGCAGCTAGATCGAGCTCAATTAGTGCTGCGAACATTGATGACCAGCCTAGGTGATAGCTTCCACATTTACGCCACTGGCTGGGTGGGGGATGAGATTATGGGGAATATGTCGCCAGTGGTTTATAGGTTGTGCAGCCACTTTGGTGTACTAGAGTTATAGTATAGTTATAGCACCAACTCATGTAATCAGGTTTACACTATGGATTGACCTTTGTAAGTTATAATAGGATAGTACTTTTCCTTATAGTATGTACTCTTATCTCTATATATATGGTTGTAGCAAAGAGAAGAGAATAGAAGAAAATTCAGTCATCTATCTCTCTTGTGTGATTGTCTATTCTTGTGCATTTGTGTTTGCTTGCAAGGAGTTCAAGCTAACCTTCTCCCCCACATCCTTCTCATGGTATTAGAGCACTGGTTCATGTGAAGTCTTTTTGGGGAAGCTATAACTCAAGGTGAGTTGATTTTGCCATTTCGAATGCATCAAGCACGAACATGGATGTGATTTCAACACCATCTAATCATGCAAACCTTGTCCCAAGCTTCAATGGGGATGAGTATCCATGGTTGTTGCAAAAACGTGAATCCAATCCTCAAAGTCATAATACTCCTCTTACCTTAACACATCAGCCACCCCTTCTAATCATTATGGAAATCCTAAACCTTGCCGACAAAGATGAAATCAACCCTGCAAAATGACCCTTCAGGGAGGTCACCAAGAAGGAGTGGTGGGTACCTAAGAGTACCCTGGCTAGCCAAGACAAGTATGATGCCAAAGCAAAGACCTAGTAGCCACCATTTGGTCTACCAAATTCCGAGCCTTGATAAGTAAGGGTCTTTTACCCTAAACTCAACACCCCACTCAAAGTGTAAGAGGCTCAAGGCTTTTTCAAAGGGAAAACCTTCTATGTCCCAAAAACCTCATCGTCTGCACCACAACATCCTAAGCCAAAGAGAGTCAAGCAACGATCATCCCAACACCAAATGTCACACTAGTAGTAAGTAACACGTAGGTTGATTCCAACAAAGCTACTGGAAGCTCAAGGATTCTATAAAGAAAACCCTACATTTAGGTTCCAAGGTAGAAGAAACCGATGCCTTATGCCTCTACAAACACCCCATTAATTATCAAATCCATGATCGAGAAGAGAACCAAAGCCATTCAATGCCACCCCCAAAGTTTAAGCAAGAGTGCACCACCAACAACAAAGTAGTCGGAAGAGCCTGTGTGTAGTGCCCATACCCCTATCATTTCAAATCAAAGAAGAGCCGCTCGTGGTGCGAAAACCCTAAGAGAGTTGTACATACACTCCCTTGACTTTATGACGTAGTTTGAAGGAACAAAGGGATCACCATGTTCCCATAACATTAACATGCACTACGTTGCAACATCAACCCGCTAGTTGTTGGAAGGGCAAAGTTCAATCAGGCGCACAAGCAAAGTCGGTGGGGTAGTGGCATCTAAGCTTTCGTCATGGATGGGCAAGCAATTTTCTACCTTTGCTAAAAATCTTGACCCCCCATTGTATGTATGTTACGTGGGACACCCTATCAACTTTACATACACACATACCTAAGAATGATAAAAAATCTTTTTAAAAAAACCCCAAAAAAACTCTCATTTATGTACAAGCACACACCTGTACGTGCATGTACACAATCCCCTGTGCACGATGTGCAAGGTGCAAATGGGTGTGGGGTAGGCACGTGTAAGTGTAAATATGGGTGGTACACACACGAGCAAGTGGGCATGCATGCATAAAGTGCAAATGCAGTACGTGTGCAAAGGTGTGTGCACGAGCATGTGTGGGTGGTGCACAAGTTAGTGCACGTGCGTGATGTGTATGCACGGAGCAAAGCTGTGCACAAGTGAATGTGTCCATGAGTGTGTATGCACGGCATAAATGTGCATGGGATGTGGTGCACGTGGGTGTAGTGCAAGTGCATGCATGTGCATATATATGGTAAAAATCTACATGCTCGATGCACAAATGCAAATCTGTGAGGGGTACATGCGTGTGCCAGTTAATAAATGCAAGTGAGTGTGTAATTGTGACTGTGTGGGGTCCACGTGTGTGTGTGAGTGTAAATGGGTGTGCACGTGCATGAAGGTGGGTGCCCGAGGTACAATTAGGTGAAGGTATACACATGCAAGTGCAAATGTGTGTGTACATGCACGTTCGAGAAAATGTGTGAATGTGTGTGTGTGTGTACCATGTGCGTGTGACACCACATGTGCATGTTTTTAGTTGTTTTTTAATGATTCTCAATATGTTTTTAGGTTTTTTGTGTTTTTCTTATTTTCAGTGAAGGTAGTAACTGTACACTTGGGGAAGGGCCACATTACATATTTAACGTATGGGCAATTGGCAATGGCACATAATCATTTGCCATTCCACAATGAAATCTTGGGTGCCGCCATGGTCGTCTTTGTTGGCACGCTTTCTATAGAGCTTACAAGTTGGTGTTGTGGTGTGGCACACACAAGTGTTGTGGGGTCACAGCAGTGATCTTTTTAAGCCATGGGGTTGCTCGGTAGTGCCACGGAAGTGTGTGCACAATTGTCTTTAGGGTTTGGCACCATGGGTGGAACTTCTTTAATGAAAATAGGGATGGATATGGGCAAGGTATTTCCTCTTGTTGCTTGGAGTCCAAAGGCTCTACCGACTTTTTTGAAGATGGTGTCGGCACATGAGTCAAGGTGGAAGCCACTAACTACTCTCCATTCTTGCTTAAGCTTTGGAGTTGGCATTGGAGGTATGGGTCCATTGAGGCCAAAGCTACATAGAATGCTGATAAGAGATGATCTACCGCCAAGTTTGTCTATGAAAATGTTGATAACCGCCAAGTTTGTCTATGAGATGATCTACTGCCAAGTTTGTCTATGAAATGTGATTACTCACATCTTAGTTGCTCACAAGGAATTGGCTTTGGATCTCCACACCCACTTGGATTTGAGGTGATGGCTCTCATGATTGGAAGACAAGACTTGGGATGTTGATAAGTTCGAGGCGCCTCACCCACCAGCGATACGGTAACCATTCCATGGGGAAAGCTCAAGCATTACATTCATTCTTCCCCAGTTGTGTGACGATACAAGCCGTGGCCATGATCCATCGCCTTCTAAGGATGATGTTCTCTTTTATTGTATACTTATAGGGTTCACATAAATATACAAGACGTAGGTTTAGCTCCAATATAAAATTTAGCTTCAAAACAATCGACGGTCATATAAAATTCATGCAGGTGGTGCGAGAGGTGGGTGACCGAATGAGGTCCATGTCTACCAAGACAACATGTTGTGGCTGGGCCCAATGTCAAGTAAGGCGGGCCATGCAGCTAGATCGAGCTCAACTAGTGCTGCGAACATTGATGATGACCAGCCTAGGTGATAGCTTCCACATTTACGCCACTGGCTGGGTGGGGGATGAGATTATGGGGAATATGTCGCCAGTGGTTTATAGGTTGTGCAGCCACTTTGGTGTACTAGAGTTATAGTATAGTTATAGCACCAGCTCATGTAATCAAGTTTACACTATGGATTGACCTTTGTAAGTTATAATAGGATAGTACTTTTCCTTATAGTATGTACTCTTATCTCTTTATATATGGTTGTAGCAAAGAGAAGAGAATAGAAGAAAATTGAGTCATCTATCTCTCTTGTGTGATTGTCTAATCTTGTGCATTTGTGTGTTTGCTTACAAGGAGTTCAAGCTAACCCTCTCCACCACATCCTTCTCATGGTATTAGAGCACTGGTTCATGTGAAGTCTTTTTGGGGAAACTTTAACTCAAGGTGAGTCAATTTTGCCATTGGTTCCATTTCGAATGCATCAAGCACGAACATGGATGTGATTTCGACACCATCTAATCATGCAAACCTTGTCCCAAGCTTCAATGGTGATGAGTATCCATGGTTGTTGCAAAAACGTGAATCCAATCCTCAAAGTCATAATACTTCTCTTACCTTAACACATCGGCCACCCCTTCTAATCATTATGGAAATCCTAAACCTTGCCGACAAAGATGAAATCCACCCCCCAAAATGACCCTTCAGGGAGGTCACCAACAAGGAGTGGTTGGGTACCTAAGAGTACCCTTGCTAGCCAAGACAAGTATGATGCCAAACCAAAGACCTAGCCAACCATTTGGTCTACCAAATTTGGAGCCTTAATAAGTAAGGGTCTTTTACCCTAAACTCAACACCCCACTCAAAGTGTAAGAGGCTCAAAGCTTTTTCAAAGGGAAAACCTTCTATGTCCCAAAAACCTCATCGTCTGCACCACAACATCCTAAGCCAAAGAGAGTCAAGCAACGATCCCAACACGAAATGTCACACTAGTAGTAAGTAACATGTAGGTTGATTCCAACAAAGCTACTGGAAGCTCAAGGATTCTATAAAGAAAATCCTACATTTAGGTTCCAAGGTAGAAGAAACTGGTGCCATATGCCTCTACAAACACCCCATTAATTATCAAATCCAGGATTGAGAAGAGAACCAAAGCCATTCAATGCCACCCCCAAAGTTTAAGCAAGAGTGCACCACCAACAACAAAGTAGTCAAAAGAGCCCATGTGCAGTGCCCATACCCCTATCATTTCAAATCAAAGAAGAGCCACTCGTGGTGTGAAAACCCTAAGAGAGTTGTACATACACTCCCTTGACTTTGTGACGTAGTTTGAAGGAACAAAGGGATCACCATGTTCCCATAACATTCACATGCACTACGTTGCAACATCAACCCACTAGTTGGAAGGGAAAAGTTCAATCAGGCGCACAAGCAAAGTCGGTGGGGCAGTGGCATCTAAGCTTTTGTCATGGATGGGCAAGCAATTTTCTACCTTTGCTAGAAATCTTGACCCCCCCATTGTATGTATGTTACATGGGACACCCTATCAACTTTACATACACACATACCTAAGAATGATAAAAAAATTGTTTTAAAAAAAACCCCAAAAAACTCTCATTTACGTATAAGCACACACCTGTACGTGCATGTACACAATCCCTAAGCATACACACATGCATATTAACACATACATACACACACATAGACAATCATGTTCATGTACACAATTATAATACAAACACTCACTCGCGCACGCACACAACACATCCGTGCATAATCCTAAAGCACCTCGATGTGCACACCCCTGTATCTGCACATATACACCCTCTACACAAAGTCCATAGTTGCATGTACACATAATGCTCACACAACCCCTGTACCATACCATCACAAAACACACACACGTGCATGTGCACAATCACAAAGCACAAACACCTACATGAGCACACCTGTAAAACACCCATGCATACCACCCTCCTCAACACACGCAAATCCAAAAAAAAAAACCTAGTAGACACACACCCCTACACATGCACAATCACAAAGCACACACACCTATACACATGACGTGCACCTACATGCTATCAACTAGGGTTAAGGACTTTTGACATAGTTTGACAGTGGCACGATGGGCTCGAATCCAGATTAAGAGTCTGGCCCTACACAACAATGGGTCCAAGAGCAAGGTAGCCTTATCATATCACCATGAAACTCGTAACATTTACCTTGGTTAATTAACTGAGGCAGCTAGACCACCACACACTCGTGCACACCCCCTCCCAAAATACACACAAATCCAAAAAATTCAAACACCCACTCGCCCCCTCGGCAAAAAATAATAGTAAGATGTGGACTGTAATAACACATCTCCATGAAAGGATGAGGAAGTATGCTTACATTTCTTTTGCTACTACCATTTGGCTGACACAATAGGGCACACAACTTAGGTATGAGGATAGTGTTAAATTTGCAACAATGTGATGAGCTATGGTGGATCAAAGGCAAGAATCAACATGATTAGCATGTGATTAAGATGAAATTAGTAAACAATTAATCTAATACGATAATGTAGGCATGGGTACTCAAAAATAAGCAATTGCTCATTAGGCCAATGCCTCAATTTATAGGTTGTACATCCACAAGATGCCAAGCATCTAATCCCATTGATTTCTCCTTTGATTTGTGCCACCTCCCCTACATCAAGGGGGCACCTTTTCCTAGAATCTTTCCACACACCTACATTCATTCATGCTACCCTTGATTCTCTAATTAGTAGATACCTCTCACCTTTTCACTGCTACCCACTCAATTACAGGTTCCCTTTTACAATCTCTTGCTAAGGGCTTGTTCCCACACACACCCATTCACTTGCATATTTCAACAGATAGGGATCTCATTATGATCAGTGAGGGAATTGCTTGGCAATGCCATCTTCAATACATATATACAAGAGATATAGGATACGTCCCCCTAGTACAAAGCTTAGACAGTGCATGGGAGACTATTGCTAGTATTGCAAACTTAGCACATTTGGAATGCTAGATGCACTAAGGCCATTGAGGGCACTTTTCTTTATGAGTCACAGTTGCAAGATTTGGAGTGATATCATCCACACCCTCATGGCCACTTCATCTAGATTTGGAATGGTATCATCCACACCCTCATGGGGACACTTTATCTAGAATCCATGGACCTTTGAGGGGGGCTATAGAGAGAAAGTGCAACCAGTTTATGAGAGAGTGGGGTTATAAAAATAATAAGAAAAGATAAAGAATGCAAGAACACCACAATGCCCAAGAATAAGCGTAAAATGCCACACAAGATAAAAGAATGTTAAGAATGGGAAAAAAAGATAAAGCCATCAAAGAGCGCAAACAAAGGTAGCAAGAGAAACACCAGCACAAAGAAGCTGGTGGAGCAAAACAACAAAGTTAGAATAGACACAAGGCACACCAACTAAGGCGAGTGCCTGCAACCATAATTGAAACATGTGAAAGCAGAAGAGAAGTGATCTTTTTGAGCCATGGGGTTGCTCGGTATTGCCACAAAAGTGTGTGCACAATTGTCTCTGGTTGAATCCTTATTTCCCGTCATTCGTTCATCGGTGTACTTATGGCATCATTGGCAACCAGAACGCTCACCACCTGTTCACTCAGGGGCCTTTTCCATAGTTCCTAGCTCATAGTAACCGGCAATATATTCATATAATAGAATGGAATCTCCGTGGAAGATCAGCAAGATCAACCCACAGATCCATATAAAAGAGCCATGGACTCATCCGTTGAGGACCAACAAGGTCAATCAACCAGATCCATGCCCGGTTTCAAAAAAACAACTCTTACTCCTTGTTCCAATATCTTCCTCGACGCACGTGTGGTTATCTTCGGCGACCCAGAGCCCGAGCACCGTATGGTCAGCACCCTCTAAGATCCTTCACAGGTGACCTAGCGCTTCACTCATAGGCCGCTTCCTTGGTCCCTAATCCACTGTACCGGAAGCTCACCATTTAAATCGAACCGAGGCTGGTCAAGACCTCGGCCGACCTCGCTACGCGAGACGTCCTCCATTGACTCTCCGTCAGCAGTTGCAACTTTATCAGTTCGGTCTTCATGACCTTAATCCTCAAGACGGTCAAAATGCTTCCCCAGCATTCTTGACATAAAATAGTCATTTACAAATAGTCACAAAATACAGTTTCTATAACGAACTCTCGTCTTTCCACATTATCCACTCTCGGACCACATTACTTATTCCCTATTCCATTTAATGTGTACTCATTCTCATCCATTCACTCATATAGACTACACATTATTTCACATACACATTCACATTCATTATTCTACATACATATCCATGTTCGTACGTCCACATCATACATCCAATTTCACATTCATACATACGCATCTACATGCATACATCTATTTTCACATCCTCATTCATACATCCACATTATACATACATCCAATTTCACATTCATACATACGCATCTACATGCATACATCTATTTTCACATCCTCATAGTAGATGTGTATGTATAATGTGGATGTATGAATGTGAATGTGAGATCCCTGTTCCCATCGAGCAACGGATTCGGGGTACTAGCAGCGGATGTATGAATGTAGATACGGATGTGGATGTGGATGTATGGATGTAGATACGGATGTATGCATGTGAATGTGGATGTATGAATATGAATGTGGATGTGTGGATGTGGAAATGGAGGTATGGATGTATGAATGTGGATGTGGATGTATGCATGTAGATGCGTATGTATGAATGTGAAATTGGATGTATGATATGGACGTATGAACATGGATATGTATGTAGAATAATGAATATGAAGGTGTATGTGAGATAATGTGTAGTCTATATGAGTGAATGGATGAGAACAAGTACACATTGAATGGAATGTGGAATAAGTAACGTGGTCCGAGGGTGGATAATATGGAAAGACAAGAGTTCGTTATAGAAACTATATTTTGTGACTGTTTGTAAATGACTGTTTTATGTCAAGAATGCTGGAGAAGCATTTTGACCGTCTTGAGGATTAAGGTCATGAAGACCGAACTGATAAAGTTGCAACTGCTGATGGAGAGTCAATGGAGGACGTCTCGCATAGCAAGGTCGATCGAGGTCTTGACTAGCCTCGATTCGATTTAAATGGTGAGCTTCCGGTACGGTGGATGAGGGACCAAGGAAGCGGCCTATGAGTGAAGCGCTAGGTCACCTGCAAAGGATCCTAGAGGGTGCTGACCATACGGTGCTCAGGCTCTGGGTCGCCGAAGATACCCACACGTGCATCGTGGAAGATATTGGAACAAGGAGTAAGAGTTGTTTTCTGAAACCGGGCATAGATTAGGTTGATTGACCTTGTTGGTCCTCAAACGGATGAGTCCATGGCTCTTTTATATGAATCTGTGGGTTGATCTAGTTGATCTTCCACGGAGATTCCATTCTATTATATATTGCCGGTTACTATGAGCTAGGAACTATGGAAAAGGCCCCTGAGAGAACAGGTGGTGAGCGTTCTAGTTGCCAATGATGCCATAAGTACACCGATGAAAGAATGACTAGAAATAAGGATTCAACCAGAGACTTTGAGGATTGTCATCAGTGACATAATGGTTTTATTAAAGGATTGTTTTAAAGGTAGTTGATGCTAACAAAAAGGCAATTTCATATTGGGTATGTAAGTGGTGTGACTAGTTTTATGTTTGTATGAACTTTCGGCTAGGGGGCCTTGGAACTCTTTTCCTTGGTACCCGGGACAAAACCTAACCAAATTCTTCAAATGGTCAATTTTTGACCATTTTTAGGTCAGTTAAGCTAACTTTTTGGAACTAGACTTGAATGAGGAGAGAGGAGAGATGAAATATCTCAATTTTTATGAGTTTAAAACTCCTTCAAGCATGTGAAATATGCACCTCCTTTAAAGAACTCCCCTTCCTTACATATGTGTCAAAATGGAATCATTATACCCAAATATCTCATATTTTTAATATTGCTCATAGTTTTTTACTAATAAACCTTGTACATTTTCAACTCTTCATCTTATGTGAAATATGCACCTCCTTTAAAGAACTCCTCTTCCTTACATATGTGTCATAGTTTTTTTTTAAAAACTAATAAACCTTGTACATTTTCAACTCTTCATCTTATGTGAAATATGCACCTCCTTTAAAGAACTCCCCTTTCTTACATATGTGTCAAAATGGAATCATTATACCCAAAATATCTCATATATTTAATATTGCTCATAGTTTTTTTTTTTTTTTCAACTCTTCATCTTATTCCCATACGCATCTTATCACATATTATCACATCTCATTTAAAAATCAATCTTTTATGCATCTTCTTATGCATAAATTCATTTTAAATGAAAATGACACTTTTGAATTAAAATTCCATCTCTTATGCATCTTCCTATGCATAAACTCAATTTAGATGATAATTGACACTTTTGAATTAAAAATCCATCTTTTATGCATCTTCCTATGCATAAATTCAATTTGGATGAGAATAACACTTTTGAATTGAAATTCCATTCTTTTATGCATCTTCCTATGCATAAATTCAATTTAGATGAGAATGACACTTTGAATTTAAAAATCAATCTTTTATGCATAAATTCAATTTGGTAGGAATTACACTTTTAGAATAAAGGAATTTCTCTTATGCATCTAAGTTATGCATAAAATCCATTTATGATAAAAACCACACTTTTAGTATAAAAAGAATATCTTTTATGCATACCTCTATACATGAAATCCAATATGATAAAAGTAACACTTTTACAATAAAATAATCAACTTTTATGCATACCTCTATGCATGAAATCCAATTATGATAAAAGTCACACTTTTACAATAAAATAATCAACTTTTATGCATACCTCTATGCATGAAATCCAAATATGATAAAAGTCACACTTTTACAATAAAATAATCAACTTTTATGCATACCTCTATGCATGAAATCCAAATATGATAAAAGTCACACTTTTATAATAAATGAATCAACTTTTATGCATACTTCTATGTATGAAATCCAAATATGATAAAAGTAACACTTTTATAATAAAATAATCAACTTTTATGCATACCTCTATGCATGAAATCCAAATATGATAAAAGAAACACTTTTATATTAAAATAATAATTCTTTTATGCATACCTCTATGCTTGAAATCCAAATATGATAAAAGTAACACTTTTATAATAAAATAATCAATTTTTATGCATACATAAAAATCAATTTCTCCATGATTACAATAAAATTATTTCAATTTATCTAGGATGATAATTCCTAGAATATGGTAGGAAGTTCTCTTTTCATGCTTTGAATAAAATTATTTTATGTGTAATTTTTATAAAAATTTTGCCATAGCTCCGCTACTATGACTAATAAATCTCAATTTATTTTGAAAGATAAATCTTATCATTAAGGAAATGATTAGAATGATCCGTAATTGGATCATTAACCCAATAATGGGTTGAATCATCAATATTCATGAAATACATAAACTAAAAGCATAGAAAAAAGTCATTAATTTGACCTCAAGCATAGATTAATCTTGGATTAAGGAAAAGCTTTATGAAAAGCTTCATTTGGATTGAGAATGGGTCATGAGTATGACCATTTCTTGAGTGAGAGAGAGAAATTACATAAAAACCATTAGAATTAAGCATAAATGAAAATTTATGTAATTCTTAACTATCATTAATCAATTAACTTCAATACCATTCATCAAATTATGTAACTCTTCACTACCATTCATCAATTAACTTCAATAGCATTCAAAAACCATTTTAATTAAGCTTCTCAAGCTTGAGAGGGGTTGAGAAGAGAGAAACATTGAGAAATTATAGAAAATGATCAAAATTCACTAATTACCTTACAAATTGCTTGATTCTTTGTTCACGGTAGAGGCCCCCAACCAATCAATTGGTTAAGTATGTTGATGGAGCCACCAATGGGGATTGAAGAAAGAGGGAAGCTCCAATTTCTTAAATTTGGAGAGAATTTTAGAGAATAGTAGAAATTAGCATTATTTCAGCATAACTCTAGTATAGTAAAATTCTTCTCCTTTTTTCAAAGGACTCATGTTCTATTTATAGGAGAGAGAAGCTCTAACCAAAGCTAACTGAATTCTAGAATTTTCCAAATTCAGTTTGGTTGAATTTGGACTAGATTTGGATCTAGTTTGGTTCCTTTTTGATTCGGTTTGGTTCCATTTTGATTTGGTTTGATTCAAGAGAGAGGAGAGATAAAAATATCACATTAATTTTGAGTTTAAAACTCATTCAAGCATGTGAAATATGCACCTCCTTTAATGGACTCCCCTTCCTTACATATGTGTCAAAATGGAATTATTATACCCAAAATATCTCATATTGTTAATATTGCTCATAGTTTTTTACTAATAAACCTTGTACATTTTCAACTCTTCATCTTATGTGAGCATTTACTCATTTTTGGATACCCAAAATATCTCATATTTTTGATATTACTCATAGTTTCTTACTAATAAACCTTGTACATAGTTAACTCTTCATCTTATGTGAGCATTTACTCATTTTTGGGTATCTTCTTTTACAAATTGGATTTATCTCCTCCCTACACATGGATTGATGCTATTGGCCCAAAGGAACCTTAATTGGACCATAATCTAAAATTTCTGAAAATCTAGACCCTTAGGCTAAGGTCCTTTATACCCATTTCCAATTAATTCCAATTGCACATTGGAAAATTCTTTCTGAATTTCTGTTTCAGGGGAATTCATTTTAATAAGATGAGATATTTTTCTATCCAAAAATATTCAAAATCTAAATATTCTCTCTCTAGAATATTTTCTCTCTCTATGCCAAAACATGCAGAGACAAGATCTGTTATATTTCTGAAGAGGGAATTGATTACAGGGGAATATGCTGGACATTTTGAGAGGCTGGGGAGGAATCTTACATTCTCTTCCACTTGAAAAACGCGAGATGTTCTCATCTCGCAAACTTGGGATAATTTCGTAAGATGCACGAATATGAGACTTAGAGAAAAATTTAATTAAGATTAACCACAAAAAAAAAGTCTCAAAGAGAGCAAGATTCAAGACAAGCATAATATTTCAACTTTATTCATTCTTGGAACATATACAGTAAAGATAGAACTCTTTATACTTCCATAAGCCCGTCCATCATATGGTCACAAAAGCAGCACTCACAAGCTGCGCACGTATAAGGTAACTCATCTATGGGAATAATTCTGCTGGTTATTGCCGCACCTATCTCAGTGGTATGAGGTGACCTAACAAAAGGACCTCTGAGAGGCAAGCCAAAAACGGGGTAAAGGCATATCTTCTGATGAGGAAGAAAACACGCCAGTAAGAAGACCCGCTCAGAAAACCCAATATGCCTTGATCTCATGACACAGTAGTATCGGGGACCCAAACCCAAAGCTTCAATAACCATGGCCAAGCGGACATTGTTACGAAAGTGCTGCTGACCCCATGGTGTTACCCTAGTTATGTCTTGATAGGTCCGCCATTTGGTTTGAGCTACAGAAGTTCCTAGGTGAGGAAAAAGTGAGCGCTCATACAGTTCTATAAAATCCTTCTTCACAGACTCGCTTGCGTCTTGAAGGTGAGAATTCATCATGGATAAAACTAATTCCTGTTGCGAAGCCATGAAGGAGATTAAGAAAGAAAGGAGATCGATGGAAGTAAGATTACTGTGAGCAACAAGTAAAAGTTACGACTTATATAAAGGAAGGAGCTAGTGTAACCTAGAAGCCAGCGGTATCTTGCCACTGAAGTTTTACCATCTTTCCATGATTTGGATTTGGCACATATTTCTATAGAAGGCATTAAGAACTTTGAGATGAGGAGATAAAAGAAGTTCATAGGCTAAGTCACTTACTTTCTTTGGTCCACAATATCTGGGGGATAACTACTTATACTCCCCAAGAGATAAAGAACTTCTTTTGGTCCGTACTCAATGAAGACCATATCTGCTTCTTTGAATTCTCTGACTGTCCTCTTCTTATCTGTATATTGTTTCTGTCGATCCTGGGCAGCGTTTATATCTTTATGAATTGCTTGCATTTGTTGCTCTATGTCGCCAAGCATTTGACTGGTCATCTCGACCGTAATCAATGGTTCGGACCTGGTTAATGGAGTTAAGCAATCTTGTCCGAGACGGACTCTGATTAGATTGTATGAAGGAATTAGTCTCTGAATTTGGGTTCTAGATTTCCCTGTGCCCTTATCATGGTAGGAGTCGGGCAGTCTTTTAACTGATGACCAAAACCTTGGCATCCAAAATATCGGTTCTCACTTCTGAACTCATCGTTCTGAATCCTTAAAACAGGTGGGCTCCTGAGAAGGTATTTTCGGAAAGTGTCTTCCCTTTTTAAACAGAATCTTTCTTTTATTTAGAGAAGGAATAATTATTAGATCAGAAAAGGAGATTCTTACTCCTGTATACCTCTAAGGCTAGGGGAGGAATCTTACATTCTATCCCACTTAAAAAGTGTAAGATGTCCTCATCTTGCAAGTAGAGGACAACTCTTTTGCTTAAGATCCAATTTATTCTGGGGTTCCTTATATTCCGGTCAACCCAACAGAATATGGGGATAAATATCCCTTATATAGAACTCATCATTAAATAACAATTCATTCAGATCATATCATTCATATCTTTAACACGATAATGGTCCATTAGACCGAAAAATTTTCTTCTGAACATTCCTCCACCATGGGAATTTTAGTTAAGCAAGTTCTCAAGTTGTCATCCCTTAACTTGATCTACCATCTCAAGTATTAATAGTAGCAATTTGACAGCACAATCCACTAATCTCATAGTGATTTGCTGAAATCATTTTCATCATTTATCATTACAGGGACTCGTCCTAATCATCCACATTGTGGTTTCGCTCAGCTTACTACATTTCAACCCATTTTCAGGGATCATCATTTTTCAATCAGAATCCAAATCAATTCATCAGTTCCCAAACAGAATTAAAAATCATATCAACCACATTCGAATTCATCAACTAGATAGCATTAATGATTATAATTTCAAGTCTTAGATTTACTCGTATATACTGCCGGTAAAGAGCTGCAGTTATACCCTCGATATATACGGTTAGTCATGATACTTGGAATTATAAGGTAAATACTATCATGTCTAAGCCTCAAGCAAGTCAGGATTCCATATAATTGCGGTACTTCCATTTGAAGACCCAATTACTAATTTACGAAATTAGTTTGAATATCAATTTGTATGAATTATATCACACAACTATAACCTTTTTGTGCTACTTGATAAATTTTTGACATATTTGGCTTTTCATTTGATCTTTATTAGCCAATTCGCTCTGATACCAACTGTGGGATCCCTGTTTCCACCGCGCAACGGATTCGGGGTGCTAGCAGCGGAAGTAGCCTTTCTTGCGCGGGCCAGGGTCCCACACTCGGGGCCTCGTCCACGGATATCTGGACAAAAGACTAATCCGTCGGTTTTTCCAAAACCAAACCCGGAAAAACTTCCTTTATCCGGACAGCACAGGCGATTCCACCAGGATAACTTTTTACTCTAACGTAGTCAAGACCATTACTGATCAAACTGATCCGACTGCACCTTTAAAGGTACTTGGTCAATTAAGGACGAAACTTGCACTTGGATCATTGGGATCAACGCTTTTTTTCCCATCAAGAGGCACAGCCGTTGATTCCTATCCATAGAACAATTACTATCTGGGATTTACTTCATCTATCGTAATAACAAAAATTGAGTCTTGATTTACGGATCCATCAGTCCAATTGCAGGAAGAAGTTTATATAAATCAGCCCATTGTATGAAGGTGAAATTGGATGTATGATATGGACGTACGAACATGGATATGTATGTAGAATAATGAATATGAAGGTGTATGTGAGATAATGTGTAGTCTATATGAGTGAATGGATGAGAACGAGTACACATTGAATGGAATGTGGAATAAGTAATGTGGTCCGAGGGTGGATAATATGGAAAGACAAGAGTTCGTTATAGAAACTGTATTTTGTGACTGTTTGTAAATGACTGTTTTATGTCAAGAATGCTGGAGAAGCATTTTGACCATCTTGAGGATTAAGGTCATGAAGACCGAACTGATAAAGTTGCAACTGCTGACGGAGAGTCAATGGAGGACATCTCGCGTAGCAAGGTCGATCGAGGTCTTGACCAGCCTCGGTTCGATTTAAATGGTGAGCTTCCGGTACGGTGGATGAAGGACCAAGGAAGCAGTCTATGAGTGAAGCGCTAGGTCACCTGCGAAAGATCCTAGAGGGTGCTGACCATACGGTGCTCGGGCTCTGGGTTGCCGAAGATACCCACACGTGCATCGTGGAAGATATTGGAACAAGGAGTAAGAGTTGTTTTCTGAAACCGGGCATGGATCTCGTTGATTGACCTTGCTGGTCCTCAACGGATGAGTCCATGGCTCTTTTATATGGATCTGTGGGTTGATCTAGCTGATCTTCCACGGAGATTCCATTCTATTATATGAATATATTGCCGGTTACTATGAGCTAGGAACTATGAAAAAGACCCCTGAGCGAACAGGTGGTGAGCATTCTGGTTGCCAATGATGCCATAAGTATACCGATGAATGAATGACTGGAAATAAGGATTCAACCAGAGACTTTGAGGATTGTCATCAGTGACATAATGGTTTTATTAAAGGATTGTTTTAAAGCTAGTTGATGCTAAGAAAAAGGCAATATTGGGTGTGTAAGTGGTGTGACTAGTTTTATGATTGCATGAACTTCCGGCTAGGGGGCCTTGGAACTCTTTTCCTTGGTACCCGGGACAAAACCTAACCAAATTCTTAATTGGATCCCATCACTACAGTGGTTGGGTGGTTGGCTAACCCATGGGACTGGATGGGGTTAGGCTGGACTGATGGATCCGTAAATCGAGATTTAATTTCTATTATTCGATAGATGAAGTAAATCCCGGATAGAAATTGTTCTATGGATAGGAATCAACGGCTGTGCCTCTTGATGGGGAAAAAAGCGTTGATCCCAATGATCCAAGTGCAAGTTTCTTCCTTGATTTGACCAAGTACCATTAAAGGTGCAGTCAGATCAGTTGATCCGTAATGATCTTGACTATGTTAGAGTAAAGAGTTATCCTGGTGGAATCGCCCGTGCTTTTCGGGTAAGGGAAGTTTTTCCGGGTTCGGTTTTGGAAAAACCGACGGATTAGTCTCTTGTCCGGATATCCGTGGACGAGGCCCCGAGTGTGGGTCCCTGCCCTGCGCATGAAGACTACTTTCGCTGCTAGTACCACGAATCCAGACAGGGATCTCACAGTTGGTATCAATGTAAGATTCCTCCCCAACCTCTCAAAATGTCCAGCATATTCCCCTATAATCAATTCCCTCTTCAGAAATATAAGAGATCTTGTCTCTGACTGTTTTGGCATAGAGAGAGAAAATATTCTAGAGAGAGAATATTCAGATTTTAAATATTTATAGATAGAAAAATTTCTCATCTTATTAAAATAAGTTTCCCTGAAACAGAAATTCAAAAAGAACTTTCCAATGTGCAATTGGAATTAATTGGAAATGAGTATGAAGGACCTTAGCCTAAGGGTCTAGATTTTCAGAAATTTTTGGATTATGGTCCAATTAAGGTTCCTATGGGCCAATAGCATCAATCCATGTGTAGGGAGGAGATAAATCCAATTTTGTAAAAGAAGATACCCAAAAATGAGTAAATGCTCACATAAGATGAAGAGTTGACTATGTACAAGGTTTATTAGTAAGAAACTATGAGTAATATAAAAAATATGAGATATTTTGGGTATCCAAAAATGAGTAAATGCTCACATAAGATGAAGAGTTGAAAATGTACAAGGTTTATTAGTAAAAAACTATGAGCAATATTAAAAATATGAGATATTTTGGGTATAATAATTCCATTTTGACACATATGTAAGGAAGGGGAGTCCATTAAAGGAGGTGCATATTTCACATGCTTGAATGAGTTTTAAACTCAAAATTAATGTGATATTTTTATCTCTCCTCTCTCTTGAATCAAACCAAATCAAAATAGAACCAAACCGAATCAAAAAGGAACCAAACTAGATCTAAATCTAGTCCAAATTCAACCAAACTGAATTTGGAAAATTCTAGAATTCAGTTAGCTTTGGTTAGAGCTTCCCTCTCCTATAAATAGAACATGAGTCCTTTGAAAAAAAAGGAAGAATTTTACTATATTAGAGTTATGCTGAAATAATGCTAATTTCTACTATTCTCTAAAATTCTCTCCAAATTGAAGAAATTGGAGCTTCTCTCTTTCTTCAATCCCCATTGGTGGCTCTATCAATATACTTAACCAATTGATTGGTTGGGGGCCTCTACCGTGAACAAAGAATCAAGCAATTTGTAAGGTAATTAGTGAATTTTGATCATTTTCTATAAATTCTCAATGCTTCTCTCTTCTCAACCCCTCTCAAGCTTGAGAAGCTTAATTGGAATGGTCTTTGAATCCTATTGAAGTTAATTGATGAATGGTAGTGAAGAGTTACATAATTTGATGAATGCTATTGAAGTTAATTGATTAATGTTAGTAAAGAATTACATAAATTTCCATTTATGCTTAATTCTAATGGTTTTTATGTAATTTCTCTCTCTCACTCAAGAGATGGTCATACTCATGACCCATTCTCAATCCAAATGAAGCTTTTCATAAAGCTTTTTCTTAATCCAAGATTAATCTATGCTTGAGGTCAAATTAATGGCTTTTTTCTATGCTTTTAGTTTATGTATTTCATGAATATTGATGATTCAACCCATTATTGGGTTAATGATCCAATTAGGGATTATTCTAATCATTTTCTTAATGATAAGCTTTATCCTTCAAAATAAATTGAGATTTATCAGTCATAGTAGCGGAGCTATGGCAAAATTTTTATAAAAATTACACATAAAATAATTTTATTCAAAGCATGAAAAGAGAACTTCCTACCATATTCTAAGAATTATCATCCTAGATTAATTGAAAGAATTTTATTGTAATCATGGAGAAATTGAATTTTATGTTATGCATAATTGATGATTATTTTATTGTAAAAGTGTTACTTTTATCATAATTGGATTTCATGCATAGAGGTATGCATAAAAGAATCATTATTTTAATATAAAAGTGTTTCTTTTATCATATTTGGATTTCATGCATAGAGGTATGCATAAAAGAATTATTATTTTAATATAAAAGTGTTTCTTTTATCATATTTGAATTTCATGCATAGAGGTATGCATAAAAGTTGATTATTTTATTATAAAAGTGTTTCTTTTATCATATTTGGATTTCATGCATAGAGGTATGCATAAAAATTGATTATTTTATTATAAAAGTGTGACTTTTATCATATTTGGATTTCATGCATAGAGGTATGCATAAAAATTGATTATTTTATTATAAAAGTGTGACTTTTATCATATTTGGATTTCATGCATAGAGGTATGCATAAAAGTTGATTATTTTATTATAAAAGTGTGACTTTTATCATATTTAGATTTCATGCATAGAGGTATGCATAAAAGTTGATTATTTTATTATAAAAGTGTGACTTTTATCATGCATAGAGGTATGCATAAAAGTTGATTATTTTATTATAAAAGTGTGACTTTTATCATATTTGGATTTCATGCATAAGAGGTATGCATAAAAGTTGATTATTTTATTATAAAAGTGTGACTTTTATCATATTTGGATTTCATGCATAGAGGTATGCATAAAAGTTGATTATTTTATTATAAAAGTGTGACTTTTATCATATTTGGATTTCATGCATAAGAGGTATGCATAAAAGTTGATTATTTTATTATAAAAGTGTGACTTTTATCATATTTGGATTTCATGCATAGAGGTATGCATAAAAGCTGATTATTTTATTATAAAAGTGTGACTTTTATCATATTTGGATTTCATGCATAGAGGTATGCATAAAAGCTGATTATTTTATTATAAAAGTGTGACTTTTATCATATTTGAATTTCATGCATAAAAGTTGATTATTTTATTATAAAAAGTGTGACTTTTATCATATTTGGATTTCATGCATAGAGGTATGCATAAAAGTTGATTATTTTATTATAAAAGTGTGACTTTTATCATATTTGGATTTCATGCATAGAGGTATGCATGAAAGTTGATTATTTTATTGTAAAAGTGTGACTTTTATCATATTTGGATTTCATGCATAGAGGTATGCATAAAAGTTGATTATTTTATTGTAAAAGTGTTACTTTTATCATATTGGATTTCATGTATAGAGGTATGCATAAAAGATATTCTTTTTATATTAAAAGTGTGATTTTCATCATAAATGGATTTTATGCATAACTTAGATGCATAAGAGAAATTCTTTTATTCTAAAAGTGTAATTCCTACCAAATTGAATTTATGCATAAGAAGATGCATAAAAGATTGATTTTTAAATTCAAAGTGTCATTCTCATCTAAATTGAATTTATGCATAGGAAGATGCATAAAAGAATGGAATTTCAATTCAAAAGTGTTATTCTCATCCAAATTGAATTTATGCATAGGAAGATGCATAAAAGATAGATTTTTAATTCAAAAGTGTCAATTCTCATCTAAATTGAGTTTATGCATAGGAAGATGCATAAGAGATGGAATTTTAATTCAAAAGTGTCATTTTCATTTAAAATGAATTTATGCATAGGAAGATGCATAAAAGATTGATTTTTAAATGAGATGTGATAATATGTGATAAGATGCGTATGGGAAGTGATAGGATGTGATAAGAGGTATATGAGATGTGATAAGATGTGATAAGATGTGTATGAGATGTGATAGGATATGATAAGAGGTGTATGAGATGTGATAGAATGTGTTAAGATGAGTTAGGATGTGTTAAGATGTATATGGGACGAGGTAGAGAGTGTATCTGATGGGATAAGATGTATATGGGATGTGTTAGGGCGAGAATGGATGTAGTATGGATGTATGGATGTAGATACGGATGTATGTATGTATGTGGATGTGGATGTATAAATGAGGATGTGAAAATGGATGTATGTATGTAGATGTGGATGTATGGATGTGAATGTGAATGAAGATGTGGATGTGGATGTATGGATGTAGATTCGGATGTAGATGTATGTATGTGAATGTGGATGTATGAATGAGGATGTGAAAATAGATGTATGCATATAGATGCGTATGTATGAATGTGAAATTGGATGTATGTATAATGTGGATGTATGAATGAGGATGTGAAAATAGGTGTATGCATGTAGATGTGTATGTATGAATGTGAAATTGGATGTATGATGTGGACGTACGAATATGGATATGTATGTAGAATAATGAATGTGAATGTGTATGTGAAATAATGTGTAGTCTATATGAGTGAATGGATGAGAATGAGTACACATTGAATGGAATAGGGAATAAGTAATGTGGTCCGAGAGTGGATAATGTGGAAAGACGAGAGTTCGTTATAGAAACTGTTTTTTGTGACTGTTTGTAAATGACTGTTTTATGTCAAGAATGCTGGGGAAGCATTTTGACCGTCTTGAGGATTAAGGTCATGAAGACCGAACTGATAAAGTTGCAACTGCTGACGGAGAGTCAATGGAGGACGTCTCGCGTAGCAAGGTCGGCCGAGGTCTTGACCAGCCTCAGTTTGATTTAAATGGTGAGCTTCTGGTACGGTGGATTAGGGACCAAGGAAGCGGCCTATGAGTGAAGCGCTAGGTCACCTGCGAAGGATCCTAGAGGATGCTGACCATACGGTGCTCGGGCTCTGGGTCGCCGAAGATACCCACACGTGCGTCGAGGAAGATATTGGAACAAGGAGTAAGAGTTGTTTTCTGAAACCGGGCGTTGATTGACCTTGCTGGTCCTCAACGGATGAGTCCATGGCTCTTTTATATGGATCTGTGGGTTGATCTTGCTGATCTTCCACGGAGATTCCATTCTGTTATATGAATATATTGCTGGTTACTATGAGCTAGGAACTATGGAAAAGGCCCCTGAGTGAACAGGTGGTGAGCGTTCTGGTTGCCAATGATGCCATAAGTACACCGATGAACGAATGACGGGAAATAAGGATTCAACCAGAGACTTTGAGGATTGTCATCAGTGACATAATGGTTTCATTAAAGGATTGTTTGAAAGTTAGTTGATGCTGAAAAAAAGGCAATTTCATATTGGGTGTGTAAGTGGTGTGACTAGTTTTATGTTTGCATGAACTTCCGGCTAGGGGGCCTAGGAACTCTTTTCCCTGGTACCCGGGACAAAACCTAACCAAATTCCTAAATGGATCCCATCACTACAGTGGTTGGGAGGTTGGCTAATCCATGGGACTGGATGGGGTTAGGCTGCACTGATGGATCTGTAAATCGAGATTTAATTTCTATTATTACGAGAGATGAAGTAAATCCGGATAGTAATTGTTCTATGGATAGGAATCAACGGCTGTGCCTCTTGATGGGGAAAAAAGCGTTGATCCCAATGATCCAAGTGCAAGTTTCTTCCTTGATCTGACCAAGTACCGTTAGAGGTGCAATCGGATCAGTTTGATCAGTAATGATCTTAACTACGTTAGAGTAAAGAGTTATCCTGGTGGAATCGCCCGTGCTTTCCGGGTAAAGGAAGTTTTTCCGGTTTTGGTTTTGGATAAACCGACGGATGAGTCTCTTGTCCGGATATCCATGGGCGAGGCCCCGAGTGTGGGACCCCTGCCCCGCGCACGATGTGCTACTTCCGCTGCTAGTACCCCGAATCCGTTGCGCGGTGGGGACAGGGATCTTACACAACACACCATATACAAGAATAATAGTACACATAATATGAGAGGTACTCAACCAATACATACATGGGTTCTCTATAGTGTGAACCCGACTAAATGAGCTGGCGCTATAACTATGCCAGTCTCTAAAATGGCTGTCACGCACACAGCCTGTCATCCCACTGGCCGCATATCACCCAAGATCTCACCAACCATGCCAGTGGTGTAAGTGTGGGGCCTATCCCCCAGGCGGGTCATCAGTGTCCACCGTCTCACTAGACGAGCTCGATATCTCAACATTCCAAGCACTCATGAATAGGGTGTTGGCTCCTTTCTTGTTCAAATTTGTACTTGTGTTCTTTGATGACATATTGGTCTATAGCAAGAGCAAAGAAGAGCATTTGGTACATGTGAAGCAAGTTTTTGAGGTCATGAGGGAGCATAGATTGTTTGCAAAGGAGACCAAGTGCACTTTCATGTGGTGAATGAGGTTGAATACCTTGGACACTTGGTGGGAGAAAATGGCATTAGGGCTGATCCAAAGAAGGTGGCATGTGTCAAAGAATGGCCAACCCCTACTAATGCAACTCAATTGAGAGGATTTTTGGGTCTATCTTCTTTCTATAGAAGTTTTTGAGGTCATGAGGGAGCATAGATTGTTTGCAAAGGAGACCAAGTGCACTTTCATGTGGTGAATGAGGTTGAATACCTTGGACACTTGGTGGGAGAAAATGGCATTAGGGCTGATCCAAAGAAGGTGGCATGTGTCAAAGAATGGCCAACCCCTACTAATGCAACTCAATTGAGAGGATTTTTGGGTCTATCTTCTTTCTATAGAAGATTTATGGAGCACTATGCATCAATTGCAGCACCTCTTACCGATCTACTTAAGAGGGAAGCTTTCTTTTGGGATGCCATTGCCGACAAGAGTTTCAATGAGCTCAAGGCTTTACTTACATCAACTCCTATTCTTGTTTGTCTGGATTTCTCAAAGACATTCTATGTGAGAGCGGATGCAAGTGGAAGAGGTCTTGGGGCAATTTTGTATCAAGAGCATGGTGTCATTGCATTTGAGAGTAGGAAGCTTTCCGAGAAGGAGATGGAATTGCATGTGTATGAACAAGAGATGTTGGCTATACTTCATGCAATCAAGAAATGGCATCACTATCTTTATGGTGTTCATTTCAAGGTGAGAAGTGATCATAGGGTGCTGAAATTTTTCCTCTCTCAACCCAATCTTTCTCCCAAGCAAAAGAGATGGTTGGCTACGCTTCAAGGATATGACTTTGAGATATCCTATACTCCGGGAAAGGACAATGTAGTAGCGGACGCATTGTCTAGAATGTGGGCTTGCACCTTGACATCAATTATGGAAGTGTATAGTGAATGGATAAAAGGGATACAAGAGGAGTATCTTGTCAATGAGAGTGCTGCCCATATTTACAGAAAATTACAGCAAGGAGATGGTGAAGAATTTCCTCATTAAGCTTCGGAATGGTCTACTGGCACAAGGATAAGGTGTATTTGGTTCCAACTTCATCCTAAAGTCCCAAGGTGCTTCATGAGATGCATTCTTCATCGCTTTCAGGTCATCTTGGTGTTCTCAAGACATTTGACAAGGTGAGCAAAAGCTTCTATTAGAAAGGCATGTGGAGGGATATCAAGAAGTTTGTTTTGGAATGTGTGTCATGCCAAAGGAATAAGGATAGTCACCGATTGCCAAGTGGTTTACTTCATCCTTTGCCTATTCTGGATGGAAAATGGACTCACATTTCCATGGACTTCATCTCACGGGCTTGCCAAAGACGAAGCATGGATGGGATCAAGTATTTGTGGTGGTGGATAGACTCACCAAATCAGCTCATTTTATTGCTTCCAAGACTACTTATGGGGCCTCTCACATTGCCAAGCAATTTATGGAGCATGTATTCAAGATACATGGTTTGTGATAGAGATACCAAGTTCATGGGCACTTTTTGGAGGACATTGTATGAGAACTTGGGGACTCAAATCACTCCTTCTACAGCCTATCACCCTCAAACGGATGGGCAAACAGAGTGCACAAACAAATGGCTCGAAGTGTACTTGAGGCACTATTGTCATGACATGCAAGCATCATGGGATGAATGGCTTTACCTTGCTGAATTTTGTCATAATTCAAGCAAGCATTTGAGTATTGGGATGTCACCTTTCGAGGCTCTTTATGGGTATCAAGTGCATGTGCCATCTATTGCCTTCCATGAGGATAAAGTGGTTAATCCTTTAGCCAAGGAAGAGTTGGAAAGGATGAGATAGCTTCTTCAATTATGCAAGGATAATATGAAGAAGGCACAAGAAGTCATGAAGGCAAATGCAGATGAGCATAGACGCAAAATGGAGTTCAAGGAAGGTGATTATGTGTTGCTCAAGCTCCCTAAGAGCCGTCACAATATTCTCAAAGGGTCTTCCAATTCCAAGTTGACACATAGATACTATGGACCATATTTGGTAGTCAAGAAAGTGGGTGATTTGGCTTATAAGCTTGACCTACCTCCTTCTACAAGGATTCATAACGTGTTTCATGTATCCAACCTTAAGAGGTTTGTGGGCTCTCTTCCTCAAGAGATTGAAGAGTTACCACTGATGGATGAAGAAGGAGAGATTATCTATGAGCCGGAGAGGATTGTGGACAAGCGGACAAGGGTTTTGAGGAACCGGAACATTGATGAATTCCTTGTGAAATGGAAGTGCTTGCCCATAGATGAGGCTACTTGGCAATCAATGGAGTATGTTCAACAACATGGTTTACTTGATGGAAGTATTCCTTGATCAAGTGGCATGATTATTATGTGAAGAATGGGCATGTCATGAGGTTTTATATGTGCTGTAATTTATGTACAGCTTTGGTTGGATCTATTGTTGGGGTTACCAATCTACTCCAACACACTTGGAAGATCATTTGGTTTGATGACAAATATGTGGAACCCTTTTGGGTGTGGCTACGCATCATTTGTAGCTCATTTTTATGGAGGTTTTATGAACAATTTCAAGGGAAGCTTCATCAACAACATGGCTGCCATAACAGTCCTACATGCTATTTTTGGAGAAGGAGTTTGCCGGCTTCACTATATTTGGTTTCCCTATTCCAAATGTATTCGAGGTGCATTTTGGAAGACCTCTCTACTTCCCATGGGTTTACATTGAGATTGCGATTAAATTGTAAATATCTTGTATGATTTTGAGGACAAAATCTTTGGGAAGGGATGGTTTGTCATGAGCCATAGTGTGAGATCCCCCTGTTCCCACCGAGCAACGGATTCGGGTACTAGCAGCAGAAGTAGCACTTCTCGCACGGGACAGGGGTCCCACATTCGGAGCCTCATCCACGGATATCCGGACAAGAGACTAATCCGTCGGTTTTTCCAAAACCGAACCCGGAAAAAACTTCCCTTACCCGGAAAGCACGGGCAATTCCACCAGGATAATTTTTTACTCTAACGTAGTCAAGATCATTACTGATCACGCTGATCCAACTGCACCTATAAAGATACTCGGTCAGATCAAGGAAGAAACTTGCACTTGGATCATTGGGATCAACGCTTTTTTCCCCATCAAGAGGCACAGCCGTTGATTCCTATCCATAGAACAATTACTATCCGGGACTTACTTCATCTATCGTAATAACAGAAATTGAGTCTCGGTTTACGGATCCATCAGTCCAGCCTAACCCCATCCGATCCCATGGGTTAGCCAACCGCCCAACCACTGTAGTGATGGGATCCAATTTGGAATTTGGTTAGGTTTTGTCCCGGGTACCAAGGAAAAGAGTTCCAAGGCCCCCTAGCCGGAATTTCATGCAAACATAAAACTAGCCACACCACTTACACACCCAATATGAAAATTGCCTTTTTCTTAGCATCAGCTAACTTTAAAACAATCCTTTAATGAAACCATAGTACCACTGATCACAATCTCCCAATTTATCCAGTTGATTCATAATTTCCCATCATTCCTTCATCAGAGTATCTATGGCATCATTGGCAACTAGAACGCTCACCACCTGTCCACACAGAGGCCGTTTCCATAGTTCCTAGCCCATAATACTCGGCAATATAATCACTTATCAAGATGGACTCTCGTTGAAGATCAGCAAGATCAACCAACAGATCCATATAAAAGAGCCATGGACTCATCCGTTGAGGACCAGCAAGGTCAGTCAACCAGATCCATGCCCGGTTTCACAAAACAACTCTTACTCCTTGTTCCAATATCTTCCTCGACGCACGCGTGGGTATCCTAGGTGACCCAGAGCCCGAGCACCGTATGGTCAGCACCCTCTAGGATCCTTTGCAGGTGACCTAGCGCTTCACTCATAGGCCGCTTCCTTGGTCCCTCATCCATCGTACCGGAAGCTCACCATTTTAAACGAACCGAGGCTAGTCAAGACCTCGGTCGACCTTGCTATGCGAGACGTCCTCCATTGACTCTCCGTCAGCAGTTGCAACTTTATCAGTTAGGTCTCCACGACCTTAATCACAAGACGGTCAAAATGCTTCCCCAGCATTCTTGACATAAAACAGCCATTTACAAACAGCATTTACAAACAGTTTACAAATACAGTTTCTATACTAACTCTCATTTTTCCACATTATCCCTCATTAATCCACATTACTTATTCCACATTCCATGTATATGTGTACTCATCCAATCACCTCCTTTTCCATCTCTTCACTTCAGATTCCTTCACATCACATATCATATATTCACATCCATATCCACATCCATACATCCACATCCACATCCACATTCACATCCATACATCCACATCTACATGCTTATCTCCATTTTCACATCCTCATTTATACATCCACATCCCATATCCACATTCATACATACACATCCATATCCACATCCACATCCACATCCACATTCACATCCATGCATCCACATCTACATGCTTACCTCCATTTTCACATCCTCATTTATACATCCACATCCCATATCCACATTCATACATACACATCCATACATCCACATCTACATCCACATACATACATACATCCACATCCACATTCCACATTCACATCTATACATCCACATCTACATTCACATTCACATACATCCACATCCCCATTCCCATTCACATCTATACATCCACATCTACATCCACATACATACATACATCCACATCCACCTTCCACATTCACATCTACATCCACATTCACATACATCCACATCCACATTTCCATTCACATCTATACATCCACATCCATTCACATCTATACATCCACATCTACATCCACATTTACATCTATGCATATACATCTTCATGCATATATCCATTTTCATGTTCATACATCCACACTCCCATCTCCATATCCACACATCCACATACATACATCCATTTTCACATTCCCATTTATATAACCCCATATACCTTCACATCTAATCTTTTACATCACATCCATTCTCGCCCTATCACAACCCATATACATCTTATCCTATCACATACACTTCTTACCTCATCCCCCCATACACATCTTAATTCATCTTATCACATCCTAACTTATTTCATAAGCATCTTATCACCTCTTATCACACCTCTTATCACATCCTATCACTTTCCATACGCATCTTATCAATTCTTATCACATCTCATACACCTCTTATCACATCTTATCACATTTCATATCTTTTTTTTAAAAAAAGAGAATTCTTTTATTTGATATAAGATTTCTCTACACATTTATTTATACATAAATTCCATTTAAGGAGACTAACACTTTCGAAATTAAAATCAATCTTTTATGCATCTTCTTATGCATGATTTCAATTTGGTAGGGAATTATACTTTTAGAATAAAAGAATTTCTCTTATGCATCTAAGTTAAGCATAAAATCCATTTATGAGGAAAATCATACTTTTAGTATAAAAAGAATATCTTTTATGCATACCTATATGCATGAAATCCAATATGATAAAAGTAACACTTTTGATATAAAAATTTTTCCTTTATGCATACTTCTATGCATGAAAATTAAAAATGATAAAAGTAACACTTTTGATATAAAAATTTTCCTTTATGCATACTTCTATGCATGAAAATTAAAAATGATAAAAGTAACACTTTTGATATAAAAATTTTCTTTTATGCATACTTTTATGTATGAAATAAAAATGATAAAAGTAACACTTTTGATATAAAAATTTATCCATTATGCATACTTCTATGCATGAAAATAAAAATGGTAAAAATAACACTTTTGATATAAAAATTTATCCTTTATGCATACTTCTATGCATGAAAGTAAAAATGATAAAAGTAACACTTTTGATATAAAAATTTATCCATTATGCATACTTCTATGCATGAAAATAAAAATGGTAAAAATAACACTTTTGATATAAAAATTTATCCTTTATGCATACTTCTATGCATGAAAGTAAAAATGATAAAAGTAACACTTTTGATATAAAAATTTATCCATTATGCATACTTCTATGCATGAAAATAAAAATGGTAAAAATAACACTTTTGATATAAAAATTTATCCTTTATGCATAATATTAAAATTCAATTTCTCCATGATTATAATGAAATTCTTTCAATTAATCTAGGATGATGATTCCTAGAATATGGTAGGAAGTCCTCTTTTTATGCTTTGAATGAAAATTTTTTTATGCATAATTTTTATAAAAATTTTGCCATAGCTCCGCTGCTATGACTGATAAATCTCAATTTTTCTAAGGGATAAAGTTATCATTAAGGAAATAATTAAAATGATTCTCTAATTGGATTATTAATCCATAATGGATTGAATCATTAATATACATAAACTAAAAGCATAGAAAAAAGCCATTAATTTGGCCTCAAGCATAGCTTAATCTAAGGAAAAGCTTTATGAAAAGCTTGATTTGGATTGAGAAAGGGTCATGAGTATGACCATTTCTTGAGTGAGAGAGAGAATTTACATAAAAATCATTAGAATTTAAACATAAATGAAAATTAACTTCAATAGCATTATGTAACTCTTCACTACTATTCAAACTTCAATAGCATTTAAAAAAAACCATACCAATTAAACTTCTCAAGCTTGAGAGGGGTTGAGAAGAGAGAAACATTGAGAAATTATAGAAAGATGAATATTCACTAATTACCTTACAACTTGCTTGATTCTTTGTTCACGGTAGAGGCCCCCAACCAATCAATTGGTTAAGTATGTTGATGGAGCCACTAATGGGGATTGAAGAAAGAGGGAAACTCCAAAAACTAGTGAATTATTAAATGAATTCACAGTTCTTGGCTTAGGTGGAGTAGAGTAACGATGCATAAACACTATATATTTTTCAACAAGGGTGAGGCTTCTATTTATAGGAAAAATTGAGCTCCTAACCAAACAAACTGATTCTAGAATTTTCTAAATCAGTTTGGTCAATATTTGACCATTTTTATGTCAGTTAAGCTAACTTTTTGGAACTAGACTTGAATGAGGAGAGAGGAGAGATGAAATATCTCAATTTTTATGAGTTTAAAACTCATTCAAGCATGTGAAATATGCACCTCCTTTAAAGAACTCCCCTTCCTTACATATGTCATATTTTTAATATTGCTCATAGTTTTTTACTAATAAACCTTGTACATTTTCAACTCTTCATCTTATGTGAAATATGCACCTCCTTTAAAGAACTCCCCTTCCTTACATATGTCATACTTTTAATATTGCTCATAATTTTTTTATTAATAAACCTTGTACATTTTCAACTCTTCATCTTATGTGAAATATGCACCTCCTTTAAAGAACTCCTCTTCCTTACATATGTCATACTTTTAATATTGCTCATAATTTTTTACTAATAAACCTTGTACATTTTCAACTCTTCATCTTATGTGAATTATGCACCTCCTTTAAAGAACTCCTCTTCCTTACATATGTCATACTTTTAATATTGCTCATAGTTTTTTTACTAATAAACCTTGTACATTTTCAACTCTTCACCTCATGTGAGCATTTACTCATTTTTGGGTATTTTCTTTTTACAAGTTGGATTTATCTCCTCCCTACACATGGATTGATGCTATTGGTCCATAGGAACCTTAATTGGACCATAGTCTAAAGATTTCTGAAAATCTAGACCCTTAGGCTAAGGTTCTTTATAGCTATTTTCAATTAATTCCAATTGCACATTGGAAAATTCTTTTTGAATTTCTGTTTCAGGGGAACTCATCTGAATTAGAAGAGATATTTTTCTATCCAAAATTATTCAAAATCTGAATATTCTCTCTTTAGAATATTTTTCTCTCTCTAGGCTAAAACAGATAGAAACAAGGTCTTTATATTTCTGAAGAGGGATTGATTACAGGGAAAGATACTAGACATCAAAAAGGGGGTGGGGGAGGAATCTTACATTCTACCCCACTTAAAAAAATGCGAGATGTCCTCATCTCGCAACTTGTGATAATTTCGCAAGATTCACGAATATGAGACTTAGAGAAAAATTTTAATCAAGATTAACCACCAAGATAAGTCTTAAAGAGAGCAAGATTCAAAATACGAACAAGATTTAAACTTTATTCATTCTCGGAACTTATACAGTAAAGATAGAGGAACTCTTTACACTTCCATAAGTCCGTCCATCATATGGTCACAAAAGCAGTCCTCACAAGCTGCACAAGTATAAGGTAACTCAACTATGGGAATGATTCTGTGGGTTATTGCTGCGCCTATCTCAGTGGTATGAGGTGTTCTAACAAAAGGACCTCTGAGAGGCAAGCCAAAAACGGGGTAAAGGCATATCTTCTCATGAGGAAGAAAACACGCCAGTAAGAAGACCCGCTCAGAAAACCCAGGATGTCTTGATCTCATGACGCAGTAGTATCGGGGACCCAAACCCAAAGCTTCAATAACCATGGCCAAGCGGACATTGTTACGGAAGTGCTGCTGACCCCAAGGTGTTACCCTAGTTATGTCTTGATAGGTCCGCCATTTGGTCTGCGCTATAGAAGTTCCCAAGTGAGGGAAAAGTGAGCGCTCATACTGTTCTATAAAATCCTTCTTCACAGACTCACTTGCGTCTTGAAGGTGAGGAATCATTATGGATAAAACTAATTCTTGTTGCCAAGCCATGAAGGAGATTAGGAAGAAAGGAGATCGATGGGAGTAAGATTACTGTGAGCGACAAGTAAAAGTTACGACTTATATAAAGGAAGGAGCTAGCGTAACTTAGAAGCCAACGGTAGCTTGCCCCACTGAAGTTTTACCGTCTTTCCATGATTTGGGTTTGGCACAATTTTCTATAGAAGGCATTAAGAACTTTGAGATGAGGAGATAAAAGAAGCTCGTAAGCTAAGTCACTTACTTTCTTTGAAGTCAGATAAGGCTCATAATATCTGGGGGATAACTTCTTAAACTCCCCAATAGATAAAGAACTTCTTTTGTGCCGTACTCGAATGAAGACCAAAACCTTGGTATCCAAAACACCGATTTTCACTTCTGAACTCATTGTTCTGAATCCTTAAAACAGCGTGACTCCTGAGAAGTATTCTAGGGAAAGGGTCTTCCTTTTTTTAAACAGAATCTTTCTTTTATTTTTGAGAGGGAATAATTTTAAGATCAAAAAGGGAGATTCTTACTCCTGTATGCCTCGAAGGCTGGGGAGGAATCTTACATTCTACCCCACTTAAAAAAAGTGTGAGATGTCCTCATCTCGCCAAGTAGAGGACAACTCTTTTTCTTAAGATCCAATTTATTCTAGGGTTCCTTATATTCTGGTCAACCCAACAGAATACGGGGATAAATATCCCTTATATAGAACTCATCATTAAATAAATTCATTTCAGATCATATCATTCATATCTTTAACACGATAATGGTCCATCAGATCGAAATTTTTTCTTTCTGAACATTCCTCCACGAGAATTTCAGTCAAGCAAGTCTTCAATTTGTCATCCCTTAACTTGATATACCGAGTCAAGTGTTAACAGTAGTACTTTGACAGCACAATCCACTAATCTCATAGTGATTTATTGAAATCATTATCATCATTTATCATTACAGGGACTCGTCCCATTCATCCTCATTGCGGTTTTGCTCAAGTTATTATATTTCAACTAAATTTCAAAAATCATCATTTTTCAATCAGAATCCCAATCAATTCATCAGTTCCCAAACAGAATTAAAAATCATATCAACCACATTCAAATTCATCATCTGGATAGCATTGACGCTTATAATTTCAAGTCTTAGATTTACTCATATATACTGTCAGTAAAGAGCTGCAGTTATACTCTCGGTATATACGGATAGTCACGGCCCTTGGAATTATAAGGTAAATACCATCATGTCTAGGCCTCAAGCAAGCCAAGGATTCTATATAATTGCGGTACTTCCATCTGAAGACCCAATTACCAAATTACGAATTTCAATTTGAATATCAAATTGTATGAATTATATCACACAATTACAACCTTTTTGTGTTTCTTGATAAATTTCTGACCTATTTGTCTTCTCAATTGATCTTTATTAACCAAATGCTCTGATACCAACTGTGAGATCCCCCTGTTCCCACCGAGCAACGGATTCGGGTACTAGCAGCGGAAGTAGCACTTCTCGCACGGGACAGGGGTCCCACATTCGGAGCCTCGTCCACGCATATCCGGACAAGAGACTAATCCGTCGGTTTTTCCAAAACCGAACCCGGAAAAAACTTCCCTTACCCAGAAAGCACGGGCGATTCCACCAGGATAATTTTTTACTCTAACGTAGTCAAGATCATTACTGATCACGCTGATCCAACTGCACCTATAAAGATACTCGGTCGGATCAAGGAAGAAACTTGCACTTGGATCATTGGGATCAACGCTTTTTTCCCCATCAAGAGGCACAGCCGTTGATTCCTATCCATAGAACAATTACTATCCGGGACTTACTTCATCTATCGTAATAACAGAAATTGAGTCTCGGTTTACGGATCCATCAGTCCAGCCTAACCCCATCCGATCCCATGGGTTAGCCAACCGCCCAACCACTGTAGTGATGGGATCCAATTTGGAATTTGGTTAGGTTTTGTCCCGGGTACCAAGGAAAAGAGTTCCAAGGCCCCCTAGCCGGAATTTCATGCAAACATAAAACTAGCCACACCACTTACACACCCAATATGAAAATTGCCTTTTTCTTAGCATCAGCTAACTTTAAAACAATCCTTTAATGAAACCATAGTACCACTGATCACAATCTCCCAATTTATCCAGTTGATTCATAATTTCCCATCATTCCTTCATCAGAGTATCTATGGCATCATTGGTAACTAGAACGCTCACCACCTGTCCACACAGAGGCCGTTTCCATAGTTCCTAGCCCATAATACTCGGCAATATAATCACTTATCAAGATGGACTCTCGTTGAAGATCAGCAAGATCAACCAACAGATCCATATAAAAGAGCCATGGACTCATCCGTTGAGGACCAGCAAGGTCAGTCAACCAGATCCATGCCCGGTTTCACAAAACAACTCTTACTCCTTGTTCCAATATCTTCCTCGACGCACGCGTGGGTATCCTAGGCGACCCAGAGCCCGAGCACCGTATGGTCAGCACCCTCTAGGATCCTTCGTAGGTGACCTAGCGCTTCACTCATAGGCCGCTTCCTTGGTCCCTCATCCATCGTACCGGAAGCTCACCATTTTAATCGAACCGAGGCTGGTCAAGACCTCGGTCGACCTTGCTACGCGAGACGTCCTCCATTGACTCTCCGTCAGCAGTTGCAACTTTATCAGTTAGGTCTCCACGACCTTAATCACAAGACGGTCAAAATGCTTCCCCAGCATTCTTGACATAAAACAGCCATTTACAAACAGCATTTACAAACAGTTTACAAATACAGTTTCTATACTAACTCTCATTTTTCCACATTATCCCTCATTAATCCACATTACTTATTCCACATTCCATGTATATGTGTACTCATCCAATCACCTCCTTTTCCATCTCTTCACTTCAGATTCCTTCACATCACATATCATATATTCACATCCATATCCACATCCATACATCCACATCCACATCCACATTCACATCCATACATCCACATCTACATGCTTATCTCCATTTTCACATCCTCATTTATACATCCACATCCCATATCCACATTCATACATACACATCCATATCCACATCCACATCCACATCCACATTCACATCCATGCATCCACATCTACATGCTTACCTCCATTTTCACATCCTCATTTATACATCCACATCCCATATCCACATTCATACATACACATCCATACATCCACATCTACATCCACATACATACATACATCCACATCCACATTCCACATTCACATCTATACATCCACATCTACATTCACATTCACATACATCCACATCCCCATTCCCATTCACATCTATACATCCACATCTACATCCACATACATACATACATCCACATCCACCTTCCACATTCACATCTATACATCCACATCTACATCCACATTCACATACATCCACATCCACATTTCCATTCACATCTATACATCCACATCCATTCACATCTATACATCCACATCTACATCCACATTTACATCTATGCATATACATCTTCATGCATATATCCATTTTCATGTTCATACATCCACACTCCCATCTCCATATCCACACATCCATATACATACATCCATTTTCACATTCCCATTTATATAACCCCATATACCTTCACATCTAATCTTTTACATCACATCCATTCTCGCCCTATCACAACCCATATACATCTTATCCTATCACATACACTTCTTACCTCATCCCCCCATACACATCTTAATTCATCTTATCACATCCTAACTTATTTCATAAGCATCTTATCACCTCTTATCACACCTCTTATCACATCCTATCACTTTCCATACGCATCTTATCAATTCTTATCACATCTCATACACCTCTTATCACATCTTATCACATTTCATATCTTTTTTTTTAAAAAAGAGAATTCTTTTATTTGATATAAGATTTCTCTACACATTTATTTATACATAAATTCCATTTAAGGAGACTAACACTTTCGAAATTAAAATCAATCTTTTATGCATCTTCTTATGCATGATTTCAATTTGGTAGGGAATTATACTTTTAGAATAAAAGAATTTCTCTTATGCATCTAAGTTAAGCATAAAATCCATTTATGAGAAAAATCATACTTTTAGTATAAAAAGAATATCTTTTATGCATACCTATATGCATGAAATCCAATATGATAAAAGTAACACTTTTGATATAAAAATTTTTCCTTTATGCATACTTCTATGCATGAAAATTAAAAATGATAAAAGTAACACTTTTGATATAAAAATTTTCCTTTATGCATACTTCTATGCATGAAAATTAAAAATGATAAAAGTAACACTTTTGATATAAAAATTTTCTTTTATGCATACTTTTATGTATGAAATAAAAATGATAAAAGTAACACTTTTGATATAAAAATTTATCCATTATGCATACTTCTATGCATGAAAATAAAAATGGTAAAAATAACACTTTTGATATAAAAATTTATCCTTTATGCATACTTCTATGCATGAAAGTAAAAATGATAAAAGTAACACTTTTGATATAAAAATTTATCCATTATGCATACTTCTATGCATGAAAATAAAAATGGTAAAAATAACACTTTTGATATAAAAATTTATCCTTTATGCATACTTCTATGCATGAAAGTAAAAATGATAAAAGTAACACTTTTGATATAAAAATTTATCCATTATGCATACTTCTATGCATGAAAATAAAAATGGTAAAAATAACACTTTTGATATAAAAATTTATCCTTTATGCATAATATTAAAATTCAATTTCTCCATGATTATAATGAAATTCTTTCAATTAATCTAGGATGATGATTCCTAGAATATGGTAGGAAGTCCTCTTTTTATGCTTTGAATGAAAATTTTTTTATGCATAATTTTTATAAAAATTTTGCCATAGCTCCGCTGCTATGACTGATAAATCTCAATTTTTCTAAGGGATAAAGTTATCATTAAGGAAATAATTAAAATGATTCTCTAATTGGATTATTAATCCATAATGGATTGAATCATTAATATACATAAACTAAAAGCATAGAAAAAAGCCATTAATTTGGCCTCAAGCATAGCTTAATCTAAGGAAAAGCTTTATGAAAAGCTTGATTTGGATTGAGAAAGGGTCATGAGTATGACCATTTCTTGAGTGAGAGAGAGAATTTACATAAAAATCATTAGAATTTAAACATAAATGAAAATTAACTTCAATAGCATTATGTAACTCTTCACTACTATTCAAACTTCAATAGCATTTAAAAAAAACCATACCAATTAAACTTCTCAAGCTTGAGAGGGGTTGAGAAGAGAGAAACATTGAGAAATTATAGAAAGATGAATATTCACTAATTACCTTACAACTTGCTTGATTCTTTGTTCACGGTAGAGGCCCCCAACCAATCAATTGGTTAAGTATGTTGATGGAGCCACTAATGGGGATTGAAGAAAGAGGGAAACTCCAAAAACTAGTGAATTATTAAATGAATTCACAGTTCTTGGCTTAGGTGGAGTAGAGTAACGATGCATAAACACTATATATTTTTCAACAAGGGTGAGGCTTCTATTTATAGGAAAAATTGAGCTCCTAACCAAACAAACTGATTCTAGAATTTTCTAAATCAGTTTGGTCAATATTTGACCATTTTTAGGTCAGTTAAGCTAACTTTTTGGAACTAGACTTGAATGAGGAGAGAGGAGAGATGAAATATCTCAATTTTTATGAGTTTAAAACTCATTCAAGCATGTGAAATATGCACCTCCTTTAAAGAACTCCCCTTCCTTACATATGTCATATTTTTAATATTGCTCATAGTTTTTTACTAATAAACCTTGTACATTTTCAACTCTTCATCTTATGTGAAATATGCACCTCCTTTAAAGAACTCCCCTTCCTTACATATGTCATACTTTTAATATTGCTCATAATTTTTTTATTAATAAACCTTGTACATTTTCAACTCTTCATCTTATGTGAAATATGCACCTCCTTTAAAGAACTCCTCTTCCTTACATATGTCATACTTTTAATATTGCTCATAATTTTTTACTAATAAACCTTGTACATTTTCAACTCTTCATCTTATGTGAATTATGCACCTCCTTTAAAGAACTCCTCTTCCTTACATATGTCATACTTTTAATATTGCTCATAGTTTTTTTACTAATAAACCTTGTACATTTTCAACTCTTCACCTCATGTGAGCATTTACTCATTTTTGGGTATTTTCTTTTTACAAGTTGGATTTATCTCCTCCCTACACATGGATTGATGCTATTGGTCCATAGGAACCTTAATTGGACCATAGTCTAAAGATTTCTGAAAATCTAGACCCTTAGGCTAAGGTTCTTTATAGCTATTTTCAATTAATTCCAATTGCACATTGGAAAATTCTTTTTGAATTTCTGTTTCAGGGGAACTCATCTGAATTAGAAGAGATATTTTTCTATCCAAAATTATTCAAAATCTGAATATTCTCTCTTTAGAATATTTTTCTCTCTCTAGGCTAAAACAGATAGAAACAAGGTCTTTATATTTCTGAAGAGGGATTGATTACAGGGAAAGATACTAGACATCAAAAAGGGGGTGGGGGAGGAATCTTACACATAGAGCTTGATTTCCACATGTACATAGGGGCCCATGGGCAAAAGGAGAAAGTGACTATAAATAGGGCTTGGGGTACATTGGTAGAATCTTTTGACACTTTTACTAATTTTGGTCATCTTGTACCTTTGGGCTCTATCAATAGAGATTTGGCCTTCCATGGTCAAGTTAATGGCTAACTTGAAAGCCATCCTCTTGGTGGTGAGAGGTTAACGGTGGTGCGAGAGGTGGGTGACCTAATGAGGTCCATGTCTGCCAAGACAACATGTTGTGGCTAGGCCCAATGTCAAGCAAGGCGGGCCCTGCAGCTAGATCGAGCTCAACTAGTGCTATGAACATTGATGACCAGCCTAGGTGATAGCTTCCACATTTACACCACTCGCTAGGCGGATAAGATTATGGAAAATATGTCGCCAATGGTTTATAGGTTGTGTAGCCGCTTTGGTGTACTAGAGTTATAGTATAGTTATAGCACCAGCTCATGTAATCAGGTTTACACTGTGGATTGACCTTTGTAAGTTATAATAGGATAGTACTTTTCCTTATAGTATGTACTCTTATCTCTTTATATATGGTTGTAAAGCAAAGAGAAGAGAAGAGAAGAAAATTCAGTCATCTATCTCTCTTGTGTGATTGTCTATTCTTGTGCATTTGTGTTTGCTTGTTGCAAGGAGTTCAAGATAACCCTCTCCCCCACATCCTTCTTGTAAGATCCCTGTTCCCACCGAGCAACAGATTCGGGATACTAGCAACGGAAGTAGCACTTCTCGCGCGGGACAGGGGTCCCACATTCGGGGCCTCACCCACGGATATCCGGATAAGAGACTAATCCGTCGATTGTTCCAAAACCGAACCTGGAAAACTTCCTTTGCCGGAAAGCACGGGCGATTCCACCAGGATAAATTTTTACTCTAACGTAGACAAGATCATTTCTGATCGAGCTGATCCAATTACATCTATAAGATACTTGGTCAGATCAAGGGAGAAACTTGCACTTGGATCATTGGGATCAACGCTTTTTTCCCCATTCAAGAGGCACAGCCGTTAATTCCTATCCATAGAACAGTTACTGTCCGGGATTTATTTTATCTATCGTATAAACAAAAGTTTGAGTCTCGATTTACAAATCCATCAGTCCAGCCTAACCCCATCCAGTCCCATGGGTTAGCCAACCGCCCAACCACTATAGTGATGGGATCCAATTAAGAATTTGGTTAGGTTTTGTCCCGGGTACCAAGGAAAAGAGTTCCAAGGCCCCCTAGCCGGACGTTCATGCAAAAATAAAACTAGTCACACCACTCACACACCCGATATGAAATTGCCTTTTCACAGATTCAACTAGTTTAAAACAATCCTTTAATAAAACCATAGTATCATTGATCACCATCTTCCAATTTATCCAATTGATTCTTAGTTTTCCATCATTCCTTCATCAGAGTATCTATGGCATCATTGGCAACTAGAACGCTCAGGGGCCGTTTCGATAGTTCCTAGCCCATAATACTCGGCAATATAATCACTTATCAAGATGGACTCTCGTTGAAGATCAGCAAGATCAACCAACAGATCCATATAAGGAGTCATGGACTCATCCATTGAAGACCAGCAAGCTCAATCAACCAGATCCATGCCCGATTTCAGAAAACAAATCCAACTCTGTTCCAATATCTTCCTCGACGCACGCGTGGGTATCCTAGGCGACCCAGAGCCCGAGCACCGTATGGTCAGCACCCTCTAGGATCCTTCGCAGGTGACCTAGCGCTTCACTCATAGGCCGCTTCCTTGGCCCCTCATCCACCGTACCGGAAGCTCACCATTTTAATCGCACCGAGGCTGGTCAAGACCTCGGCCGACCTTGCTACGCGAGACGTCCTTCATTGACTCTCCGTCAGCAGTTGCAACTCTATCATCACGACCTTAATCACAAGACGGCCAAAATGCTCCCCCCAGCATTCTTGACATAAAACAATCATTTACAAACAGCATTTACAAACAGTTTACAATACAATTTCTATTTTAACTTTCATTTTTTCACATTATCCCTCATTAATCTACATTACTTATTCCATATTCCATTTATATGTATACTCATCCCATCCCATCATTTTCCATCTCATCACTTCAGATTCCTTCACATCACATATCATATATTCACATCCATACATCCATATCTACATCCATACATCTATTTTCACATCCACATCTACATGCACATTCATGCATCCACATCCACATTCACATTCACCTTCATACATCTACATCTACATGCATACATCCACCTCCACATCTACATCTACATCTATACATCTACATCTACATGCATACATCCACATCTCCATTCACATCTACATCTATACATCTACATCTACATGCATCTATCTACATCTCCATTTACATCCTCATCTATACATCCACTTCTACATGTATACATCCACATCTCCATTCTCATCTACATCTATACCTCTACATCTACATGCATCCATCCACATCTCCATTTACATCCTCATCTATACATCTACTTCTACATGCATACATCCACATCTCCATTCTCATCTACATCTATACCTCTACATCTACATGCATCCATCCACATCTCTATTTATATCCTCATCTAGACATCTACTTCTACATGCATACATCCACATCTCCATGCATCATAAAATTCTTTTAATTAATCTAGGATGATAGTTCCTAGAATATGGTAGGAAGTCCTCTTTTTAAGCTTTGAATGAAATTATTTTATGCGTAATTTCTATAAAAATTTTGCCATAGCTCCGCTACTATGACTGATAAATCTCAATTTTTTCTAAGGGATAAAGCTTATCATTAAGGAAATAATTAGAATGGTCTCTAATTGGATCATCAATCCATAATGGATTGAATCATCAATGTGCATAAACTAAAAGCATAGAAAAAAGCCATTAATTTGGCCTCAAGCATAGCTTAATCTTGGATTAAGGAAAAGCTTTATGAAAAGCTTCATTTGGATTGAGAATGGGTCATGAGTATGACCATTTATTGAGTGAGAGAGAGAAATTACATAAAAACCATTACAATTTAAACATAAATGAAAATTAACTTCAATAGCATTTATTAAATTATGTAACTCTTCACTACTATTCACCAATTAACTTCAATAGCATTTAAAAAACCATACCAATTAAGCTTCTCAAGCTTGAGAGGGGTTGAGAAGAGAGAATCATTGAGAATTTATAGAAAAGATCAAAATTCAATATACTTACCTTATAATTTGCTTGATTCTTTATTCACGATAGAGGCCCCCAACCAATCAATTGGTTTAGTATGTTGATGGAGCCACCAATGGGGATTGAAGAAAGAGAGAAGTGTCAAAAACTAGTGAATTATTAAAGAATTCACAGTTCTTGGCTTAGGTGGAGTAACAAAGCATAAGACACTATATATTTTGGCTTAGGTGGAGTAGAGTAACAAAGCATAAGACACTATCTATTTTGGGCTTAGGTGGAGTAGAGTAACCGCATAAGACATTATATATTTTGGCTTAGGTGGAGTAGAGTAACAAAGCATAAGACACTATATATTTTGGCTTAGGTGGAGTAGAGTAACAAAGCATAAGACACTATATATTTTGGCTTAGGTGGAGTAGAGTAACAAAGCATAAGACACTAAATATTTTGGCTTAGGTGGAGTAGAGTAACAAAGCATAAGACATTATATTTTTTTCAACAAGGAGAGGCTTCTATTTATAGGAAAATTTGAGCTCCTAACCAAACAAACTGATTCTAGAATTTTCCAAGTCAGTTAGGTCACTTTTTGACCATTTGTAGGTCAGTTAAGCTAACTTTTTGGAACTAGACTTGAATGAGGAGAGAGGAGAGATGAAATATCTCCATTTTTATGAGTTTAAAACTCATTCAAGCATGTGAAATATGCACCTCCTTTAAAGAACTCCCCTTCCTTACATATGTGTCATAATGGAATCATTTTAATATTGCTCATAGTTTTTTTTACTAATAAACCTTGTACATTTTCAACTCTTCATCTTATGTGAAATATGCACCTCCTTTAAAGAACTCCCCTTCCTTACATATGTGTCATAATGGAATCATTTTAATATTGCTCATAGTTTTTTTACTAATAAACCTTGTACATTTTTAACTCTTCATCTTATGTGAGCATTTACTCATTTTTGGATACCCAAAATATCTCATATTTTTAATATTGCTCATAGTTTTTTACTAATAAACCTTGTACATTTTCAACTCTTCATCTTATGTGAGCATTTACTCATTTTTGGGTATCTTCCTTTTCAAATTGGATTTATCTCCTCCCTACACATGGATTGATGCTATTGGTCCATAGGAACCTTAATTGGACCATAATCTAAAAATTTCTGAAAATCTAGACCCTTAGACTAAGGTTCTTTATACCTATTTCCAATTAATTCCAATTGCACATTGGAAAATTCTTTTTGAATTTCTGTTTCAGGGGAACTTATTTTAATAAGATGAGTTATTTTTCTATCCAAAAATATTCATAATCTGAATATTCTCTCTCTAGAATAATTTTCTCTCTCTAGGCTAAAACAGTTAGAAACAAGGTCTTTATATTTCTGAAGAGGGATTGATTACAGGGGAAGATACTAGACATCAAAAAGGGGGTGGGGAGGAATCTTACACTTCTCATGGTATTAGAGCATTGGTTCATGTGAAGTCTTTTTGGGGAAACTTTAACTCAAAGTGAGTCAATTTTGCCATTGGTTCCATTTCGAATGCATCAAGCACGAACATGGATGTGATTTCGACACCATCTAATCATGCAAACCTTGTCCCAAGCTTCAATGGGGATGAGTATCCATGGTTGTTGCAAAAATGTGAATCCAATCCTCAAAGTCATAATACTCCTCTTACCTTAACACATCGGCCACCCCTTCTAATCATTATGGAAATCCTAAACCTTGCCGACAAAGATGAAATCCACCCCCCAAAATGACCCTTCAAAGAGGTCACCAAGAAGGAGTGGGTACCTAAGAGTACCCTAGCTAGCCAAGACAAGTATGATGCCAAAGCAAAGACCTAGTAGCCACCATTTGGTCTACCAAATTTGGATCCTTAATAAGTAAGGGTCTTTTACCCTAAACTCAACACCCCACCACTCAAAGTGTAAGGGGCTCAAGGCTTTTTCAAAGGGAAAACCTTCTATGTCCCAAAAACCTCATCATCTGTACCACAACATCCTAAAGCCAAAGAGAGTCAAGCAACGATCCCAACACCAAATGTCACACTAGTAGTAAGTAACACGTAGGTTGATTCCAACAAAGCTACTGGAAGCTCAAGGATTCTATAAAGAAAACCCTACATTTAGGTTCCAAGGTCAAAAAAACTAGTGCCTAATGCCTCTACAAACACCCCATTAATTATCAAATCCAGGATCGAGAAGAGAATCAAAGCCATTCAATGCCACCCCCAAAGTTCAAGCAAGAGTGCACCACCAACAACAAAGTAGTCGGAAGAGCCCATGTGCAGTGCCCATACCCCTATCATTTCAAATGAGAGAAGAGCCACTTGTGGTGCAAAAACCCTAAGAGAGTTGTACATACACTCCCTTGACTTTGTGACGTAGTTTGAAGGAACAAAGGGATCACCATGTTCCCATAACATTCACATGCACTACGTCGCAACATCAACCCGCTAGTTGTTGGAAGGGCAAAGTTCAATCACGCGCACAAGCAAAGTCGGTGGGGCAGTGGCGTCTAAGCTTTTGTCATGGATGGGCAAGCAATTTTCTACCTTTGCTAAAAACCTTGACCCCCCATTGTATATATGTTACGCAGGACACCCTATCAACTTTACATACACACATACCTAAGAATGATAAAAAAATCTTTTAAAAAAAACCCCAAAAAAACTCTCATTTACATACAAGCACACGCCTGTACGTGCATGTACACAATCCCTAAGAACACACACATGCATATTAACACATACATAGACAAGCACGTGCATGTACACAATTATAATACAAACACTCACTCGCGCACGCACACAACACATCCGTGCATAATCCTAAAGCACCTCGACGTGCACACCCCTGTATCTGCACATACACACTCTCCACACAAAGTCCATAGTTGCATGTACACATAATGCTCACACAACCCCTGTATGTGCACAATCACAAAGCACAAACACCTACACGAGCACACCTGTAAAACACCCATGCATACCACCCTCCTCAACACACGCAAATCCAAAAAAAATAAACCCCCTAGTAGACACACACCCCTACACGTGCACAATCACAAAGCACACACACCTATACACATGACGTGCACCTACATGCTATCAACTAGAATTTGATGGGAGTAGGGTTTATTTTGTTGAGAGGGTATGTGGCGTTAGGTATGCATAGATGCATGTACGTGGATGCACGTCATACATGCACGAGATTGAATGGGTATTTGCAAGTGTGTACGTGAGGTGCATGTGCGCACACATGCACGAGCGAATGGTGTGTACACACGTGCATGCACATGGGCCCATGTGGATGATGTGTAAGGTGCAAATGGGTGTGGGGTAGGCACGTGTAAGAAGTGTAAATATGGGTGGTACACACACAAGCAAGTGGGCATGCATGCATAAAGTGCAAATGCAGTACATTTGCAAAGGTGTGTGCACGAGCATGTGTGGGTGGTGCATAAGTGAGTGCACGTGCATGATGTGTATGCACGGAGCAAAGCTGTGCACAAGTGAATGTGTCCATGACTGTGTATGCAACACGGCATAAATGTGCATGGGATGTGGTGCACGTGGGTGTAGTGCACGTGCATGCATGTGCAAATGTGTGAGGGGTACATGCGTGTGCCAGTTAATAAATGCAAGTGAGTGTGCAATTGTGACTGTGTGGGGTCCACGTGTGTGTGTGAGTGTAAATGGGTGTGCACGTGCATGAAGGTGGGTGCCCGAGGTACAATTAGGTGAAGGTATACACGTGCAAGTGCAAATGTGTGTGTACATGCACGTGTAAGTGCAAATGTGTGTGTGAATGTGTGTGTGTGTACCATGTGCATGTGACACCGCATGTGCATGTTTTTAGTTGTTTTTTTAATGATTCTCAATATGTTTTTAGGTTTTTTGTGTTTTTCTCATTTTCAGCGAAGGTAGTTACTATACACTTGGGAAAGGGCCATATTGCATATTTACCGTATGCGCAATTGGCAACGGCACATAATCATTTGCCATTCCACAATGAAAGCTTGGGTGCCGCCATGGTCGTCTTTGTTGGCACGCTTGATTGAGCGTTGTCTTTCTAGTTCTATAGAGCTTACGAGTTGGTGTTGTGGTGTGGCACACACAAGTGTTGTGGGGTCATAGTGATCTTTTTGAGCCATGGGGTTGCTCGGTACTGCCAACCACAGAAGTGTGTGCACAATTGTCTTTAGGGTTTGGCACCACGGGTGGCACTTCTTTAATGAAAATAGGGATGGATATGGGTAAGGTATTTCCTCTTGTTGCTTGGAGTCCAAAGGCTCTATGGACTTTTTTGAAGATGGTGTCGGCCATGAGTCAAGGTGGAAGCCACTACTCTCCATTCTTGCTTAAGCTTTGGAGTTGGCATTGGAGGTATGAAGGGTCCGTTGAGGCCAAAGCTATATAGAATGCTGATAAGAGATGATCTACTACCAAGTTTGTCTATGAAAATGTTGATAAGAGATGATCTACTGCCAAGTTTGTCTATGAAAATGTGATTACTCACATCTCAGTTGCTCAAGGAATTGTCTTTGGATCTCCACACCCACTGGCTCTCATTATTGGAGGACAAGACTTGGGATGTTGATAAGTTCGGGGTGCCTCACCACCAGGGATACGGTAACCATTCCATGGATCTCCACACCCACTCGCTCTCATTATTGGAGGACAAGACTTGGGATGTTGATAAGTTCGGGGCGCCTCACCCACCAGGGATACGGTAACCATTCCATGGAGAAAGCTCAAGCATTACGTTGTTCATTCTTTCCCAGTTGTGTGATGATGCAAGCCGTGGCCATGATCCATCGCCTTCTGAGGATGATGTTCTCTTTTATTGTATATTTATGGGGTTCACATAAATATACAAGTTGTAGGTTTAGAGCCAATATAAAATTCAGCTTCAAAACAATCGATGGTCATAGAAAATTTACGCAGGTGGTGCGAGAGGTGGGTGACCTAATGAGGTCCATGTCTGCCAAGACAACATGTTGTGGCTAGGCCCATTGTCAAATAAGGCGGGCCATGCAGCTAGATTGAGCTCAACTAGTGCTGCGAACATTGATGACCAGCCTAGGTGATAGCTTCCACATTTACGCCACTTGCTGGGTGGGGGTGGCTGGGTGGGGGATGAGATTATGGGGAATATGTCGCAAGTGGTTTATAGGTTATGCAGCCACTTTGGTGTAGTAGAGTTATAGTATAGTTATAGCACCAGCTCATGTAATCAGGTTTACACTGTGGATTGACCTTTGTATAGGATAGTACTTTTCCTTATAGTATGTACTCTTATCTCTTTATATATGGTTGTAGCAAAGAGAAGAGAATAGAAGAAAATTCAGTCATCTATCTCTCTTGTGTGATTGTGTATTCTTGTGCATTTGTGTTTGTTTGCAAGGAGTTCAAGCTAACCCTCTCCCCCACATCCTTCTCATGGTATTAGAGCACTGGTTCATGTGAAGTCTTTTTGGGGAAACTTTAACTCAAGGTGAGTCAATTTTGCCATTGGTTCCATTTTGAATGCATCAAGCACGAACATGGATGTGATTTCGACACCATCTGATCATGCAAACCTTGTCCCAAGCTTCAATGGGGATGAGTATCCATGGTTGTTGCAAAAACGTGAATCCAATCCTCAAAGTCATAATACTCCTCTTACCTTAACACATCGGCCACCCCTTCTAATCATTATGGAAATCCTAAACCTTGCCGACAAAGATGAAATCCACCCCCCAAAATGACCCTTCAGGGAGGTCACCAAGAAGGAGTGGTGGGTACCTAAGAGTACCCTGGCTAGCCAAGACAAGTATGATGCCAAAGCAAAGACCTAGTAGCCACCATTTGGTCTACCAAATTTGGAGCCTTAATAAGTAAGGGTCTTTTACCCTAAACTCAACACCCCACTCAAAGTGTAAGAGGCTCAAGGCTTTTTCAAAGGGAAAACCTTCTATGTCCCAAAAACCTCATCGTCTGCACCACAACATCCTAAGACAAAGAGAGTCAAGCAACGATCATCCCAACACCAAATGTCACACTAGTAGTAAGTAACACGTAGGTTGATTCCAACAAAGCTACTGGAAGCTCAAGGATTCTATAAAGAAAACCCTACATTTAGGTTCCAAGGTCGAAGAAACTAGTGCCTTATGCCTCTACAAACACCCCATTAATTATCAAATCTAGGATCGAGAAGAGAACCAAAGCCATTCAATGCCACCCCCAAAGTTTAAGCAAGAGTGCACCACCAACAACAAAGTAGTCGGAAGAGCCCGTGTGCAGTGCCCATACCCCTATCATTTCAAATCAGAGAAGAGCCACTCGTGGTGCGAAAACCCTAAGAGAGTTGTACATACACTCCCTTGACTTTGTGACATAGTTTAAAGGAACAACAAAGGGATCACCATGTTCCCATAACATTCACATGCAGTACGTTGCAACATCAACCCGCTAGTTGTTGGAAGGGAAAAGTTCAATCGGGCATACAAGCAAAGTCGGTGGGGCAGTGGCGTCTGAGCTTTCGTCATGGATGGGCAAGCAATTTTCTACCTTTGCTAAAAATCTTGACCCCCCATTGTATGTATATGTTACGTGGGATACCCTATCAACTTTACATACACACATACCTAAGAATTATAAAAATATTTAAAAAGAAACCCCAAAAAAACTCTCATTTACGTACAAGCACACACTTGTACGTGCATGTACACAACTAGGGTTCAAAGCCAAGGACTCTCGACATAGTTTGACAGCAGCATGATGGGTTCGAATCTAGATTGAGAGTCTAACCCTACACAACAACGGGTCTAGGAGCAAGGTAGCCTTGTCATATCACCATGAAACTCGTAACATTTACCTTGGTTAATTAACTGAGGCAGCTAGACCACCACACACTCGTACACACCCCCTCCCAAAATACACACAAATCACAAAAAATTCAAACACCCACTCACCCCCTCGGCAAATAATAATAGTAAGATGTGGACTGTAATAACACATCTCCATTTGGCTGACACAATCGGGCACACAGCTTAGGTATGAGGATAGTGTTAAATTTGCAGCAATGTGATGAGCTATGGTGGATCAAATGCAAGAATCAACATAATTAGCATGTGATTAAGATGAAATGCAAGAATCAACATAATTAGCATGTGATTAGTATGTGATTAAGATGAAATACATGTGATTAGCATGTGATTAAGATGAAATGCAAGAATCAACATAATTAGCATGTGATTAAGATGAAATTAGTGTGAACAATTAATCTAATATGATAATGTAGGCATGGGTACTTAAAATTCCTCATTAGGCCAATGCCTCAATATATAGGTTGTACATCCACAAGATGCCAAGCATCTAATCCCACTGATTTCTCCTTTTATTTGTGCCACCTCCCCTACATCTAGGGGGGCACCTTTTCCTAGAATCTTTCCACACCCATACAATCATTCATGCTACCCTTGATTCTCTAATTAGTAGATACCTCTCACCTTTTCACTACTACCCACTCAATTACAGCTTCCCTTTTACAATCTCTTGCTAAGGGCTTGTTCCCACACACACCCATTCACTTGCATATTTCAACAGATAGGGATCTCATTATGATCAGTCAGGGAATTGCTTGGCAATGCCATCTTCAAGACATATATACAAGAGATATAGGATACGTCACCCTAGTACAAAGCTTAGACAGTGCATGGGAGACTATTGCTAGTATTGCAAACTTAGCACATTTGGAATGCTAGATGCACTAAGGCCATTGAGGGCACTTTTCTTTATGAGTCACAGTTGCAAGATTTGGAGTCATATCATCCACACCCTCATGGCCACTTTATCTAGATTTGGAATGGTATCATCCACACCCTCATGGGGACACTTTATCTAGAATCCATGGACCTTCGAGGGGGGCTATAGAGAGAAAGTGCAACCAATTTATGAGAGAGTGGGGTTATAAAAATAATAAGAAAAGATAAAGAATGTAAGAACACCACAATGCCCAAGAATAAGCGTAAAATGCCACACAAGATAAAAGAAGGCTGACAATGGGAAAAAAGATAAAGCCATCAAAGAGCGCAAACAAAGGTAGCAAGAGAAACACCAGCACGAAGAAGCTAGTGGAGCAAAACAACAAAGTTAGAATAGACACAAGGCACACCAACTAAGGCGAGCGTCTGCAACCATAATTGAAACATGTGAAAGCAGAAGAGAATGCCAAGGCAATCACACATAGACATAAAGATGACCACATGGCCCCGACACTTGAGCATTCATTTTATACACATGATTCCCATCACACAACCCATGCGTACACCATACAAAGCATGTGAGACCACTCAAACCATGCAAAATCTATCTAATTCATGTGACTAGCACACAACGTATGTCTAGCCCATGTGACCCATTCATGCTACCACACCACCTTCTCCCTTTCACAAATCACTTTTACAAATACACGTTTGCATATAGAAACCCCATAGATTGGGAGACCCTTGCCTCCCCTCACAATACAAATCCAAAATACACATTTAGATTGAATATCTCGCTACTCTACACCAATGTTGACCTGATAATTATAGTGTTGTCTTCTACCTAGGTTGTTACACCTAAGCTAAGATTTTATATGGTAAAATGAGTTAAAAACATAAATTTTAGCACATGAGAGATGAAAACCACTCAAAATTGAGCAAGGCACAATAGCAGAGAGATAGACCTAATCTATTGCACATTGCAAAATATGAATACTTACAATGACGAACTTGAATCTTGACTTAGATCTCACTGACACATACCTATGCATACAATGTTGACTTGTTAATTCATAGCTTTGTGGTTATCTCCAGATCCTTACATTTGGGAGTTAAGGACTACCAATGGTATCAACACTTGTGTGCAAGAATTAGATGGGATAAGTGACCCTTGACATATCTTTACATAGGGAATTCATAGCTAGTTGGCTAGGGAATTCACCTGGGGAATTCACTCACAATAAAGGGGATTCATAGCTAGTTGGCTAGGGAATTTACCTAGGGAATTCACTCACAATAAAGGGGTGGAAATATTTTAAAAGAAATTGATGGGAGTAGGGTTTATTTTGTTGAGAGGGGATGTGGCGTTGGGTGTGCATAGATGCATGTACGTGGATGCACGTTATACATGCACGAGATGGAATGGGTATGTGCAAGTGTGTACGTGAGGTGCATGTGCGCACGCATGCATGAGCGAATGGTGTGTACACACATGCATGCACATGGGCCCATGTGCACGATGTGCAAGGTGCAAAAATGGGTGTGGGGTAGGCACGTGTAAGTGTAAATATGGGTGGTACACACACGAGAAAGTGGGCATGCATGCATAAAGTGCAAATGCAGTACGTGTGCAAAGGTGTGTGCACGAGCATGTGTGGGTGGTGCATAAGTGAGTGCATGTGCGTGATGTGTGCACGGAGCAAAGCTGTGCACAAGTGAATGTGTCCATGAGTGTGTGTGCACAGCAAATGTGCATGGGATGTGGTGCATGTAGGTGTAGTGCACGTGCATGCATGTGCATATATATGGTAAAAATTTGCATGCCCGATGCGCAAATGCAAATGTGTGAGGGCTACATGTGTGTGCTAGTTAATAAATGCAAGTGAGTGTGCAATTGTGACTCTGTGGGGTCCACGTGTGCAATTGTGACTGTGTGGGGTCCACGTGTGTGTGTGTGTGTGTATAAATGGGTGTGCACGTGCATGAAGGTGGGTGCCCGAGGTACAATTAGGTGAAGGTATACAAGTGCAAATGTGTGTGTACATGCACGTTCAAGAAAATGTGTGAATGTGTGTGTGTGTGTGTACCATGTGCATGTGACACCGCATGTGCATGTTTTTGGTTGTTTTTCCCACTGATTTCTCCTTTGATTTGTGCCACCTCCCCTACATCTGGGGGCACCTTTTCCTAGAATCTTTTCCTAGGATTATGCACGGATGTGTTGTGTGCGTGCGCGAGTGAGTGTTTGTATTATAATTGTGTACATGCACGTGCTTGTCTATGTGTGTGTGTGTATGTGTTAATATGCATGTGTGTGTGCTTAGGGATTGTGTACATGCACGTACAGGCGTGTGCTTGTATGTAAATGAGAGTTTTTTTGGGGTTTTTTTTAAAAGATTTTTTTATCATTCTTAGGTATGTGTGTATGTAAAGTTGATAGGGTGTCCCACGTAACATACATACAAAGGGGGGTCAAGATTTTTAGCAAAGGTAGAAAATTGCTTGCCCATCCATGACAAAAGCTTAGATGCCACTACCCCACCGACTTTAATTGAACTTTGCCCTTCCAACAACTAGCGGGTTGATGTTGCAACGTAGTGCATGTGAATGTTATGGGAACATGGTGATCCCTTTGTTCCTTCAAACTACATCACAAAGTCAAGGGAGTGTATGTACAACTCTCTTAGGGTTTTCACACCACGAGTGGCTCTTCTCTGATTTGAAATGATAGGGGTATGGGCACTGCACACGGGCTCTTCCGACTACTTTGTTGTTGGTGGTGTAGTCTTGCTTAAACTTTGGGGGTGGCATTGAATGGCTTTGGTTCTCTTCTCAAGGTGCATAATCCTAGGAAAGATTCTAGGAAAAGGTGCCCCCAGATGTAGGGGAGGTGGCACAAATCAAAGAAGAAATCAGTGGGAAAAACAACCAAAAACATGCACATGCGGTGTCACATGCACATGGTACACACACACACACACATTCACACATTTTCTTGAACGTGCATGTACACACACATTTGCACTTGTATACCTTCACCTAATTGTACCTCAGGCACCCACCTTCACGCACGTGCACACCCATTTATACACACACACACACGTGGACCCCACACAGTCACAATTGCACACGTGGACCCCACAGAGTCACAATTGCACACTCACTTGCATTTATTAACTAGCACACGCATGTAGCCTTCACACATTTGCATTTGCGCATCGGGCATGCAGATTTTTACCATATATATGCACATGCATGCACGTGCACTACACCTACATGCACCACATCCCATGCACATTTATGCCGTGCACACACACTCATGGACACATTCACTTGTGCACAGCTTTGCTCCGTGCACACATCATGCACGTGCACTCACTTATGCACCACCCACACATGCTCGTGCACACACCTTTGCACACATACTGCATTTGCACTTTATGCATGCATGCCCACTTGCTCGTGTGTGTACCACCCATATTTACACTTACACGTGCCTACCCCACACCCATTTTTGCACCTTGCACATCGTGCACATGGGCCCATGTGCATGCATGTGTGTACACACCATTCACTCATGCATGCATGTGCACATGCATGCACGTGCACTACACCTACATGCACCACATCCCATGCACATTTATGCCGTGCACACACACTCATGGACACATTCACTTGTGCACAGCTTTGTTTCGTGCACACATCACGCACGTGCACTCACTTATGCACCACCCACACATGCTCGTGCACACACCTTTGCACACGTACTGCATTTGCACTTTATGCATGCATGCCCACTTGCTCGTGTGTGTACCACCCATATTTACACTTACACGTGCCTACCCCACACCCATTTTTGCACCTTGCACATCTTGCACATGGGCCCATGTGCATGCATGTGTGTACACACCATTCGCTCATGCATGCGTGCGCACATGCACCTCACGTACACACTTGCATATACCCATTCCATCTCGTGCATGTATAACGTGCATCCACGTACATGCATCTATGCATACCCAACGCCACATCCCCTCTCAACAAAATAAACCCTACTCCCATCAATTTCTTTTAAAATATTTCCACCCCTTTATTGTGAGTGAATTCCCTAGGTAAATTCCCTAGGCAACTAGCTATGAATCCCCTTTATTGTGAGTAAATTCCCTAGCCAACTAGCTATGAATCCCCTTTATTGTGAGTGAATTCCCTAGGTAAATTCCCTAGCCAACTAGCTATGAATTCCCTATGTAAAGATATGTCAAGGGTCACTTATCCCATCTGATTCTTGCACACAAGTGTTGATACCATTGGTAGTCCTTAACTCCCAAATGTAAGGATCTGGACATAACCACAAAGCTATGAATTAACAAGTCAACATTGTATGCATAGGTATGTGTCAATGAGATCTAAGTCAAGATTCAAGTTCGTCATTGTATTCATATTTGGCAATGTGCAATAGATTAGGTCTATCTCTCCGCTATTGTGCCTTGCTCAATTTTGATTAGTTTTAATCTCTCATGTGCTAAAATTTATGTTTTTAACTCATTTTACCATATAAAATCTTAGCTTAGGTGTAACAACCTAGGTAGAAGACACTATAATTATCAGATCAACATTGGTGTAGAGTAGCGAGATATTCAATCTAAATGTGTATTTTGGATTTGTATTGTGAGGGGAGGCAAGGGTCTCCCAATCTATGGGGTTTCTATATGCAAACGTGTATTTGTAAAAGTGATTTGTGAAAGGGAGAAGGTGGTGTGGTAGCATGAATGGGTCACATGGGCTAGACATATGTTGTGTGCTAGTCACATGAATTAGATAGATTTTTCATGGTTTGAGTGGTCTCACATGCTTTGTATGGTGTACGCATGGGTTGTGTGATGGAAATTGTGTGTATAAAATGAATGCTCAAGTGTTGTGGCCATGTGGTCATCTTTATGTCTATGTGTGATTGCCTTGGCATTCTCTTCTGCTTTCACATGCTTCAATTATGGTTGCAGGCACTCGCCTTAGTTGGTGTGCCTTGTGTCTATTCTAACTTTGTTGTTTTGCTCCACCATCTTCTTCGTGCTAGTGTTTCTCTTGCTACCTTTGTTTGCCCTCTTTGTGATGGCTTTATCTTTTTTTCCCATTGTCAGCCTTCTTTTATCTTGTGTGTGTGGCATTTTACGATTATTCTTGGGCATTGTGGATTCTTGCATTCTTTATCTTTTCTTATTATTTTTATAACCCCACTCTCTCATAAACTGGTTGCACTTTCTCTCTATAGCCCCCCTTGAAGGTCCATGGATTCTAGATAAAGTGTCCCCATGAGGGTGTGGATGATACCATTCCAAATCTAGATGAAGTGGCCATGAGGGTGTGGATGATACCATTCCAAATCTAGATGAAGTGGCCATGAGGGTGTGGATGATATCACTCCAAATCTTGCAACTGTGACTCATAAACAAAAGTGCCTTCAATGGCCTTAGTGCATCTAGCATTCCAAATGTGCTAAGTTTGCAATACTAGCAATAGTCTCCCATGCACTGTCTAAGCTTTGTACTAGGGGGGTGTATCCTATATCTCTTGTATATATGTCTTGAAGATGGCATTGCCAAGCAATTCCCTAAGACTGATCATAATGAGATCCCTATCTGTTGAAATATGCAAGTGAATGGGTGTGTGTGGGAACAACCCTTAGCAAGAGACTGTAAAAGGGAACCTGTAATTGAGTGGGTAGCAGTGAAAAGGTGAGAGGTATCTACTAATTAGAGAATCAAGGGTAGCATGAATGAATGTAGGGGTGTGGAAAGATTCTAGGAAAATGTGCCCCCAGATGTAGGGGAGTAGCACAAATCAAAGGAGAAATCAATGGGATTAGATGCTTGGCATCTTGTGGATGTACAACCTATAAATTGAGGCATGGGCCTAATGAGCAATTGCTGATTTTTGAGTACCCATGCCTACATTACACTAATTTTATCTTAATCACATGCTAATTATGTTGATTCTTGCATTTGATCCACCACCGTAGCTCATCACATTAATTTAACACTATCCTCATACCTAAGGTGTGTGCCTGATTGTGTCAGCCAAATGGTAGTAGCAAAAGAAATGTAAGCATAATTCCTCATCTTTTCATGGAGATGTGTTATTACAGTCCACATCTTACTATTATTATTTGCCGAGGGGGTGAGTGGGTGTTTGAATTTTTTGGATTTGTGTGTATTTTGGGAGGGGGTGTGCACGAGTGTGAGGTGGTCTAGCTGCCTCAGTTAATTAACCAAGGTAAATGTTATGAGTTTCATGGTGGTGATATGACAAGGCTACCTTGCTCCTGGACCCGTTGTTGTATAGGGCCAGACTCTCAATCTGGATTCGAGCCCATCGTGCTGCTGTTAAACTATATCGAGAGTCCTTGGCTTTAGCCAACTAGCTATGAATTCCCTATGTAAAGATATGTCAAGGGTCACTTATCCCATCTGATTCTTGCACACAAGTGTTGATACCATTGGTAGTCCTTAACTCCCAAATGTAAGGATCTGGATATAACCACAAAGCTATGAATTAACAAGTCAACATTGTATGCATAGGTATGTGTCAGTGAGATCTAAGTCAAGATTCAAGTTCGTCATTGTAAATGCTCAAGTGTCGAGGCCATGTGGTCATCTTTATGTCTATGTGTGATTGCCTTGGCATTCTCTTCTGCTTTCACATGTTTCAATTATGGTTGCAGGCGCTCGCCTTAGTTGGTGTGCCTTGTGTCTATTCTAACTTTGTTGTTTTGCTCCACCAGCTTCTTCGTGCTGGTGTTTCTCTTGCAACCTTTGTTTGCGCTCTTTGATGGCTTTTTTTTCCACCATTGATAGCCTTCTTTTATCTTGTTTGAGTGTGTGGATGATACCATTCCAAATCTAGATGAAGTGGCCATGAGGGTGTGGATGATATCACTCCAAATCTTGCAACTATGACTCATTAAAGAAAAGTGCCCTCAATGGCCTTAGTGCATCTAGCATTCCAAATGTGCTAAGTTTGCAATACTAGCAATAGTCTCCCATCCATGCACTATCTAGGCTTTGTACTAGGGGGACGTATCTTATATCTCTTGTATATATGTCTTGAAGATGGCATTGCCAATTCCTTGACTGATCATAATGAGATGCCTATCTGTTGAAATATGCAAGTGAATGGGTGTGTGTGGGAGCCCTTAGCAAGAGATTGTAAAAGAGAACTTGTAATTGAGTGGGTAGTAGTGAAAAGGTGAGAGGTATCTACTAATTAGAGAATCAAGGGTAGCATGAATGAATGTAGGGGTGTGGAAAGATTTTAGGAAAAGGTAGATGTAGGGGAGGTGGCACAAATCAAAGGAGAAATCAGTGGGATTAGATGCTTGGCATCTTGTGGATGTACAACCTATAAATTGAGGCATTGGCCTAATGAGGAATTGCTGATTTTTGAGTACCCATGCCTACATTATCGTATTAGATTAATTGTTCACTAATTTCATCTTCATCACATGCTAATTATGTTGATTCTTGTATTTGATCCACCATAGCTCATCACATTGCTGCAAATTTAGCACTATCCTCATACCTAAGCTGTGTGCCCGATTGTGTCAGCCAAATGGTAGTAGCAAAAGAAATGTAAGCATACTTCCTCATCCTTTCATGGAGATGTGTTATTACAGTCCACATCTTACTATTATTATTTACCGAGTGGGTGAGTGGGTGTTTGAATTTTTTGGATTTGTGTGTATTTTGGGAGGGGGTGTGCACGAGTGTGTGGTGGTCTAGCTGCCTCAGTTAATTAACCAAGGTAAATGTTACGAGTTTCATGGTGATATGACAAGGCTACCTTGCTCCTAGACCCGTTATTGTGTAGGGCCAGACTCTCAATCTGGATTCGAGCCCATCGTGCTGCTATCAAACTATGTCGAGAGTCCTTGGCTTTGAACCCTAGTTGATAGCATGTAGGTGCACGTCATGTGTATAGGTGTGTGTGCTTTGTGATTGTGCACGTGTAGGGGTATGTGTCTACTAGGGGGTTTATTTTTTTTGGATTTGCGTGTGTTGCGGAGGGTGGTATGCATGGTTGTTTTACAAGTGTGCTCGTGTAGGTATTTGTGCTTTGTGATTGTGCACATGCATGTGTAAGTGTGTTGTGATTGTATGGTACAGCGGTTGTGTGAGCATTATGTGTACATGCAACTATGGACTTTGTGTGGAGGGGTGTGTATGTGCAGATACAGGGGTGTGCACGTCGAGGTGCTTTAGGATTATGCACGGATATGTTGTGTGCATGCACGAGTGAGTGTTTGTATTATAATTGTGTACATGCACGTGCTTGTCTATGTGTGTGTGTGTGTGTATGTGTTAATATGCATGTGTGTGTGCTTAGGGATTGTGTACATGCACGTACAGGTGTGTGCTTGTACGTAAATGAGAGTTTTTTTGGGGTTTCTTTTTAAAGATTTTTTTATAATTCTTAGGTATGTGTGTATGTAAAGTTGATAGGGTGTCCCACATAACATATACATACAATGGGGGGTCAAGATTTTTAGCAAAGGTAGAAAATTGCTTGCCCATCCATGACGAAAGCTTAGACGCCATTGCCCCACCAACTTTGCTTGTGCGCCAGATTGAACTTTGCCCTTCCAACAACTAGCGGGTTGATGTTGCAACGTAGTGCATGTGAATGTTATGGGAACATGGTGATCCCTTTGTTGTTCCTTCAAACTATGTCACAAAGTCAAGGGAGTGTATGTACAACTCTCTTAGGGTTTTCACACCACGAGTGGCTCTTCTCTGATTTGAAATGATAGGGGTATGGGCACTACACACGGGCTCTTCCGACTACTTTGTTGTTGGTGGTGCACTCTTGCTTAAACTTTGGGGGTGGCATTGAATGGCTTTGGTTCTCTTCTCGATCCTGGATTTGATAATTAATGGGGTGTTTGTAGAGGCATAAGGCACTAGTTTCTTTGACCTTGGAACCTAAATGTAGGGTTATCTTTATAGAATCCTTGAGCTTCCAGTAGCTTTGTTGGAATCAACCTACGTGTTACTTACTACTAGTGTGACATTTGGTATTGGGATGATCGTTGCTTGACTCTCTTTGACTTAGGATGTTGTGGTGTAAACAATGAGGTTTTTGGGACATATAGGGTTTTCCCTTTGAAAAAGCCTTGACCCTCTTACACTTTGAGTGGGGTGTTGAGTTTAGGGTAAAAGACCCTTACTTATTTAGGCTCCGACTTTGGTAGACCAAATGGTGGTGGCTACTAGGTCTTTGATTTGGCATCATACTTCTCTTGGCTAGCCAGGGTACTCTTAGGTACCGACCACTCCTTCTTGGTGACCTCCCTGAAGGGTCATTTTGGGGGGTGGATTTCATCTTTGTCGGCAAGGTTTAGGATTTCCATAATGATTAGAAGGGGTGCCCAATGTGTTAAGGTAAGAGGATTCACATTTTTGCAACAACCATGGATACTCATCCCCATTAAAGCTTGGGACAAGGTTTGCATGATTAGATGGTGTCGAAATCACATCCATGTTCATGCTGGATGCATTCGAAATGGAACCAATGGTAAAATTGACTCACCTTGAGTTAAAGTTTCCCCAAAAAGACTTCACATGAACCAGTGCTCTAATACCATGAGAAGGATGTGGGGGAGAGGGTTAGCTTGAACTCCTTGTAAGCAAACACAAATGCACAAGAATAGACAATCACACAAGAGAGATAGATGACTGAATTTTCTTCTATTCTCTTTTTTTCACTCTACAACCATATATAAAGAGATAAGAGTACATACTATAAGGAAAAGTACTATCCTATTATAACTTACAAAGGTCAATCCACAGTGTAAACCTGATTACGTGAGTTGGTGCTATAACTATACTATAACTCTAGTTACTCCAAAGTGGCTGCACAACCTATAAACTACAGGCAACATATTTCCCATAATCTCATCCCCCACCCAGCCAGTGGCATAAATGTGGAAGCTATCACCTAGGCTGGTCATGAATGTTCGCAGCACTAGTTGAGCTCGATCTAGCTGCATGGCCCGCCTTACTTGATATTGGGCCTAGCCACAACATGTTGTCTTGGCAAACATGGACCTCATTAGGTCACCCACCTCGCACACCACCTGCATGAATTTTATATGACCATCGATTGTTTTGAAGCCGAATTTTATATTGGAGCTAAACCTACATCTTGTATATTTATGTGAACCCCATAAGTATACAATAAAAGAGAACAATCCCTGGTGGGTGAGGCACCCCGAACTTATCAACATCCCAAGTCTTGTCCTCCAATCATGAGAGCCAGTGGGTGTGGAGATCCAAAGCCAATTCCTTGTGAGTAGCTGAGATGTGAGTAATCACATTTTCATAGACAAACTTGGCAGTAGATCATCTCTTATCAACATTTTCATAGACAAACTTGGCAGTAGATCATCTCTATTACAGTCCACATCTTACTATTATTATTTGCCGAGGGGGTGAGTGGGTGTTTGAATTTTTTGGATTTGTGTGTATTTTGGGAGGGGGTGTGCACGAGTGTGTGGTGGTCTAGCTACCTCAGTTAATTAACCAAGGTAAATGTTACGAGTTTCATGGTGATATGACAAGGCTACCTTGCTCCTGGACCCGTTATTGTGTAGGGCTAGACTCTCAATCTGGATTCGAGCCCATCGTGCTGCTATCAAACTACGTCGAGAGTCCTTGGCTTTGAACCCTAGTTGATAGCATGTAGGTGCACGTCATGTGTATAGGTGTGTGTGCTTTGTGATTGTGCACGTGTAGGGGTGTGGGTCTACTAGGGGGTTTATTCTTTTTGGATTTGCGTGTGTTGAGAAGGGTGGTATGCATGGGTGCTTTACAAGTGTGCTCGTGTAGGTGTTTGTGCTTTGTGATTGTGCACATGCACGTGTGTGTGTGTTGTGATTGTATGGTACAGGGGTTGTGTGAGCATTATGTGTACATGCAACTATGGACTTTGTGTGGAGGGGTGTGTATGTGCAGATACAGGGGTGTGCACGTCGAGGTGCTTTAGGATTATGCACGAATATGTTGTGTGCGTGCGCGAGTGAGTGTTTGTATTATAATTGTGTACATGCACGTGCTTGTCTATGTGTGTGTGTGTATGTGTTAATATGCATGTGTGTGTGCTTAGGGATTGTGTACATGCACGTACAGCTGTGTGCTTGCATGTAAATGAGAGTTTTTTTGGGGTTTCTTTTTAAATATTTTTATATAATTCTTAGGTATGTGTGTATGTAAAGTTGATAGGGTGTCCCACATAACATATACATACAATGGGGGGTCAAGGTTTTTAGCAAAGGTAGAAAATTGCTTGCCCATCCATGACGAAAGCTTAGACGCCACTACCCCACTGATTTTGCTTGTGCGCCAGATTGAACTTTGCCCTTCCAACAACTAGCGGGTTGATGTTGCAACCTAGTGCATGTGAATGTTATGGGAACATGGTGATCCCTTTGTTGTTCCTTCAAACTATGTCACAAAGTCAAGGGAGTGTATGTACAACTCTCTTAGGGTTTTTGCACCACGAGTGGCTCTTCTCTGATTTGAAATGATACGGGTATGGGCACTGCACATGGGCTCTTCTGACTACTTTGTTGTTGGTGGTGCACTCTTGCTTAAACTTTGGGGGTGGCATTGAATGGCTTTGGTTCTCTTCTCGATCCTGGATTTGATAATTAATGGGGTGTTTGTAGAGGCATAAGGCACTAGTTTCTTCGACCTTGGAACCTAAATGTAGGGTTTTCTTTATAGAATCCTTGAGCTTCCAGTAGCTTTGTTGGAATCAACCTACGTGTTACTTACTACTAGTGTGACATTTGGTGTTGGGATGATCGTTGCTTGACTCTCTTTGGCTTAGGATGTTGTGGTGCAAACGATGAGGTTTTTGGGACATAGAAGGTTTTCCCTTTGAAAAAGCCTTGAGCCTCTTACACTTTGAGTGGGGTGTTGAGTTTAGGGTAAAAGACCCTTACTTATTTAGGCTCCGACTTTGGTAGACCAAATGGTGGTGGCTACTAGGTCTTTGATTTGGCATCATACTTCTCTTGGCTAGCCAGGGTACTCTTAGGTACCGACCACTCCTTCTTTGGTGACCTCCCTGAAGGGTCATTTTGGGGGGTAGATTTCATCTTTGTCGGCAAGGTTTAGGATTTCCATAATGATTAGAAGGGGTGGCCGATGCATTAGGGAAAAAGGGAGCTCATTTTGGGGCCTTTTACGGTTTGGAAAAATAAGCTCTCAACCAATGAACAGAGGGCCAACGTAACGTTGGAAATTCACAAAAATAAAAGAAAATAGATAAAAGAAACAATATTTTATGTAGGTACAAGCGTGCTACATTAATGTGGAGATTGGTTTTTTATTCTCACAAGATCTTTGGACATGAAGATAGAATCTAGTCTGACATTTTCTCTGACAAGGGCCTTCCCGCTTCCACCTCCCTTTGAACTTTGAATTGTTGTGCTGCCTTTCCTTCGAAAGGTCTACCATTCTACACCACTACCTCATTGTGCAGCAACCTCTTCTTTTCCAAAACTGCTCCCTTGATCCAGTTTGGCTTAGAGTAAGATGTTTCTTGTCAACTATCTGTCTGCCTACTTTCTCTTTCTTGAAACTTCACTTTGTTATCTTGTTTACATTACTTTGCTGTGGTTACAGATTCACAAGGTATCCATGGTGAATAAAAACTATGGTCGTTCTTGTGGAAGACGCTCTGTGGATGATAATGCTATGAAGGCAGAATTATACCACACATCCTTACCCCGTCGACCTGCTTCTTCTATTTCTTCGGTAGAGAATTCAAGTACAGTCAAAACGGAAGGAACTTGGGAAAGGTTTACTGTTTTGAAAGGAGCATGGGTGCTCATGCAACCTAGTAAAAGAAAGAGACCCCAGACAAAAAATATTTTCTTGGCATCATGGAAGGGAAGAGTACGAGATTTTAAAATCACCAGAGGAAAGATATCGGTGAAAGAAGTTTTGATTCAGCATGTGTACATGCATAAAGAACTTGTCTTGCGAGACTATCCAAATGATCTTCCATAACACAGGCCTAATTGTATATTTTTCTATTGTGGTTTTGTTCTTTATGAGGTGCATGGATTTTTAAGACAAAGCTTTCTTTCTTTGCTTATTGATATTCTTGTGTTATTTTATTTCAGATTTATACCCTTCGTCGTATGAGACATGGCAAAACATCGATTGTATTCTGGGATTTATAGATGTTTTGCATGGATTGATAGGAGAACAACAATACGAAGGTCGATGTGCAACAGAGCTAGCTCAATCCGGTATATTTTTTACTGATCATTTTTATCAGTTGCTGGACAATGCAAACACACATGGTGTGTTAAGAAAACAAGACCTTCCAGCATGGAATTCAGTGGATTGGCCTCTCCCACATTTTAGTGTTACAGAGGCATATAGAGCCAAGCTTTTCAAAGAAGTACAGAAAGCTCTGAGGCCCAATATTGCCACAAGGATAATTAAAATTTCTTTGTGCATGCCTCTCACAGTTTTTGTAGACTTGTTTAATACCTTTCCAGTGAAGGTTTCAAAAACAATGTTCACAGTTAAAGCAACAAGTCTGGCATGCATGCCACAATTTTTGGATAAAGGTTGGGATAAGAAGACATGTAGTTCAGTGTTTTTTGAGGTTGTCCAACCTTCTATGCAACTGAAGTACATGGTTGCATCACAAAATTTCATTTTTTCTTTTTATTATAAGCGCAGTCGAATGCTAGGTACAAAACTAGTCCCAATGGATCAAGATGAAGATTCTTTTGGTGCAGAAAATAAACTTCTTGATATTGATGTTGTTGAGAATGGTGATGTGCTAGTCAATATCACATTAAGACAATGTTGCTCCCTAGCTCAATTGCGCAATGACATTCTATTTGAGACAGAAGGTTCTATTTCAAAGGACTTTTTATTTATCTACAACAATAAGAAGGTATACCATGTGACTTATCCTAGTCTCATTAAGCACTGCTATTAGTTTACTTTACCCTATTGTTTCATATTGCTTTTTCGCAGGTGCTCAAAAGAAGAGAGAGATCAATAAAATGCAAAGACATTGAAAATTTGAAAATTGAGATAACACAGACTCCATAAACAAAGGTATTATATTCAGAAATGTAAAATTCTGTACAGAAGTGTTTAATTACATATGTAGAACATATTCTTGACAACAATTTTCTATTTATCTACAGGCTGATCTAGAGGCTGCTCTACATGGTCCAAGCTCACCGTATCATATTTATTTGGAGAATCTACTTTCTGTTGCTCCATCTTGTCGTGTACAGTCTCTTGGTGCTGCTCCATTGTCTCCTCTACTGCCCCTGGAGCATCTGTTTGCTGTTGCTCCATCATTTCCTCAATAACATCAGCAGCAGCAGGTCCTTGTTCTTGTGGCTTCTCCTCATCAGCACTAGGTCCTTGTTCTTGTGGCACCACATCTGCATCATCTGTGTCATCAAGGTGTATGACACCTTCTCGGACTTTAGAGCTCTCACCTAACTCGACAGTAGCTGGTACAATAGGTTTGGGGAAGGCATACTTCAAAAACTTCCAAATTATATCAGCTCTGAAACTATACACATAGCTCGAGTTGAAGTTATCTTCTCTCATCTGCAATGAGATATGATGATTTAGAACACTTTGTACCAATATCAAATTTTTTGAAGCTAAATGAAAATTATTTTTTCTTACAAGCTCTGGCTGTCCTATCTCAAAATAGCTTGAAAGTATATATTTGGCAGTAATCAGCACTCTCCAGCCACAGCTACTTGAATCATCTTGTTGTGGTGTCTGGATAGTTGGAAAGATATGTTAGAAACTGTTAATGTCTGAACAAAATAAAATTATTCAATAAGTTCAAAGGCATAGCATGAAATAGACATCAGTAGAGGGAACAACTTTCTACCTCTAAATCTATTGGCTCTATTGAATCCAAAAGATTGACATTAGGAGGACACTGATCCAATGCATCTAGAAGTCTTCTAATACAACTGCAATACATATAATTCAGTTAGTGTGCATTAAATCCAAATAATGAAGTTTAAAGTTAAAAATAGCACACAAACCACTTACAATTTAACCTCTCTGTGTGTGTTTCTAAGAGAGTTGAACAAAAAGCATTGCTTCTGCTGGATGTCAATAGAAGCAAAGCTCCAGTGGTCACTGCATAAGGAAAAAAGCATTAAGAAATCAAAGGCTACAAGAGTACTCAATCTTGAAGGAAAATGCCAAAAGAAGCAGCCACACACATACTTGTTATGGTATGGAAGTAGCAAAATATCAACATGATCAAAATCACAGTGTCTGAACCAATTGGAAATATCCATGGGAGTTTCCTTTGGATCTCTTAACTTGAAGGAAATCACAGGATCAATAATATACATTGTATGCTGTACAGCATGGTTCAGCCAGCTTCTCATCATGCTACATTGGACAAAACAATAATTAAGGTAAGGTGTAAGGGAGGAGGTACAATAAGGATTGTTTTGCAAACAAATGTAAAATAAAAGACACTTACTAGAGCATTGCAAGAATGATAGTATCTGAGCAATACTCATTCTTATGAGCCAATGCTGCCAAGCATGCTTTTGTCAAGTCAAAATTATTCTCTGAAAAATCATCTTCAATATGGACAACTATGTTAGGGCCCAGCTCCTGCAACCTTCTCTGTATCTGTAGCTCCATCTGTACAGTCTCCACATCTATAGCAGATTTGGATTCCTCTATTTGCTGCTTCAGTGACTCCTCATAAGCAGCTTTCCCTCATTGAGTGGGTCACTTCAACAACCTTCACCTTGTCTGCCTTCAATTTCCTTGTAGGTGGAATTAATAATATGTCTCTCATTTTAATGTCCTGCCATTCCACAGGATGGACCAGCTTGTCATACCTCCACCTCACTCTGGACAATGTGTTGAAGTCCTTGGCCATCAGAGTTACCCTGTGAGCATGGGCTGCTACAAGCATTGCATCTTCAAAGTACTTCTCCAAGTAATCCTCTGCCATTTCCTGTAAGGAAAGAATGGCAGTCCTGTTCCACCTGAAACCAAGGTGCCAGCTATCACAAATTTCTCTCACTAGCCTCTGAAAAGGTGCCTTGGGGATTGCAAAGCCTATAGCTTTTTGCTATTTCCTGATCTCCTTTAGCACACCAGCAGAATGCTTTAACCTCTTGGACTTTTGCTGCAGCATGCTCATTGGCTTCCCCTTCCTGCCATGTGCAACTCTTCCTTTTGTAGGCACACTAGATTCCTTGACATCAGCCCCAGCTGCTGCTGCTGCAAGCCCTGGCCCCTTGCCAGACCTCCTTGCAGTTGCCTTGGTTCTTGCCATCACTCTGAAAAGGTCCATACAAAGCAATAGCAAAAGATTAGAAACATGGAGAACATAGAATGATAAAAGAAGGTGATGACAAATTGGATAAAGCAAAATTGAACAATTTGCAACAAAACGCGATTATGATGATTTGAAATTTTTAACAGCTCAAAATCGCGTTTTTCTGCAAATACTTGAAACAACATGTTATTGCATCCCTATGATGAATTCTCTATCTTTTCAACTATAAACAATATGTATTGAGTTTATAGAAGAACTGTGCAACCTTGAATACCCTAGAAAGTTACAAAATCACAATGAAATGGGTGGATGAAGAAGCATTTTAAAATTTGCAACAAAATGCGATTTAGACTATTTTGAGATTTCTAAAATCCTCTCCTCGCGTTTTGCTGCAAATTCTAGAGACAACATACTTCAGCATGCCTTTAGTCATTTCAGTGTGTATGCAGCTTGGTGCAACATGGATTGAGCCTATGGACATCAAGGAGTGATCAAACTCTCATTCAACAGGCCCAAATAAAAAGTCTTCCTGCTTCTACATGCAGTGGAGAAAATCTAAAAAATGCATATAATATTTACCATAATATGTAACCTACATCACATCAATCAGTTCCTTACCCTAATATACTATTAAACAAGAAGAAAAGGAAAAAGATTTTCTTACTAACCTGGAAGCTATCTGCAAGTGTGCTGTGCTGATGATGAGTATCCTGTGCTGGGTATGAACCTCTGCTGCTGGTCTAGATGCTGATGGTGTAGAGTAGGGAGGTAGAGATGCAAGAGAACTGAGTTAGGAGAGTAGATTATTACAAAATACAAATAAAGGAGTTATTAAATACCACACGTGTGAAATATAGTCGTTTTTTAACACGTGTGGGTCCCACCAGATCTTTTGGAATTTGAAATTTGTGGGTCACTTTTTGCCTTGGAAATTGTGCCAATCATGATTTCATAATTAGATCCATTAACACTTTTCCCTCCCCGTATTCCATCCCTGCCAGCACCCTCCCATCATCCTTTTCTTTCCCACTTTGATCACTTTCTACCCAACACACTCCATCCACTCTGCAACCTGTCTGAAGACTACTACCATTACCAGATCTCCAGGTTACCAGTGCTATAGCTCAGTTTTGGAAGAGAGCAGGAGAATCTCCAGGGCTATTCCAACAGTATGGAAGAGGAAAAGAAAGGTCAGAGATCTATACCCTTTCCAATGTTTTTTGATATATATTTCTTCCATCTGTAGAATTCTTGAATCTCAGTGCCTAGAAATCTAGCAGATCACCCTAGGATTTGATTAGAGATGGATATGAGTAGGATTTAGAATTTTGCAACAAAATGTGATTATAGTGGTTTACATTTTCCAAATGCTCCAAATCGCGTTTTCTTGTAAATTCTGATATTTGTTCTAGTTTTTATTTTTTCCTCCTTCTCTTAATCTCTTTTGCCCTGGGGAATTCCTCCTGGTATCATTTACTGTCCTGAACATTGTGAGATATCCCTAGCATTTGATTGGAAATGGATGTCAATAGAAATTTAGAATTTGCAACAAAATGTGAGGAGAACACTTTACATTTTTCAAATGGATCTGCATCGCGTTTTGTTGCAAAGTCTTGTGTCTCTTTTGGTTTTTACTGTTTGCTCATTGTTTTGCTTTCTATGTCCATGGAGATGTCTTTCTTGATGATGAGAAATGTTTTTGCTTTGGAACAGTTGATCCTCAGGCCCCTCCTTTCAAGAGGAAGCTGGACTTTTCTGCTGCTATACTCAAACCACAGCAATCACCAGGTGATTCATGTGTGCTTATGAAGAGTTTTGTTTGGTGATATCTTATACATTATCTGATTGCATATGTGAGCATATAGAATTCATGTTATATAAATTTTGGTTCAGGCAAAAGCAAGAGACTAGAGCAGAAAGGTGAGTCTTCCCTTTCAAAACAAAGGGAACCAGAAGAGGACAAATCTCCAGATTTGCTCCTATTTGACTTTCTTCACAAGTGCAAGGCTCAAAGGAACTTCCACATATACCACAGTATTTTCAACAGGAAGTTCACTATGAGCTCTCTTTTGGACCATCACAGAGATTTCCTTTCAGACCATTGGGATACCTTCAAACAACTGACAGAGGCAGGAAGGATTGTGGAAGGTGAAAAGGTTTTTGTGCATTTAAATCATATTGTCTCCATTGACAAGCTGAGGTACCATGTGAATAGAAGGTTTGACAGCCTGCCTGAGGAATATAAATTCAGCCTGTAACTTGCACACCAGAAAGTGTAGAGTGCTTGAGGAAAACATGGCATTCGTTATGTACATTGTCTTTCAACAGCAATCTCTAGAAGAGCAAGGGTAGGAGACTGAAGAAGAAGATATATCTGTAGCGGAGGTAAAAGAGGATATTCCTATGGCAACAGATATGGCAGAGCAGGAAGAAGATATCAACCTCGAGGATGAGGGGCTGCAAGTGGCTGCTCTTGACCTTGTTCAACTGAGGACTGAAACTCTTAGGGCAGCACAGCCAGTTGAAGATTTTGATGTTCAGAGCAGCAACTATGCAGTGCCCATGCTTCCAGGTGTCTTGATTGGTGGTAAAGATTATGTTTTCCTCCATGATATAGAGTGTATGTTCAATTTGAGGGAGGACTATGCCATTTCCCTTATTGCCCAGGCTTCAAGGCTTGACAAGGAGGTTGGCATAGAGGATGACCATTCACTGCTAGCTTTGGAAACAACCTTTGATCCTGCAGAGGCCCTTACTATTTGTTTCAAAGAGGCTGAAAGTTTCCAAGAGCCAGATGAAGCTGCCTTCCACAGCTCACCCAAGAAGCTATGAATCTCTCATCACTTCATAAGGAAAAACTTAAAGAAGAGGCTGGACTGGAGGGGAGAGGAATAAATCTTTGGAAAGATGAACTTCTTGTTGCTGATGAAAATGAGAGGGTATGATATTATTACTTCAAATCAAATACTTTATGTTGTGTTTAAATGTTTTGTAGTTATGTATCATTGTCTCACTATAATCTTTTGATACATGGCAGCTACAAATTGAGGATGACACATTCCTCCAGAGATCAAGTGGAAGCAGGCCGGCTGGGTTTGGCAAAATGTCAAGCCTAGCTCATTATATTCATGATCTAGGCAGTGCTAAGATCTTGATTTACCATAGGAAGTTGAGCAACAATGGAGAAGCCATTGTTTACTTCTTTAAATGTTTGTCTAGGGTTTTAGGTGGACATGATCTTCCATGGCAAAAGGAAAAGATCATTTTAATAGAGAGGTTGTCCGCCATAGATATATTTGGGGATTATGTGAATAAGCAGGCCTCTAGGGCCTCTTACTTTTTGTCTTACACTTCTTATGCATTAGCATGTGGTGTTAAGGAGCCCAAATGTCTAGAGGGCTATGGAAAACACAAGCTCATAAGGTTTCGAGAGCCACCCATGATTGCATCAGGCCACACAATCCAAGAAGAAGAACACGTGGAGATAGCTGAAGACAAGGATACCCCTCTCAGACAAGCAACAGAGGCAAGCATTGATAAACAGAAAGTCGACATCAAGCCAATAAGGAAGAAAAAGAGTCCAATCAAGTTCAAAAAGAGAGTTCCGACTCGCAAACCTTGGGAGTAATAGGATTTAGTCATCAAATATAGCACAAACATTATGTTAAAGTTGAACTGATTTGTACAAAGTCTTTGATCCTCATCAGTTCCTTGTCCGTACGGACGATCAGTACCCTTTTGTATTTGTCCCATCACCATACGACACTTCAGTACTCTTCCCACACTCAAAAGCTTCTAAAAGTGTTTGACACTCAGTACTTTATTGGTAAGGATCAACAGTATGTCTAGCATAATTAAGTAGTATTGATTGAATTTTTTGTGTGTTAATATATGGATGTATTGATGCTTGTTAATATAGATCACATGTTTCACAAAAGAAATACTTTTGATGGAGTCTCAAAACATATAGGCATTACACCAAGAGTCACTTGTTCCACAGAATAAAAATCTATTGATTGAGTTTGAAAACATGTGGACATAACACCAATAAGTTACAAACTGCTATTCATGTTTACTTGTCCATTTATGGTTTCTAAATATCTTCGAATCCCTCCACTGTCTATGTCTCTCTGCTGCCATTGAATTGTCCAAAGTTTGTCTTCGTCTTTGCTTTTGGGCTAGAATAAAAGTAAGCTTGACTTTGGAGCTAGCAACTTTTCTTTTAGCATGCAGCCTTTGTAGAATGCCTCGGTAAAACCATTGGAAGATTTCCTTCAGACTATTTGCCTTTTGACTCCCTCCATAGTGTTGTGTGTGTCTGAAAAATGCATTACGTGCCATGTAGTGAGACTTCTCCATGCCTTGGGTAGACCAAATTGCTGGGCATCCATACTTTTTGACAAAATAGGGAAGGTGGTTGTAGATGATATGCTGTTTTCACAAAGACATAAGAATGCATAGTAAGTTATAAAAGAAAAGAGGATCACACTTAAGTAAAAGAAGAAGACATCACTTTACCATGTAGTGAGTTATATTGCAGGCTGTCTATGCGTCTTTCATTGACTTCCCAAAATGTTTTATTGCCTCTTCAAAGTTCTTGTAATCACTCTTTGTCCATGTTACATTGTCACAGAATATGAAGAGTTGATCAAGAGACCTCCACACCTCTGCCTTCACATTTCGTGCTTCCCCATCTGCCTCATGATCTTTCACGGCATTATGGACTTGCTTCCACAATCCATAACTAATCCTTGAAACTGTTCTACCTTGCCTTACTTGCTTACTATTGTGTTTGGGTCGAGACAAGAATCTTCTTGCCTTAACACCACCAATAGAGGGCTTGATTGGTACCTCCTTGCCATTGGTAGACTTTTTAAAATCCTTTGTGATATGAACATCACCTCCATGCAGACCTATATCGGATAACACTTTTTCCAATGCATGAAGAGCATCCTTTCTATTTCTTTCGGGACGGAGTTTCCAAGCAAATCCAATATACAAAAATACCAATTTCTCAATAATTCGACATAGAGCATGCAATGTGCATATGTGAACATTACATAGTGGAATGTCAAGAATGGCCTTGAAGTCAGGGTCAACTTTATCTCTATTAGGTGCTCTCTTCCACCATTTAGAATCCATTACTTGCGCTGATTCTTTGCAGTAAAGACAAGGAGACTTTGAGTTACCTCCTTTACTAACGTTATACATGCACTTAAGTGTTTTAAGATCCCCCGCCATGTGCCACTCTACTTGAAAATCACCTTTTCCTGCAACATGGAGATTCTCTCCTTGCACCTGTCTTTTAATTATTCTTGGTATTTCCGTGTGGTGAAACACCCAATCTAGTGTTTCATGGTCTTCTGTCTTTACCTATGATTATACAAAACAAAAGTCTTACTATAAAAGATTTGAAAACATTGACTAAAATCAAGTATGAAATAAAAAATGATCATACCTGGAATGAGCCCAACCACCATATGTGTTTCTCCGACTGCACACTAAAATACTTCAAACTCGCTTCAGTCAATGATGTATCAAGTGCTCCATTCATCAATGTGATAGTAATCCTTTCCATTTTCTTTTCCTTTACAACCTCACACTCATCCAGTTTGATAACAAATTTCAAAATGCCTTTGCACTCTTCAAATGTTATTCCATAAAACTCGACCATTCTTCTTTGAAGTTGTTGTAGATCTACAAATATATTGTTCCAAGGGTCATACACAGTGGTTCCTTTAGCACCATGAAATATTTCTTCAATATGGATATATGGTCCAATAAACTCATCTATACTTTCATTCAAATGACCTCTTATCTTCCACACTGTTGCTGGATTTGGCAGTAAAACTCGTTTAATCCTTTGATCCCTCAAAGTTGAGGATATCGCATGGAAAATCGAACTATATCCTTTCCTGCTAACTCCACTAACATCAAGAGCCTCTTGGATTGTAGTACCATCAACTTGATTATTGGATATAAAGTCCTCTACAACATTGCGTTTGATTGTTTTGTATTTTTTTTCTTCAATCAAATCTTTTGCTACACCACAAGTGTAAGATTCCTCCCCCAACCCCCTTTTGATGTCTAGTATCTTCCCCTGTAATCAATCCCTCTTCAGAAATATAAAGACCTTGTTTCTAACTGTTTTAACCTAGAGAGAGAAAATATTCTAGAGAGAGAATATTCAGATTATGAATATTTTTGGATAGAAAAATAACTCATCTTATTAAAATAAGTTCCCCTGAAACAGAAATTCAAAAAGAACTTTCCAATGTGCAATTGGAATTAATTGGAAATGGGTATAAAGGACCTTAGCCTAAGGGTCTAGATTTTCAGAAATTTTTGGATTATGGTCCAATTAAGGTTCCTATGGGCCAATAGCATCAATCCATGTGTAGGGAGGAGATAAATCCAATTTGTAAAAGAAGATACCCAAAAATGAGTAAATGCTCACATAAGATGAAGAGTTGAAAATGTACAAGGTTTATTAGTAAAAAACTATGAGCAATATTAAAAATATGAGATATTTTGGGTATCCAAAAATGAGTAAATGCTCACATAAGATGAAGAGTTGAAAATGTACAAGGTTTATTAGTAAAAAACTATGAGCAATATTAAAATGATTCCATTATGACACATATGTAAGGAAGGGGAGTTCTTTAAAGGAGGTGCATATTTCACATAAGATGAAGAGTTGAAAATGTACAAGGTTTATCAGTAAAAAACTATGAGCAATATTAAAATGATTCCATTATGACACATATGTAAGGAAGGGGAGTTCTTTAAAGGAGGTGCATATTTCACATAAGATGAAGAGTTGAAAATGTACAAGGTTTATTAGTAAAAAAACTATGAGCAATATTAAAATGATTCCATTATGACACATATGTAAGGAAGGGGAGTTCTTTAAAGGAGGTGCATATTTCACATAAGATGAAGAGTTGAAAATGTACAAGGTTTATTAGTAAAAAACTATGAGCAATATTAAAATGATTCCATTATGACACATATGTAAGGAAGGGGAGTTCTTTAAAGGAAGTGCATATTTCACATGCTTGAATGAGTTTTAAACTCATAAAAATTGAGATATTTCATCTCTCCTCTCTCCTCATTCAAGTCTAGTTCCAAAAAGTTAGCTTAACCGACCTAAACATGGTCAAATATTGACCAAACTGATTTAGAAAATTCTAGAATCAGTTTGTTTGGTTAGGAGCTCAATTTTTCCTATAAATAGAAGCCTTCCCCTTGTTGAAAAATATATAGTGTTTATGCATCGTTACTCTACTCCACCTAAGCCAAGAACTATGAATTCATTAATAATTCACTAGTTTTTTGGAGCTTCCCTCTTTCTTCAATCCCCATTAGTGGCTCCATCAACATACTTAACCAATTGATTGGTTGGGGGCCTCTACCGTGAACAAAGAATCAAGCAATTTGTAAGGTAATTAGTGAATATTGATCTTTTCTATAATTTCTCAATGTTTCTCTCTTCTCAACCCCTCTCAAGCTTGAGAAGCTTAATTGGTATGGTTTTTTTAAATGCTATTGAAGTTAATTGGTGAATAGTAGTGAAGAGTTACATAATTTAATAAATGCTATTGAAGTTAATTTTCATTTATGTTTAAATTCTAATGGTTTTTATGTAATTTCTCTCTCTCACTCAAGAAATGGTCATACTCATGACCCATTCTCAATCCAAATCAAGCTTTTCATAAAGCTTTTCCTTAACCCAAGATTAAGCTATGCTTGAGGCCAAATTAATGGCTTTTTTCTATGCTTTTAGTTTATGTATATTGATGATTCAATCCATTATGGATGAGTGATCTAATTAGAGATCATTTTAATTATTTCCTTAATGATAAGCTTTATCCCTTAGAAAAATTGAGATTTATCAGTCATAGCAGCGGAGCTATGGCAAAAATTTTATAAAAATTATGCATAAAATAATTTCATTCAAAGCATAAAAAGAGGACTTCCTACCATATTCTAGGAATTATCATCCTAGATTAATTGAAAGATATTCATTGTAATCATAGAGAAATTGATTTTTATATTATGCATAATTGATTTTCATGCATAGAAGTATGCATAAAAGATAATTTTTTTATATTAAAAGTGTTACTTTTATCATTTTTAATTTTCATGCATAGAAGTATGCATAAAGGAAAAAATTTTATATCAAAAGTGTTATTTTTACCATTTTTATTTCATGCATAGAAGTATGCATAATGGTTAAATTTTTATATCAAAAGTGTTACTTTTACCATTTTTATTTTCATGCATAGAAGTATGCATAATGGATAAATTTTTATATCAAAAGTGTTATTTTTACCATTTTTATTTCATGCATAGAAGTATGCATAATGGTTAAATTTTTATATCAAAAGTGTTACTTTTACCATTTTTATTTTCATGCATAGAAGTATGCATAATGGATAAATTTTTATATCAAAAGTGTTATTTTTATCAATTTTATTTTCATGCATAGAAGTATGCATAAAGGATAAATTTTTATATCAAAAGTGTTATTTTTATCATTTTTATTTTCATGCATAGAAGTATGCATAAAGGATAAATTTTTATATCAAAAGTGTTACTTTTATCATTTTTATTTCATGCATAGAAGTATACATAATGGATAAATTTTTATATCAAAAGTGTTACTTTTATCATATTTGAATTTCATGCATAAAGGTATGCATAAAAGTTGATTATTTTATTATAAAAGTGTGTCTTTTATTATATTGAATTTCATGCATAGAGGTATGCATAAAGGTTAATTATTTTATTATAAAAGTGTGACTTTTATCATAATTGAATTTCATGCATAGAGGTATGCATAAAAAGTTGATTATTTTATTGTAAGAGTGTTACTTTTATCATATTGGATTTCATGCATAGAGGTATGCATAAAAGATATTCTTTTTATACTAAAAGTGTGATTTTTCTCATAAATGGATTTTATGCATAACTTAGATGCATAAGAGAAATTCTTTTATTCTAAAAGTGTAATTCCTACTAAATTGAATTTATGCATAAGAAGATGCATAAAAAATTGATTTTTAATTCAAAAGTGTCATTCTCATCTAAATTGAATTTATGCATAAGAAGATGCATAAAAAAATTGATTTTTAATTCAAAAGTGTCATTCTCATCTAAATTGAATTTATGCATAGGAAGATGCATAAAAGATTGAATTTTAATTCAAAAGTGTCATTTTCATTTAAAATGAATTTATGCATAGGAAGATGCATAAAAGATTGATTTTACTTCGGAAGTATTAATCTCCTTAAATGGAATTTATGGATAAGTAAATGTGTAAAGAAATCTTATATCAAATATAAGAATTCTCTTGAGATGTGATAGGATGTGATAAGAGGTGTATAAGAGGTGATAAGAGGTGATAAGATGAATTAAGATGTGATAAGATGTGTATGGGATGAGGTAAGAAGTGTATGTGATAGGATAAGATGTATATAGGTTGTGATAGGGCGAGAATGGATGTGATGTAAAAGATTAGATGTGAAGGCATATGGGGTTACATGAATGGGAATGTGAAAATGCATGTATGTATGTGGATGTGTGGATGTGGAGATGGGAGTATGGATGTATGAATGTGAAAATGGATGTATGAACGTGAAAATGGATGTATGCATGAAGATGTATATGCATAGATGTGAATGTGGATGTAGATGTGGATGTATAGATGTGAATGGGAATGTGGATGTGAATGTGGATGTAGATGTGGATGTATAGATGTGAATGGGAATGTGGATGTGGATGTATGTATGTATGTGGATGTAGATGTGAATGTATAGATGTGAATGGGAATGTGGATGTGGATGTATATGAATGTGGATGTAGATGTGGATGTATAGATGTGAATGGGAATGTGGATGTGGATGTATGTATGTATGTGGATGTAGATGTGGATGTATAGATGTGAATGGGAATGTGGATGTGGATGCATGTATGTATGTGGATGTGTGAATGTGGAGATGGGAGTATGGATGTATGAATGTGAAAATAGATGTATGAATGTGAAAATGGATGTATGCATGAAGATGTATATGCATAGATGTGAATGTGGATGTAGATGTGGATGTATAGATGTGAATGGGAATGTGGATGTGAATGTGGATGTAGATGTGGATGTATAGATGTGAATGGGAATGTGGATGTGTATGTATGAATGTGGATATGGGATGTGGATGTATAAATGAGGATGTGAAAATGGATGTATCCATGTAAATGTGGATGTATGGATGTGAATGTGAATTAATGTGTCGTCGATATGAGGAAATGGATGAGAATGAGTACACATTGAATGGAATGTGGAATAAGTAATGTAGACTAAGGAGGGATAATGTGGAAAGACGAGAGTTCGATTTAGAAACTGTATTTTGTGACTGTTTGTAAATGAATGTTTTATGTCAAGAATGTTGGGGAAGCATTTTGACCATCTTGTGGATTAAGGTCATGAAGACCTAACTGTTAAAGTTGCAACTGCTGACGGAGAGTCAATGGAGGACGTCTCGCGTAGCAAGGTCGACCGAGGTCTTGACCAGCCTCGGTTCGATTTAAATGGTGAGCTTCCGGTACGGTGGATGAGGGACCAAGGAAGCGGCCTATGAGTGAAGCGCTAGGTCACCTGCGAAGGATCCTAGAGGGTGCTGACCATACGGTGCTCGGGCTCTCGGTCACCCAGGATACCCACGCGTGCGTCGAGGAAGATATTGGAACAAGGAGTAAGAGTTGTTTTGTGAAACCGGGCATGGATCTGGTTGATTGACCTTGCTGGTCTTCAATGGATGAGTCCATGGCTCTTTATATGGATCTGTTGGTTGATCTTGCTGATCTTCAACGAGAGTCCATCTTGATTTTTATAAGTGATTATATTGTCGAGTATTATGGGCTAGGAACTATTGAAAAGACCCATGTGTGGACAGGTGGTGAGCGTTCTAGTTGCCAATGATGCCATAGATACTCTGATGAAGGGATGATGTGAAATTATGAATCAACCGGATAAATTGGAAGATTGTGATCAGTGGTACTATGGTTTCATTAAAGGATTGTTTTAAAGTTAGCTGATGCTAAGAAAAAGGCAATTTCATATTGGGTGTGTAAGTGGTGTGGCTAGTTTTATGTTTGCATGAACTTCTGGCTAGGGGGCCTTGGAACTCTTTTCCTTGGTACCCGGGACAAAACCTAACCAAATTCCAAATTGGATCCCATCACTACAGTGGTTGGGCGGTTGGCTAACCCATGGGATCGGATGGGGTTAGGCTGGACTGATGGATCCGTAAATCGAGATTTAATTTCTATTATTACGATAGATGAAGTAAATCTCGGATAGTAAATTGTTCTATGGATAGGAATCAACGGCTGTGCCTCTTAATGGGGAAAAAAGCGTTGATCCCAATGATCCAAGTGCAAGTTTCTTCCTTGATCTGACCAAGTACCGTTAGAGGTGCAGTCGGATCGGTTTGATCAGTAATGATCTTGACTACGTTAGAGTAAAGAGTTATCCTGGTGGAATCGCCCATGCTTTTCGGGTAAGGGAAGTTTTTTCGGGTTCGGTTTTTGAAAAACCGACGGATTAGTCTCTTGTCCGGATATCCGTGGACGAGGCCCCGAGTGTGGGACCCTGCCTCGCGCAAGAAGTGCTACTTCCGCTGCTAGTACCCCGAATCCGTTGCGCGGTGGGAACAGGGATCTCACAACAAGAAAGCAATCCTTTCATTTGTTTAACTGGAAGAAGGTTGGGATCCATATTTTCTTTTGCAGGCTCCAATAATTTCCTATAGTAACAATATAGTAACAACACAATATGCCTATATTATTCAACACTTCCAATCCTATTTTGCATTAATGTACAAAATACATATAGTCATTTGAGAGCATTTTTGAGTTTAAAAAATAAAAAATTGCAAACTAACCTTGCTTCTTGAATTCTTCGCTTGCATCCACCAGTCCCAGCCTTCAAATTTGCAATGTTTTTAATCTTCCTACTTCGTTGTCTGTCTCCAAGCATGGTTCTCTTCCTTCTTGATCTTGTTAACTCTTTTTTACTCTTTGAATGCTCCTCAATTTCATTCTGCAATTGCTGCTCCAATTTTGCACGAATAGCTATCTCTTGAATCATGGCTCCCTTTTCTTGTAGGTACATTGTTTTATATGTTTCTGCAAATGCAGACTGTGCTGAAATATAACCAAGAAGTCCATTTTGTCCATCGCCCGCAAACCTCAATAGTGTGGTTGGATTGACAAATGGAGGTGTAGAGTTTTGTACTAGACATTTTGGATATATACTTCCATCACACCATAAGTCAATATGTTGGAGCCCTTCTCTTCTCATATTTTCCCGTTGTTGAGCATTTAGCACCGTATCCTTTCGTCTTTTTTGTGCTGGAGCATATTGTTCTTCTAAGTCGATGTGAAGATGATATAATCGCTTCTTCTGAGATTGTACTTCACAAGTATCGGCCATTTTTGTGCTTCTGAGGTTGCAAAGTTGGCTTGTCAATCTCATAGTCTTTTTGTAACATGAATTGTGGAAGTGTGGCGGTATCCATACAATCATTAAGTTCAGTCATGGATTCTTTATGAGAGGCCTGCACACGTCGTCAAAAGAGATGCGAAATCTTCGAGAAACAAAAAAAATTAAGGAGATATTTAATGCAAAATTGTGTTAGTTAGACAAAAGATTATCTTATTCTTTTCTGAACTGACAGTTCAGTGGTCCTTACTGACAGTTCTGAGCCACGTTTCCATATTTTATTATTTTTGAGATCTTTTAGGAGAGAAATAAATCAAAAAATAGTGAATTTCTTACAGGGGCCCCAAAATGAGCTCCGTTTTTCCCTAATGTATTAAGGTAAGAGGAGTATTATGACTTTCAGGATTGGATTCACGTTTTTGCAACAACCATGGATACTCATCCCCATTGAAGCTTGGGACAAGGTTTGCATGATTAGATGGTGTCGAAATCACATCCATGTTCGTGCTTGATGCATTCGAAATGGAACCAATGGCAAAATTGACTCACCTTGAGTTAAAGTTTTTCCAAAAAGACTTCACATGAACCAGTGCTCTAATACCGTGAGAAGGATGTGGGGGGAGAGGGTTAGCTTGAACTCCTTGCAAAGCAAACACAAATGCACAAGAATAGACAATCACTCAAGCGAGATAGATGACTGAATTTTCTTCTATTCTCTTTTCTTCGCTACAACCATATATAAAGAGATAAGAGTACATACTATAAGGAAAAGTCCTATCTTATTATAACTTACAAAGGTCAATCCACAGTGTAAACCTGATTACATGAGCTAGTGCTATAACTATACTATAACTCTAGTACACCAAAGTGGCTGCACAACCTATAAACCACAGGAGGCGACATATTCCCCATAATCTCATCCCCCACCCAGCCAGTGGCGTAAATGAGGAAGCTATCACCTAGGCTGGTCATCAATGTTCGCAGCACTAGTTGAGCTCGATCTAGCTGCATGGCCTGCCTTACTTGTTGACATTGGGCCTAGCCACAACATGTTGTCTTGGCAAACATGGACCTCATTAGGTCAGGCACCTCTTGCACCACCTGCAGGAATTTTATATGACCGTCGATTGTTTTGAAGCTGAATTTTATATTGGAGCTAAACCTACGTCTTGTATATTTATGTGAACCCCATAAGTATACAATAAAAGAGAACATCATCCTCAGAAGGCGATGGTCATGGCCACGGCTTGCATCGTCACACAACTGGGGAAGAATAAACGTAATGCTTGAGCTTTCCCCATGGAATGGTTACCGTATCCCTGGTGGGTGAGGCGCCCCGAACTTATCAACATCCCAAGTCTTGTCATCCAATCATCAGAGCCAGTGGGTGTGGAGATCCAAAGCCAATTCCTTGTGAGCAACTAAGATGTGAGTAATCACATTTTCATAGACAAACTTGGCAATAGATCATCTCTTATCAACATTTTCATAGACAAACTTGGTAGTAGATCATCTCTTATCAGCATTCTATATAGCTTTGGCCTCAATGAACCCATCTTACCTCCAATGCCAACTCCAAAGCTTAAGCAAGAATGGAGAGTAGTGGCTTCCACCTTGACTCATGTGCCGACACCATCTTCAAAAAAGTCGGTAGAGCCTTTGGACTCCAAGCAACAAGAAGTGCCACCCATGGTGCCAAACCCTAAAGACAATTGTGCACACACTTCTGTGGCACTACCGAGCAACCCCATGGCTCAAAAAGATCACTACGACCCCACAACACTTGTGTGTGCCACACCACAACACCAACTCGTAAGCTCTATAGAACTAGAAAGACAACGCTCAATCAAGCATGCCAAAAAAGATGACCATCGTGGCACCCAAGCTTTCATTGTGGAATGGCAAAACGATTATGTGCCATTGCCAATTGCGCATACGGTAAATATGTAATGTGGCCCTTCCCCAAGTGTACAGTTACTACCTTCACTGAAAATGAGAAAAATACAAAAAACCTAAAAACATATTGAGAATCATTAAAAAAACAACTAAAAACATGCACATGCGGTGTCACACACACATGGTACACACACACACACACACATTCACACATTTTCTCAAACGTGCATGTACACACACATTTGCACTTGCACGTGTATACCTTCACCTAATTGTACCTCGGGCACCCACCTTCACGCACGTGCACACCCATTTACACTCACACACACACACGTGGAACCCACACAGTCACAATTGCACATGTGGATCCCACACAGTCACAATTGCACTCACTTGCATTTATTAACTGGCACACGCATGTACCCCTCACACATTAGCATTTGCGCATCAGGCATGCAGATTTTTACAATATATAAACACACATGCATGCACGTGCACTACACCCACGTGCACCACATCCCATGCACATTTATGTCGTGCATACACACTCATGGACACATTCACTTGTGCACAGCTTTGCTCTGTGCATACACATCATGCACGTGCACTCACTTGCGCACCACCCACACATGCACTCACTTATACACATCATGCACGTGCACTCACTTATGCACCACCCACACATGCACTCACTTATACACATCATGCACGTGCACTCACTTATGCACCACCCACACATGCTCGTGCACACACCTTTGCACACGTACTGCATTTGCACTTTATGCATGCATGCCCACTTGCTCGTGTGTGTACCACCCATATTTACACTTACACATGCCTACCCCACACCCATTTGCACCTTGCACATCGTGCACATGGGCCCATGTGCATGCACGTGTGTACACACAATTCGCTCATGCATGTGTGTGCACATGCACCTCACGTACACACTTGCGCATACCCATTCCATCTCGTGCATGTATAACATGCATCCACGTACATGCATCCACGTACATGCATCTATGCATACCCAATGCCACATCCCCTCTCAACAACAAAATTAACCCTACTCCCATCAAATTCTTTTAAAAATTTTCCACCCCTTTATTGTGAGTGAATTCCCCAGGTAAATTCCCTAGCCAACTAGCTATGACTTCCCTATGTAAAGATATGTCAAGGGTCACGTATCCCATCTGATTCTTGCACACAAGTGTTGATACCATTGGTAGTCCTTAACTCCCAAATGTAAGGATCTGGATATAACCACAAAGCTATGAATTAACAAGTCAACATTGTATGCATAGGTATGTGTCAGTGAGATCCAAGTCAAGATTCAAGTTCGTCATTATAAGTATTCATATTTTGCAATGTGCAATAGATTAGGTCTATCTCTCCACTATTGTGCCTTGCTCAATTTTGATTAGTTTTAATCTCTCATGTGCTAAAATTTATGTTTTTAACTCATTTTACCATATAAAATCTTAGCTTAGGTGTAACAACCTAGGTAGAAGACAACACTATACTTGTCGGGTCAACATTGGTGTAGAGTAGCGAGATATTCAATCTAAATGTGTATTTTGGATTTGTATTGTGAGGGGAGGCAAGGGTCTCCCAATCTATGGGGTTTCTATATGCAAACGTGTATTTGTAAAAGTGATTTGTGAAAGGGAGAAGGTGGTGTGGTAGCATGACTGGGTCACATGGGCTAGACGTACGTTGTGTGCTAGTCACATGAATTAGATAGATTTTGCATGGTTTGAGTGGTCTCACATGCTTTGTATGGTGTACGCATGGGTTGTGTGATGGAAATCGTGTGTATAAAATGAATGCTCAAGTGTTGGGGCCATGTGGTCATCTTTATGTCTATGTGTGATTGCCTTGGCATTCTCTTCTGCTTTCACATGTTTCAATTATGGTTGCAGGCGCTCGCCTTAGTTGGTGTGCCTTGTGTCTATTCTAACTTTGTTGTTTTGCTCCACCAGCTTCTTCGTGCTGGTGTTTCTCTTGCTACCTTTGTTTGCGCTCTTTGATGGCTTTATCTTTTTTTCCCATTGTCAGCCTTCTTTTATCTTATGTGGCATTTTATGATTATTCTTGGGCATTGTGGTGTTCTTGCATTCTTTATCTTTTCTTATTATATTTATAACCCCACTCTCTCATAAACTGGTTGCACTTTCTCTCTATAGCCCCCCTCGAAGGTCCATGGATTCTAGATAAAGTGTCCCCATGAGGGTGTGGATGATACCATTCCAAATCTAGATGAAGTGGCCATGAGGGTGTGGATGATATCACTCCAAATCTTGCAACTGTGACTCATAAACAAAAGTGCCCTCAATGGCCTTAGTGCATCTAGCATTCCAAATGTGCTAAGTTTGCAATACTAGCAATAGTCTCCCATGCACTGTCTAAGCTTTGTACTAGGGGGACGTATCCTATATCTCTTGTATATATGTCTTGAAGATGGCATTGCCAAGCAATTCCCTGACTGATCATAATGAGATCCCTATCTGTTGAAATATGCAAGTGAATGGGTGTGTGTGGGAACAAGCCCTTAGTAGCAAGAGATTGTAAAAGGGAACCTGTAATTGAGTGGGTAGCAGTGAAAAGGTGAGAGGTATCTACTAATTAGAGAATCAAGGGTAGCATGAATGAATGTAGGGGTGTGGAAAGATTCTAGGAAAAGGTGCCCCCCCAGATGTAGGGGAGGTGGCAAAAATCAAAGGAGAAATCAGTGGGATTAGAAGCTTGGCATCTTGTGGATGTACAATCTATAAATTGAGGCATTGGCCTAATGAGCAATTGTTGATTTTTGAGTACCCATGCCTACATTATCGTATTAGAGTAATTGTTCACTAATTTTATCTTAATCACATGCTAATTATGTTGATTCTTAATCACTAATTTCATCTTAATCACATGCTAATTATGTTGATTCTTGCATTTGATCCACCATAGCTCATCACATTGCTGCAAATTTAACACTATCCTCATACCTAAGCTGTGTGCCCGATTGTGTCAGCCAATTGGTAGTAGCAAAAGAAATGAAAGCATATTTCCTCATCCTTTCATGGAGATGTGTTATTACAGTCCACATCTTACTATTATTATTTGCCGAGGGGGTGAGTGGGTGTTTGAATTTTTTGGATTTGTGTGTATTTTGGGAGGGGGTGTGCACGAGTGTGTGGTGGTCTAGCTGTAACCAAGGTAAATGTTACGAGTTTCAAGGTGGTGATATGACAAGGCTACCTTGCTTCTAGACCTGTTGTTGTGTAGGGCCAGACTCTCAATCTGGATTCGAGCCCATCGTGCTACTGTCAAACTACGTCGAGAGTCCTTAGCTTTGAACCCTAGTTAATAGCATGTAGGTGCACGTCATGTGTATAGGTGTGTGTGCTTTGTGATTGTGCACGTGTAGGGGTGTGTGTCTACTAGGGGGGTTTATTCTTTTTGGATTTGCGTGTGTTGAGGAGGGTGGTATGCATGGGTGTTTTACAGGTGTGCTCGTGTAGGTGTTTGTGCTTTGTGATTGTGCACATGCACGTGTGTGTGTTTTGTGATTGTATGGTACAGGGGTTGTGTGAGCATTATGTGTACATGCAACTATGGACTTTGTGTGGACGGTGTGTATGTGCAGATATAGGGGTGTGCACGTCGAGGTGCTTTAGGATTATCCACGGATGTGTTGTGTGCGTGTGCGAGTGAGTGTTTGTATTATAATTATGTACATGCATGTGCTTGTCTATGTGTGTGTGTATGTGTTAATATGCATTGTGTACATGCACGTACAGTTGTGTGCTTGTACGTAAATGAGAGTTTTTTTGGGGTTTCTTTTCAAAGATTTTTTTTTAATTCTTAGGTATGTGTGTATGTAAAGTTGATAGGGTGTCCCACATAACATATACATACAATGGGGGGTCAAGGTTTTTAGCAAAGGTAGAAAATTGCTTGCCCATCCACGATGAAAGCTTAGACGCCAATGCCCCACCGACTTTGCTTGTGTGCCTGATTGAATTTTGCCCTTCCAACAAATAGCGGGTTGATGTTGCAACGTAGTGCATGTGCATGTTATGGGAACATGGTGATCCCTTTGTTGTTCCTTCAAACTATGTCACAAAGTCAAGGGAGTGTATGTACAACTCTCTTAGGGTTTTTGCACCACGAGTGGCTCTTCTCTGATTTGAAATGATAGGGGTATGGGCACTGCACACGGGCTTTTCCGACTACTTTGTTGTTGGTGGTGCACTCTTGCTTAAACTTTGGGGGTGGCATTGAATGGCTTTGGTTCTCTTCTCGATCCTAGATTTGATAATTAATGGGGTGTTTGTAGAGACATGAGGCACTAGTTTCTTCGACCTTGGAACCTAAATGTAGGGTTTTCTTTATAAAATCTTTGAGCTTCCAATAGCTTTGTTGGAATCAACCTACGTGTTACTTACTACTAGTGTGACATTTGGTGTTGGGATGATCGTTGCTTGACTCTCTTTGTCTTAGGATGTTGTGGTGCAGACGATGAGGTTTTTGGAACATAGAAGGTTTTCCCTTTGAAAAAGCCTTGAGCCTCTTACACTTTGAGTGGTGTGTTGAGTTTAGGGTAAAAGACCCTTACTTATTAAGGCTCCGAAATTGGTAGACCAAATGGTGGCTACTAGGTCTTTGCTTTGGCATCATACTTGTCTTGGCTAGCTAGGGTACTCTTAGGTACCGACCACTCCTTCCTGGTGACCTCCCTGAAGGGTCATTTTGGGGGGTAGATTTCATCTTTGTCGGCAAGGTTTAGGATTTCCATAATGATTACAAGGGGTGGCCGATGTGTTAAGGTAAGAGGAGTATTATGACTTTGAGGATTGGATTCACGTTTTTGCAACTACCATGGATACTCATCCTTATTGAAGCTTGGGACAAGGTTTGCTTTATTAGATGGTGTCAAAATCACATCCATGTTCGTGCTTGATGCATTCGAAATGGAACCAATGGCAAAATTGACTCACCTTGAGTTAAAGTTCCCCCAAAAAGACTTCAGATGAACCAGTACTCTAATACCATGAGAAGGATGTGGGGGAGAGGGTTAGCTTGAACTCTTTCTTGCAAGCAAACACAAATGCACAAGAATAGACAATCACACAAGAGAGATAGATGATTGAATTTTCTTTTATTCTCTTCTCTTTGCTACAACCATATATAAAGAGATAAGAGTACATACTATAAGGAAAAGTACTATCCTATTATAACTTACAAAGGTCAATCCAGAGTGTAAACCTGATTACATGAGCTGGTGCTATGACTATACTATAACTCTAGTACACCACTCGCGACATATTCTCCATAATCTCATCCCCCACCCAGCCAGTGGCATAAATGTGGAAGCTATCACCTAGGCTGGTCATCAATGTTCGCAGCACTAGTTGAGCTCAATCTAGCTACATGGCCCGCCTTACTTCACATTGGGCCTAGCCACAACATGTTGTCTTGGCAAACATGGACCTCATTAGGTCACCCACCTCTCGCACCACCTGCGTGAATTTTATATGACCGTTGATTGTTTTGAAGCTGAATTTTATATTGGAGCTAAACCTACATCTTGTATATTTATGTGAACCCCATAAGTATACAATAAAAGAGAACATCATCCTCAGAAGGCGATGGATCATGGCCATGGCTTGCATCGTCACACAATTGGGGAAGAATAAACGTAATGCTTGAGCTTTCCCCATGGAATGGTTATTACCGTATCCCTGGTGGGTGAGGCGCCCCGAACTTATCAACATCCCAAGTCTTGTCCTCCAATCATGAGAGCCAGTGGGTGTGGAGATCCAAAGCCAATTCCTTTTTAGCAACTGAGATGTGAGTAATCACATTTTCATAGACAAACTTGGCAGTAGATCATCTCTTATCGACATTTTCATAGACAAACTTGGCAGTAGATTCTCTCTTATCAGCATTCTATATAGCATTGGCCTCAACGCATGTGCACTCACTTATGCACCACCCACACATGCTCGTGCACACACCTTTGCACACGTACTGCATTTGCACTTTATGCATGCATGCCCACTTGCTCGTGTGTGTACCACCCATATTTACACTTACACATGCCTACCCCACACCCATTTGCACCTTGCACATCGTGCACATGGGCCCATGTGCATGCACGTGTGTACACACCATTCGCTCGTGCATGTGTGCGCACATGCACCTCACGTACACACTTGCGCATACCCATTCCATCTCGTGCATGTATAACGTGCATCCACGTACATGCATCTATGCATACCCAACGCCACATCCCCTCTCAACAATAGAATAAATCCTACTCCCCTCAAATTCTTTTAAAAATTTTCCACCCCTTTATTGTGAGTGAATTCCCCAGGTAAATTCCCTAGCCAACTAGCTATGACTTCCCTATGTAAAGATATGTCAAGGGTCACGTATCCCATCTGATTCTTGCACACAAGTGTTGATACCATTGGTAGTCCTTAACTCCCAAATGTAAGGATCTGGATATAACCACAAAGCTATGAATTAACAAGTCAACATTGTATGCATAGGTATGTGTCAGTGAGATCTAAGTCAAGATTCAAGTTCGTCATTGTAAGTATTCATATTTTGCAATGTGCAATAGATTAGGTCTATCTCTCCGCTATTGTGCCTTGCTCAATTTTGATTAGTTTTAATCTCTCATGTGCTAAAATTTATGTTTTTAACTCATTCTACCATATAAAATCTTAGCTTAGGTGTAACAACCTAGGTAGAAGACAACACTATACTTGTCGGGTCAACATTGGTGTAGAGTAGCGAGATATTCAATCTAAATGTGTATTTTGGATTTGTATTGTGAGGGGAGGCAAGGGTCTCCCAATCTATGGGGTTTCTATATGCAAACGTGTATTTGTAAAAGTGATTTGTGAAAGGGAGAAGGTGGTGTGGTAGCATGAATGGGTCACATGGGCTAGACGTACGTTGTGTGCTAGTCACGTGAATTAGATAGATTTTGCATGGTTTGAGTGGTCTCACATGCTTTGTATGGTGTACGCATGGGTTGTGTGATGGGAATCGTGTGTATAAAATGAATGCTCAAGTGTTGGGGCCATGTGGTCATCTTTATGTCTATTTGTGATTGCCTTGGCATTCTCTTCTGCTTTCACATGTTTCAATTATGGTTGCAGGCGCTCGCCTTAGTTGGTGTGCCTTGTGTCTATTCTAACTTTGTTGTTTTGCTCCACCAGCTTCTTCGTGCTGGTGTTTCTCTTGCTACCTTTGTTTGCGCTCTTTGATGGCTTTATCTTTTTTTCCCTATGTCAGCCTTCTTTTATCTTGTGTGGCATTTTATGATTATTCTTGGGCATTGTGGTGTTCTTGCATTCTTTATCTTTTCTTATTATATTTATAACCCCACTCTCTCATAAACTGGTTGCACTTTCTCTCTATAGCACCCCTCGAAGGTCCATGGATTCTAGATAAAGTGTCCCCATGAGGGTGTGGATGATACCATTCCAAATCTAGATGAAGTGGCCATGAGGGTGTGGATGATATCACTCCAAATCTTGCAACTGTGACTCATAAACAAAAGTGCCCTCAATGGCCTTAGTGCATCTAGCATTCCAAATGTGCTAAGTTTGCAATACTAGCAATAGTCTCCCATGCACTGTCTAAGCTTTGTACTAGGGGGACGTATCCTATATCTCTTGTATATATGTCTTGAAGATGGCATTGCCAAGCAATTCCCTGACTGATCATAATGAGATCCCTATCTGTTGAAATATGCAAGTGAATGGGTGTGTGTGGGAACAAGCCCTTAGTAGCAAGAGATTGTAAAAGGGAACCTGTAATTGAGTGGGTAGCAGTGAAAAGGTGAGAGGTATCTACTAATTAGAGAATCAAGGGTAGCATGAATGAATGTAGGGGTGTGGAAAGATTCTAGGAAAAGGTGCCCCCCCAGATGTAGGGGAGGTGGCACAAATCAAAGGAGAAATCAGTGGGATTAGATGCTTGGCATCTTGTGGATGTACAACCTATAAATTGAGGTATTGACCTAATGAGCAATTATTGATTTTTGAGTACCCATGCCTACATTATCGTATTCCTCATACCTAAGCTGTGTGCCCGATTGTGTCAGCCAAATGGTAGTAGCAAAAGAAATGTAAGCATACTTCCTCATCCTTTCATGGAGATGTGTTATTACAGTCCACATCTTACTATTATTATTTGCCGAGGGGGTGAGTGGGTTTTGAATTTTTTGGATTTGTGTGTATTTTGGGAGGGGGTGTGCACGAGTGTGTGGTGGTCTAGCTGCCTCACTTAATTAACCAAGGTAAATGTTACGAGTTTCATGGTGATATGACAAGGCTACCTTGCTCCTAGACCCGTTGTTGTGTAGGGCCAAACTCTCAATCTGGATTGGAGCCCATCGTGCTGCTGTTAAACTACATCGAGAGTCTTTGGCTTTGAACCCTAGTCGATAGCATGTAGGTGAACATCATGTGTATAGGTGTGTGTGCTTTGTGATTGTGCACGTGTAGGGGAGTGTGTCTACTAGGGGGGTTTATTCCTTTTGGATTTGCATGTGTTGAGGAGGGTGGTATGCATGGGTGTTTTACAGGTGTGCTCGTGTATGTGTTTGTGCTTTGTGATTGTGCACATGCACGTGTGTGTGTTCTGTGATTGTATGGTACAAGGGTTGTGTGAGCATTATGTGTACATGCAACTATGGACTTTGTGTGGACTGTGTGTATGTGCAGATATAGGGGTGTGCACGTCGAGGTGCTTTAGGATTATGCACGGATGTGTTGTGTGCATGCGCGAGTGAGTGTTTGTATTATAATTGTGTACATGCACATGCTTGTCTATGTGTGTGTGTGTATGTGTTAATATGCATGTGTGTGTGTGTATGTGTTAATATGCATGTGTGTGTGCTTAGGGATTGTGTACATGCACGTACACGTGTGTGCTTGTACATAAATGAGAGTTTTTTTGGGGTTTCTTTTTAAAGATTTTTTTATAATTCTTAGGTATGTGTGTATGTAAAGTTGATAGGGTGTCCCACGTAACATATACATACAATGGGGGGTCAAGATTTTTAGCAAAGGTAGAAAATTGCTTGCCCATCCATGACGAAAGCTTAGATGCCACGCCCTTCCAACAAAGCGGGTTGATATTGCAATGTAGTGCATGTGAATGTTATGGGAACATGGTGATCCCTTTGTTGTTCCTTTAAACTATGTCACAAAGTCAAGGGAGTGTATGAACAACTCTCTTAGGGTTTTCGCACCACGAGTGGCTCTTCTCTGATTTGAAATGATAGGGGTATGGGCACTGCACAGGGGATCTTCCGACTACTTTGTTGTTGGTGGTGCACTCTTGCTTAAACTTTGGGGGTGGCATTGAATGGCTTTGGTTCTCTTCTCGATCTTGGATTTGATTATTAATGGGGTGTTTGTAGAGGCATAAGGCACTAGTTTCTTCGACCTTGGAACCTAAATGTAGGGTTTTCTTTATAGAATCCTTGAGCTTCCAGTAGCTTTGTTGGAATCAACCTACATGTTACTTACTACTAGTGTGACATTTGGTGTTGGGATGATCATTGCTTGACTCTCTTTGGCTTAGGATGTTGTGGTGCAGACGATGAGGTTTTTGGGACATAGAAGGTTTTCCCTTTGAAAAAGCCTTGAGCCTCTTACACTTTGAGTGGGGTGTTGAGTTTAGGGTAAAAGACCCTTACTTATTAAGGCTCCGAATTTGGTAGACCAAATGGTGGCTACTAGGTCTTTGCTTTGGCATCATACTTGTCTTGGCTAGCCAGGGTACTCTTAGGTACCGACCACTCCTTCTTGGTGACCTCCCTGAGAAGGGTCATTTTGGGGGGTGGATTTCATCTTTGTCGGCAAGGTTTAGGATTTCCATAATGATTAGAAGGGGTGGCCAATGTGTTAAGGTAAGAGGAGTATTATGACTTTGAGGATTGGATTCACGTTTTTGCAACAACCATGGATACTCATCCCCATTGAAGCTTGGGACAAGGTTTGCATGATTAGATGGTGTTGAAATCACATCCATGTTCGTGCTTGATGCATTTGAAATGGAACCAATGGCAAAATTGACTCACCTTGAGTTAAAGTTTTCCCAAAAAGGCTTCACATGAACCAGTGCTCTAATACCATGAGAAGGATGTGGGGGAGAGGGTTAGCTTGAACTCCTTGCAAGCAAACACAAATGCACAAGAATAGACAATCACACAAGAGAGATAGATGACTGAATTTTCTTCTATTCTCTTCTCTTCACTACAACCATATATAAAGAGATAAGAGTACATACTATAAGGAAAAGTACTATCCTATTATAACTTACAAAGGTCAATCCAGAGTGTAAACCTGATTACATGAGCTGGTGCTATAACTATACTATAACTCTAGTACACCAAAGTGGCTACACAACCTATAAACCACAGGTGACATATTCTCCATAATCTCATCCCCCACCTAGCCAGTGGCGTAAATGTGGAAGCTATCACCTAGGCTGGTCATCAATGTTCGCAGCACTAGTTGAGCTCAATCTAGCTACATGGCCCGCCTTACTTGACATTGGGCCTAGCCACAACATGTTGTCTTGGCAAACATGGACCTCATTAGGTCAGGCACCTCTTGCACCACCTGCATGAATTTTATATGACCGTTGTTTTGAAGCTGAATTTTATATTGGAGCTAAACCTACGTCTTGTATATTTATGTGAACCCCATAAGTATACAATAAAAGAGAACATCATCCTCAGAAGGCGATGGATCATGGCCACGACTTGCATCGTCACACAATTGGGGAAGAATAAACGTAATGCTTGAGCTTTCCCCATGGAATGGTTACCGTATCCCTGGTGGGTGAGGCGCCCCGAACTTATCAACATCCCAAGTCTTGTCCTCCAATCATGAGAGCCAGTGGGTGTGGAGATCCAAAGCCAATTCCTTGTGAGCAACTGAGATGTGAGTAATCACATTTTCATAGACAAACTTGGTAGTAGATCATCTCTTATCAGCATTTTCATAGACAAACTTGGCAGCAGTAGATCATCTCTTATCAACATTCTATATAGCTTTGAACTCAACGGACCCATCATACCTCCAATGCTAACTCCAAAGCTTAAGCAAGAATGGAGAGTAGTGGCTTCCACCCTGACTCGTGTGCCGACACCATCTTCAAAAAAGTTGGTAGAGCCTTTGGACTCCAAGCAACAAGAGGAAATACCTTGCCCATATCCATCCCTATTTTCATTAAAGAAGTGCCACCCATGGTGCCAAACCCTAAAGACAATTGTGCACACACTTCTGTGGCACTACCGAGCAACCCCATGGCTCAAAAAGATCACTATCTATGACCCCACAACACGTGTGTGCCACACCACAACACCAACTCGTAAGCTCTATAGAACTAGAAAGACAACGCTCAATCAAGCATGCCTACAAAGAGAACCATGGCGGCAAATGATTATGTGCCGTTGCCAATTGCGCATACGGTAAATATGTAATGTGGCCCTTCCCCAGTGTACAGTTACTACCTTCAATAAAAATGAGAAAAACACAAAAAAAAACCTAAAAACATATTGAGAATCATTAAAGAAACAACTAAAAACATGCACATGCGGTGTCACACACACATAGTACACACACACACACACATTCACACATTTTCTCGAACGTGCATGTACACACACATTTGCACTTGCACGTGCATGTACACACACACAAACACACACATTCACACATTTTCTTGCACGTGCATGTACACACACACACACATTTGCACTTGCATGTGTATACCTTCACCTAATTGTACCTTGGGCACCCACCTTCACGCACGTGCACACCCATTTACACTCACACACACACGTGGACCCCACACAGTCACAATTGCACATGTGGATCCCACACAGTCACAATTGCACACTCACTTGCATTTATTAACTGGCACACGCATGTACCCCTCACACATTAGCATTTGCGCATCGGGCATGCAGATTTTTACCATATATATGCACATGCATGCACGTGCACTACACCCACGTGCGTCACATCCCATGCACATTTATGCCGTGCATACACTCATAGACACATTCACTTGTGCACAGCTTTGCTTCGTGCATACACATCATGCACGTGCACTCACTTATGCACCACCCACACATGCTCGTGCACACACCTTTGCACACGTACTGCATTTGCACTTTATGCATGCATGTCCACTTGCTCGTGTGTGTACCACCCATATTTACACTTACACATGCCTACCCCACACCCATTTGCACCTTGCACATCGTGCACATGGGCCCATGTGCATGCACGTGTGTACACACCATTCGCTCGTGCATGTGTGTGCACATGCACCTCACGTACAGACTTTTTTTGGGACATAGAAGGTTTTCCCTTTGAATTAACAAGTCAACATTGTATGCATAGGTATGTGTCAGTGAGATCTAAGTCAAGATTCAAGTTCGTCCTTGTAAGTATTCATATTTTGCAATGTGCAATAGATTAGGTCTATCTCTCCGCTATTGTGCCTTGCTCAATTTTGATTAGTTTTAATCTCTCATGTGCTAAAATTTATGTTTTTAACTCATTTTACCATATAAAATCTTAGCTTAGGTGTAACAACCTAGGTAGAAGACAACACTATACTTGTCGGGTCAACATTGGTGTAGAGTAGCCAGATATTCAATCTAAATGTGTATTTTGGATTTGTATTGTGAGGGGAGGCAAGGATCTCCCAATCTATGGGGTTTCTATATGCAAACGTGTATTTGTAAAAGTGATTTGTGAAAGGGAGAAGGTGGTGTGGTAGCATGAATGGGTCACATGGGCTAGACATACGTTGTGTGCTAGTCACATGAATTAGATAGATTTTGCATGGTTTTAGTGGTCTCACATGCTTTGTATGGTGTACGCATGGGTTGTGTGATGGGAATCATGTGTATAAAATGAATGCTCAAGTGTTGGGGCCATGTGGTCATCTTTATGTCTATGTGTGATTGCCTTGGCATTCTCTTCTGCTTTCACATGTTTCAATTATGGTTGCAGGCGCTCGCCTTATTTGGTGTGCCTTGTGTCTATTCTAACTTTGTTGTTTTGCTCCACCAGTTTCTTCGTGCTGGTGTTTCTCTTGCTACCTTTGTTTGCGCTCTTTGATGGCTTTATCTTTTTTTCCCATTGTCAGCCTTCTTTTATCTTGTGTGGCATTTTATGATTATTCTTGGGCATTGTGGTGTTCTTGCATTCTTTATCTTTTCTTATTATATTTATAACCTCACTCTCTCATAAACTGGTTGCACTTTATAAGATTGCTCCCCACCCTCTCAAAATGTCCAGCATATTCCCCTGTAATCAATCCCTCTTCAGAAATATAAAAGACTTGTTTCTAACTGTTTTAACCTAGAGAGAGAAAATATTCTAGAGAGAGAATATTCAGATTTTTAATATTTTTGGATAGAAAATTATCTCATCTTATTAAAATAAGTTCCCGTGAAACAGAAATTCAAAAAGAACTTTCCAATGTGCAATTGGAATTAATTGGAAATTGGTATAAAGGACCTTAGCCTAAGGGTCTAGATTTTTAGAAATTTTTGGATTATGGTCCAATTAAGGTTCCTATGGGCCAATAGCATCAATCCATGTGTAGGGAGGAGATAAATCCAATTTGTAAAAGAAGATACCCAAAAATGAGTAAATGCTCACATAAGATGAAGAGTTGAAAATGTACAAGGTTTATTAGTAAAAAACTATGAGCAATATTAAAAATATGAGATATTTTGGGTATCCAAAAATGAGTAAATGCTCACATAAGATGAAGAGTTGAAAATGTACAAGGTTAATTAGTAAAAAACTATGAGCAATATTAAAAATATAAGATATTTTGGGTATAATGATTCCATTTTGACACATATGTAAGGAAGGGGAGTTCTTTAAAGGAGGTGCATATTTCACATAAGATGAAGAGTTGAAAATGTACAAGGTTTATTAGTAAAAAACTATGAGCAATATTAAAAATATGAGATATTTTGGGTATAATGATTCCATTTTGACACATATGTAAGGAAGGGGAGTTCTTTAAAGGAGGTGCATATTTCACATGCTTGAATGAGTTTTAAACTCATAAAAATTGAGATATTTCATCTCTCCTCTCTCCTCATTCAAGTCTAGTTTCAAAAAGTTAGCTTAACTGACCTAAAAATGGTCAAATATTGACCAAACTGATTTAGAAAATTCTAGAATCAGTTTGTTTGGTTAGGAGCTCAATTTTTCCTATAAATAGAAGCCTCCCCCTTGTTGAAAAATATATAGTGTTTATGCATCGTTACTCTACTCCACCTAAGCCAAGAACTGTGAATTCATTAATAATTCACTAGTTTTTGGAGCTTCCCTCTTTCTTCAATCCCCATTAGTGACTCCATCAACATACTTAACCAATTGATTGGTTGGGGGCCTTTACCGTGAACAAAGAATCAAACAATTTGTAAGGTAAATGGTGAATTTTGATCTTTTCTATAATTCCTCAATGTTTCTCTCTTCTCAACCCCTCTCAAGCTTGAGAAGCTTAATTGGAATGGTTTTTGAATGCTATTGAAGTTAATTGATGAATGTTAGTGAAGAGTTACATAATTTGATGAATGCTATTGAAGTTAATTGATTAATGATAGTTAAGAATTACATAAATTTCTATTTATGCTTAATTCTAATGGTTTTTATGTAATTTCTCTCTCTCACTCAAGAAATGGTCATACTCATGACCCATTCTCAATCCAAATGAAGTTTTTCATAAAGCTTTTCCTTAATCCAAGATTAAGCTATGCTTGAGGCCAAATTAATGATTTTTTTCTATGCTTTTAGTTTATGTATATTGATGGTTCGATCCATTATGGATTGATGATTGAATTAAAGACCATTCTAATTATTTCCTTAATGATAAGCTTTATCCCTTAGAAAAATTGAGATTTATCAGTCATAGCAGCAGAGCTATGGTAAAATTTTTATAAAAATTACGCATAAAATAATTTCATTCAAAGTATGAAAAGAGGACTTCCTACCATATTCTAGGAATTATCATCCTAGATTAATTAAAAGATATTCATTGTAATCATAGAGAAATTGATTTTTATATTATGCATAATTGATTTTCATGCATAGAGGTATGCATAAAAGATTATTATTTTAACATAAAAGTGTTACTTTTATCATAATTGAATTTCTTACATATAGGTATGCATAAAAGATGATTATTTTATTATAAAAGTGTTACTTTTAGCATAATTGAATTTCATGCATAGAGGTATGCATAAAAGATGATTATTTTATTATAAAAGTGTGACTTTTATCATATTTGAATTTCATGCATAGAGGTATGCATAAAAGATGATTATTTTATTATAAAAGTGTTACTTTTATCATATTTGAATTTCATGCATAGAGGTATGCATAAAAGATGATTATTTTATTATAAAAGTGTGACTTTTATCATATTTGAATTTCATGCATAGAGGTATGCATAAAAGATGATTATTTTATTATAAAAGTGTGACTTTTATCATAATTGAATTTCATGCATAGAGGTATGCATAAAAGATGATTATTTTATTATAAAAGTGTGACTTTTATCATAATTGAATTTCATGCATAGAGGTATGCATAAAAGTTGATTATTTTATTATAAAAGTGTGACTTTTATCATATTTGAATTTCATGCATAGAGGTATGCATAAAAGTTGATTATTTTATTGTAAAAGTGTTACTTTTATCATATTGGATTTCATGCATAGAGGTATGCATAAAAGATATTCTTTTTATACTAAAAGTGTGTTTTTTCATCATAAATGGATTTTATGCATAACTTAGATGCATAAGAGAAATTCTTTTATTCTAAAAGTGTAATTCCTACCAAATTGAATTTATGCATAAGAAGATGCATAAAAGATTGATTTTTAATTCAAAAGTGTCATTCTCATCTAAATTGAATTTATGCATAGGAAAATGCATAAAACATTGAAATTTAATTCAAAAGTGTCATTTTCATTTAAAATGAATTTATGCATAGGAAGATGCATAAAAGATTGATTTTTACTTCGAAAGTATTAATCTCCTTAAATAGAATTTATGCATAAATAAATGTGTAAAGAAATCTTATATCAAATATAAGAATTCTCTTGTATTCTATAAATAGATATGAGATGTGATAGGATGTGATAAGAGGTGTATAAGATGTGATAAGAGGTGATAAGATGCTTATAAAATATGTTAGGAGGTGATAAGATGAATTAGGAGGTGATAAGATGTGTATGGGATGAGGTAAGAAGTGTATGTGATAGGATAAGATGTATATGGGTTGTGATAGGGCGAGAATGGATGTGATGTAAAAGATTAGATGTGAAGGCATATGGGGTTATATGAATGGGAATGTGAAAATGGATGTATGTATGTGGATGTGTGGATGTGGAGATGGGAGTGTGGATGTATGAATGTGAAAATGGATGTATGCATGAAGATGTATATGCATAGATGTGAATGTGGATGTAGATGTGGATGTATAGATGTGAATGGGAATGTGGATGTGGATGTATGTGAATGTGGATGTAGATGTGGATGTATAGATGTGAATGTGGAATGTGGATGTGGATGTATGTATGTATGTGGATGTAGATGTGGATGTATAGATGTGAATGGGAATGTGGATGCGGATGTATGTGAATGTGGATGTAGATGTGGATGTATAGATGTGAATGTGTGGGTGTGGATGTGGATGTATGTATGTATGTGGATGTAGATGTGGATGTATAGATGTGAATGGGAATGTGGATGTGGATGTATGTATGTATGTGGATGGGAATGGGAATGTGGATGTGGATGTATGTATGTATGTGGATGTGGATGTATGAATGAGGATGTATAGATGTGAATGGGAATGTGGATGTGGATGTATGTATGTATGTGGATGGGAATGGGAATGTGGATGTGGATGTATGTATGTATGTGGATGTGGATGTATGAATGAGGACGTGATAGTGGATGTATGTATGTGGATGTGGATGTATGGATGTGGATATGGATGTGTATGTATGAATGTGGATATGGGATGTGGATGTATAAATGAGGATGTGAAAATGGAGGTAAGCATGTAGATGTGGATGTATGGATGTGAATGTGGATGTGGATGTGGATGTATAGATGTGGATACGGATGTGTATGTATGAATGTGGATATGGGATGTGGATGTATAAATGAGGATGTAAAAATGGATGTATGCATGTAGATGTGGATGTCGGGATGTGAATGTGAATGTGTATGTGAATTAATGTGTCGTCGATATGAGGAAATGGATGAGAATGAGTACACATTGAATGGAATGTGGAATAAGTAATGTGGACTAAGGAGGGATAATGCGGAAAGACGAGAGTTCGATTTAGAAACTGTATTTTGTGACTGTTTGTAAATGACTGTTTTATGTCAAGAATGCTGGGGAAGCATTTTGATCGTCTTGTGGATTAAGGTCATGAAGACCTAACTGTTAAAGTTGCAACTGCTGAGGACGGAGAGTCAATGGAGGACGTCTCGCGTAGCAAGGTCGACCGAGGTCTTGACCAGCCTCGGTTCGATTTAAATGGTGAGCTTCCGGTACGGTGGATGAGGGACCAAGGAAGCGGCCTATGAGTGAAGCGCTAGGTCACCTGCGAGCGAAGGATCCTAGAGGTTGCTGACCATACGGTGCTCGGGCTCTGGGTCGCCAAAGATACCCACACGTGCGTCGTGGAAGATATTGGAACAAGGAATAAGAGTTGTTTTCTGAAATTGGGCATGGATCTGGTTGATTGACCTTGTTGGTCCTCAAATGGATGAGTCCATGGCTCTTTTATATGGATCTGTGGGTTGCTCTTGCTGATCTTCCACGGAGATTCTATTCTGTTATATGAATATATTGCCGGTTACTATGAGCTAGGAACTATGGAAAAGGTCCCTGAGTGAACAGGTGGTGAGCGTTCTGGTTGCCAATGATGCCATAAGTATACCGATGAATGAATGACTGAAAATAAGGATTCAACCAGAGACTATGAGGATTGTCATCAGTGATATAATGGTTTCATTAAAGGATTGTTTTAAAGTTAGCTGATGCTAAGAAAAAGACAATTTCATATTGGGTGTGTAAGTGGTGTGACTAGTTTTATGTTTGCATGAACTTCCGGCTAGGGGGCCTTGGAACTCTTTTCCTTGGTACCCGGGACAAAACCTAACCAAATTCTTAATTGGATCCCATCACTACAGTGGTTGGGCGGTTGGCTAACCCATGGGACTGGATGGGGTTAGGCTGGACTGATGGATCTGTAAATCGAGACTCAATTTTTGTTATTACGATAGATGAAGTAAGTCTCGGATAGTAATTGTTCTATGGATAGGAATCAACGGCTGTGCCTCTTGATGGGGAAAAAAGCATTGATTCCAATGATCCAAGTGCAAGTTTCTTCCTTGATCTGACCGAGTATCTTTATAGGTGCAGTCGGATCAGTTTGATCACTAATGGTCTTGACTACATTAGAGTAAAAAGTTATCCTGGAGGAATCGCCCATGCTTTCCAGATAAGGGAAGTTTTTCCGCGTTCCGTTTTGGAAAAATCGACGGATTAGTCTTTTGTCCGGATATCCGTGGTGGACGAGGCCTCGAGTGTGGGACCCTGCCTCGCGCAAGAAGTGCTACTTCCGCTGCTAGTACCCCGAATCCGTTGCGCGGTGGGAACAGGGATCTCACACACTTTCTCTCTATAGCCCCCCTCGAAGGTCCATGGATTCTAGATAAAGTGTCCCCATGAGGGTGTGGATTATACCATTCCAAATCTAGATGAAGTGGCCATGAGGGTGTGGATGATATCACTCCAAATCTCATAAAGAAAAGTGCCCTCAATGGCCTTAGTGCATCTAGCATTCCAAATGTGCTAAGTTTGCAATACTAGCAATAGTCTCCCATGCACTGTCTAAGCTTTGTACTAGGGGGATGTATCCTATATCTCTTGTATATATGTCTTGAAGATGGCATTGCCAAGCAATTCCCTGACTGATCATAATGAGATCCCTATCTGTTGAAATATGCAAGTGAATGGGTGTGTGTGGGAACAAGCCCTTAGTAGCAAGAGATTGTAAAAGGGAACCTGTAATTGAGTGGGTAGCAGTGAAAAGGTGAGAGGTATCTACTAATTAGAGAATCAAGGGTAGCATGAATGAATGTAGGGGTGTGGAAAGATTCTAGGAAAAGGTGCCCCCCAGGGTAGGTGGCACAAATCAAAGGAGAAATCAGTGGGATTAGATGCTTGGCATCTTGTGGATGTACAACCTATAAATTGAGGTATTAACCTAATGAGCAATTGTTGATTTTTGAGTACCCATGCCTACATTATCGTATTCCTCATATCTAAGCTATGTGCCCGATTGTGTCAGCCAAATGGTAGTAGCAAAAGAAATGTAAGCATACTTCCTCATCCTTTCATGGAGATGTGTTATTACAGTCCACATCTTACTATTATTATTTGCCGAGGGGGTGAGTGGGTTTTGAATTTTTTGGATTTGTGTGTATTTTGGGAGGGGGTGTGCACGAGTGTGTGGTGGTCTAGCTGCCTCACTTAATTAACCAAGGTAAATGTTACGAGTTTCATGGTGATATGACAAGGCTACCTTGCTCCTAGACCCGTTGTTGTGTAGGGCCAGACTCTCAATCTGGATTGGAGCCCATCGTGCTGCTGTCAAACTACCTCGAGAGTCCTTGGCTTTGAACCCTAGTTGATAGCATGTAGGTGAACGTCATGTGTATAGGTGTGTGCGCTTTGTGATTGTGCACGTGTAGGGGTGTGTGTCTACTAGGGGGGTTTATTCTTTTTGGATTTGCGTGTGTTGAGGAGGGTGGTATGCATGGGTGTTTTACAGGTGTGCTCGTGTAGGTGTTTGTGCTTTGTGATTGTGCACATGCACGTGTGTGTGTTTTGTGATTGTATGGTACAAGGGTTGTGTGAGCATTATGTGTACATGCAACTATGGACTTTGTGTGGACGGTGTGTATGTGCAGATACAGGGGTGTGCACGTCGAGGTGCTTTAGGATTATGCACGGATGTGTTGTGTGCATGTGCGAGTGAGTGTTTGTATTATAATTGTGTACATGCACATGCTTGTCTATGTGTGTGTGTGTATGTTTTAATATGCATGTGTGTGTGCTTAGGAATTGTGTACATGCACGTACAGGTGTGTGCTTGTACGTAAATGAGAGATTTTTTGGGGTTTCTTTTTAAAGATTTTTTTAAAATTCTTAGGTATGTGTGTATGTAAAGTTGATAGGGTGTCCCACGTAACATATACATACAATGGGGGGTCAAGATTTTTAGCAAAGGTAGAAAATTGCTTGCCCATCCATGACGAAAGCTTAGATGCCACGCCCTTCCAACAAAGCGGGTTGATATTGCAATGTAGTGCATGTGAATGTTATGGGAACATGGTGATCCCTTTGTTGTTCCTTCAAACTATGTCACAAAGTCAAGGGAGTGTATGAACAACTCTCTTAGGGTTTTCGCACCACGAGTGGCTCTTCTCTGATTTGAAATGATAGGGGTATGGGCACTGCACACGGGCTCTTCCGACTACTTTGTTGTTGGTGGTGCACTCTTGCTTAAACTTTGGGGGGGTGGCATTGAATGGCTTTGGTTCTCTTCTCGATCCTGGATTTGATAATTAATGGGGTGTTTGTAGAGGCATAAGGCACTAGTTTCTTCGACCTTGGAACCTAAATGTAGGGTTTTCTTTATAGAATCCTTGAGCTTCCAGTAGGTTTCTTGGAATCAACCTACGTGTTACTTACTACTAGTGTGACATTTGGTGTTGGGATGATCGTTGGTTGACTCTCTTTGTCTTAGGATGTTGTGGTGCAGACGATGAGGTTTTTGGTTCCATGTTTGTGCTTGATGCATTTGAAATGGAACCAATGGCAAAATTGACTCACCTTGAGTTAAAGTTTCCCCAAAAAGACTTCACATGAACCAGTGCTCTAATACCATGAGAAGGATGTGGGGGAGAGGGTTAGCTTGAACTCCTTGCAAGCAAACACAAATGCACAAGAATAGACAATCACACAAGAGAGATAGATGACTGAATTTTCTTCTATTCTCTTCTCTTCACTACAACCATATATAAAGATATAAGAGTACATACTATAAGGAAAAGTATTATCCTATTATAACTTACAAAGGTCAATCCAGAGTGTGAACCTTATTACATGAGCTGGTGCTATAACTATACTATAACTCTAGTACACCAAAGTGGCTACACAACCTATAAACCACAGGTGACATATTCTCCATAATCTCATCCCCCACCTAGCAAGTGGCGTAAATGTGGAAGCTATCCCCTAGGCTGGTCATCAATGTTCGTAGCACTAGTTGAGCTCGATCTAGCTGCATGGCCCGCCTTACTTGACATTGGGCCTAGCCACAACATGTTGTCTTGGTAAACATGGACCTCATTAGGTCAGGCACCTCTTGCACCACCTGCATGAATTTTATATGACCGTCGATTGTTTTGAAGCTAAATTTTATATTGGAGCTAAACCTACGTCTTGTATATTTATTTGAACCCCATAAGTATATAATAAAAGAGAACATCATCCTCAGAAGGCGATGGATCATGGCCACGGCTTGCATCGTCACACAGTTGGGGAAGAATAAACGTAATGCTTGAGCTTTCCCCATGGAATGGTTACCGTATCCCTGGTGGGTGAGGTGCCCCGAACTTATCAACATCCCAAGTCTTGTCCTCCAATCATGAGAGCCAGTGGGTGTGGAGATCCAAAGCCAATTCCTTGTGAGCAATTGAGATGTGAGTAATCACATTTTCATAGATAAACTTGGCAGTAGATCACATTTTCATAGACAAACTTGGCAGTAGATCATCTCTAATCAACATTTTCATAGACAAACTTGGCAGTAGATCATCTCTTATCAGCATTCTTTATAGCTTTGAACTCAACGGACCCATCATACCTCCAATGCTAACTCCAAAGCTTAAGCAAGAATGGAGAGTAGTGGCTTCCACCTTGACTCATGTCCCGACACCATCTTCAAAAAAGTCGGTAGAGCCTTTCGACTCCAAGCAACAAGAGGAAATACCTTGCCCATATCCATCCCTATTTTCATTAAAGAAGTGCCACCCATGGTGCCAAACCCTAAAGATAATTGTGCACACACTTCTGTGGCACTAACGAGCAACCCCATGGCTCAAAAAGATCACTACGACCCCGCAACACTTGTGTGTGCCACACCACAACACCAACTCGTAAGCTCTATAGAACTAGAAAGACAATGCTCAATCAAGCATGCCTACAAAGAGAACCATGGCGGCAAATGATTATGTGCCGTTGCCAATTGCGCATACGATAAATATGTAATGTGGCCCTTCCCCAAGTGTACAGTTACTATCTTCAATAAAAATGAGAAAAACACAAAAAAACCTAAAAACATATTGAGAATCATTAAAGAAACAACTAGAAACATGAACATGCGGTGTCACACGCACATGGTATACACACACACACATTCACACATTTTCTCGAACGTGCATGTACACACACATTTCCACTTGCACGTGTATACCTTCACCTAATTGTACCTTGGGCACCCACCTTCACGCACGTGCACACCCATTTACACTCACACACACACGTGGACACACACAGTCACAATTGCACATGTGGATCCCACACAGTCACAATTGCACATGTGGATCCCACACAGTCACAATTGCACACTCACTTGCATTTATTAACTAGCACACGCATGTACCCCTCACACATTAGCATTTGCGCATCGGGCATGCAGATTTTTACCATATATATGCACATGCATGCACGTGCACTACACCCACGTGCACCACATCCCATGCACATTTATGCCGTGCATACACTCATAGACACATTCACTTGTGCACAGCTTTGCTCCGTGCATACACATCATGCACGTGCACTCACTTATGCACCACCCACACATGCTCGTGCACACACCTTTGAACACGTACTGCATTTGCACTTTATGCATGCATGTCCACTTGCTCGTGTGTGTACCACCCATATTTACACTTACACATGCCTACCCCACACCCATTTGCACCTTGCACATCGTGCACATGGGTCCATGTGCATGCACGTGTGTACACACCATTCGCTCGTGCATGTGTGCGCACATGCACCTCACGTACAGACTTGCGCATACCCATTCCATCTCGTGCATGTATAACGTGCATCCACGTACATGCATCTATGCATACCCAACGTGACATCCCCTCTCTCAACAACAAAATAAACCCTACTCCCGTCAAATTCTTTTAAAAATTTTCCACCCCTTTATTGTGAGTGAATTCCCCAGGTAAATTCCCTAGCCAACTGGCTATGAATTCCGTATGTAAAGATATGTCAAGGGTCATTTATCCCATCTGATTCTTGCACACAAGTGTTGATACCATTGGTAGTCCTTAACTCCCAAATGTAAGGATCTGGAGATAACCACAAAGCTATGAATTAACAAGTCAACATTGTATGCATAGGTATGTGTCAGTGAGATCTAAGTCAAGATTCAAGTTCGTCATTGTAAGTATTCATATTTTGCAATGTGCAATAGATTAGGTCTATCTCTCCGCTATTGTGCCTTGCTCAATTTTGCTTAGTTTTAATCTCTCATGTGCTAAAATTTATGTTTTTAACTCATTTTACCATATAAAATCTTAGATTAGGTGTAACAACCTAGGTAGAAGACAACACTATAATTATCGGGTCAACATTGGTGTAGAGTAGCGATATATTTGATCTAAATGTGTATTTTGGATTTGTATTGTGAGTGGAGGCAAGGGTCTCCCAATCTATGGGGTTTCTATATGCAAATGTGTACTTGTAAAAGTTATTTGTGAAAGGGAGAAGGTGGTGTGGTAGCATGTATGGGTCACATGAGCTAGACATACGTTGTGTGCTAGTCACATGAATTAGATAGACTTTGCATGGTTTGAGTGGTCTCACATGCTTTGTATGGTGTACGCATGGGTTGTGTGATGGGAATCGTGTGTATAAAATGAATGCTCAAGTGTTGGGGCCATGTGGTCATCTTTATGTCTATGTGTGATTGCCTTGGCATTCTCTTCTGCTTTCACATGTTTCAATTATGGTTGCAGGCGCTCGCCTTAGTTAATGTGCCATGTGTCTATTCTAACTTTGTTGTTTTGCTCCACCAACTTCTTCGTGCTGGTATTTCTCTTGCTACCTTTGTTTGCGCTCTTTGATGGCTTTATCTTTTTTCCCATTGTCAGCCTTCTTTTCTCTTGTGTGGCATTTTACGCTTATTCTTGGGCATTGTGGTGTTCTTGCATTCTTTATCTTTTCTTATTATATTTATAACCCCACTCTCTCATAAACTGGTTGCACTTTCTCTCTATAGCCCCCCTCGAAGGTCCATGGATTCTAGATAAAGTGTCCCCATGAGGGTGTGGATGATACCATTCCAAATCTAGATGAAGTGGCCATGAGGGTGTGGATGATATCACTCCAAATCTCGCAACTGTGACTCATAAAGAAAAGTGTCCTCAATGGCCTTAGTGCATCTAGCATTCCAAATGTGCTAAGTTTGCAATACTAGCAATAGTCTCCCATGCACTGTCTAAGCTTTGTACTAGGGGGACGTATCCTATATCTCTTGTATATATGTCTTGAAGATGGCATTGCCAAGCAATTCCCTGACTGATCATAATGAGATCCCTATCTGTTGAAATATGCAAGTGAATGGGTGTGTGTGGGAACAAGCCTTTAGCAAGAGATTGTAAAAGGGAACCTGTAATTGAGTGGGTAGCAGTGAAAAGGTGAGAGGTATCTACTAATTAGAGAATCAAGGGTAGCATGAATGAATGTAGGGGTGTGGAAAGATTCTAGGAAAAGGTGCTCCCCCAGATGTAGGGGAGGTGGCACAAATCAAAGGAGAAATCAGTGCGATTAGATGCTTGGCATCTTGTGGATGTACGTACAATCTATAAATTGAGGCATTGGCCTAATGAGAAATTGCTGATTTTTTAGTACCCATGCCTACATTATCGTATTAGAGTAATTGTTCACTAATTTTATCTTAATCACATGCTAATTATGTTGATTCTTAATCACTAATTTCATCTTAATCACATGCTAATTATGTTGATTCTTGCATTTGATCCACCATAGCTCATCACATTGCTGCAAATTTAACACTATCCTCATACCTAAGCTGTGTGCCCGATTGTGTCAGCCAAATGGTAATAGCAAAAGAAATGTAAGCATACTTCCTTATCCTTTCATGGAGATGTGTTAGTACAGTCCACATCTTACGATTATTATTTGCCGAGGGGGTGAGTGGGTGTTTGAATTTTTTGGATTTGTGTGTATTTTGGGAGGGGGTGTGCACGAGTGTGTGGTGGTCTAGCTGCCTCGGTTAATTAACCAAGGTAAATGTTACGAGTTTCATGGTGATATGACAAGGCTACCTTGCTCCTGGACCCGTTGTTGTGTAGGGCCAGACTCTCAATCTGGATTCGAGCCCATCGTGCTACTGTCAAACTACGTCAAGAGTCCTTGGCTTTGAACCCTAGTTGATAGCATGTAGGTGCACGTCATGTGTATAAGTGTGTGTGCTTTGTGATTGTGCATGTGTAGGGGTGTGTTTCTACTAGGGGGTTTATTCTTTTTGGATTTGCGTGTGTTGAGGAGGGTGGTATGCATGGGTGTTTTACAGGTGTGCTCGTGTAGGTGTTTGTGCTTTGTGATTGTGCACATACACGTGTGTGTGTTTTGTGATTGTATGGTACAGGGGTTGTGTGAGCATTATCTGTACATGCAACTATGGACTTTGTGTGGACGGTGTGTATGTGCAGATAGAGGGGTGTGCACGTCGAGGTGCTTTAGGATTATGCACCGATGTGTTGTGTGCGTGCGCGAGTGAGTGTTTGTATTATAATTTTGTCCATGCACGTTCTTGTCTATGTGTGTGTGTATGTGTTAATATGCATGTGTGTGTGCTTAGGGATTGTGTACATGCACGTAGTACAGGTGTGTGCTTGTACGTAAATGAGAATTTTTTTGGGGTTTCTTTTTAAGGATTTTTTTATAATTCTTAGGTATGTGTGTATGTAAAGTTTATAGGGTGTCCCACGTAACATATACATTCAATGGGGGGTCAAGATTTTTAGCAAAGGTAGAAAATTGCTTGCCCATCCACGACGAAAGCTTAGACGCCACTGCCCCACCGACTTTGCTTGTGCGCCTGATTGAACTTTACCCTTCCAACAACTAGCGGGTTGATGTTGCAACGTAGTGCATGTGAAAATTATTGGAATGTGGTGATCCCTTTGTTGTTCCTTCAAACTATGTCACAAAGTCAAGGGAGTGTATTTACAACTCTCTTAGGGTTTTCGCACCACGAGTGGCTCTTCTCTGATTTGAAATGATAGGGGTATGGGCACTGCACACGGGCTCTTCTGACTACTTTGTTGTTGGTGGTGCACTCTTGCTTAAGCTTTGGGGGTGGCATTGAATGGCTTTGGTTCTCTTCTCGATCCTGGATTTGATAATTAATGGGGTGTTTGTAGAGGCATAAGGCACTAGTTTCTTTGACCTTGGAACCTAAATGCAGGGTTTTCTTTATAGAATCCTTGAGCTTCCAGTAGCTTTGTTGGAACTTACTACTAGTGTGACATTTGGTGCTGGGATGATCGTTGCTTGACTCTCTTTGTGCTGGGATGATCGTTGCTTGACTCTCTTTGGCTTAGGATGTTGTGGTGCAGACGATGAGGTTTTTGGGACATAGAAGGTTTTCCCTTTGAAAAAGCCTTGAGCTACACTTTGAGTGGGGTGTTGAGTTTAGGGTAAAAGACCCTTATTAAGGCTCCGAATTTGGTAGACAAAATGGTGGCTACTAGGTCTTTGCTTTGGCATCATACTTGTCTTGACTAGCCAGGGTACTCTTAGGTACCGACCACTCCTTCTTAGTAGTGACCTTAGGTACCGACCACTCTTAGGTACTCTTAGGTACCGACCACTCCTTCTTGGTGACCTCCTTGAAGGGTCATTTTGGGGGGTGGATTTCATCTTTGTCGGCAAGGTTTAGGATTTCCATAATGATTAGAAGGGGTGGCCGATGTGTTAAGGTAAGAGGAGTATTATGACTTTGAGGATTGGATTCATGTTTTTGCAACAACCATGGATACTCATCTCCATTGAAGCTTGGGACAAGGTTTGCATGATTAGATGGTGTCAAAATCACATCCATGTTCGTGCTTGATGCATTCGAAATGGAACCAATGGCAAAATTGACTCACCTTGAGTTAAAGTTTCCCCAAAAAAGACTTCACATGAACCAGTGCTCTAATACCATGAGAAGGATGTGGGGGAGAGGGTTAGCTTGAACTCCTTGCAAGCAAACACAAATGCACAGGAATAGACAATCACACAAGAGAGATAGATAACTGAATTTTCTTCTATTCTCTTCTCTTCGCTACCCTACAACCATATATAAAGAGATAAGAGTACATACCATAAGGAAAAGTACTATCCTATTATAACTGACAAAGGTCAATCCATAGTGTAAACCTGATTACATGAGCTGGTGCTATAACTATACTATAACTCTAGTACACCAAAGTGGCTGCACAACCTATAAACCACTGGTGGAGACATATTACCCATAATCTCATCCCCCACCCAGCCAGTGGCATAAATGTGGAAGCTATCACCTAGGTTGGTCTCATCAATGTTCACAGCACTAGTTGAGCTCGATCTAGCTGCATGGCCCTCCTTACTTGACATTGGGCCTCGCCACAACATGTTGTCTTGGCAAACATGGACCTCATTAGGTCACCCTTGTTTTGAAGCTGAATTTTTTATTGGAGCTAAACCTACGTCTTGTATATTTATGTGAACCCCATAAGTATACAATAAAAGAGAACGTCATCCTCAGAAGGCGATGGATCATGGCCACGGCTTGCATCGTCACACAACTGGGGAAGAATAAACGTAATGCTTGAGCTTTTCCCATGGAATGGTTACCATATCCCTAGTGGATGAGGCGCCCCAAACTTATCAACATCCCAAGTCTTGTCCTCCAATCATGAGAGCCAGTGGGTGTGGAGATCTAAAGCCAATTCCTTGTGAGCAACTGAGATGTGAGTAATCACATTTTCATAGACAAACTTGGCAGTAGATCATCTCTTATCAACATTTTCATAGACAAATTCGGCAGTAGATCATCTCTTATCAGCATTCTATATAGCTTTGGCCTCAACGGACCCATACCTCCAATGCCAACTCCAAAGCTTAAGCAAGAATGGAGAGTAGTGGCTTCCACCTTGACTCATGTGCCGACACCATCTTCAAAAAAGTCGGTAGAGCCTTTGGACTCTAAGCAAAAAAGAGGAAATACATTGCCCATATCCATCCCTATTTTCATTAAAGAAGTGCCACCCATGGTGCCAAACCCTAAAGACAATTGTGCACACACTTCCAGGGCACTACCGAGCAACCCCATGGCTCAAAAAGATCACTATGACCCCACAACACTTGTGTGTGCCACACCACAACACCAACTCGTAAGCTCTATAGAACTAGAAAGACAACGCTCAATCAATTGTGCCAACAATAACAACCATGGTGGCAAATGATTATGTGTCGTTGCCAATTGCGCATACGGTAAATATGTAATGTGGCCCTTCCCCGTGTATAGTTACTACCTTTACTGAAAATGAGAAAAACACAAAAAAAACCTAAAAACATAATGAGAATCATTAAAGAAACAACTAAAAACATACACATGCGGTGTCACACGCACATGGTACACACACACACATTCACACATTTTCTCGAACGTGCACACATTTGCACTTGCACGTGTATACCTTCACCTAATTGTACCTCGGGCACCCACCTTCACGCACGTGCACACCCATTTACACTCACACACACACGTGGACCCCACACAGTCACAATTGCACACTCACTTGCATTTATTAAATAACTGGCACACGCATCTACCCCTCACACATTTGCATTTACGCATCGGGCATGTAGATTTTTACCATATATATGCACATGCATGCACGTGCACTACACCCACGTGCACCACATCCCATGCACATCTATGCCATGCATACACACTCATGCACATCTATGCCATGCATACTCATGGACACATTCACTTGTGCACATCTTTGCTCCGTGTATACACATCACGCACGTGCACTCACTTATGCACCACCCACACATGCTCGTGCACACACCTTTGCACACGTACTGCATTTGCACTTTATGCATGCATGCCCACTTGCTTGTGTGTGTACCACCCATATTTACACTTACACATGCCTACCCCACACCCATTTGCACCTTGCACATGCCTACCCCACACCCATTTGCACCTTGCACATCGTGCACATGGGCCCATGTGCATGCACGTGTGTACACACCATTCGCTCGTGCATGTGTGCGCACATGCACCTCACGTACACACTTGCTCATACCCATTCCATCTCGTGCATGTATAACGTGCATCCACGTACATGCATCTATGCATACCCAATGCCACATCCCCTCTCAACATCAAAATAAACCCTACTTCTGTCAAATTCTTTTAAAAATTTTCCACCCCTATATTGTGAGTGAATTCTCGAGGTAAATTCCCTAGCCAACTAGCTATGAATTCCCTATGTAAAGATATGTCAAGGGTCACTTATCCCATCTGATTCTTGCACACAAGTGTTGATACCATTGGTAGTCCTTAACTCCCAAATGTAAGGATCTGGAGATAACCACAAAGCTATGAATTAACAATTCAACATTGTATGCATAGGTATGTGTCAGTGAGATCTAAGTCAAGATTCAAGTTCGTCATTGTAAGTATTCATATTTTGCAATGTGAATAGATTAGGTCTATCTTTCCGCTATTGTGCCTTGCTCAATTTTGATTAGTTTTAATCTCTCATGTGCTAAAATTTATGTTTTTAACTCATTTTACCATATAAAATCTTAGCTTAGGTGTAACAACCTAGGTAGAAGACAACACTATAATTATCGGGTCAACATTGGTGTAGAGTAGCAAGATATTCAATCTAAATGTGTATTTTGGATTTGTATTGTGAGGGGAGGCAAGGGTCTCCCAATCTATGGGGTTTCTATATGCAAACGTGTATTTGTAAAAGTGATTTGTGAAAGGGAGAAGGTGGTGTGGTAGCATGAATGGGTCACATGGGCTAGACGTACGTTGTGTGCTAGTCACATGAATTAGATGGATTTTGCATGGTTTGAGTGGTCTCACATGCTTTGTATGGTGTACGCATGGGTTATGTGATGGGAATCATGTGTATAAAATGAATGCTCAAGTGTTGGGGCCATGTGGTCATCTTTATGTCTATGTATGATTGCCTTGGCATTCTCTTCTGCTTTCACATGTTTCAATTATGGTTGCAGGCGCTCGCCTTAGTAGGTGTGCCTTGTGTCTATTCTAACTTTGTTGTTTTGCTCCACCAGCTTCTTCGTGCTGGTGTTTCTCTTGCTACCTTTGTTTGCACTCTTTGATGGCTTTATCTTTTTTTCCCATTGTCAGCCTTCTTTTATCTTGTGTGGCATTTTACGCTTATTGTTGGGCATTGTGGTGTTCTTGCATTCTTTATCTTTTCTTATTATTTTTATAACCCCACTCTCTCATAAACTGGTTGCACTTTCTCTCTATAGCCCCCCTCGAAGGTCCATGGATTCTAGATAAAGTGTCCCCATGAGGGTGTGGATGATACCATTCCAAATCTAGATGAAGTGGCCATGAGGGTGTGGATGTGTAAGATTCCTCCCCCACCCCCTTTTTGATATCTAGTATCTTTCCCTGTAATCAATCCCTCTACAGAAATATAAAGACCTTGTTTCTATCTGTTTTAGCCTAGAGAGAGAAAAATATTCTAGAGAGAGAATATTCAGATTTTGAATATTTTTGGATAGAAAAATATCTCTTCTAATTCAGATGAGTTCCCCTGAAACAGAAATTCAAAAAGAATTTTCCAATGTGCAATTGGAATTAATTGAAAATAGCTATAAAGAACCTTAGCCTAAGGGTCTAGATTTTCAGAAATCTTTAGACTATGGTCCAATTAAGGTTCCTATGGACCAATAGCATCAATCCATGTGTAGGGAGGAGATAATTCCAACTTGTAAAAAGAAAATACCCAAAAATGAGTAAATGCTCACATGAGGTGAAGAGTTGAAAATGTACAAGGTTTATTAGTAAAAAACTATGAGCAATATTAAAAATATGACATATGTAAGGAAGGGGAATTCTTTAAAGGAGGTGCATATTTCACATAAGATGAAGAGTTGAAAATGTACAAGGTTTATTAGTAAAAAATTATGAGCAATATTAAAAGTATGACATATGTAAGGAAGAGGAGTTCTTTAAAGGAGGTGCATATTTCACATAAGATGAAGAGTTGAAAATGTACAAGGTTTATTAGTAAAGAAATTATGAGCAATATTAAAAGTATGACATATGTAAGGAAGGGGAGTTCTTTAAAGGAGGTGCATATTTCACATAAGATGAAGAGTTGAAAATGTACAAGGTTTATTAGTAAAAAAATTATGAGCAATATTAAAAGTATGACATATGTAAGGAAGGGGAGTTCTTTAAAGGAGGTGCATATTTCACATAAGATGAAGAGTTGAAAATGTACAAGGTTTATTAGTAAAAAACTATGAGCAATATTAAAAATATGACATATGTAAGGAAAGGGAGTTCTTTAAAGGAGGTGCATATTTCACATGCTTGAATGAGTTTTAAACTCACAAAAATTGAGATATTTCATCTCTCCTCTCTCCTCATTTAAGTCTAGTTCCAAAAAGTTAGCTTAACTGACCTAAAAATGGTCAAATATTGACCAAACTGATTTAGAAAATTCTAGAATCAGTTTGTTTGGTTAGGAGCTCAATTTTTCCTATAAATAGAAGCCTCCCCCTTGTTGAAAAATATATAGTGTTTATGCATCGTTACTCTACTCCACCTAAGCCAGAAATTGTGAATTCATTTAATAATTCACTAGTTTTTGGAGCTTCCCTCTTTCTTCAATCCCCATTAGTGGCTCCATCAACATACTTAACCAATTGATTGGTTGGGGGCCTCTACCGTGAACAAAGAATCAAGCAAGTTGTAAGGTAATTAGTGAATATTGATCTTTCTATAATTTCTCAATGTTTCTCTCTTCTCAACCCCTCTCAAGCTTGAGAAGTTTAATTGGTATGGTTTTTTTTTAATGCTATTGAAGTTTGAATAGTAGTGAAGAGTTACATAATGCTATTGAAGTTAATTTTCATTTATGTTTAAATTCTAATGATTTTTATGTAAATTCTCTCTCTCACTCAAGAAATGGTCATACTCATGAACCGTTCTCAATCCAAATCAAGCTTTTCATAAAGCTTTTCCTTAACCCAAGATTAAGCTATGCTTGAGGCCAAATTAATGGCTTTTTTTCTATGCTTTTAGTTTATGTTATATATTAATGATTCAATCCATTATGGATTGATAATCCAATTAGAGATTATTTTAATTATTTTCTTAATGATAAGCATTATCCCTTAGAAAAATTGAGATTTATCAGTCATAGCAGCGGAGCTATGGCAAAATTTTTATAAAAATTATGCATAAAAAATTTTCATTCAAAGCATAAAAAGAGGACTTCCTACCATATTCTAGGAATCATCATCCTAGATTAATTGAAAGAATTTCATTATAATCATGGAGAAATTGAATTTTAATATTATGCATAAAGGATAAATTTTTATATCAAAAGTGTTATTTTTACCATTTTTATTTTCATGCATAGAAGTATGCATAATGGATAAAATTTTATATCAAAAGTGTTACTTTTATCATTTTTACTTTCATGCATAGAAGTATGCATAAAGGATAAATTTTTATATCAAAAGTGTTATTTTTACCATTTTTATTTTCATGCATAGAAGTATGCATAATGGATAAATTTTTATATCAAAAGTGTTACTTTTATCATTTTTATTTCATACATAAAAGTATGCATAAAAGAAAATTTTTATATCAAAAGTGTTACTTTTATCATTTTTAATTTTCATGCATAGAAGTATGCATAAAGGAAAATTTTTATATCAAAAGTGTTACTTTTATCATTTTTAATTTTCATGCATAGAAGTATGCATAAAGGAAAAATTTTTATATCAAAAGTGTTACTTTTATCATATTGGATTTCATGCATATAGGTATGCATAAAAGATATTCTTTTTATACTAAAAGTATGATTTTCCTCATAAATGGATTTTATGCTTAACTTAGATACATAAGAGAAATTCTTTTATTCTAAAAGTATAATTCCCTACCAAATTGAAATCATGCATAAGAAGATGCATAAAAGATTGATTTTAATTTCGAAAGTGTTAGTCTCCTTAAATGGAATTTATGTATAAATAAATGTGTAGAGAAATCTTATATCAAATAAAAGAATTCTCTTTTAAAAAAAAAAGATATGAAATGTGATAAGATGTGATAAGAGGTGTATGAGATGTGATAAGAATTGATAAGATGCGTATGGAAAGTGATAGGATGTGATAAGAGGTGATAAGATGCTTATGAAATAAGTTAGGATGTGATAAGATGAATTAAGATGTGTATGGGGGGATGAGGTAAGAAGTGTATGTGATAGGATAAGATGTATATGGGTTGTGATAGGGCGAGAATGGATGTGATGTAAAAGATTAGATGTGAAGGTATATGGGGTTATATAAATGGGAATGTGAAAATGGATGTATGTATGTGGATGTGTGGATATGGAGATGGGAGTGTGGATGTATGAACATGAAAATGGATATATGCATGAAGATGTATATGCATAGATGTAAATGTGGATGTAGATGTGGATGTATAGATGTGAATGGATGTGGATGTATAGATGTGAATGGAAATATGGGTGTGGATGTATGTGAATGTGGATGTAGATGTGGATGTATAGATGTGAATGTGGAATGTGGATGTGGATGTATGTATGTATGTGGATGTAGATGTGGATGTATAGATGTGAATGGGAATGGGGATGTGGATGTATGTGAATGTGAATGTAGATGTGGATGTATGTGAATGTGAATGTAGATGTGAATGTAGATGTGGATGTATAGATGTGGATGTATGGGAATGTGGATGTGGATGTATGTGAATGTGAATGTAGATGTGGATGTATAGATGTGAATGTGGAATGTGGATGTGGATGTATGTGAATGTGAATGTAGATGTGGATGTATGTGAATGTGAATGTAGATGTGAATGTGGAATGTGGATGTATAGATGTGGATGTATGGGAATGTGGATGTGGATGTATGTGAATGTGAATGTAGATGTGGATGTATAGATGTGAATGTGGAATGTGGATGTGGATGTATGTATGTATGTGGATGTAGATGTGGATGTATGGATGTGTATGTATGAATGTGGATATGGGATGTGGATGTATAAATGAGGATGTGAAAATGGAGGTAAGCATGTAGATGTGGATGCATGTATGTGAATGTGAATGTAGATGTGAATGTGGAATGTGGATGTATAGATGTGGATGTATGGGAATGTGGATGTGGATGCATGTGAATGTGAATGTAGATGTGGATGTATAGATGTGAATGTGGAATGTGGATGTGGATGTATGTATGTATGTGGATGTAGATGTGGATGTATGGATGTGTATGTATGAATGTGGATATGGGATGTGGATGTATAAATGAGGATGTGAAAATGGAGGTAAGCATGTAGATGTGGATGCATGGATGTGAATGTGGATGTGGATGTGGATGTGGATATGGATGTGTATGTATGAATGTGGATATGGGATGTGGATGTATAAATGAGGATGTGAAAATGGAGATAAGCATGTAGATGTGGATGTATGGATGTGAATGTGGATGTGGATGTGGATGTATGGAAGTGGATATGGATGTGAATATATGATATGTGATGTGAAGGAATCTGAAGTGAAGAGATGGAAAAAGGAGGTGATTGGATGAGTACACATATACATGGAATGTGCAATAAGTAATGTGGATTAATGAGGAACAATGTGGAAAAATGAGAGTTAATATAGAAACTGTATTTGTAAACTGTTTGTAAATGCTGTTTGTAAATGGCTGTTTTATGTCAAGAATGCTGGGGAAGCATTTTGACCATCTTGTGATTAAGGTCGTGGAGACCTAACTGATAAAGTTGCAACTGCTGACGGAGAGTCAATGGAGGACGTCTCGCGTAGCAAGGTCGACCGAGGTCTTGACCAGCCTCGGTTCGATTAAAATGGTGAGCTTCCGGTACGGTGGATGAGGGACCAAGGAAGCGGCCTATGAGTGAAGCGCTAGGTCACCTGCGAAGGATCCTAGAGGGTGCTGACCATACGGTGCTCGGGCTCTGGGTCGCCTAGGATACCCACGCGTGCGTCGAGGAAGATATTGGAACAAGGAGTAAGAGTTGTTTTGTGAAACCGGGCATGGATCTGGTTGACTGACCTTGCTGGTCCTCAACGGATGAGTCCATGGCTCTTTTATATGGATCTGTTGGTTGATCTTGCTGATCTTCAACGAGAGTCCATCTTGATAAGTGATTATATTGCCGAGTATTATGGGCTAGGAACTATGGAAACGGCCTCTGTGTGGACAGGTGGTGAGCGTTCTAGTTGCCAATGATGCCATAGATACTCTGATGAAGGAATGATGGGAAATTATGAATCAACTGGATAAATTGGGAGATTGTGATCAGTGGTACTATGGTTTCATTAAAGGATTGTTTTAAAGTTAGCTGATGCTAAGAAAAAGGCAATTTTCATATTGGGTGTGTAAGTGGTGTGGCTAGTTTTATGTTTGCATGAAATTCCGGCTAGGGGGCCTTGGAACTCTTTTCCTTGGTACCCGGGACAAAACCTAACCAAATTCCAAATTGGATCCCATCACTACAGTGGTTGGGCGGTTGGCTAACCCATGGGATCGGATGGGGTTAGGCTGGACTGATGGATCCGTAAATCGAGATTTAATTTCTATTATTACGATAGATGAAGTAAATCCCGGATAGAAATTGTTCTATGGATAGGAATCAACGGCTGTGCCTCTTGATGGGGAAAAAAGCGTTGATCCCAATGATTCAAGTGCAAGTTCTTCCTTGATTTGACCAAGTACCGTTAAAGGTGCAGTCAGATCAGTTGATCCGTAACGATCTTGACTACGTTAGAGTAAAGAGTTATCCTGGTGGAATCGCCCATGCTTTCCGGGTAAAGGAAGTTTTTTCGGTTTCGGTTTTGGACAAACCGACGGATTAGTCTCTTGTCCGGATATCCGTGGGTGAGGCCCCGAATGTGGGACCCCTGTCCCGCGCGAGAAGTGCTACTTCTGCTGCTAGTACCCGAATCCGTTGCTCGGTGGGAACAGGGGGATCTCACAGTTGGTATCAGAGCATTTGGCTAATAAAGATCAACTGAGAAACCAAATATGTCAAAAATTTATCAAGAAGCATAAAAAAAGGTTGTAATTGTGTGATATAATTCATACAATTTGATATTCAAACTGAAATTCGTAAATTGGTAATTGGGTCTTCAGATGGAAGTACCGCAATTATATAGAATCCCTGACTTGCTTGAGGCCTAGACATGATGGTATTTACCTTATAATTCCAAGGGCTGTGACTACCGTATATACCGAGAGTATAACTGCAGCTCTTTACTGACAGTATATACGAGTAAATCTAAGACTTGAAATTATAAGCGTTAATGCTATCCAGATGATGATTTCGAATGTGGTTGATATGATTTTTAGTTCTGTTTGGAAACCGATGAATTGATTTGGATTCTGATTGAAAAATGATGATCCCTGAAAATGGATTAAAATGTAATAAGCTGAGCGAAACCACAAGGTGGATGATTGGGACGAGTCCCTGTAATGATAAATGATGAAAATGATTCAGCAAATCACTATGAGATTAGTGGATTGTGCTGTCAAATTGCTACTGTTAACACTTGACCGTTAGATCAAGTTAAGGGATGACAAATTGAGAACTTACTTGACTGAAATTCTCGTGGAGGAATGCTCAGAAGGAAATTTTTCGGTCTAATGAACCTTTATCATGTTAAAGATATGAATGATATGATCTGAATGAATTGTTATTTAATGATGAGTTCTAAGGGATATTTATCCCAGTATTCTATTGGGTTGACCAGAATATAAGGAACCCCAGAATAAAATTGGATCTTAAGAAAAAGAGTTGTCCTCTACTTTATGAGATGAGGACATCTCGCACTTTTCAAGTGGGGTAGAATGTAAGATTCTCCCCCAGCCTTAGAGGTATACAGGAGTAAGAATCTCCCTTTTTGATCTTATAATTATTCCCTCTCTAAAATAAAGAAAGATTCTGTTTAAAAAAGGAAGAACCCTTTCCCTAGAATACTTCTCAAGAGTCACGCTGTTTTAAGGATTCAGAACAATGAGTTCAGAAGTGAAAATCGGTGTTTTGGATACCAAGGTTTTGGTCTTCAATTGAGTACGGCACAAAAGAAGTTCTTTATCTATTAGGGAGTTTAAGAAGTTATCCCCCAGATATTGTGAGCCTTATCTGACTTCAAAGAAAGTAAGTGACTTAGCTTACGAGCTTCTTTTATCTCCTCATCTCAAAGTTCTTAATGCCTTCTATAGAAAATTGTGCCAAACCCAAATCATGGAAAGACGGTAAAACTTCAGTGGCAAGCTACCGTTGGCTTCTAAGTTACGCTAGCTCCTTCCTTTATATAAGTCGTAACTTTTACTTGTCACTCACAGTAATCTTACTCCCATCGATCTCCTTTCTTCCTAATCTCCTTCATGGCTTGGCAACAAGAATTAGTTTTATCCATAATGATTCCTCACCTTCAAGACGCAAGTGAGTCTGTGAAGAAGGATTTTATAGAACAGTATGAGCGCTCACTTTTCCCTCACTTGGGAACTTCTGTAGCGCAGACCCGAAATGGCGGACCTATCAAGACATAACTAGGGTAACACCCTGGGGTCAGCAGCACTTCCGTAACAATGTCCGCTTGGCCATGGTTATTGAAGCTTTGGGTTTGGGTCCCCGATACTACTGCGTCATGAAATCAAGACATCCTGGGTTTTCTGAGCGGGTCTTCTTACTGGCGTGTTTTCTTCCTCATGAGAAGATATGCCTTTACCCCGTTTTTGGCTTGCCTCTCAGAGGTCCTTTTGTTAGATCACCTCATACCACTGAGATAGGTGCGGCAATAACCAGCAGAATCATTCCCATAGATGAGTTACCCTATACTTGTGCAGCTTGTGAGTGCTGCTTTTGTGATCATATGATGGACGGGCTTATGGAAGTGTAAAGAGTTCTTCTATCTTTACTGTATAAGTTCCGAGAATGAATAAAGTTTAAATCTTGTTCTTATCTTGAATCTTGCTCTCTTTGAGACTTTTTCTTGGTGGTTAATCCTGATTTAAATTTTTCTCTAAGTCTCATAATTCGTGCATCTTGCAAAAGTATCCCAGTTTGCGAGATGAGGACATCTCGCGTTTTTTAAGTGGGGTAGAATGTAAGATTCCTCCCCCACCCCCTTTTTGATGTCTAGTATCTTTCCCTGTAATCAATCCCTCTACAGAAATATAAAGACCTTGTTTCTATCTGTTTTAGCCTAGAGAGAGAAAAATATTCTAGAGAGAGAATATTCAGATTTTGAATATTTTTGGATAGAAAAATATCTCTTCTAATTCAGATGAGTTCCCCTGAAACAGAAATTCAAAAAGAATTTTCCAATGTGCAATTGGAATTAATTGAAAATAGCTATAAAGAACCTTAGCCTAAGGGTCTAGATTTTCAGAAATCTTTAGACTATGGTCCAATTAAGGTTCCTATGGACCAATAGCATCAATCCATGTGTAGGGAGGAGATAATTCCAACTTGTAAAAAGAAAATACCCAAAAATGAGTAAATGCTCACATGAGGTGAAGAGTTGAAAATGTACAAGGTTTATTAGTAAAAAACTATGAGCAATATTAAAAATATGACATATGTAAGGAAGGGGAATTCTTTAAAGGAGGTGCATATTTCACATAAGATGAAGAGTTGAAAATGTACAAGGTTTATTAGTAAAAAATTATGAGCAATATTAAAAGTATGACATATGTAAGGAAGAGGAGTTCTTTAAAGGAGGTGCATATTTCACATAAGATGAAGAGTTGAAAATGTACAAGGTTTATTAGTAAAAAAATTATGAGCAATATTAAAAGTATGACATATGTAAGGAAGGGGAGTTCTTTAAAGGAGGTGCATATTTCACATAAGATGAAGAGTTGAAAATGTACAAGGTTTATTAGTAAAAAAATTATGAGCAATATTAAAAGTATGACATATGTAAGGAAGGGGAGTTCTTTAAAGGAGGTGCATATTTCACATAAGATGAAGAGTTGAAAATGTACAAGGTTTATTAGTAAAAAACTATGAGCAATATTAAAAATATGACATATGTAAGGAAAGGGAGTTCTTTAAAGGAGGTGCATATTTCACATGCTTGAATGAGTTTTAAACTCACAAAAATTGAGATATTTCATCTCTCCTCTCTCCTCATTTAAGTCTAGTTCCAAAAAGTTAGCTTAACTGACCTAAAAATGGTCAAATATTGACCAAACTGATTTAGAAAATTCTAGAATCAGTTTGTTTGGTTAGGAGCTCAATTTTTCCTATAAATAGAAGCCTCCCCCTTGTTGAAAAATATATAGTGTTTATGCATCGTTACTCTACTCCACCTAAGCCAGAAATTGTGAATTCATTTAATAATTCACTAGTTTTTGGAGCTTCCCTCTTTCTTCAATCCCCATTAGTGGCTCCATCAACATACTTAACCAATTGATTGGTTGGGGGCCTCTACCGTGAACAAAGAATCAAGCAAGTTGTAAGGTAATTAGTGAATATTGATCTTTCTATAATTTCTCAATGTTTCTCTCTTCTCAACCCCTCTCAAGCTTGAGAAGTTTAATTGGTATGGTTTTTTTTTAATGCTATTGAAGTTTGAATAGTAGTGAAGAGTTACATAATGCTATTGAAGTTAATTTTCATTTATGTTTAAATTCTAATGATTTTTATGTAAATTCTCTCTCTCACTCAAGAAATGGTCATACTCATGAACCGTTCTCAATCCAAATCAAGCTTTTCATAAAGCTTTTCCTTAACCCAAGATTAAGCTATGCTTGAGGCCAAATTAATGGCTTTTTTTCTATGCTTTTAGTTTATGTTATATATTAATGATTCAATCCATTATGGATTGATAATCCAATTAGAGATTATTTTAATTATTTTCTTAATGATAAGCATTATCCCTTAGAAAAATTGAGATTTATCAGTCATAGCAGCGGAGCTATGGCAAAATTTTTATAAAAATTATGCATAAAAAATTTTCATTCAAAGCATAAAAAGAGGACTTCCTACCATATTCTAGGAATCATCATCCTAGATTAATTGAAAGAATTTCATTATAATCATGGAGAAATTGAATTTTAATATTATGCATAAAGGATAAATTTTTATATCAAAAGTGTTATTTTTACCATTTTTATTTTCATGCATAGAAGTATGCATAATGGATAAAATTTTATATCAAAAGTGTTACTTTTATCATTTTTACTTTCATGCAAAGAAGTATGCATAAAGGATAAATTTTTATATCAAAAGTGTTATTTTTACCATTTTTATTTTCATGCATAGAAGTATGCATAATGGATAAATTTTTATATCAAAAGTGTTACTTTTATCATTTTTATTTCATACATAAAAGTATGCATAAAAGAAAATTTTTATATCAAAAGTGTTACTTTTATCATTTTTAATTTTCATGCATAGAAGTATGCATAAAGGAAAATTTTTATATCAAAAGTGTTACTTTTATCATTTTTAATTTTCATGCATAGAAGTATGCATAAAGGAAAAATTTTTATATCAAAAGTGTTACTTTTATCATATTGGATTTCATGCATATAGGTATGCATAAAAGATATTCTTTTTATACTAAAAGTATGATTTTCCTCATAAATGGATTTTATGCTTAACTTAGATACATAAGAGAAATTCTTTTATTCTAAAAGTATAATTCCCTACCAAATTGAAATCATGCATAAGAAGATGCATAAAAGATTGATTTTAATTTCGAAAGTGTTAGTCTCCTTAAATGGAATTTATGTATAAATAAATGTGTAGAGAAATCTTATATCAAATAAAAGAATTCTCTTTTTAAAAAAAAAAAGATATGAAATGTGATAAGATGTGATAAGAGGTGTATGAGATGTGATAAGAATTGATAAGATGCGTATGGAAAGTGATAGGATGTGATAAGAGGTGATAAGATGCTTATGAAATAAGTTAGGATGTGATAAGATGAATTAAGATGTGTATGGGGGGATGAGGTAAGAAGTGTATGTGATAGGATAAGATGTATATGGGTTGTGATAGGGCGAGAATGGATGTGATGTAAAAGATTAGATGTGAAGGTATATGGGGTTATATAAATGGGAATGTGAAAATGGATGTATGTATGTGGATGTGTGGATATGGAGATGGGAGTGTGGATGTATGAACATGAAAATGGATATATGCATGAAGATGTATATGCATAGATGTAAATGTGGATGTAGATGTGGATGTATAGATGTGAATGGATGTGGATGTATAGATGTGAATGGAAATATGGGTGTGGATGTATGTGAATGTGGATGTAGATGTGGATGTATAGATGTGAATGTGGAATGTGGATGTGGATGTATGTATGTATGTGGATGTAGATGTGGATGTATAGATGTGAATGGAAATGGGGATGTGGATGTATGTGAATGTGAATGTAGATGTGGATGTATGTGAATGTGAATGTAGATGTGAATGTAGATGTGGATGTATAGATGTGGATGTATGGGAATGTGGATGTGGATGTATGTGAATGTGAATGTAGATGTGGATGTATAGATGTGAATGTGGAATGTGGATGTGGATGTATGTGAATGTGAATGTAGATGTGGATGTATGTGAATGTGAATGTAGATGTGAATGTGGAATGTGGATGTATAGATGTGGATGTATGGGAATGTGGATGTGGATGTATGTGAATGTGAATGTAGATGTGGATGTATAGATGTGAATGTGGAATGTGGATGTGGATGTATGTATGTATGTGGATGTAGATGTGGATGTATGGATGTGTATGTATGAATGTGGATATGGGATGTGGATGTATAAATGAGGATGTGAAAATGGAGGTAAGCATGTAGATGTGGATGCATGTATGTGAATGTGAATGTAGATGTGAATGTGGAATGTGGATGTATAGATGTGGATGTATGGGAATGTGGATGTGGATGCATGTGAATGTGAATGTAGATGTGGATGTATAGATGTGAATGTGGAATGTGGATGTGGATGTATGTATGTATGTGGATGTAGATGTGGATGTATGGATGTGTATGTATGAATGTGGATATGGGATGTGGATGTATAAATGAGGATGTGAAAATGGAGGTAAGCATGTAGATGTGGATGCATGGATGTGAATGTGGATGTGGATGTGGATGTGGATATGGATGTGTATGTATGAATGTGGATATGGGATGTGGATGTATAAATGAGGATGTGAAAATGGAGATAAGCATGTAGATGTGGATGTATGGATGTGAATGTGGATGTGGATGTGGATGTATGGAAGTGGATATGGATGTGAATATATGATATGTGATGTGAAGGAATCTGAAGTGAAGAGATGGAAAAAGGAGGTGATTGGATGAGTACACATATACATGGAATGTGCAATAAGTAATGTGGATTAATGAGGAACAATGTGGAAAAATGAGAGTTAATATAGAAACTGTATTTGTAAACTGTTTGTAAATGCTGTTTGTAAATGGCTGTTTTATGTCAAGAATGCTGGGGAAGCATTTTGACCATCTTGTGATTAAGGTCGTGGAGACCTAACTGATAAAGTTGCAACTGCTGACGGAGAGTCAATGGAGGACGTCTCGCGTAGCAAGGTCGACCGAGGTCTTGACCAGCCTCGGTTCGATTAAAATGGTGAGCTTCCGGTACGGTGGATGAGGGACCAAGGAAGCGGCCTATGAGTGAAGCGCTAGGTCACCTGCGAAGGATCCTAGAGGGTGCTGACCATACGGTGCTCGGGCTCTGGGTCGCCTAGGATACCCACGCGTGCGTCGAGGAAGATATTGGAACAAGGAGTAAGAGTTGTTTTGTGAAACCGGGCATGGATCTGGTTGACTGACCTTGCTGGTCCTCAACGGATGAGTCCATGGCTCTTTTATATGGATCTGTTGGTTGATCTTGCTGATCTTCAACGAGAGTCCATCTTGATAAGTGATTATATTGCCGAGTATTATGGGCTAGGAACTATGGAAACGGCCTCTGTGTGGACAGGTGGTGAGCGTTCTAGTTGCCAATGATGCCATAGATACTCTGATGAAGGAATGATGGGAAATTATGAATCAACTGGATAAATTGGGAGATTGTGATCAGTGGTACTATGGTTTCATTAAAGGATTGTTTTAAAGTTAGCTGATGCTAAGAAAAAGGCAATTTTCATATTGGGTGTGTAAGTGGTGTGGCTAGTTTTATGTTTGCATGAAATTCCGGCTAGGGGGCCTTGGAACTCTTTTCCTTGGTACCCGGGACAAAACCTAACCAAATTCCAAATTGGATCCCATCACTACAGTGGTTGGGCGGTTGGCTAACCCATGGGATCGGATGGGGTTAGGCTGGACTGATGGATCCGTAAATCGAGATTTAATTTCTATTATTACGATAGATGAAGTAAATCCCGGATAGAAATTGTTCTATGGATAGGAATCAACGGCTGTGCCTCTTGATGGGGAAAAAAGCGTTGATCCCAATGATTCAAGTGCAAGTTCTTCCTTGATTTGACCAAGTACCGTTAAAGGTGCAGTCAGATCAGTTGATCCGTAACGATCTTGACTACGTTAGAGTAAAGAGTTATCCTGGTGGAATCGCCCATGCTTTCCGGGTAAAGGAAGTTTTTTCGGTTTCGGTTTTGGACAAACCGACGGATTAGTCTCTTGTCCGGATATCCGTGGGTGAGGCCCCGAATGTGGGACCCCTGTCCCGCACGAGAAGTGCTACTTCCGTTGCTAGTACCCGAATCCGTTGCTCGGTGGGAACAGGGGGATCTCACAGGATGATACCATTCCAAATCTTGCAACTGTGACTCATAAAGAAAAGTGTCCTCAATGGCCTTAGTGCATCTAGCATTCCAAATGTGCTAAGTTTGCAATACTAGCAATAGTCTCCCATGCACTGTCTAAGCTTTGTACTAGGGGGACGTATCCTATATCTCTTGTATATATGTCTTGAAGAGGCATTGGCCTAATGAGCAATTGCTAATTTTTGAGTACCCATGCCTACATTATCGTATTAGAGTAATTGTTCACTAATTTCATCTTAATCACATGCTAATTATGTTGATTCTTGCATTTGATCCACCATAGCTCATCACATTGCTGCAAATTTAACACTATCCTCATACCTAAGCTGTGTGCCCTATTGTGTCAGCCAAATGGTAGTAGCAAAAGAAATGAAAGCATACTTCCTCATCCTTTCATGGAGATGTGTTATTACAATCCACATCTTACTATTATTATTTGCCAAGGGGGTGAGTGGGTGTTTGAATTTTTTGGATTTGTGTGTATTTTGGGAGGGGGTGTGCACGAGTGTGTGGTGGTCTAGCTGCCTCGGTTAATTAACCAAGGTAAATGTTACGAGTTTCATGGTGATATGACAAGGCTACCTTGCTCCTGGACCCGTTGTTGTGTAGGGCCAGACTCTCAGTCTGGATTCGAGCCCATTGTGCTGCTGTCAAACTACGTCGAGAGTCCTTGGCTTTGAACCCTAGTTGATAGCATGTAGGTGCACGTCATGTGTATAGGTGTGTGTGCTTTGTGATTATGCACGTGTAGGGGTGTGTGTCTACTAGGGGGGTTTATTCTTTTTTGATTTGCGTGTGTTGAGGAGAGTGGTATGCATGGGTGTTTTACAGGTGTGCTCGTGTAGGTGTTTGTGCTTTGTGATTGTGCACATGCACATGCTGTGTTTTGTGATTGTATGGTACAGGGGTTGTGTGAGCATTATGTGTACATGCAACTATGGACTTTGTGTGGACGGTGTGTATGTGTAGATACAGGGGTGTGCACATCGAGGTGCTTTAGGATTTTGCACCGATGTGTTGTGTGTGTGGGCGAGTGAGTGTTTTGTATTATAATTGTGTATATGCACCTGCTTGTCTATGTGTGTGTATGTATGTGTTGATATGCATTGTGTGTGCTTAGGGATTGTGTACATGCACGTAGTACAGGTGTGTGCTTGTACGTAAATGAGATTTTTTTGGGTTTTCTTTTTAAAGATTTTTTTATAATTCTTAGGTATGTGTGTATGTAAAGTTGATAGGGTGTCCCACGTAACATATACATACAATGGGGGGTCAAGATTTTTAGCAAAGGTAGAAAATTGCTTGCCCATCCACGACGAAAGCTTAGATGCCACTGCCCCACCGACTTTGCTTGTGCGCCTGATTGAACTTTGCCCTTCCAACAACTAGCGGGTTGATGTTGCAACGTAGTGCATGTGAATGTTATGGGAACATGGTGATCCCTTTGTTGTTCCTTCAAACTATGTCACAAAGTCAAGGGAGTGTATGTACAACTCTCTTAGGGTTTTCGCACCATGAGTGGCTCTTCTTTGTACTTTGTTGTTGGTGGTGCACTCTTGCTAAAACTTTGGGGGTGGCATTGAATGGCTTTGGTGCTCTTCTCGATCCTGGATTTGATAATTAATGGGGTGTTTGTAGAGACATAAGGCACTAGTTTCTTCGACCTTGGAACCTAAATGTAGGGTTTTCTTTATAGAATCCTTGAGCTTCCAGTAGCTTTGTTGGAATCAACCTACGTGTTTTTTACTACTAGTGTGACATTTGGTGTTGGGATGATCGTTGCTTGACTCTCTTTGGCTTAGGATGTTGTGGTGCAGACGATGAGGTTTTTGGGACATAGAGTTTTCCCTTTGAAAAAGCCTTGAGCCTCTTACACTTTGAGTGGGGTGTTGAGTTTAGGGTAAAAGACCCTTACTTATTAAGGCTCCGAATTTGGTAGACCAAATGGTGGCTACTAGGTCTTTGCTTTGGCATCATACTAGTCTTAGCCAGGGTACTCTTAGGTACCGACCACTCCTTCTTGGTGACCTCCCTGAAGGGTCATTTTGGGGGGTGGATTTCATCTTTTTCAGCAAGGTTTAGGATTTCCATAATGATTAGAAGGGGGGGCCGATGTGTTAAGGTAAGAGGAGTATTATGACTTTGAGGATTGGATTCATGTTTTTGCAACAACCATGGATACTCATCCCCATTGAAGCTTGGGACAAGGTTTGCATGAATAGATGGTGTCAAAATCACATCCATGTTCGTGCTTGATGCATTCGAAATGGAACCAATAGCAAAATTGACTCACCTTGAGTTAAAGTTTCCCCAAAAAGACTTCACATGAACCAGTGCTCTAATACCATGAAAAGGATGTGGGGGAGAGGGTTAGCTTGAACTCTTTCTTGCAAGCAAACACAAATGCACAAGAATAGACAATCACACAAGAGAGATAGATGACTGAATTTTCTTTTATTCTCTTCTCTTGCTACAACCATATATAAAGAGATAAGAGTACATACTATAAGGAAAACTACTATCCTATTATAGCTTACAAAGGTCAATCCACAGTGTAAACCTAATTACATGAGTTGGTGCTATAACTATACTATAACTCTAGTACACCAAAGTGGCTGCACAACCTATAAACCACTGGTGACATATTCCCCATAATCTCATCCCCCACCCAGCCAGTGGCGTAAATGTGGAAGCTATCACCTAGGCTGGTCATCAATGTTCGCAGCACTAGTTGAGCTCAATCTAGCTGCATGGCCCGCCTTACTTGACATTGGGCCTAGCCACAACATGTTGTCTTGGCAAACATGGACCTCATTAGGTCACCCACCTCTCGCACCACCTGCGTGAATTTTATATGGCCGTCGATTGTTTTGAAGCTGAATTTTATATTGGAGCTAAACCTACGTCTTGTATATTTATGTGAACCCCATAAGTATACAATAAAAGAGAACATCATCCTCAGAAGGCGATGGATCATGGCCATGGCTTGCATCGTCACACAATTGGGGAAGAATAAACATAATGCTTGAGCTTTTCCCATGGAATGGTTATTACCGTATCCCTGGTGGGTGAGGCGCCCCGAACTTATCAACATCCCAAGTCTTGTCCTCCAATCATGAGAGCCAGTGGGTGTGGAGATCCAAAGCCAATTCCTTGTGAGCAACTGAGATGTGAGTTATCACATTTTCATAGACAAACTTGGCAGTAGATCATCTCTTATCAACATTTTCATAGACAAACTTGGCAGTAGATCATCTCTTATCAGCATTCTATATAGCATTGGCCTCAACGGACCCATACCTCCAATGCCAACTCTAAAGCTTAAGCGAGAATGGAGAGTAGTGGCTTCCACCTGACTCATGTGCCGACACCATCTTTAAAAAAATCGGTAGAGCCTTTGGACTCCAAGCAACAAGAAGAAATACCTTGCCCATTGAAAAGATGCAGGGGGGGAAGAGAGCTGGAGCTCTTGCAAGCACACACACACACTCACAAAACCCTAATAGAGAATACACAAGGTGAGAGGCTGAAAATCTTCTTCTTCTTCACTCAACACTCAACACACCATATACAAGAATAAGATTACACACAATATGAAAGGTACTCAACCAAATACATACACGGGTTCTCTATAGGGTGAACCCGACTGAATGAGCTGGCGCTATAACTATGCCAGTCTCTAGAATGGCTGTCACACAGCCTGTCATCCCACTAGCCACATATCACCCAAGATCTCACCAACCATGCCAGTGGTGTAAGTGGGGGGCCTATCCCCCAGGCAGGCCATCAATGTCCACCGCCTCATTAGAGCTCGATATCTCAACACTCCCCCTCGAGCTCAACTCCATCTCATGTACACCAAGTGAAGCCCTGAATCTGCGGAGCTTCTCTGTACCCAATGCTTTGGTGAAGATGTCAGCTACCTTATCCTCTGTGCTGATATACAAGGTCAAGATCTCCTGCCAAGACCTTCTCTTTGATGAAGTGGTAGTGGACCTCTATGTGCTTCGTATGAGCATGAAAGACTGGGTTCCTGGCCAACTGTATACTGCTAATGTTGTCACAGAAAATGACAACTTGTCTATCCACTGATAGACCCAAATCTACAAGTAGATTTCTCAACCAAGCTACCTCACATGCTACCATAGCAGCTCCCTCACATGCTACCATCGCAGCTACTCGGCCTCTGTACTGGATAGAGCAATTGTAGGCTGCTTCTTGCTGCTCCAAGTCATAGCAGCACTCCCCAAAGAAAACATGAAGCCACTGGTAGATCTTCTATCTGAGATACTACCAGCCCAATCAGCATCTGTGTACCCATGTACACATATCTCTGTCCCAGTCTCATAGAATAGTCCACAATGCAAAGTAGACTTCACATACCTCAGTATGCATCTCACTGCATCCAAATGCGATTTTCGTGGAACCTGCATAAACTGACTCACCAACCTCAAATCTGCTCTGGTGATCATCATGTAGATCAAACTTCCTACTATGCGTCTGTACATAGTAGGATCCTCCAAGATCTCTCCTGAATCTGCACTCAACTTGCCATTCTGATCCAATGGCACAGAAATAGGCTTACAGCCTATCATACCATACTTGGACAACATGTCCAAGCCATACTGTGTCTGCAGTAATACCATGTGGTGACCTAATCACCTCAATGCCCAAGAAATATCTGAGCTCCCCTAGATCCTTCATCTCGAACTTCTATCTAAGCAAGATCTTTACATCAAAGATCTCTGCATCATGGTCCCCCGTAATGATCAAGTCATCTACATAGATAACAACAAGCACAACTCCTCTATCACCATGTCTCACATACAGCGAGAAATCTGCATTGGCTACATGAAAGCCAATAGTGACAAGATATTCAGAAATCTTGTCAGACCATGCTCTTGGTGCTTGCTTTAAGCCATACAAGGCTCGAGGTGACAAGATATTCAGAAATCTTGTCAGACCATGCTCTTGGTGCTTGCTTTAAGCCATACAAGGCTTTTTTCAACTTGCAAACATGCTCGAGGTGACCCACATCCTCATAACCAGGTGGCTGCAACATATACACCTCTTCTTGCAAATCCCCATGCAAGAATGCATTCTTTACATCCATCTGATGTAAAGACCATTGCTTTGACGCAGCCATTGCTATCACAACTCTCACCATTGCCATCTTGGCAACTGGGCTGAAAGTTTCCTCATAATCAATCCCATATGTCTGCGCATATCCTTTGGCTACCAACCTAGCCTTGTACCTGTTTATGCTTCCATCACTGTTATGTTTAACTTTGTACACCCACTTGCATCCAATGGCTTTCTTGCCTTCAGGCAATTGTACTAAATCCCAAGTTTCATTTCCATATAGTACATCCATCTCCTCATCCATAGCTTTCTCCCAACACACATTTCCAATAGCCTCATCAATGCATGTGGGCTCTACAACCTGCACAACCTTTGCTATATATGCATAGTGATGTGCCACATAACCATCATATGTAAATCTCTGCACAGGGTTCTTCACTCTATCTGACCTTCGCAGCTTTTCATTCATGGCTTCTATAGCCTTCTTTACACCAGGTGTTCTCATAGCTGGGATCCCAAGCTCCTCATCAAGGCTCATATCTGAGCCACTAGACTCTCCATCAACATGAGAATACCCTGCAGAAATGTCAGGCATACCAAGGGGCTTAACCACTTTCTCTTTTCTTTTACATGATGTACTAATCACATTTGTAGGACTGGTATTATGACGCAGCCTGCCACTCCATGGTCTATCAATAGACCCACTAGATGAGGACTCTCCTGGTCCACTCAAAGACTGTGATTGCTGACCTGCATTCTGTGCAACCACACTTCCACTCACATCAACCCCAACAGCTTCTTTTTCAGTAGCATACCAGCTGCTCATCTCATCAAAGACAACATCCCTGCTTACCTTCAACTCACGTGTAGCAAGGTTATAACACCTGTATCCCTTTTGCTCAAGGGAATATCCAATAAACACACATTTTTCAGCTTTCGGATCTAGCTTAGTTCTTAGCTCATCTGGCACATGCACATATGCAATGCATCCAAAGACTTTCAGATGAGACAAATCTAGTTTTCTGCCAGTAAACCTCTCCTCTGGAGTTACATCATGTATGGCTACAGTCGGAGTCCTGTTCATGATGTATACTGCTGTAGAAACAGCCTCAGCCCAATAGCTATGCGGCATATTTTTCTCTTCTATCAATGCCCGCGCAATCTCAGCAATGTGCCTATTTTTTCGCTTAGCAACTCCATTTTGCTGCGGAGTGTATCTGCATGTAAACTATCTCCGAATACCATTCTTCTTCAAATATTCAGAGAACTCATTGGACTCTCCCCCTCCATCTGACCTTAGGCACTGTACATATTTCCCTGTTTGCTTTTCAACCAAAACTCTGAAATTCTGAAAGTGAGTGAACACCTCACTCTTCTCTTTCATGAAATATACCCACACTTTCCTTGTGTGGTCATCAATGAAAGTCACATAATACCTGCAGCCTCCCATAGATATGGTCTTCGTAGGACCCCATACATTTGAATGCACAACATCTAGTACATTTCTGCTCACATATCTATTATGTGGAAACACATGCTTTGTTTGCTGGCAGCCTTGTCACAATTCCCTTTGTCTGCATAGACTTCAATCTTTGCACATTCACATGTCCAATTCTTTTATGCCATATGTCTGTGTCTGCAACAATTCCTGAACCATTTGCAAACATTGCAGCACTCATTTCAGGCATGTCTACATTCAATGTAAACATTCTTCCCACTCTGTTGCCTTTTGCAACCAACCTGCACTTGTCTTTGAAGTCTTCGACATAACAACCATCAAGGTTAAACCGAACCTGTAAACCCTGCTCAATCATCTGGCCAACTGAAACCAGATTCTTTGTTATGTTCGGACTGTGAAGTACATCTGCAAGGTACTTCACTTTGCCATCCTGCATAGACAATGGCACATCTCCAACATGGGCAATTGGATGAGCAGTGTCATCCCCTGTTTCCACAAAACCTGGTCTTTCTGGGTTTTTCATCTCCTTGAACCACTCCCCATGACTCATCATGTGGTTCGAAGCGCTTGAATCCACATACCATACATTATCTTTTTGTGCTGCATCAATATTTTCAGACATGGCGTTCACGACATGCTGCATAACAAACAAACTTTCATTATCCTCATTATTTCTGCTTGAGGATGCATAGTTGTTTTGTTGCACTTTCCCATTTTGCATGTCAGCCTGCTTCTTATAACATTCTGCCTGCACATGTCTAGGCTTACCACAATAATAGCATTCACATGCATCATTATATTGCCTTTGCCAATTTCCATGGCCTCTTTGACTCCCCCTGCCTCTAAATTTGCCTCTTTCACCTGCGTGTTGTTGTTGTTGTTGTTGCTGATTCTGGGACTGTTGTTGTTGCTGCTGCTTGCTGGCCATAATTCTGATTACCTGCTGGCCATAATTCTGATTACCTGTTCGGCCACCTCCTTGATCGTGTCCATGGCCTCCTCTACCTCGACCTCTTCCTGAACTCGTGTAGAAGGCCTGTTGCTCTGAACTGTTTTTGCTTTGTGAAGACTGTTGGTCTTCACCCAAGCTCTTCTCTTCGATAATTAGCATCGACACCAAATCTGTAAAGTTGGGAATGTTTTCCCGAGTCTGAATAGACGTCTTGAACGCCTTGTATTATGGCCCGAGACCATGTAGATAGACTTCCACCTTGTCATCATCATCTACTGACACACCAATAGATGCAAGGGATTCCACAATACCCTTTATCTTCAGCGCATAGTCATTCACAGACATGCTCTTTTTCTCCACAGTATGTTCATTCTTCAATTGTATCTTACGTGCCTTGGTATTTGTTTCATAGAGCTTTACCAAGGTGTCCCACGCCTCCTTGGGGGACTTGGCATCCTGAATGTGCCCAATCATGGTGTCCTGTATACTAATGGATAGCCAATACATAACCTTCCTGGCTCCTTGGTTCCAGTCTTTAAACTCTTTCACATCTCCAGCAGTCGGTATCTCCGCCGGTGCCTCTTCATGCTCACCTTCTATGTAGTCCCAATAGCCTTTTCCCATCAGGAAATTTGTCAACCTGAACCTCCAAGCATGGAAGTTATTCTTATCAAGCTTCTCAGCCACAATCTGGGTTATCCCATCATTTGACATCTTGCCAAACACACAATTTTACCAGAAGCAGCACTCTGGTTTTTCTGCACAAACTGCTGTATTTTCTGCAGCAGTACTGTAGTACTCTCAAATGTCATAACCAGTGACTTCAGTGTGCATACATACACCCAATGGCAACTGTAGACCTCTTTGCAGCACCCACAATGTCTACACAGTCAATCTGTCTTCTTGCAGTTCTTAAAACAGAGTTCTGCAGAGAATCGATGACTTACCCGCAGTGCTCGAAATTGCCTGCTTTTTGAAAAACAGAGATCCAGACGTGCCCGAAACGCGTTTTCGGCCCGAAACTATACGAGGCCCATGGTGCCTCCCGTAGAGCTCCCGACAAGGGTGTAGTCACCAACACAAATAGGGAAGAGTAGTTGAAGCTCTTACCCTCATACCGCTTCCTGTGGTTCTCTTGCTTGCAGCTCAGCCCTTAGCACGAACCAGGCTCTGATACCATGAAAAGATGCAGGGGGGAAGAGAGCTTAAGCTCTTGCAAGCACACACACACACACACTCACAAAACCCTAATAGAGAACACACAAGGTGAGAGGCTTAAAATCTTCTTCTTCTTCACTCCAACACTCAACACACCATATACAAAAATAAGAGTACACACAATATGAAAGGTACTCAACCAAATACATACACGGGTTCTCTATAGTGTGAACCCGACTAAATGAGCTGGCGCTATAACTATGCCAGTCTCTAGAATGGCTGTCACACAGCCTGTCATCCCACTGGCCGCATATCACCCAAGTTCTCACCAACCATGCCGGTGGTGTAAGTGTGGGGCCTATCCCCTAGGCGGGCCATCAATGTCCACCTCCTCACTAGAGCTCGATATCTCAACACCCATATCCATCTCTATTTTCATTAAAGAAGTGCCACCTATGCTGCTAAACCCTAAAGACAATTGTACACACACTTTCGTGGCACTACCGAGCAACCCCGTCGCTCAAAAAGATCACTATGACCCCACAACACGTGTGTGCCACACCACAACACCAACTCGTAAGCTCTACAGAACTAGAAAGACAACGCTCAATCAAGCGTGCCAACAAAGACGACCATGGCGGCAAATAATTATGTGCCGTTGCCAATTGCGCATACGGTAAATATGTAAAGTGGCCCTTCCCCAGTTACTACCTTAACTGAAAATGAGAAAAACACAAAAAAACCTAAAAACATATTGAGAATCATTAAAAAAACAACTAAAAACATGCACATGCGGTGTCTCACGCACATGGTATACACACACACATTCACACATTTTCTCGAACGTGCATGTACACACACATTTGCACTTGCACGTGTATACCTTCACCTACTTGTACCTCAGGCATCCACCTTCACGCACGTGCACACCCATTTACACTCACACACACACGTGGACCCCACACAGTCACAATTGCACACTCACTTGCATTTATTAACTGGCACACGCATGTACCCCTCACACATTTGCATTTGCACATCGGGCATGCAGATTTTTACCATATATATGCACATGCATGCATGTGCACTACACCCACGTGCACCACATCCCATGCACATTTATGCCGTGCATACACACTCTGGTGGACACATTCACTTGTGCACAGCTTTGCTCCGTGCATACACATCATGCACGTGCACTCACTTATGCACCACCCACACATGCTCGTGCACACACCTTTGCACACGTATTGCATTTGCACTTTATGCATGCATGCCCACTTGCTCGTGTGTGTACCACCCATATTTACACTTACACATGCCTACCCCACACCCACTTGCACCTTGCACATTGCGCACATGGGCCCATGTGCATGCACGTGTGTACACACCATTCACTCGTGCATGTGTGCGCACATGCACCTCACGTACACACTTACGCATATACCCATTCCATCTCGTGCACGTATAACGTGCATCCACGTACATGCATCTATGCATACCCAATGCCACATCCCCTCTCAAACAACAAAATAAACCCTACTCCCGTCAAATTCTTTTAAAAATTTTCCACCCCTTTATTGTGAGTGAATTCCCCAGGTAAATTCCCTAGCCAACTAGCTATGAGTTCCCTATGTGAAGATATGTCAAGGGTCACTTATCCCATCTAATTCTTGCACACAAGTGTTGATACCATTGGTAGTCCTTAACTCCAAAATGTAAGGATCTGGAGATAGCCACAAAGCTATGAATTAACAAGTCAACATTGTATGCATAGGTATGTGTCAGTGAGATCTAAGTCAAGATTCAAGTTTGTCATTGTGAGTATTCATATTTTGCAATGTGCAATAGATTAGGTCTATCTCTCCGCTATTGTGCCTTGCTCAATTTTGATTAGTTTTAATATCTAATGTGATAAAATTTATGTTTTTATCTCATTTTACCATATAAAATCTTAGCTTAGGTGTAACAACCTAGGTAGAAGACACTATAATTATCGGGTCAACATTGGTGTAGAGTAGCCAGATATTTGATCTAAATGTGTATTTTGGATTTGTATTGTGAGGGGAGGCAAGGGTCTCCCAATCTATGGGGTTTCTATAAGCAAACGTGTATTTGTAAAAGTGATTTGTGAAAGGGAGAAGGTGGTGTGGTAGCATGAATGGGTCACATGGGCTAGACATACGTTGTGTGCTAGTCACATGAATTAGATAGATTTTGCATGGTTTGAGTGGTCTCACATGCTTTGTATGGTGTACGCATGGGTTGTGTGATGGGAATCGTGTGTATAAATTGAATGCTCAAGTGTTGGGGCCATGTGGTCATCTTTATGTCTATGTGTGATTGCCTTGGCATTCTCTTCTGCTTTCACATGTTTCAATTATGGTTGCAGGCACTTGCCTTAGTTGGTGTGCCTTGTGTCTATTCTAACTTTGTTGTTTTGCTCCACCAGCTTCTTCGTGCTGGTGTTTCTCTTGCTACCTTTGTTTGCGCTCTTTGATGGCTTTATCTTTTTTTTCCATTTGTCAGCCTTCTTTTATCTTCTGTGGCATTTTACGCTTATTCTTGGGCATTGTGATGTTCTTGCATTCTTTATCTTTTCTTATAATTTTTATAACCCCACTCTCTCATAAACTGGTTGCACTTTCTCTCTATAGCCCCCCTCAAAGGTCCATGGATTCTAGATAAAATGTCCCCATGAGGGTGTGGATGATACCATTCCAAATCTAGATGAAGTGGCCATGAGGGTGTGGATGATATCACTCCAAATCTTGCAACTATGACTCATAAAGAAAAGTGCCCTCAATGGCCTTAGTGCATCTAGCATTCCAAATGTGCTAAGTTTGCAATACTAGCAATAGTCTCCCATGCACTGTCTAAGCTTTGTACTAGGGGGACGTATCCTATATCTCTTGTATATATGTCTTGAACATGGCATTGCCAAGCAATTCCCTGATTGATCATAATGAGATCCCTATCTGCTGTTGAAATATGCACGTGAATGGGTGTGTGCTCTGCTATTGTGTCTTGCTCAATTTTGATTAGTTTTAATCTCTCATGTGCTAACATTTATTTTTTAACTCATTTTACCATATAAAATCTTAGCTTAGGTGTAACAACCTAGGTATAGAAGACACTATAATTATCGGGTCAACATTGATGTAGAGTAGCGAGATATTCAATCTAAATGTGTATTTTGGATTTGTATTGTGAGGGGAGGCAAGGGTCTCCCAATCTATGGGGTTTCTATATGCAAACGTGTATTTGTAAAAGTGATTTGTGAAAGGGAGAAGGTGGTGTGGTAGCATGAATGGGTCACATGGGCTAGACATACGTTGTGTGCTAGTCACATGAATTAGATAGATTTTGCATGGTTTGAGTGGTCTCACATGCTTTGTATGGTGTACGCATGGGTTGTGTGATGGGAATCGTGTGTATAAAATGAATGCTCAAGTGTTGGGGCCATGTGGTCATCTTTATGTCTATGTGTGATTGCCTTGGCATTCTCTTCTGCTTTCACATGATTCAATTATGCAGGCGCTCGCCTTAGTTGGTCTGCCTTGTGTCTATTCTAACTTTGTTGTTTTGCTCCACCAGCTTCTTCGTGCTGGTGTTTCTCTTGCTACCTTTGTTTGCGCTCTTTGATGGCTTTATCTTTTTTTCCCATTGTCAGTCTTCTTTTATCTTGTGTGGTATTTTATGCTTATTCTTGGGCATTGTGGTGTTCTTGCATTCTTTATCTTTTCTTATTATTTTTATAACCCCACTCTCTCATAAACTGGTTGCACTTTCTCTCTATAGCCCCCCTTGAAGGTCCATGGATTCTAGATAAAGTGTCCCCATGAGGGTGTGGATGATACCATTCCAAATCTAGATGAAGTGGCCATGAGGGTGTGGATGATACCATTCCAAATCTAGATGAAGTGGCCATGAGGATGTGGATGATATCACTCCAAATGTTGCAACTGTGACTCATAAAGAAAAGTTCCCTCAATAACCTTAGTGCATGTACCATTCCAAATGTGCTAAGTTTGCAATACTAACAATAGTCTCCCATGCACTGTCTAAGCTTTGTACTAGGGGGACGTATCCTATATCTCTTGTATATATATCTTGAAGATGGCATTGCCGCAATTCCCTGACTGATCATAATGAGATCCCTATCTGTTGAAATATGCAAGTGAATGGGTGTGTGTGGGAACAAGCCCTTAGCAGCAAGAGATTGTAAAAGGGAACCTGTAATTGAGTGGGTAGCAGTGAAAAGGTGAGAGGTATCTACTATTTAGAGAATCAAGTGTAGCATGAATGAATGTAGGGGTGTGGAAAGATTCTAGGAAAAGTTTCCCCCCCAGATGTAGGGGAGGTGTCACAAATCAAAGGAGAAATCAGTGGGATTAGATACTTGGCATCTTGTGGATGTACAACCTATAAATTGAGGGCATTGACCTAATTGAGCAATTGCTGATTTTTGAGTACCCATGCCTACATTATCGTATTAGATTAATTGTTCACTAATTTCATCTTAATCACATACTAATTTCATCTTAATCACATGCTAATTATGTTGATTCTTGCATTTGATCCACCATAGCTCATCACATTGCTGCAAATTTAACACTATCCTCATACCTAAACTGATTTTTGAGTACCCATGCCTACATTATCGTATCAGATTAATTGTTCACTAATTTCATCGTACTTTAGGATTATGCACGGATGTGTTGTGTGCGTGCACGAGTGAGTGTTTGTATTATAATTGTGTACATGCACGTGCTTGTCTATGTGTGTGTGTGTATGTGTTAATATGCATGTGTGTGTGTATGTGTGTGCTTAGGGATTGTGTACATGCACGTACAGGTGTGTGCTTGTACGTAAATGAGAGTTTTTTTTGGGGGTTTCTTTTTAAAGATTTTTTTATAATTCTTAGGTATGTGTGTATGTAAAGTTGATAGGGTGTCCCACGTAACATATACATACAATGGGGAGTCAAGATTTTTAGCAAAGGTAGAAAATTGCTTGCCCATCCATGACGAAAGCTTAGACGCCACTGCCCCACCAACTTTGCTTGTGCGCCTGATTGAACTTTGCCCTTCCAACAACTAGCGGGTTGATGTTGCAACGTAGTGCATGTGAGTGTTATGGGAACATGGTGATTCCTTTGTTGTTCCTTTAACCTATGTCACAAAGTCAAGGGAGTGTATGTACAACTCTCTTAGGGTTTTCGCACCACGAGTGGCTCTTCTCTGATTTGAAATGATAGGGGTATGGGCACTACACACGGGCTCTTCTGACTACTTTGTTGTTGGTGGTGCACTCTTGCTTAAACGTTGGGGGTGGCATTGAATGGCTTTGGTTCTCTTCTCGATCCTGGATTTGATAATTAATGGGGTGTTTGTAGATGCAAACCTTGTGCCAAGCTTCAATGGGGATGAGTATCCATGGTTGTTGCAAAAACGTGAATCCAATCCTCAAAGTCATAATACTCCTCGGCCACACCTTCTAAGTCATAATACTCCTCGGCCACCCCTGCAAAAACGTGAATCCAATCCTCAAAGTCATAATACTCCTCTTACCTTAACACATCGGCCACCCCTTCTAATCATTATGGAAATCCTAAACCTTGCCGACAAAGATGAAATCCACCCCCCAAAATGACCCTTCAGGGAGGTCACCAAGAAGGAGTGGTCGGTACCTAAGAGTAGCCTGGCTAGCCAAGACAAGTATGATGCCAAAGCAAAGTTGGTCTACCAAACTTGGAGCCTTAATAAGTAAGGGTCTTTTACCCTAAACTCAACACCCCACTTAAAGTGTAAGAGGCTCAAGGATTTTTCAAAGGGAAAACCTTCTATGTCCCAAAAACCTCATCGTCTGCACCACAACATCCTAAGCCAAAGAGAGTCAAGCAACGATCATCCCAACACCAAATGTCACACTAGTAGTAAGTAACATGTAGGTTGATTCCAACAAAGCTACTGGAAGCTCAAGGATTCTATAAAGAAAACCCTACTTTTAGGTTCCAAGGTCGAAGAAACTAGTGTCGAAATCACATCCATGTTCGTGCTTGATGCATTCGAAATGGAACCAATGGTAAAATTGACTCACCTTGAGTTAAAGTTTCCCCAAAAAGACTTCACATGAACCAGTGCTCTAATACCATGAAAAGGATGTGGGGGAGAGGGTTAGCTTGAACTCTTTCTTGCAAGCAAACACAAATGCACAAGAATAGATGATCACACAAGAGAGATAGATGACTGAATTTTCTTTTATTCTCTTCTCTTGCTACAACCATATATAAAGAGATAAGAGTACATACTATAAGGAAAACTACTATCCTGTTATAGCTTACAAAGGTCAATCCACAGTGTAAACCTAATTACATGAGTTGGTGCTATAACTATACTATAACTCTAGTACACCAAAGTGGCTGCACAACCTATAAACCACTGGCGACATATTCCCCATAATCTCATCCCCCACCCAGCCAGTGGCGTAAATGTGGAAGCTATCACCTAGGCTGGTCATCAATGTCCGCAGCACTAGTTGAGCTCGATCTAGTTGCTTGGCCCGCCTTACTTGACATTGGGCCTAGCCACAACATGTTGTCTTGGCAAACATGGAACTCATTAGGTCACCCACCTCTCGCACCACCTGCGTGAATTTTATATGACCGTCGATTGTTTTGAAGCTGAATTTTATATTGGAGCTAAACCTACGTCTTGTATATTTATGTGAACCCCATAAGTATACAATAAAAGAGAACATCATCCCTCAGAAGGCGATGGATCATGGCCACACGGCTTGCATCGTCACATAACTAGGCAAGAATAAATGTAATGCTTGAGCTTTCCCCATGGAATGGTTACCGTATCCCTGGTGGGTGAGGCGCCCCGAACTTATCAACATCCCAAGTCTTGTCCTCCAATCATAAGAGCCAGTGGGTATGAAGATCCAAAGCCAATTCCTTGTGAGCAACTGAGATGTGAGTAATCACATTTTCATAGACAAACTTGGCAATAGATCATCTCTTATCAACATTTTCATAGACAAACTTGGCAGTAGATCATCTCTTATTAGCATTCTATATAGCTTTGGCCTCAACGGACCGATACCTCCAATGCCAACTCCAAAGCTTAAGCAAGAATGGAGAGTAGTGGCTTCCACCTTGACTCATGTGCCGACACTATCTTCAAAAAAGTTGGTAGAGCCTTTGGACTCCAAGCAACAAGAGGAAATACCTTGCCCATATCCATCCCTATTTTCATTAAAGAAGTGCCACCCATGGTGCCAAACCTTAAAGACAATTGTGCACACACTTCCATGGCACTACCGAGCAACCCCCTGGCTCAAAAAGATCACTATGACCCCACAACACTTGTGTGTGCCACACCACAACACCAACGTGTAAGCACTATAGAACTAGAAAGACAACAGTGTGCAATTGTGACTGTGTGGGGTCCACGTGTGTGTGTGAGTGTAAATGGGTGTGCACGTGCATGAAGGTGGGTGCTCGAGGTACAATTAGGTGAAGGTATACACGTAAGTGCAAGTGAAAATGTGTGTGTACATGCAGGTTCGAGAAAATGTGTGAATGTGTGTGTGTGTACCATGTGCGTGTGACACCGCATGTGCATGTTTTTAGTTGTTTTTTTAATGATTCTCAATATGTTTTTAGGTTTTTTGTGTTTTTCTCATTTTCAGTGAAGGTAGTAATTGTACACTTGGGGAAGGGCCACATTACATATTTACCGTATGCACAATTGGCAACGGCACATAATCATTTGCCGCCATGGTCGTATTTGTTGGCACGCTTGACTGAGCACTTGCATTTATTAACTGGCACACGCATGTACCCCTCACACATTTGCATTTGCGCATCGGGCATGCATATTTTTACCATATATATGCATATGCATGCACGTGCACTACACCCACGTGCACCACATCCCATGCACATTTATGTTGTGCATACACACTCATGGACACATTCACTTGTGCACAGCTTTGCTCCGTGCATACACGTCACGCACGTGCACTCTTATGCACCACCCACACATGCTCGTGCACACACCTTTGCACACGTACTGCATTTGCACTTTATGCATGCATGCCCACTTGCTCGTGTGTGTACCACCCATATTTACACTTACACATGCCTACCCCACACCCACTTGCACCTTGCACATCATGCACATGGGCCCATGAGCATGCACGTGTGTACACACCATTCACTCGTGCATGTGTGCGCACATTCACCTCACGTGCACGTGCATACCCATTCCATCTCGTGCATGTATAACGTGCATCCACGTACATGCATCTATGCATACCCAACGCCACATCCCCTCCCAACAAAATAAACCCTACTCCTGTCAAATTCTTTTAAAAATTTTCCACCCCTTTATTGTGAGTGAATTCCCCAGGTAAATTCCCTAGCCAACTAGCTATGAATTCCCTATGTAAAGATATGTCAAGGGTCACTTATCCCATCTGATTCTTGCACACAAGTGTTGATACCATTGGTAGTCCTTAGCTCCCAAATGTAAGGATCTGGAGAAAACCACAAAGCTATGAATTAACAAGTCAACATTGTATGCATAGGTATGTGTCATTGAGATCTAAGTCAAGATTCGAGGTTGTCATTGTAAGTATTCATATTTTGCAATGTGCAATAGATTAGGTCTATCTCTCCGCTATTGTGCCTTGCTCAATTTTGATTAGTTTTAATCTCTCATGTGCTAAAATTTATGCTTTTAACTCATTTTACCATATAAAATCTTCGCTTAGGTGTAACAACCTAGGTAGAAGACACTATAATTATCGGGTCAACATTGGTGTAGACTAGCAAGATATTCAATCTAAATATGTATTTTGGATTTGTATTGTGAGGGGAGGCAAGGGTCTCCCAATCTATGGGGTTTCTATATGCAAACGTGTATTTGTAAAAGTGATTTGTGAAAGGCAGGAGGTGGTGTGGTAGCATGAATGGGTCACATGGGCTAGACATACGTTGTGTGTGCTAGTCACATGAATTAGATAGATTTTGCATGGTTTGAGTGGTCTCACATGCTTTTTATGGTGTACACATGGGTTGTGTGATGGGAATCCTGTGTATAAAATGAATGCTCAAGTGTTGGGGCCATGTGGTCATCTTTATGTCTATGTGTGATTGCCTTGGCATTCTCTTCTACTTTCACATGTTTCAATTATGGTTGCAGGCGCTCGCCTTACTTAATGTGCCTTGTGTCTATTCTAACTTTGTTGTTTTGCTCCACCAGCTTCTTTGTGCTAGTGTTTCTCTTGCTACCTTTGTTTGCGCTCTTTGATGGCTTTAATATCTTTTTTTCCCATTGTCAGCCTTCTTTTATCTTGTGTGGCATTTTATGCTTATTCTTGGGCATTGTGGTGTTCTTGCATTCTTTATCTTTTCTTATTATTTTTATAACCCCACTCTCTCATAAATTGGTTGCACTTTCTCTCTATAGCCCCCCTCAAAGGTCCATGGATTCTAGATAAAGTGTCCCCATGAGGGTGTGGATGATACCATTCCAAATCTAGATGAAGTGGCCATGAGGGTGTGGATGATATCACTCCAAATCTTGCAACTGTGACTCATAAAGAAAAGTGCCCTCAATGGCCTTAGTGCATCTAGCATTCCAATGTGCTAAGTTTGCAATACTAGCAATAGTCTCCCATCATGCACTATCTAAGCTTTGTACTAGGGGGACGTATCCTATATCTCTTGTATATATGTCTTGAAGATGGCATTGCCAAGCAATTCCTTGACTGATCATAATGAGATCCCTATCTGTGGAAATATGCAAGTGAATGGGTGTGTGTGGGAACAAGCCCTTAGCAAGAGATTGTAAAAGGGAACCTGTAATTGAGTGGGTAGCAGTGAAAAAGTGAGAGGTATCTACTAATTAGAGAATCAAGGGTAGCATGAATGAATGTAGGGGTGTGGAAAGTTTATAGGAAAAGGTGCCCCCCTAGACGTAGGGGAGGTGGCACAAATCAAAGGAGAAATCAGTGGGATTAGATGCTTGGCATCTTGTGGATGTACAACCTATAAATTGAGGCATTAGCCTAATGAGCAATTGTTGATTTTTGAGTACCCATGCCTACATTATCGTATTGGATTAATTGTTCACTAATTTCATCTTAATCACATGCTAATTATGTTGATTCTTGCATTTGATTCACTAATTTCATCTTAATCACATGCTAATTATGTTGATTCTTGCATTTGATCCACCATAGCTCATCACATTGCTGCAAATTTAACACTATCCTCATACCTAAGCTGTGTGCCCAATTGTGGTAGTAGCAAAAGAAATGTAAGCATACTTCCTCATCCTTTCATGGAGATGTGTTATTATAGTCCACATCTTACTATTATTATTTGCCGAGGGGCTGAGTGGGTGTTTGAATTTTTTGGATTTGTGTGTATTTTGGGAGGGGGTGTGCATGAGTGTGTGGTGGTCTAGCTGCCCTCAGTTAATTAACCAGGGTAAATGTTACGAGTTTCATGGTGATATGACAAGGCTACCTTGCTCCTGGACCCGTTGTTGTGTAGGGACAGACTCTCAATCTGGATTCGAGTCCATCGTGCTGCTATCAAACTACGTCGAGAGTCCTTGGCTTTGAACCCTAGTTGATAGCATGTAGGTGCACGTCATGTGTATAGGTGTGTGTGCTTTGTGATTGTGCACATGTAGGGGTGTGTGTCTACTGGGGGGTTTATTCTTTTTGGATTTTTGTGTGTTGAGGAGGGTGGTATGCATGGGTGTTTTACAGGTGTGCTCATGTAGGTGTTTGTGCTTTGTGATTGTGCACATGCACGTGTGTGTGTTTTGTGATTGTATGGTACAGGGGTTGTGTGAGCATTATATGTACATGCAACTATGGACTTTGTGTGGAGGGTGTGTTGTGCACATGCTTGTCTATGTGTGTGTGTGTGTGTGTTAATATGCATGTGTGTGTGCTTAGGGATTGTGTACATGCATGCACGTACATGTGTGTGCTTGTACGTAAATGAGAGTTTTTTTGAGGTTTCCTTTTAAAGATTTTTTAATAATTCTTAGGTATGTGTGTATGTAAAGTTGATAGGGTGTCCCACGTAACATATACATACAATGGGGAGTCAAGATTTTTAGCAAAGGTAGAAAATTGCTTGCCCATCCATGATGAAAGCTTAGACGCCACTGCCCCCATCGACTTTGCTTGTGCGCCTGATTGAACTTTGCCCTTCCAACAACTAGTGGGTTGATGTTGCAACGTAGTGCATGTGAATGTTATGGGAACATGGTGATCCAAGTCAAGGGAGTGTATGTACAACTCTTTTAGGGTTTTCGCACCACGAGTGGCTCTTCTCTGATTTGAAATGATAGGGGTATGGGCAATGCACATGGGCTATTCCGACTACTTTGTTGTTGGTGGTGCACTCTTGCTTAAACTTTGGGGGTGGCATTGAATGGCTTTGGTTCTCTTCTCGATCCTGGATTTGATAAAATTAAAGGGGTGTTTGTAGAGGCATAAGGCACTAGTTTCTTCGACCTTGAAACCTAAATGTAGGGTTAGCTTCAACTCTTTCTTGCAAGCAAACACAAATGCACAAGAATAGACAATCACACAAGAGAGATAGATGACTGAATTTTCTTCTATTCTCTTCGCTACCCTACAACCATATATAAAGAGATAAAAGTACATACCATAAGGAAAAGTACTATCCTATTATAACTGACAAAGGTCAATCCACAGTAGTGTAAACCTGATTACATGAGCTGGTGCTATAACTATACTATAACTCTAGTACACCAAAGTGGCTGCACAACCTATAAACCACTGGAGACATATTACCCATAATCTCATCCCCCACCCAGCCAGTGGCGTAAATGTGGAAGCTATCACCTAGGCTGGTCTCATCAATGGTCGCAGCACTAGTTGAGCTCGATCTAGCTGCATGGCCCTCCTTACTTGACATTGGGCCTAGCCACAACATGTTGTCTTGGCAAACATGGGCCTCATTAGGTCACCCACCTCTTGCACCAGCTGCGTGAATTTTATATGACCGTCGATTGTTTTGAAGCTGAATTTTATATTGGAGCTAAACCTACGTCTTGTATATTTATGTGAACCCCATAAGTATACAATAAAAGAGAACGTCATCCTCAGAAGGCGATGGATCATGGCCACGGCTTGCATCATCACACAACTGGGGAAGAATAAACGTAATGCTTGAGCTTTCCCCATGGAATGGTTACCGTATCCCTGGTGGGTGAGGTGCCCCGAACTTATAAACATCCCAAGTCTTGTCCTCCAATCATGAGAGCCAGTGGGTGTGGAGATCCAAAGCCAATTCCTTGTGAGCAACTGAGATGTGAGTAATCACATTTTCATAGACAAACTTGGCAGTAGATCATCAACATTTTCATAGACAAACTTGGTAGTAGATCATCTCTTATCAGCATTCTATATAGCTTTGGCCTCAACGAACCCATACCTCCAATGCCAACTCCAAAGCTTAAGCAAGAATGGAGAGTAGTGGCTTCCACCTTGACTCATGTGCAGACACCATCTTCAAAAAAGTCAGTAGAGCCTTTGGACTCCAAGCAACAAGAGGAAATACCTTGCCCATATCCATCCCTATTTTCATTAAAGAAGTGCCACCCATGGTGCCAAACCCTAAAGACAATTGTGCACACACTTCCGTGGCACTTGAACAAGCCTTGAGCCTCTTACACTTTGAGTGGGGTGTTGAGTTTAGGGTAAAAGACCCTTACTTATTAAGGCTCCGAATTTGGTAGACCAAAGGGTGCTACTAGGTCTTTGCTTTGGCATCATACTTGTCTTGACTAGCCAGGATGCTCTTAGGTACCGACCACTCCTTCTTGGTGACCTCCCTGAAGGGTCATTTTAGGGGGTGGATTTCATCTTTGTCGGCAAGGTTTAGGATTTTCATAATGATTAGAAGGGGGGGCCGATGTGTTAAGGTAAGAGGAGTATTATGACTTTGAGGATTGGATTCACGTTTTTGCAACAACCATGGATACTCATCCCCATTGAAGCTTGGGACAAGGTTTGCATGATTAGATGGTGTCGAAATCACATCCATGTTCGTGCTTGATGCATTCGAAATGGAACCAATGGCAAAATTGACTCCCCTTGAGTTAAAGTTTCCCCAAAAAGACTTCACATGAACCAGTGCTCTAATACCATGAGAAGGATGTGGGGGAGAGGGTTAGCTTGAACTCTTTCTTGCAAGCAAACACAAATGCACAAGAATAGACAATCACACAAGAGAGATAGATGACTGAATTTTCTTTTATTCTCTTCTCTTGCTACAACCATATATAAAGAGATAAGAGTACATACTATAAGGAAAACTACTATCCTATTATAGCTTACAAAGGTCAATCCACAGTGTAAACCTAATTACATGAGTTGGTGCTATAACTATACTATAACTCTAGTACACCAAAGTGGCTGCACAACCTATAAACCACTGGTGACATATTCCCCATAATCTCATCCCCCACCCAGCCAGTGGCGTAAATGTGGAAGCTATCACCTAGGCTGGTCATCAATGTCCGCAGCACTAGTTGAGCTCGATCTAGTTGCTTGGCCCGCCTTACTTGACATTGGGCCTAGCCACAACGTGTTGTCTTGGCAAACATGGAACTCATTAGGTCACCCACCTCTCGCACCACCTGCGTGAATTTTATATGACCGTCGATTGTTTTGAAGCTGAATTTTATATTGGAGCTAAACCTACGTCTTGTATATTTATGTGAACCCCATAAGTATACAATAAAAGAGAACATCATCCTCAGAAGGCGATGGATCATAGCCACATCTTGCATCGTCACACAACTGGGGAAGAATAAACGTAATGCTTGAGCTTTCCCCATGGAATGGTTACCGTATCCCTGGTGGGTGAGGCGCCCCGAACTTATCAACATCCCAAGTCTTATCCTCCAATCATGAGAGCCAGTGGGTGTTGAGATCTAAAGCCAATTCCTTCTGAGAAATTGAGATGTGAGTAATCACATTTTCATAGACAAACTTGGCAGTAGATCATCTCTTATCAATATTTTCATAGACAAACTTGGCAGTAGATCATCTCTTATTAGCATTCTATATAGCTATCGCCTCAACGGACCCGTACCTCCAATGCCAACTCCAAAGCTTAAGCAAGAATGGAGAGTAGCGGCTTCCACCTTGTCTCATGTGCCGACACCATCTTCAAAAAAGTCGGTAGAGCCTTTGGACTCCAAGCAACAAGAGGAAATATCTTGCCCATATCCATCCCTATTTTCATTAAAGAAGTGCCACCCATGGTGCCAAACCCTAAAGACAATTGTGCACACACTTCCGTGGCACTACCAACCCCATGGCTCAAAAAGATCACTATGACCCCACAACACTTGTGTGTGCCACACCACAACACCAACTCGTAAGCTCTATAGAACTAGAAAGATAACGCTCAATCAAGCGTGCCAACAAAGACAACCATGGCGGCAAATGATTATGTGCCGTTGCCAATTGTGCATACGGTAAATATGTAATGTGGCCCTTCCCCAAGTGTACAGTTACTACCTTCACTGAAAATGAGAAAAACACAAAAAAACCTAAAAACATATTGAGAATCATTAAAAAAACAACTAAAAACATGCACATGCGGTGTCACACGCACATGGTACACACACACACATTCACACATTTTTTCGAACGTGCATGTACACACACATTTGCACCTGCACGTGTATACCTTCACCTAATTGTACCTCGAGCACCCACCTTCATGCACATGCACACCCATTTACACTCACACACACACATGGACCCCACACAGTCACAATTGCACACTCACTTACATTTATTAACTGGCACACGCATGTACCCCTCACACATTTGCATTTGCACATCGGGCATGCAGATTTTTACCATATATGTGCACATGCATGCACGTGCACTACACCCACATGCACCACATCCCATGCACATTTATGCCATGCATACACACTCATGGACAAGGTTTAGGATTTCCATAATGATTAGAAGGGGTGACCGATGTGTTAAGGTAAGAGGAGTATTATGACTTTCAGCATTGGATTCACGTTTTTGCAACAACCATGGATACTCATCCCCATTGAATCTTGGGACAAGGTTTCCATGATTAGATGGTGTCAAAATCACATCCATGTTCATGCTTGATGCATTTGAAATGGAACCAATGGAAATATTGACTCACCTTGAGTTAAAGTTTCCCCAAAAAGACTTCACATGAACCAGTGCTCTAATACCATGAGAAGGATGTGGGGGAGAGGGTTAGCTTGAACTCTTTCTTGCAAGCAAACACAAATGCACAAGAATAGACAATCACACAAGAGAGATAGATGACTGAATTTTCTTCTATTCTCTTCTCTTCACTATAACCATATATAAAGAGTTAAGAGTACATACTATAAGGAAAAGTACTATCCTATTATAACTTACAAAGGTCAATCCACAGTGTAAACCTGGTTACATGAGCTGGTGCTATAACTATACTATAACTCTAGTACACCAAAGTGGTTGCACAACCTATAAACCACTGGCGACATATTCCCCATAATCTCATCCCCCACGCAACCAGTGGCGTAAATGTGGAAGCTATCACCTAGGCTGGTCATCAATGTTCGCAGCACTAGTTAAGCTCGATCTAGCTGCATGGCCCACCTTACTTGACATTGGGCCTAGCCACAACATGTTGTCTTGGCAAACATGGACCTCATTAGGTCACCCACCTCTCGCACCACTTGCATGAATTTTATATGACCGTCGATTGTTTTGAAGCTGAATTTTATATTGGAGCTAAACCTACATCTTGTATATTTATGTGAACCCCATAAGTATACAATAAAAGAGAACATCATCCTCAGAAGGCGATGGATCATGGCCACGGCTTGCATCGTCACACAACTGGGGAAGAATAAACGTAATGCTTGAGCTTTCCCCATGGAATGGTTACCGTATCCCTTGCTGGGTGAGGCTTCCTAAACTTATCAACATCCCAAGTCTTGTCCTCCAATCATGAGAGCCAGTGGGTGTGGAGATCCAAAGCCAATTCCTTGTGAGCAACTGAGATGTGAGTAATCACATTTTCATAGACAAACTTGGCAGTAGATCATCTCTTATCAACATTTTCATAGACAAACTTGGCAGTAGATTATCTCTTATCAGCATTGTATATAGCTTTGAACTGAACGGACCCATCATACCTCCAATGCTAACTCCAAAGCTTAAGCAAGAATGGAGAGTAGTGGCTTCCACCCTGACTCATGTGCCGACACCATCTTCAAAAAAGTCGGTAGAGCCTTTGGACTCCAAGCAACAAGAGGAAATACCTTGCCCATATCCATCCCTATTTTCATTAAAGAAGTGCCACCCATGGTGCCAAACCCTAAAGATAATTGTGCACACACTTCTGTGGCACTAACGAGCAACCCCATGGCTCAAAAAGATCACTACGACCCCACAACACTTGTGTGTGCCACACCACAACACCAACTCGTAAGCTCTATAGAACTAGAAAGACAATGCTCAATCAAGCATGCCTACAAAGAGAACCATGGCGGCAAATGATTATGTGCCGTTGCCAATTGTGCATACGGTAAATATGTAATGTGGCCCTTCCCCAAGTGTACAGTTACTATCTTCAATAAAAATGAGAAAAACACAAAAAAACCTAAAAACATATTGAGAATCATTAAAGAAACAACTAAAAACATGCACATGCGGTGTCACACGCACATGGTACACACGCACACACACACACACATTCACACATTTTCTTGAACATGCATGTACACACATTTGCACTTGCACGTGTATACCTTCACCTAATGGTACCTTGGGCACCCACCTTCATGCACGTGCACACCCATTTACACTCACACACACATGTGGACCCCACACAATCACAATTGCACACTCACTTGCATTTATTAACTGGCACACGCATGTACCACCACACATTTGCATTTGTGCATCGGGCATGCAGATTTTTACCATATATATGAACATGCATGCACGTGCACTAAACCCACGTGCACCACATCCCATGCACATTTATGCCGTGCATACACACTCATGGACACATTCACTTGTGCACAACTTTGCTCCGTGCATACACATCACGCACGTGCACTCACTTATGCACCATCCACACATGCTCGTGCACATATCTTTGCACACGTACTCCATTTGCACTTTATGCATGCATGCCCACTTGCTCGTGTGTGTACCACCCATATTTACACTTGCACATGCCTACCCCACACCCACTTGCACCTTGCACATCGTGCACATGGGCCCATGTGCATGCACGTGTGTACACACCATTTGCTCATGCATGTGTGCACACATGCACCTCACATACACACCTGCGCATACCCATTCCATCTCGACTTGGGATGTTGATAAGTTCAGGACGCCTCACCCACCGGTGATACAGTAACCATTCCATGGGAAAAGCTCAAGCACTACGTTTCTTCTTTCCCAGTTGTGTGACGATGCAAGCCGTGGCCATGATCCATCGCCTTCTAAGGATGATGTTCTCTTTTATTGTATATTTATGCTAAAATTTATGTTTTTAACTCATTTTACCATATAAAATCTTAGCTTAGGTGTAACAACCTAGGTAGAAGACACTATAATTATGGGGTCAACGTTGGTGTAGAGAGTAGCGAGATATTCAATCTAAATGTGCATTTTGGATTTGTATTGTGAGGGAAGGCAACGGTCTCCCAATCTATGGGGTTTCTATATGCAAACGTGTATTTGTAAAAGTGATTTGTGAAAGGGAAAAGGTGGTGTGGTAGCATGAATGGGTCACATGGGCTAGACATACGTTGAGTGCTAGTCACATGAATTAGATAGATTTTGCATGGTTTGAGTGGTCTCACATGCTTTGTATGGTGTACGCATGGGTTGTGTGATGGGAATCGTGTGTATAAAATGAATGCTCAAGTGTTGGGGCCATGTGGTCATCTTTATGTCTATGTGTGATTGCCTTGGCATTCTCTTCTGCTTTCACATGTTTCAATTATGGTTGCAGGCGCTCGCCTTAGTTGGTGTGCCTTGTGTCTATTCTAACTTTGTTGTTTTGCTCCACCCGCTTCTTCGTGCTGGTGCCTTGCTCCTGGACCCGTTGTTGTGTAGGGCCAGACTCTCAATCTGGATTCGAGCCCATCGTGCTACTATCAAACTACGTCGAGAGTCCTTGGATTTGAACCCTAGTTGATAGCATGTAGGTGCACGTCATGTGTATAGGTGTGTGTGCTTTGTCATTGTGCACGTGTAGGGGTGTGTGTCTACTAGGGGGGTTTATTCTTTTTGGATTTGCGTGTGTTGAGGAGGGTGGTATGCATGGGTGTTTTACAGGTATACTCATGTAGGTGTTTGTGCTTTGTGATTGTGCACATGCACGCGTGTGTGTTTTGTGATTGTATGGTACAGGGGTTGTGTGAGCATTATTACATGCAACTATGGACTTTGTGTGGAGGGTGTGTATCTGTAGATACAGAGGTGTGCACGTCGAGGTGCTTTAGGATTATGCACAGATGTGTTGTGTGCGTGCGCGAGTGAGTGTTTGTATTATAATTGTGTACATGCACGTGCTTGTTTATGTGTGTGTATGTATGTGTTAATATGCATGTGTGTGTGCTTACGGATTGTGTACATGCACGTACAGGTGTGTGCTTGTACGTAAATGAGAGTTTTTTTGGGGTTTCTTTTTAAATATTTTTTTATAATTCTTAGGTATGTGTGTATGTAAAGTTGATAGGGTGTCCCACGTAACATATACATACAACGGGGGGTCAAGATTTTTAGCAAAGGTAGAAAATTGCTTGCCCATCCATGACGAAAGCTTAGACGCCACTGCCCCACTGACTTTTCTTGTGTGCCTGATTGAACTTTGCCCTTCCAACAACTAGCGGGTTGATGTTGCAACATAGTGCATGTGAATGTTATGGGAACATGGTGATCCCTTTGTTGTTCCTTCAAACTATGTTACAAAGTCAAGGGAGTGTATGTACAACTCTCTTAGGGTTTTCGCACCACGAGTGGCTCTTCTTTGATTTGAAATGATAGGGGTATGGGCACTGCATACGGGCTCTTCCGACTACTTTGTTGTTGGTAGTGCACTCTTGCTTAAACTTTTGGGGTGGCATTGAATGGCTTTGGTTCTCTTCTCGATCCTGGATTTGATAATTAATGGGGTGTTTGTAGAGGCATAAGGCACTAGTTTCTTCGACCTTGGAACCTAAATGTAGGGTTTTCTTTATAGAATCCTTGAGCTTCCAGTAGCTTTGTTGGAATCAACCTACGTGTTACTTACTACTAGTGTGACATTTGGTGTTGGGATGATTGTTGCTTGACTCTCTTTGGCTTAGGATGTTGTGGTGCAGATGATGAGGTTTTTGGGACATAGAAGGTTTTCCCTTTGAAAAAGCCTTGAGCCTCTTACACTTTGAGTAGGGTGTTGAGTTTAGGGTAAAAGACCCTTACTTATTAAGGCTCCAAATTTGGTAGACCAAATGGTGGCTACTAGGTCTTTGCTTTGGCATCATACTTGTCTTGGCTAGCCAGGGTACTCTTAGGTTGGTGACCTCCCTGAAGGGTCATTTTGGGTGGTGGATTTCATCTTTGTCGGCAAGGTTTAGGATTTCCATAATGATTAGAAGGGGTGGCCGATGTGTTAAGGTAAGAGGAGTATTATGACTTTGAGGATTGGATTCACGTTTTTGCAACAACCATGGTGGATACTCATCCCCATTGAAGCTTGGGACAAGGTTTGCATGATTAGATGGTGTCGAAATCACATCCATGTTCATGCTTGATGCATTCAAAATGGAACCAATGGCAAAATTGACTCACCTTGAGTTAAAGTTTCCCCAAAAAGACTTCACATGAACCAGTGCTCTAATACCATGAGAAGGATGTGGGGGAGAGGGTTAGCTTGAACTCTTTCTTGCAAGCAAACACAAATGCACAAGAATAGACAATCACACAAGAGAGATAGATGACTGAATTTTCTTCTATTCTCTTCTCTTCGCTACAACCATATATAAAGAGATAAGAGTACATACTATAAGGAAAAGTACTATCCTATTATAACTTACAAAAATCAATCCACAGTGTAAACCTAATTACATGAGCTGGTGCTATAACTATACTATAACTCTAGTGCACCAAAGTGGCTGCACAACCTATAAACCACTGGCGACATATTCCCCATAATCTCATCCCCCACCCAGCCAGTGGCATAAATGTGGAAGCTATCACCTAGGCTGGTCATCAATGTTCGCAACACTAGTTGAGCTCGATCTAGCTGCATGGCGTGCCTTACTTGACATTGGGCCTAGCCACAACATGTTGTCTTGGCAAACATGGACCTCATTAGGTCACCCACCTCTTGCACCACCTGAGTGAATTTTATATGACCGTCGATTGTTTTGAAGCTGAATTTTATATTGGAGCTAAACCTACATCTTGTATATTTATGTGAACCCCATAAGTATACAATAAAAGAGAACGTCATCCTCAGAAGGCAATGGATCATGGCCACGACTTGCATCGTCACACAACTGGGGAAGAATAAACGTAATGCTTGAGCTTTCCCCATGGAATGGTTACCGTATCCCTGGTGGGTGAGGCTCCCCAAACTTATCAACATCCCAAGTCTTGTCCTCCATTCATGAGAGCCAGTGGGTGTGGAGATCCAAAGCCAATTCCTTGTGAGCAACTGAGATGTGAGTAATCACATTTTCATAGACAAACTTGGCAGTAGATCATCTCTTATCAACATTTTCATAGACAAACTTGGCAGTAGATCATCTCTTATCAGCATTCTATATAGCTTTGGCCTCAACGGACCCATACCTCTAATGCCAACTCCAAAGCTTAAGCAAGAATGGAGGGTAGTGGCTTCGACCACCTTGACTCATGTGCCGACACCATCTTCAAAAAAGTCGGTAGAGCCTTTGGACTCCAAGCAACAAGAGGAAATACCTTGCCCATATACATCCCTATTTTCATTAAAGAAGTGCCACCCATGGTGCCAAACCCTAAAGACAATTGTGCACACACTTCCGTGGCACTACCGAGCAACCCCATGGCGCAAAAAGATTACTATGACCCCACAACACTTGTGTGTGCCACACCACAACACCAACTCGTAAGCTCTATAGAACTACAAAGACAATGCTCAATCAAGCGTGCCAACAAAGATGACCATGGCGGCAAGTGATTATGTGCCGTTGCCAATTGTGCATACGGTAAATATGTAATGTGGCCCTTCCCCCAGTGTACAGTTACTACCTTCACTAAAAATAAGAAAAACACAAAAAACCTAAAAACATATTGAGAATCTTTAAAAAAACAACTAAAAACATGCACATGCGATGTCACACGCACATGGTACACACACACACACACACACATTCACACATGTAAGATTCCTCCCCAGCCTCTCAAAATGTCTAGCATATTCCCTGTAATCAATGCCCTTTTTTGAAATATAAGAGATCTTGTCTCTGCCTGTTTTGGCATAGAGAGAGAAAATATTCTAGAGAGAGAATATTCAGATTTTGAATATTCTTAGATAGAAAAATTTCTCATATTATTAAAATGAATTCCCCTGAAACAGAAATTCAAAAAGAACTTTTCAATGTGCAATTGGAATTTATTGGAAATGGGTATAAAGGACCTTAGCCTAAGGGTCTAGATTTTCAGAAATTTTTGGATTATGGTCCAATTAAGGTTCCTATGGGCCAATAGCATCAATCCATGTGTAGGGAGGAGATAAATCCAATTTGTAAAAGAAGATACCCAAAAATGAGTAAATGCTCACATAAGATGAAGAGTTGAAAATGTACAAGGTTTATTAGTAAAAAATTATGAGCAATATTAAAAATATGAGATATTTTGGGTATCCAAAAATGAGTAAATGCTCACATAAGATGAAGAGTTGAAAATGTACAACGTTTATTAGTAAAAAACTATGAGCAATATTAAAAATATGAGATATTTTGGGTATCCAAAAAAGAGTAAATGCTCACATAAGATGAAGAGTTGAAAATGTACAAGGTTTATTAGTAAAAAACTATGAGCAATATTAAAAATATGAGATATTTTGGGTATAATGATTCCATTTTGACACATATATAAGGAAGGGAAATTCTTTAAAGGAGATGCATATTTCACATGCTTGAATGAGTTTTAAACTCTAAAATAATGTGATATTTTTATCTCTCTTCTCTCTTGAACCAAACCAAATCAAAATGGAACCAAACTGAATCAAAAAGTAACCAAACTAGGTCCAAATCTAGTCCAAATTCAACCAAACTGAATTTGGAAAATTCTAGAATTCAGTTAGCTTTGGTTAGAGCTTCCCTCTCCTATAAATAGAACATGAGTCCTTTGAAAAAAGGAGAAGAATTTTACTATACTAGAGTTATGCTGAAATAATGCTAGTTTCTACTATTCTCTAAAATTCTCTCCAAATTGAAGAAATTGGAGCTTCCCTCTTTCTTCAATCCCCATTGGTGGCTCCATCAACATACTTAACCAATTGATTGGTTGGGGGCCTCTACCGTGAACAAAGAATCAAGCAATTTGTAAGGTAAAGGGTGAATTTTGATCTTTTCTATAATTTCTCAAGGTTTCTCTCTTCTCAACCCCTCTTAAGCTTGAGAAGCTTAATTGGAATGGTTTTTGAATGCTATTGAAGTTAATTGATGAATGGTAGTGAAGAGTTACATAATTTGATGAATGCTATTGAAGTTAATTGATTTAATGATAGTTAAGAGTTACATAAATTTCCATTTATGTTTAATTCAAATGGTTTTTATGTAATTTCTCTCTCTCACTCAAGAAATGGTCATACTCATGACCCATTCTCAATCCAAATGAAGCTTTTCATAAAGCTTTTCCTTAATCCAAGATTAATCTATGCTTGAGGCCAAATTAATGGCTTTTTTCTATGCTTTTAGTTTATGTATTTCATGAATATTGATGATTCAATCCATTATGGATTAATGATCCAATTAGGGATCCTTCTAATTATTTCCTTAAAGATAAGCTTTATCCCTTAGAAAAATTGAGATTTATCAGTCATAGTAGCGGAGCTATGGCAAAATTTTTATAAAAATTACTCATAAAATAATTTCATTCAAAGCATAAAAAGAGGACTTCCTACCATATTCTAGGAATTATCATCCTAGATTAATTGAAAGATATTCATTGTAATCCTAGAGAAATTAATTTTTATATTATGCATAATTGAATTTCATGCATAGAGGTATGCATAAGAGATGAATATTTTATTATAAAAGAGTTACTTTTAGCTTAATTGAAATTCATGCATAGAGGTATGCATAAGAGATGAATATTTTATTATAAAAGTGTTACTTTTAGCATAATTGAAATTCATGCATAGAGGTATGCATAAGAGATGAATATTTTATTATAAAAGTGTTACTTTTAGCATAATTGAAATTCATGCATAGAGGTATGCATAAGAGATGAATATTTTATTATAAAAGTGTTACTTTTAGCATAATTGAATTTCATGCATAGAGGTATGCATAAGAGATGAATATTTTATTATAAAAGTGTTACTTTTAGCATAATTGAATTTCATGCATAGAGGTATGCATAAGAGATAAATATTTTATTATAAAAGTGTTACTTTAGAATAATTGAAATTCATGCATAGAGGTATTACTTTTAGCATAATTGAATTTCATGCATAGAGGTATGCATAAGAGATGATTATTTTATTATAAAAGTGTTACTTTTAGCATAATTGAATTTCATGCATAGAGGTATGCATAAAAGATATGGGAAGTGATAAGATATGATATGGGAATTTTAGCATAATTGAATTTCATGCATAGAGGTATGCATAAAAGATATGGGAAGTGATAAGATATGATAAGATGCATATGAGATGAGTTAGGATGTGATAAGATGAGTTAAGAAGTGATAGGATGTGTATGGGATGAGGTAAGAAGTGTATGTGATGGGATAAGATGTATATGGGTTGTGATAGGGTGAGAATATGGATGTGAATGTGGATGGATATGTATGGATGTATGCATGTAGATGTGGATGCATGAATGTGGATGTATGGATGTGAATGAGGATGTTAATGTGGATGCATGGATGTAAATGTGGATGTGTATGTATGGATGTATGCATGCAGATGTGGATGCATGAATGTGGATGTATGGATGTGAATGAGGATATAGATGTGGATGTATGGATGTGAATGTGCATGTAGATGTGGATGTATAGATGTGAATGGAAATGTGGATGTGGATGTATGTATGTATGTGGATGTGGATGTATGAATGAGGACGTGATAATGGATGTATGCATGTGGATGTGGATATGGATGTGTATGTATGAATGTGGATATGGGATGTGGATGTGAAAATAGAGATAAGCATGTAGATGAGGATGTGAAAATAGAGATAAGCATGTAGATGTGGATGTATGGATGTGAATGTGGATGTGGATGTGGATGTATGGATGTGGATATGGATGTGAATATATGATATGTGATGTGAAGGAATCTGAAGTGAAGAGATGGAAAATGAGGTGATTGGATGAGTACACATATAAATGGAATGTGGAATAAGTAATGTGGATTAATGAGGGATAATGTGAAAAAATGAGAGTTAATATAGAAACTGTATTTGTAAACTGTTTGTAAATGCTATTTGTAAATGGCTATTTTATGTCAAGAATGCTGGGGAAGCATTTTGACCGTCTTGTGATTAAGGTCGTGGAGACCTAACTGATAAAGTTACAACTGCTGACGGAGAGTCAATGGAGGACGTCTCGCGTAGCAAGGTCGGCCGAGGTCTTGACCAGCCTCGGTGCGATTAAAATGGTGAGCTTCCGGTACGGTGGATGAGGGGCCAAGGAAGCGGCCTATGAGTGAAGCGCTAGGTCACCTGCGAAGGATCCTAAAGGGTGCTGACCATACGGTGCTCGGGATTTGGGTCGCCCAGGATACCCACGCGTGCGTCGAGGAAGATATTGGAACAAGGAGTAAGAGTTGTTTTTCTGAAACCGGGCATGGATTTGGTTGATTGACCTTGCTGATCTTCAATGGATGAGTCCATGGCTCTTTTTATGGATCTGTTGGTTGATCTTGCTGATCTTCAACGAGAGTCCATCTTGATTTTTATAAGTGATTATATTGCCGAGTATTATGGGCTAGGAACTATTGAAAAGGCCCCTGAGGACAAGTGGTGAGCGTTCTAGTTGCCAATGATGCCATAGATACTCTGATGAAGGAATGATGGGAAATTTGAGAATCAACCAGATAAATTGGAAGACTGTGATCAGTGGTACTATGGTTTCATTAAAGGATTGTTTTAAAGTTAGCTGATGCTAAGAAAAAGGCAATTTCATATTGGGAGTGTAAGTGGTGAGCCTAATTTTATGTTTGCATGAACTTCCGGCTAGGGAGCCTTGGAACTCTTTCCCTTGGTACCCGGGACAAAACCTAACCAAATTCCAAATTGGATCCCATCACTACAGTGGTTGGGCGGTTGGCTAAACCATGGGATCGGATGGGGTTAGGCTGGACTGATGGATCCGTAAATCGAGACTCAATTTTTGTTATTACGATAGATAAAGTAAATCTCGGATAGTAATTATTCTATGGATAGGAATCAACGGCTGTGCCTCTTGATGGGGAAAAAAACGTTGATTCCAATGATCCAAGTGCAAGTTTCTTCCTTGATCCGAATGAGTACCTTTATAGGTGCAATCGGATCAGCTTGATCAGTAATGGTCTTGACTACGTTAGAGTAAAAAGTTATCCTGGTGGAATCGCCCGTGCTTTCCAGGTAAGGGAAGTTTTTTCGAGTCCGGTTTTGGAAAAACCGACGGATTAGTCTCTTGTCCGGATATGCGTGGACGAGGCCCCAAATGTGGGACCCCTGTCCCGCGCGAGAAGTGCTACTTCCGCTGCTAGTACCCCGAATCTATTGCTCGGTGGGAACAGGGATCTCACAGTTGGTATCAGAGCCATTAAAGATCAACTGAGAAGTCAAAGATGTCAAAAATTTATCAAGAAGCACAAAAAGGTTGTAATTGTGTGATATAATTCATACAATTTGATATTCAAACTGAAAATTCATAAATTAGCAAGTGGGTTTTTAATTGGAAGTATCGCAATTGTATGGAATATTGGTGGACTTGCTTGAGGCCTAAACATGATAGTATTTACCCTATAGTTCCAAGTACCATGACTACCCGTATATACCGAGGGTATAACTGCAGCTCTTTACCAACAGTATATATGAGTAAATCTAAGACTTGAAATTATAAGCGTTAATGCTATACAGATGATGATTTCGAATGTGGTTGATATGATTTTTAATTCTTTTTGAGAATTGATGAATTGATTTGGATGCTGATTGAAAAATGATGATTTCTAAAATTTAGTTGAAATATAATAACCTGAACGAAACCACAATGAGGGTGAATGGGACGAGTCCTTGTGATGATATTCATAACTAGAATGATGATAATGAATTCAGCAAATCACTATGAGATTAGTGGATTGTGCTGTCAGATTGCTACCGTTAACACTTGACCAGTAGACCAAGTTAAGGGATGACAAAGTGAAAACTTACTTGACTGAAATTTCCGTGGAGGAATGTTCAAAAAGAAATTTGCGGTCTAATGGACCATTATCGCGTTAAAAATATGAATGTTATGATCCGAATGAGTTATATTTAATGATGAGTTCTATATAAGGGATATTTATCCCAGTATTCTGTTGAGTTGACTAGAATATAAGGAACCCTAGAATAAATTGGATCTTAAGAAAAAGAGTTGTCCTCTACCTTGCGAGATGAGGACATCTTGCATTTTTAAGTGGGGTAGAATGTAAGATTCTCCTCCAGCCTTCGAGGTATACAGGAGTAAGAATATCCCTTTTTGATCTTATAATTATTCCCTCTCTAAAATAAAAGAAAGATTCTGTTTAAAAAAGGAAGACCCTTTCCCTAGAATACTTCTCAGGAGTCACGCCTATTTTAAGGATTCAGAACAATGAGTTCAGAAGTGAAAATCGGTGTTTTGGATACCAAGGTTTTGGTTTTCATTCGAGTACGGCCCAAAAGAAGTTCTTTATCTCTTGGGGAGTATAAGAAGTTATCCCCCAGATATTGTGAGCCTTATATCTGAATTCAATGAAAGTAGGTGACTTAGTCTACAAGCTTCTTTTACCTCCTCATCTCAAAGTTCTTAATGTATTTCATAGAAATATGTGCCAAATCCAAATCATGGAAAGACGAAAAAACTTCAGTGGCAAGATACCGTTGGCTTCTAAGTTACGCTAGCTCCTTCCTTTATATAAGTCGTAACTTTTACCTGTCGCTCACAGTAATCTTACTTCCATCGATCTCCCTTCTTCTTAATCTCCTTCATGGCTTGGCAACAGGAATTAGTTTTATCCATGATGATTTCTCACCTTCAAGACGGAAGCGAGTCTGTGAAGAAAGATTTTATAGAACAGTATGAGCGATCACTTTTTCCTCACTTGGGAACTTCTGTAGCTCAGACCAAATGGCGGACCTATCAAGACATAACTAGGGTAACACCCTGGGGTCAGCAGCACTTTCGTAACAATGTCCGCTTGGCCATGGTTATTGAAGCCTTCGGTTTGGGTCCCCGATACTACTGCGTCATGAGATCAAGGCATGTTGGGTTTTCTGAGCGAGTCTTCTTACTGACATGTTTTCTTCCTCATCAGAAGATATGCCTTTACCCCGTTTTTGGCTTGCCTCTCAGAGGTCCTTTTGTTAGATCACCTCATACCACTGAGATAGGTGCGGCAATAACCAACAGAATTATTTCCATAGATGAGTTACCTTACACGTGCGCAGCTTGTAAGTGCTGTTTTTGTGATTATATGATGGACGGGCTTATGGAAGTGTAAAGAGTTCTTCTATCTTTACTGTATATATTTCAAGAATGAATAAAGTTAATAATCTTGTTCTTATCTCGAATCTTACTCTCTTTGAGACTTTTTTTTGTGTGGTTAATCTTAATTAATTTTTCTCTAACTCTCATATTCGTACATCTTGTGAAATTATCCCAAGTTTGCGAGATGAGGACATCTCGCGTTTTTCAAGTGGGAGTGAATGTAAGATTCCTCCCCAGCCTCTCAAAATGTCTAGCATATTCCCTGTAATCAATTCCCTTTTCTGAAATATAAGAGATCTTGTCTCTGCCTGTTTTGGCATAGAGAGAGAAAATATTCTAGAGAGAGAATATTTAGATTTTGAATATTTTTAGATAGAAAAATTTCTCATATTATTAAAATGAATTCCCCTGAAACAGAAATTCAAAAAGAACTTTCCAATGTGCAATTGGAATTTATTGGAAATGGGTATAAAGGACCTTAGCCTAAGGGTCTAGATTTTCAGAAATTTTTGGATTATGGTCCAATTAAGGTTCCTATGGGCCAATAGCATCAATCCATGTGTAGGGAGGAGATAAATCCAATTTGTAAAAGAAGATACCCAAAAATGAGTAAATGCTCACATAAGATGAAGAGTTGAAAATATACAAGGTTTATTAGTAAAAAACTATGAGCAATATTAAAAATATGAGATATTTTGGGTATCCAAAAATGAGTAAATGCTCACATAAGATGAAGAGTTGAAAATATACAAGGTTTATTAGTAAAAAACTATGAGCAATATTAAAAATATGAGATATTTTGGATATCCAAACAGGAGTAAATGCTCACATAAGATGAAGAGTTGAAAATGTACAAGGTTTATTAGTAAAAAACTATGAGCAATATTAAAAATATGAGATATTTTGGGTATAATGATTCCATTTTGACACATATATAAGGAAGGAAAATTCTTTAAAGGAGGTGCATATTTCACATGCTTGAATGAGTTTTAAACTCTAAAATAATGTGATATTTTTATCTCTCTTCTCTCTTGAACCAAACCAAATCAAAATGGAACCAAACCGAATCAAAAAGTAACTAAACTAGGTCCAAATCTAGTCCAAATTCAACCAAACTGAATTTGGAAAATTCTAGAATTCAGTTAGCTTTGGTTAGAGCTTCCCTCTCCTATAAATAGAACATGAGTCCTTTGAAAAAAGGAGAAGAATTTTACTATACTAGAGTTATGCTGAAATAATGCTAGTTTCTACTATTCTCTAAAATTCTCTCCAAATTGAAGAAATTGGAGCTTCCCTCTTTCTTCAATCCCCATTGGTGGCTCCATCAACATACTTAACCAATTGATTGGTTGGGGGCCTCTACCGTGAACAAAGAATCAAGCAATTTGTAAGGTAAAGGGTGAATTTTGATCTTTTCTATAATTTCTCAAGGTTTCTCTCTTCTCAACCCCTCTCAAGCTTGAGAAGCTTAATTGGAATGGTTTTTGAATGCTATTGAAGTTAATTGATGAATGGTAGTGAAGAGTTACATAATTTGATGAATGCTATTGAAGTTAATTGATTTAATGATAGTTAAGAGTTACATAAATTTCCATTTATGTTTAATTCAAATGGTTTTTATGTAATTTCTCTCTCTCACTCAAGAAATGGTCATACTCATGACCCATTCTCAATCCAAATGAAGCTTTTCATAAAGCATAGATTAATCTATGCTTGAGGCCAAATTAATGGCTTTTTTCTATGCTTTTAGTTTATGTATTTCATGAATATTGATGATTCAATCCATTATGGATTAATGATCCAATTAGGGATCCTTCTAATTATTTCCTTAAAGATAAGCTTTATCCCTTAGAAAAATTGAGATTTATCAGTCTCATAGCAGCGGAGCTATGGCAAAATTTTTATAAAAATTACTCATAAAATAATTTCATTCAAAGCATAAAAAGAGGACTTCCTACCATATTCTAGGAATTATCATCCTAGATTAATTGAAAGATATTCATTGTAATCCTAGAGAAATTGATTTTTATATTATGCATAATTGAATTTCATGCATAGAGGTATGCATAAGAGATGAATATTTTATTATAAAAGAGTTACTTTTAGCTTAATTGAAATTCATGCATAGAGGTATGCATAAGAGATGAATATTTTATTATAAAAGTGTTACTTTTAGCATAATTGAATTTCATGCATAGAGGTATGCATAAGAGATGAATATTTTATTATAAAAGTGTTACTTTTGGCATAATTGAATTTCATGCATAGAGGTATGCATAAGAGATGAATATTTTATTATAAAAGTGTTACTTTTGGCATAATTGAATTTCATGCATAGAGGTATGCATAAGAGATGAATATTTTATTATAAAAGTGTTACTTTTGGCATAATTGAATTTCATGCATAGAGGTATGCATAAGAGATGAATATTTTATTATAAAAGTGTTACTTTTGGCATAATTGAATTTCATGCATAGAGGTATGCATAAGAGATGAATATTTTATTATAAAAGTGTTACTTTAGCATAATTGAAATTCATGCATAGAGGCATTACTTTTAGCATAATTGAATTTCATGCATAGAGGTGTGCATAAGAGATGATTATTTTATTATAAAAGTGTTACTTTTAGCATAGTTGAATTTCATGCATAGAGGTATGCATAAAAGATATGGGAAGTGATAAGATATGATAAGATGCATATGAGATGAGTTAGGATGTGATAAGATGAGTTAAGAAGTGATAGGATGTGTATGGGATGAGGTAAGAAGTGTATGTGATGGGATAAGATGTATATGGGTTGTGATAGGGTGAGAATATGGATGTGAATGTGGATGGGTATGTATGGATGTATGCATGTAGATGTGGATGCATGAATGTGGATGTATGGATGTGGATGTGGATGCATGGATGTAAATGTGGATGTGTATGTATGGATGTATGCATGTAGATGTGGATGCATGAATGTGGATGTATGGATGTGAATGAGGATATAGATGTGGATGTATGGATGTGAATGTGCATGTAGATGTGGATGTACAGATGTGAATGGGAATGTGGATGTGGATGTATGTATGTATGTGGATGTGGATGTATGAATGAGGACGTGATAATGGATGTATGCATGTGGATGTGGATATGGATGTGTATGTATGAATGTGGATATGGGATGTGGATGTATAAATGAGGATGTGAAAATGGAGATAAGCATGTAGATGTGGATGTATGGATGTGAATGTGGATGTGGATGTGGATGTATGGATGTGAATATATGATATGTGATGTGAAGGAATCTGAAGTGAAGAGATGGAAAATGAGGTGATTAGATGAGTACACATATAAATGGAATGTGGAATAAGTAATGTGGATTAATGAGGGATAATGTGAAAAAATGAGAGTTAATATAGAAACTGTATTTGTAAACTGTTTGTAAATGCTGTTTGTAAATGGCTGTTTTATGTCAAGAATGCTGGGGAAGCATTTTGACCATCTTGTGATTAAGGTCGTGGAGACCTAACTGATAAAGTTGCAACTGCTGACGGAGAGTCAATGGAGGACGTCTCGCGTAGCAAGGTCGGCCGAGGTCTTGACAAGCCTCGGTGTAATTAAAATGGTGAGCTTCCGGTACGGTGGATGAGGGGCCAAGGAAGCGGCCTATGAGTGAAGCGCTAGGTCACCTGCGAAGGATCCTAGAGGGTGCTGACCATACGGTGCTCGGGCTCTGGGTCGCCCAGGATACCCACGCGTGCGTCGAGGAAGATATTGGAACAAGGTGTAAGAGTTGTTTTTCTGAAACTGGGCATGGATCTGGTTGATTGACCTTGCTGATCTTCAATGGATGAGTCCATGGCTCTTTTTATGGATCTGTTGGTTGATCTTGCTGATCTTCAACGAGAGTCCATCTTGATTTTTATAAGTGATTATATTGCCGAGTATTATGGGCTAGGAACTATTGAAAAGGCCCCTGAGTGGACAAGTGGTGAGCGTTCTAGTTGCCAATGATGCCATAGATACTCTGATGAAGGAATGATGGGAATTTGAGAATCAACCAGATAAATTGGAAGACTGTGATCAGTGGTACTATGGTTTCATTAAAGGATTGTTTTAAAGTTAGCTGATGCTAAGAAAAAGGCAATTTCATATTGGGTGTGTAAGTGGTGAGCCTAATTTTATGTTTGCATGAACTTCCGGCTAGGGGGCCTTGGAACTCTTTTCCTTGGTACCCGGGACAAAACCTAACCAAATTCCAAATTGGATCCCATCACTATAGTGGTTGGGCGGTTGGCTAACCCATGGGATCGGATGGGGTTAGGCTAGACTGATGGATCCGTAAATCGAGACTCAATTTTTGTTATTACGATAGATAAAGTAAATCCCGGATAGTAATTGTTCTATGGATAGGAATCAACGGCTGTGCCTCTTGATGGGGAAAAAAGCGTTGATTCCAATGATCCAAGTGCAAGTTTCTTCCTTGATCCGAAGAGTACCTTTATAGGTGCAATCGGATCAGCTTGATCAGTAATGGTCTTGACTACGTTAGAGTAAAAAGTTATCCTGGTGGAATCGCCTGTGCTTTCCGGGTAAGGGAAGTTTTTCCGAGTCCGGTTTTGGAAAAACCGACGGATTAGTCTCTTGTTCGGATATCCGTGGTGGACAAGGCCCCGAATGTGGGACCCCTGTCCCGCGTGAGAAGTGCTACTTCCGCTGCTAGTACCCCGAATCTGTTGCTCGGTGGAAACAGGGATCTCACAACACATTTTCTTGAACGTGCATGTACACACACATTTGCACTTGCACGTGTATACCTTCACCTAATTGTACCTCGGGCACCCACCTTCACGCACGTGCACACCCATTTACACTCACACACACACGTGGACCCCATATAGTCACAATTGCACACTCACTTGCATTTATTAACTGGCACACGCATGTACTCCTCACACATTTGCATTTGCGCATCGGGCATGCAGATTTTAACCATATATATGCACATGCATGCACGTGCACTACACCCACATGCACCACATCCCATGCACATTTATGCCGTGCATACACACTCATGGACACATTCACTTGTGCACAGCTTTGGTCCGTGCATACACATCACGCACGTGCACTCACTTATGCACCACCCACACATGCTCGTGCACACACCTTCGCACACGTACTACATTTGCACTTTATGCATGCATGCCCACTTGCTCGTGTGTGTGTGTACCACCCATATTTACACTTACACATGCCTACCCCACACCCACTTGCACCTTGCACATCGTGCACATGGGCCCATGTGCATGCACGTGTGTACACACCATTCGCTCGTGCATGTGTGTGCACATGCACCTCACGTACACACTTGCGCATACCCATTCCGTCTCATGCATGTATGACATGCATCCACGTACATGCATCTATGCATACCCAACGCCACATCTTCTCTCAACAAAATAATACCTACTCCCGTCAAATTCTTTTAAAAATTTTCCATCCCTTTATTGTGAGTGAATTCCCCATGTAAATTCTCTAGCCAACCAGCTATGAATTCCCTATGTAAAGATATGTCAAGGGTCACTTATCCCATCTGATTCTTGCACACAAGTGTTGATACCATTGGTAGTCCTTAACTCCCAAATGTAAGGATCTAGAGATAACCACAAAGCTATGAATTAACAAGTCAACATTGTATGCATAGGTATGTGTCAGTGAGATCTAAGTCAAGATTCAAGTTCGTCATTGTAAGTATTCATATTTTGCAATGTGCAATAGATTAGGTCTATCTCTTCGCTATTGTGCCTTGCTCAATTTTGATTAGTTTTAATCTCTCATGTGCTAAAATTCATGTTTTTAACTCATTTTACCATATAAAATCTTAGCTTAGGTGTAACAACCTAGGTAGAAGATGCTATAGTTATCGGGTCAACATTGGTGTAGAGTAGCGAGATATTCAATCTAAATGTGTATTTTGGATTTGTATTGTGAGGGGAGGCAAGGGTCTCCCAATCTATGGGGTGTCTATATGCAAACGTGTATTTGTAAAAGTGATTTGTGAAAGGGAGAAGGTGGTGTGGTAGCATGAATGGGTCACATGGGCTAGACATACGTTGTGTGCTAGTCACATGAATTAGATAGATTTTGCATGGTTTGAGTGGTCTCACATACTTTGTATGGTGTACGCTAGGGTTGTGTGATGGGAATCATATGTATAAAATGAATGCTCAAGTGTTGGGGCCATGTGGTCATCTTTATGTCTATGTGTGATTGCCTTGGCATTCTCTTCTGCTTTCACATGTTTCAATTATGCAGGCGCTCGCCTTAGTTGGTGTGCCTTGTGTCTATTCTAACTTTGTTGTTTTGCTCCACCAGCTTCTTCGTGCTAGTGTTTCTCTTGCTACCTTTGTTTGCGCTCTTTGATGGCTTTATCTTTTTTTTCCCATTGTCAGCCTTCTTTTATCTTGTGTGGCATTTTACGCTTATTCTTGGGCATTGTGGTGTTCTTGCATTCTTTATCTTTTCTTATTATTTTTATAACCCCACTCTCTCATAAACTGGTTGCACTTTCTCTCTATAGCCCCCCTCAAAGGTCCATGGATTCTAGATAAAGTGTCCCCATGAGGGTGTGGATGATACCATTCCAAATCTAGATGAAGTGGCCATGAGAGTGTGGATGATATCACTCCAAATCTTGCAACTGTGACTCATAAAGAAAAGTGCCCTCAATGGCCTTAGTGCATCTAGCATTCCAAATGTGCTAAGTTTGCAATACTAGCAATAGTCTCCCATGCACTGTCTAAGCTTTGTACTAGGGGGACGTATCCTATATCTCTTGTATATATGTCTTGAAGATGGCATTGCCAAGCAATTCCCTGACTGATCATAATGAGATCCCTATCTGTTGAAATATGCAAGTGAATGGGTGTGTGTGGGAACAAGCCCTTAGCAAGAGATTGTAAAAGGGAACCTATAATTGAGTGGGTAGCAGTGAAAAGGTGAGAGGTATCTAAGAATCAAGGGTAGCATGAATGAATGTAGGGGTGTGGAAAGATTCTAGGAAAAGGTCCCCCCCCCAGGGGAGGTGGCACAAATCAAAGGAGAAATCAATGGGATTAGATACTTGACATCTTGTGGATGTACAACCTATAAATTGAGGCATTGGCCTAATGAGCAATTGCTGATTTTTGAGTACCCATGCCTACATTATCGTATTATATTAATTATTCACTAATTTCATCTTAATCACATGCTAATTATGTTGATTCTTGCATTTGATCCACCATAGCTCATCACATTGCTGCAAATTTAACACTATCCTCATACCTAAGCTGTGTGCCCGACTGTGTCAGCCAAATGGTAGTAGCAAAAGAAATGTAAGCATACTTCCTCATCCTTTCATGGAGATGTGTTATTACAGTCCACATCTTACTATTATTATTTGCCGAGGGGGGTGAGTGTGTGTTTGAATTTTTTGGATTTGTGTGTATTTTGGGAGGGGGTGTGGACGAGTGTGTGCTGGTCTAACTGCCTTAGTTAATTAACCAAGGTAAATGTTACGAGTTTCATGGTGATATGACAAGACTACCTTGCTCCTGGACCCGTTGTTGTGTAGGGCCAGACTCTCAATCTGGATTGAAGCCCATCGTGCTGCTGTCAAACTACGTCGAGAGTCCTTGGCTTTGAACCCTATGTGGGATCCCTGTTCCCACCGAGCAACGGATTCGGGGTACTAGCAGAGCGGAAGTAGCACTTCTCGCAGGGGGCCACAGTCGGTTTTTCTAAAACCGAACCCTGAAAAGTTTCCTTTATCCAAAAAGCATGGGCGATTCCACCAGGATAATTTTTTACTCTAACGTATTCAAAACCATTACTGATCAAACTGATCCGACTGCACCTATAAAGGTACTCGGTCAGATCAGGGAAGAAACTTGCACTTGGATCATTGGGATCAACACTTTTTTTCCCATCAAGAAGAGGCACAGCCGTTGATTCCCATCCATAGAACAATTACTGTCCGGGATTTACTTCATCTATCGTAATAACAAAAATTGAGTCTCGATTTACGGATCCATCAGTCCAGCCTAACCCCATCTAGTCCCATGGGTTAGTCAACCTCCCAACCACCGTAGTGATGGGATCCAATTAGGGATTTGGTTAGGTTTTGTCCCGGGTGCCAGGGAAAAGAGTTCCCAAGCCCCCTAGCTGGAAGTTCATGCAAACATAAACTAGTCACACCACTTACACACCCAATATGAAATTACCTTTTTCTCAGCGTTAGCTAACTTTAAAACAATCCTTTAATGAAACCATTATGTCACTGATGACAATCCTCTAAATCATTGGTTGAATCCATATTTGTCATGAGAATATATTTTAAGTCCTCTAGAAAAATATTATTTATCCCCTCTTGAGTAATTTGGGGACGCCTAGATTACTCCAGCATCATGCCGGCTAGGTTAATATCATGGGTGACACTATAAATATTAATACGTGTGGTATATAACGTATGTTTGAGGCCACCTATGATTATTTCAGTTAGATTTGTATGGCAGGGTGATTCCTGGGGTACTTACGCCTGGTAGTCATGAGTTGGTGATGATTTGTGCCTGTTTAATATTTGTGGGATTAATTTAATAATTAATTGGGCTTATATTTTCAGGTGATGAAGACTATGGGAATTGAAGAGTTTACTTTGGAAGAAATGTCTTGGTTCATCACATTTCATTTTTGGCAAGCATAGTAGCTTGCAACCTTAGCAAATGATTTTTCCATTTTAAACTTTAGGAAAGATACATTTATTATGTGGAATTTATTAAAGCCTATGGCTTTACCCTAGTCCCAATATTTGACACTCTATTTTTGTTAAAGAAGAGTGCCGTGCTCTCTAAAAAGCACATCTTGTATATTTTGGGGGCTATGGCCTAATTTTGGTGAAAAAGAAAGCTAATAAAGAAATACTCTTGTGTGGGGAGAGGCCACGCACAAGAGGGGGGAAGATTGCACCCAATATGGTCTATTGAGCTAAGTATTTTAATTTTGTTTAAGTGTTTAAATCTCAATTGATTTGATTTAGTTGAAGCTTGCAAAGTAATGGTTTTTATGGTTGAATTAATTCTTGTGAATTCACTACTCTTCCACAATCAATTCCTAGAATAAGATTCCGGTTGCAGTGGTATCAGAGCTTGGGCAAGGAGATTTGTGGAGAAGGTAGGAAAGGGCTTCAACTTCTCAAAAATCAAGAAAGTGCAGGAAATTATCCAGTGGACAGAAGGGTGTTTTGTAGGTCTTTACCCAAAGGTCAAAGATTCAAAACTAGATCTACTCTCAAACCCACACACCACCCTGCAAAACCATCCCTCTCTATCAAAAAGTGGTTTTTCCAAATACTCAGTGAAATCAAATCTGACCGCATGGATGAAATCCTCATAGCCAAAAACCTCACGGGATTCTCTCAGAAATTAGAAAGCTTCAAGCATGAGTAAATCTATAATGGACGGAGCAGGTAAATCTCTGTAAAAGCCATCAAAAAAAAATTCACAAAAAGAAACTCATGGAGAAGGCGCACGGCGGCAGCCTGTCGGTGCAAAATGGCGAGTGGAGAAGATTTTAAAAAAAAAGCTTAAACCCATAAGCTTAATCACTTCATAAGCTTAATCTTTTCTTAATCCAAGTCTTACTTTTTCCAATCCCCATACAAGTCACATCACTTTTCTTTTGAGCCTTTACTTCTCCTATTTTCAATTTTGAAGAGAAATACAAAAGGTTTTCAAATCTGAAATTTTTGGGTGCAGAAAAGTGATTTACAGGTTTTAAAAGGCTTAAAAATTACCTAGAAAAGGACAGAAAATTCCGAAATTGCTTCTGAAAAATTCTTAAAAAATTTCAGAAAATATTACAGAGATTGGGCAATGTTTCCAAGACTGTAAGCTTAAACCCATAAGCTTAATCACTTCATAAGCTTAATCTTTTCTTAATCCAAGTCTTACTTTTCCCAATCCCCATACAAGTCACATCACTTTTCTTTTGAGCCTTTACTTCTCCTATTTTCAATTTTGAAGAGAAATATAAAAGGTTTTCAAATCTGAAATTTTTGGGTGCAGAAAAGTGATTTACAGGTTTTAAAAGGCTTAAAAATTGCCTAGAAAAGGACAGAAAATTTCGAAATCGCTTCTGAAAAATTTTGAAAAAATTTCAAAAAATATTACAGAGATTGGGCAATGTTTACAGGACTGTTTCAGCAGGTTTCAAAGTGCAGAAAAATTATTTCATCAAAAATTTGACTAGTCCAAGTCTCTTGAATCACGCAAAATCGTTCGGGATTTGTTTGAGGCGACGAGAATTCAATTCAGCCATTGAACAGTGTCTTTGTTCAGCTTCAACCAAGATCAAATTGCGGGAGAAAAACAAGATAAGTACTTACTTTTGCTTTATTTATTTACATCAAATAAAGTAAAATTTTATTTATCTACATCATTTGCACAAGCACTATGGCAGATTTGCCTATCTCGCCATCAATTCAAGAGCAACTCCTTTCTTTACAACATCAAATTGTAGAAGAAAGAGAGAAGCGTATTGAATTGGAGAGACAGCTCACGAGTCATAGACGCAAGCATGACTCTTCGCTATCTTCTTTTGATAACGAAGATGACACTAGTCAAAGGGCTGTAAATGCTATATTGCAAGCACAAAGGTCACAAAAAGAATCCAAGATTAGTCGGAAAGCTTTCACATTTCAAAATTATGATGGAAAGAAGGATGCTAGGATCATTTTAGCTTGGCTTAGTCAACTAGATGACTATTTTTCTGGAGAAAAATTTTCAGAGAGTGATAAGATTAAATGTGCAGTCAATCATTTGGTAGGCAGTGCAGCTTTATGGTGGAGTGTAATAAAGCAAGGTCGTGACAAGCCAGATTCTTGGAAAAGATTTCAATGGCTAGTTAAAAAGCACTTTTTACCCTCACAATTCAAGTCCAAAGCTAGGCACCAATGGGACACTTTGCATCAATTGGAAAAGGAAACTATGTCACAGTATGTAGAAAAGTTCTGGAATACTTTATTACAGGTGCAGGTTGTGGATAGAGTCAGCGAGAAGGATCAAAAGAGAAAATTCATATCAGGCGTTAGATCTACCATTAGGGCCGATGTGAATATATTTCGACCTCATTCACTATCTTCTGCAATATCTTTGGCAACTAATTCAGAATGTAAAAATGGTTTTTCAAAAGATATTAAAGCATATGAGGGAACTTCTTCTAAACCATTTACTAAATCTTTTTATGCTTCAAAGAAGATGTATAAATCAGGTTATGACAAAGGCAAGGATGAGGCTAAAGGCAACATGAGTACCAATAAGAAAGTCAATGGTGGCAAACCGAAGACATCTACTATCAAATGTTTCAAGTGCCACAAAGAAGGACACATAGCACTGAATTGTCCGGAGCGTACCAAGAATTCAACACTAGCAGCAGCAGCAGCTCGAGTCAATATGATTGAAGAAGACGACAATGACGAAGAATCATTCAAGCAAGAGGGTATTTCCAATCCAGATTACTCAGAACAAGAAGGTAAACCTCATGTTCATTCTTTGCTTAAAGTAAAAGGAACGATAAATGGACATAAAGTTCTTATTTTGCATGATGATGGTAGGACACATGATTTCATTTCTGAAAAGGCACTTAGAGCATTAAATCTTCATTCTTCACCTATGCACTATAAAGTCAAAGCAGCATTTACTGGAACAAAGTATAATTGCATGCAAGAAGTGAAAGATTTGGATTTATGCATCAAGCCTTTAACAGAAAAGAGGGATTTCTTAGTTGCACCATTACAAGGGGTAGATATAATTTTGGGTATGCCTTGGAGACACAAATACAATCCTATTATAGACTATGACACTCATAGCATTTCTCTAAGGAAGGACAATGAAGATATTATCCTCCAGTGTCAAGTCAAAGGAGAAATGAGTCCTTTGTTGAGTCACACTCAAGCAAAGAGAGCTCTAAGAAAAAAAGACAAGACTTATATGGTATGGGTTAACCAGCTTGATGCTGAGTCTAACACATCCAAAAGTCCAAAGTTTGATCTTTTTATCTCCAAATTTAGTGACTGTTTCATGGAAGATCTACCTCCAGGATTACCTAGGTCTAGGCTTGAGGATCATAGTATTGACTTATTGCCTAGAAATTCTCCGCCTTGTAAAGCTCCCTATAGAGTCAATAATTTAGAGCAAAAAGAAATCCAAAGACAAATAGAAGACTTGCTAGAGAGAGGCCTTATTCGACCTAGTAGTTCACCTTTTGGAGCTCCAGTACTTCTTGTTAAGAAGAAGAACGGAACTTACCGAATGTGTGTAGACTACCGTGCATTGAATAAGATTACTGTCAAGAACAGATATCCTATTCCTAGGGTAGATGATCTTCTTGACAAGATTAGAGGATCAAAGGTCTTTAGCAAGATTGACCTAAAGTCTGGGTATCATCAAGTTCGTATGACTCAATCTGACATTTTCAAGACAGCTTTTAGAACCCAAACTGGTCATTATGAGTTTTTGGTTATGCCATTTGGTTTGACCAATGCTCCAGCTACTTTCAGGTGTATGATGAATCGCATATTCCTTAAGTTTCAAAGTTTTGTTATAGTGTTCTTTGATGACATTCTTGTTTTCAGCAAGGATCGACAAGAGCATGAACAACACTTGGAACAAGTGTTCAATCTTTTGAGAGAAAATGAATTGTATGTCAATCCTGAAAAGAGTTCTTTCTTTCAAGAAGAGATTGAATACTTAGGTCATATAGAGTCGGCTGAAGGGATTCGTGTAGATCCTAAGAAAATTGAGTGTATAGCTTCTTGGCCTATGCCTAGAAACATACATGATCTTAGATCTTTTCTTGGCTTATGTAGTTATTATAGGAAGCTCGTCAAGAATTTTGCTTATATTGCTCATCCTTTGACTGAACTCCTTAAGAAAGCTACAAATTTCAATTGGACTGAAAAGCAAGATAAATCTTTTGCAACACTCAAGAATGCTTTAACACAAGCACCAGATCTAACACTACCTGATTTTCAAAGACCATTCTTTATAGTAGTGAATCCTATTGCTTATCAAAGTAGAAAGCTTAAGCCTACAGAGCAAAATTATAGCACATATGACAAGGAATTAGCAGTAGTAGTGCATGCTTTGAAAATCTGGAAGCATTACCTAATGGGTTCTGAATTTCTCATAAAGACATATCAACAAAGCATTAGGCATTTGCTTACGCAACCTCTTATTTCAGATAGGCACTTCAAATGGGCATCTTTCATTCAAAGTTTCCAACCTATGATTCAATACCAACCTGGAAAAGAAAATGTTGTTGCCGATGCTTTGAGTCGAAGACCAAATATCAACAACATTTCCATTATTGAAAGTGAACCATTTGTACTTATGAAAGAAACTTATGAAGTTGATCCAGATTTTTCTCAAATATGGATCAAATTGCGTGAAAACAATTGGACACCTCAAGGAAGTTATTCTCATAATGATGGCTATCTTTTCTTTGAGAAAAGATTATGTGTTACTCAACCTTATAGACAACTTGTCTTGGAAGAGATGCACCAACCACCATTTGTGGGACATAGAGGAGTTTCCGCAACACTTCAAGTAGTTTCTCGAGAATTCTATTGGTCTCATTTGAAGAATTCTATTGGTCTCGAGAATTCTATTGGTCTCATTTGAAGAATGATGTAGCTAAATTTGTAGCTGAATGTAACATTTGCCAAACAATTAAAAGCTACAAAGGCAAAGCTTTGGGATTGCTTATGCCTCCACCTATTCCTGATAGACCATGAGAACAAGGGTCTATGGACTTCATTACTGGCTTTCCTACTACTTCTAGTCATCATGACATGATTTGGACAATAGTGGACAGATTTAGTAAGCAAGCCTATTTCATTCCATGTAAAAAGACACTAACTTCTCAGCAAGCCGCGAACATATTTGTTAAGCAAATTTTTGTTCATCATGGACTACCCAAAGTGATAGTTTCTGATAGAGATTCTAAATTTTGTAGTCACTTTTGGGTTGCTCTTTTCTCAAACTTAGGCACTAAGTTAGATTTTTCCACGGCTTTCCATCCGGAATCGAATGGACAAACCGAAGTTACAAATAGCACTATCTTAGATATGCTTAGAGCCTATGTTTCCCAGTAACCTAGTGCATGGGATAAGTACATACACCTACTCCAATTTTCTTATAATAATACTCCTCATACTGCTACTGGTCGAGCACCATTTGAGATCATCTATGGTAGAGCTTTGCCTATTCTGACTACTAGACTCTCTCATAAGATTGAAGCTGCCGACCAATATGTTAGAGACTTTGATTGTATTTTATCTGAAGTGCGTGATTGTATTGCAAGAGCTCAAGAGAAGTATACATCTCAAGCAAATAGGAAGCGCAAAGATTTTTCATTTCAAGAAGGTGATTATGTACTTTTGAGAATTAAAAAACGTCGATTAAAGAGTGTGGAAAAATTCCCTACAGTGAAGCTACCGCCTAGATATTATGGGCCATTTAAAATCCTTCAAAAGATTAATGATATGGCCTATAAACTAGAGCTTCCATCTAATTGGAATATCTACAATTATTTTCATATCCATCTCTTGAAACCTTTTCGAGAAACACTTTCTACTCACCCAACATATGAGGAACCACCTCTTATTGAAGGAGAGGAAGAAGTACTAGTTCCTGATGCTATCATTGACCAAGAGATAATAACAACAAGAACAGGTAATCAATACTTCAAGTATCTTTTGACTTTCAAGAATCATCCTCAAGAAGATGCTAAATGGATGCCTGAGAAATTTTTCCGAGTTTACCCTGAAATTCTTCATTCTTTTCAAACCCAGCAAATCCGCAATTGAGGACAATTGCAAACTCAAGCAAGAGGGATGTCATGAGAATATATTTTAAGTCCTCTAGAAAAATATTATTTATCCCCTCTTGAGTAATTTGGGGATGCCTAGATTACTCTTGCGTCATGCCGGCTAGGTTAATATCGTGGGTGACACCACTATAAATATTAATACGTGCAGTATATGATGTATGTTTGAGGCCACCTATGATTATTTCAGTTAGGTTTGTATGGTAGGGTGATTCCTGGGGTACTTACGCCTGGTAGTCATGAGTTGGTGATGATTTGTGCCTGTTTAATATTTGTGGGATTAATTTAATAATTAATTGGGCTTATATTTTCAGGTGATGAAGACTATGGGAATTGAAGAGTTTACTTTGGAAGAAATGTCTTGGTTCATCGCATTTCATTTTTGGCAAGCATAGTAGCTTGCAACCTTAGCAAATGATTTTTCCATTTTGAACTTTAGGAAAGATACATTTATTATGTGAAATTTATTAAAGCCTATGGCTTTACCCTAGTCCCAATATTTGACACTCTATTTTTGTTAAAGAAGAGTGCTGTGCTCTCTAAAAAGCACATCTTGTATATTTTGGGGGCTATGGCCTAATTTTGGTGAAAAAGAAAGCTAATAAAGAAATACTCTTGTGTGGGGAGAGGCCACGCACAAGAGGGGGGAAGATTGCACCCAATATGGTCTATTGAGCTAAGTATTTTAATTTTGTTTAAGTGTTTAAATCTCAATTGATTTGATTTAGTTGAAGCTTGCAAAGTAATGGTTTTTATGGTTGAATTAATTCTTGTGAATTCACTACTCTTCCACAATCAATTCCTAGAATAAGATTCCGGTTGCAATATTACCAATCATTCATTCATCGGTGTACTTATGGCATCATTGGCAACCAGAACGCTCTCACCACCTGTTCACTCTCAGGGGCCTTTTCAATAGTTCCTAACTCATAGTACCCGACAAATCAAGATGAAATCCTCGTTGAAGATCAGCAAGATCAATCAACAGATCCATATAAGAGAGCCATGGACTCATCCGTTGAGGACCAGCAAGGTCAGTCAACCAGATCCATGCCCGGTTTCAGAAAACAACTCTTACTCCTTGTTCCAATATCTTCCACGATGCACATGTGGGTATCTTCGGCGACCCAGAGCCCGAGCACCGTATGGTCAGCACCCTCTAGGATCCTTCGCGCAGGTGACCTAGCGCTTCACTCATAGGTCGCTTCCTTGGTCCCTCATCCACCACACCGGAAGCTCACCATTTAAATCGAACCGAGGCTGGTCAAGACCTCGGTCGACCTTGCTACGCGAGACGTCCTCCATTGACTCTCTGTCACCAGCAGTTGCAACTTTATCAGTTAGGTCTCCAGGACCTTAATCCATAAGACGGTCAAAATGCTTCCCCAGCATTCTTGACATAAAACAGTCATTTACAAACAGTCACAAAATACAGTTTCTATATCGAACTCTCTTCTTTATCAGTTAGGTCTCCAGGACCTTAATCCATAAGACGGTCAAAATGCTTCCCCAGCATTCTTGACATAAAACAGTCATTTACAAACAGTCACAAAATACAGTTTCTATATCAAACTCTCTTCTTTCCACATTATCCCTCCTCAATCCACATTACTTTTTCCACATTCCATTCAATGTGTACTCATTCTCATCCATTCCTTCATATCGACGACACATTAATTCACATACACATTTACATTCATTATTCTACATACACATCCATGTTCGTACATCCACATCATACATCCAATCCCATATCCATATTCATACATACACATCCATATCCACATCCATACATCCACATCCATATCCATATCCACATTCACATCCATACATCCACATCTATATGCATACATCCATTTTCACATCCTCATTCATACATCCACATCCCATATCCACATTCATACATACACATCCATATCCACATCCATACATCCACATTCACATCTATACATACACATCTACATGCATACATCCATTTTCACATTCATACATCCACACTCCCATTTTCACATCCACACATCCACATACATACATCCATTTCCACATTCCCATTCATATAACCCCATACGCCTTCACATCTATTCTTTTACATCACATCCATTCTCGCCCTATCACAACCCATATACATCTTATCCCATCAGATACACTATTTACTTCATCCCATACACATCTTATCACAACCTAACTCATCTTAGCACATCCTATCACATCTCATACACCTCTTATCATATCATATCACATCTCATACACATCTTATCACATCCTATCACATTTTGTACACCTCTTATCGCATCTTGTCACATCTCATATACCTCTTATCACATCCTATCACTTCCCATACGTATCTTATCACATCTTATCACATCTCATATACCTCTTATCGCATCTTATCACTTCCCATACGCATCTTATCACATCTTATCACATCTCAATATCTATTTATAGAATACAAGAGAATTCTTATATTTGATATAAGATTTCTTTACGCATCTATTTATGCATAAATTCCATTTTAAAGAGAATAACACTTTCGAATTAAAAATCAATCTTTTATGCATCTTCCTATGCATAAATTCAATTTAGTAGGAATTACACTTTTAGAATAAAAGAATTTCTCTTATGCATCTAATATATGCATAAAATCCATTTATGCATCTAATATATGCATAAAATCCATTTATGATGAAAATCACACTTTTAGTATAAAAATATCTTTTATGCATACCTCTATGCATGAAATTCAATTATGATAAAAGTAACATTTTTACAATATAATAATCATCTTTTATGCATACCTCTATGCATGAAATTCAAATGTGATAAAAGTAACACTTTTACAATAAAATAATCATTTCTTTTTGGTAACATTTTTACAATAATATTTTTTTAATACCTCTATGCATGAAATTCAATATGACAAAAGTAACATTTTTATAATAAAATAATAATAATAATTATTATTATTACTATTATTATTATTATTATGGTAATATTTTTACAATAAAATAATTATTTTTTATGCATACCTCTATGCATAAATTTCAAATATGATAAAAATAACACTTTTAATAAAATAATCATCTTTTATGCATACCTCTATGCATGAATTTCAATTATGATAAAAGTAACACTTTTATAATAAAATAATCATCTTTATACCTCTACGCATGAACTTCAATTATGATAAAAGTAACACTTTTATAATAAAATAATCATCTTTTATGCATACCTTTATGCATGAATTTCAATTATGCTAAAAGTAACACTTTTATAATAAAATATTCATCTTTTATGCATACCTCTATGCATGAAATTCAATTATGCTAAAAGTAACACTTTTATAATAAAATATTCATCTTTTATGCATACCTCTAGGCATGAAATTCAATTATGCTAAAAGTAATACTTTTACAATAAAATATTCATCTTTTCTGCATACCTCTATGCATAAAATTCAATTATGCTAAAAGTAACACTTTTATCATAAAATATTCATCTTTTATGCATACCTCTATGCATGAAATTCAATTATGCTAAAAGTAACACTTTTACAATAAAATATTCATCTTTTATGCATACCTCTATGCATGAAATTCAATTATGCTAAAAGTAACACTTTTATAATAAAATATTCATCTTTTATACATACCTCTATGCATGAAATTCAATTATGCTAAAAGTAACACTTTTATAATAAAATAATCATTATAAAAACTTGACATTAATCAATTAACCATTCACCTAGGATAGAGAATGGTTGGTTTTGTTAGAGAAGAGAGGGGAATGCCTTTTTGTAATGAAGCATACCATTTTTAGAAAAGACATAAAGCATAAAAACCATTTTAAGCCATAAAAATCATAAAATAAGTGAAAAGAAGAATCACCAACTTACTAATGACTTTGAAAGTTTTCCTTTGGCTTGATGGTTTGAGGGTTCAACTCTTGCTTGAACAAGAGTAGCCAACCAATCTTTGGAAGAGGGAAATGTCAAAAACTAGTGAATTATTAATAAATTCATAGTTCTTGGCTTGGGTGGAGTAGAGTAACAATGCATAGAACACTATTTTTTTTCAACAAAGGGGAGGCTTCTATTTATAGGAAAAATTGAGCTCCTAACCAAACAAACTGATTCTAGAATTTTCCAAATCAGTTCGGTCAATTTTTGACCATTTTTAGGTCAGTTAAGCTAACTTTTTGGATTTAGACTTGAATTAGGAGAGAGGAGAGATAAAATATCACATTATTTATGAGTTTAAAACTCATTCAAGCATGTGAAGTAGGCTCCTTATTGAAGGGCCTCCCCTTCCTTACATATGTGTCAAAAATGGAATCATTATTCCCAAAATATCTCATATTTTTAATATTGCTCATAGTTTCTTACTAATAAACCTTGTACATATTTGTGCGACAGATTCGAGGTACTAACAGCAAAAGTAACACTTCATGCGCGGGGCAGGGACCCACACTCGGTGCCTCGCCCATGGATATCCGGACAAGAGACTAATCCGTCGGTTTGTCCAAAACCGAAACCGAAAAAAACTTCCTTTACCCGGAAAGCACGGGCGATTCCACCAGGATAACTCTTTACTCTAACGTAGTCAAGATCATTACTGATTAAACTGATCTGACTGCACCTTTAACGGTACTTGGTCAAATCAAGGAAGAAACTTGCACTTGGATCATTGGGATCAACGCTTTTTTCCCCATCAAGAGGCACAGTCGTTGATTCCTATCCATAGAACAATTTCTATCTGGGATTTACTTCATCTATCGTAATAATAGAAATTAAATCTCGATTTACGGATCCATCAGTCCAGCCTAACCCCATCCGATCCCATGGGTTAGCCAACCGCCCAACCACTGTAGTGATGGGATCCAATTAAGAATTTGGTTAGGTTTTGTCCCAGGTACCAAGGAAAAGAGTTCCAAGGCCCCCTAGCCGGAAGTTCATACAAACATAAAACTAGTCACACCACTTACACACCCAATATGAAATTACCTTTTTCTTAGCATCAACTAGCTTTAAAACAATCCTTTAATAAAACCATTATGTCACTGATGACAATCCTCAAAGTCTCTGGTTGAATCCTTATTTCCAGTCATTCTTTCATCGGTGTACTTATGGCATCATTGGCAACCAGAACGCTCACCACCTGTTCTCTCAGGGGCCTTTTCCATAGTTCCTAGCTCATAGTAACCGGCAATATATTCATATAATAGAATGGAATCTCCGTGGATGATCAGCAAGATCAACCCACAGATCCATATAAAAGAGCCATGGACTCATCCGTTGAGGACCAGCAAGGTCAATCAACCAGATCCATGCCCGGTTTCAGAAAATAACTCTTACTCCTTGTTCCAATATCTTCCACGACGCACGTGTGAGTATCTTCGGCGACCCAGAGCTCGAGCACCGTATGGTCAGCACCCTCTAGGATCCTTCGCAGGTGACCTAGCGCTTCACTCATAGGCCGCTTCCTTGGTCCCTCATCCACCGTACCGGAAGCTCACCATTTAAATCGAACCGAGGCTGGTCAAGACCTCGATCAACCTTGCTACGCGAGACGTCCTCCATTGACTCTCCGTCAGCCGTTGCAACTTTATCAGTTCGGTCTTCATGACCTTAATCCTTAAGACGGTCAAAATGCTTCTCCAGCATTCTTGACATAAAACAGTCATTTACAAACAGTCACAAAATACAGTTTCTATAACGAACTCTTGTCTTTCCATATTATCCACTCTCGGACCACATTACTTATTCCACATTCCATTCAATGTGTTCTCGTTCTCATCCATTCACTCATATAGACTTCACATTATCTCACATACACCTTTATATTCATTATTCTACATACATATCCATGTTCGTACGTCCACATCATACATCCAATTTCACATTCATACATACGCATCTACATGCATACATCCACATCCACATTCATACATCCATACCTCCATTTCCACATCCACACATCCACATTCATATTCATACATCCACATTCACATGCATACATCCATTTTCACATCCTCATTCATACATCCACATTCACATACATACATCCACATCCGTATCTACATCCATACATCCACATCTACATACATACATCCATTTTCACATCCTCATTCATATATACACATCCACATACATACATACACATCCGTATCTACATCCATACATCCACATCCACATTCACATTCATACATATACATCTACATGTATACATCCACATCACATTCATATAACCATATTACATCCATTCTCATCCTAACACATCCCATATACATCTTAACACATCCTAACTCATCTTAACACATTCTATCACATCTCATACAAATCTTATCACATCTTTTCACATCTCATACACCTCTTATCACATCCTATCACTTTCCATATGCATCTCATCAAATCTTATCACATCTCATACACCTCTTATCACATCTTACCACATTTCATATATTCTTTAAGAGAATTCTTATATTTGATATAAGATTTCTCTACACATTTATTTATGCATAAATTCCATTTAAGGAGACTAACACTTTTGAAATAAAAATCAATCTTTTATGCATCTTCTTATGCATAAATTCAATTTGGTAGGAATTACACTTTTAGAATAAAAGAATTTCTCTTATGCATCTAAGTTATGCATAAAATCCATTTATGATGAAAATCACACTTTTAGTATAAAAAGAATATCTTTTATGTATACCTCTATGCATGAAATCCAAATATAATAAAAGTAACACTTTTATAATAAAATAATCAACTTTTATGCATACCTCTATGCATGAAATCCAATATGATAAAAGTAACCCTTTTATAATAAAATAATCAACTTTTATGCATATCTCTATGCATGAAATCCAAATATGATAAAAGTAACACTTTTATAATAAAATAATCAACTTTTATGCATACCTCTATGCATGAAATCCAAATATGATAAAAGTAACACTTTTATAATAAAATAATCAACTTTTATGCATACCTCTATGCATGAAATCCAAATATGATAAAAGTAACACTTTTATAATAAAATAATCAACTTTCATGCATACTTCTATGCATGAATTCCAATATGATAAAAGTAACACTTTTGATATAAAAAAATTATCCTTTATGCATACTTCTATGCATAATTAAAAATGATAAAAGTAACACTTTTGATATAAAAAATTTTCCTTTATGCATACTTCTATGCATGAAAATTAAAAATGATAAAAGTAACACTTTTGATATATAAAAAAATTATCCTTTATGCATACTTCTATGCATGAAAATTAAAATTTGATAAAAGTAACACTTTTATGTTAAAATAATAATCTTTTATGCATACCTCTATGCATGAAATCCAAATATGATAAAAGTAACACTTTTATGTTAAAATAATAATCTTTTATGCATACCTCTATGCATGAAATCCAAATATGATAAAAGTAACACTTTTATGTTAAAATAATAATCTTTTATGCATACCTCTATGCATGAAATCTAAATATGATAAAAGTAACAATTTTATGTTAAAATAATAATCTTTTATGCATAGCTCTATGCATGAAAATCAATTATGCATAATATAAAAATCAATTTCTCTATGATTACAATGAATATCTTTCAATTAATCTAGGATGATAATTCCTAGAATATGGTAGGAAGTCCTCTTTTCATGCTTTGAATGAAATTATTTTATGCATAATTTTTATAAAAATTTTGCCATAGCTCCGCTGCTATGACTGATAAATCTCAAATTTTCTAAGGGATAAATCTTATCATTAAGAAAATAAATAGAATGATCCCTAATTGGATCATTAATCCATAATGTATTGAATCATCAATATTCATGAAATACATAAACTAAAAGCATAGAAAAAAGCCATTAATTTGGCCTCAAGCATAGATTAATCTTGGATTAAGAAAAAGCTTTATGAAAAGCTTTGTTTGGATTGAGAATGAGTCAAGAGTATGACCATTTCTTGAGTGAGAGAGAGAAATTACATAAAAACCATTAGAATTTAGCATAAAAGAAAATTTATGTAATTCTTAACTATCATTAATCAATTTACTTCAATAGCATTCATCAAATTATGTAACTCTTCACTATCATTCATCAATTAACTTCAATAGCATTTAAAAAAAACCATTCCAATTAAGCTTCTCAAGCTTGAGAGGGGTTGAGAAGAGAGAAACATTGAGAAATTATAGAAAAGAATCAATATTCACCATTTACCTTACAAATTACTTGATTCTTTATTCACGGTAGAGGCCCCCAACCAATCAATTGGTTAAGTATGTTGATGGAGCCACTAATGGGGATTGAAGAAAGAGGGAAGCTCCAAAAACTAGTGAATTATTAAATGAATTCACAGTTCTTGGCTTAGGTGGAGTAGAGTAACGATGCATAAACACTATCTATTTTTCAACAAGGGGGAGGCTTCTATTTATAGGAAAAATTGAGCTCCTAACCAAACAAACTGATTCTAGAATTTTCCAAATCAGTTTGGTCAATTTTTGACCATTTTTAGGTCAGTTAAGCTAACTTTTTGGAACTAGACTTGAATTAGGAGAGAGGAGAGATCAAATATCTCAATTTTTATGAGTTTAAAACTCATTCAAGCATGTGAAATATGCACCTCCTTTAAAGAACTCCCCTTCCTTACATATGTCATATTTTTAATATTGCTCATAGTTTTTTACTAATAAACCTTGTACATTTTCAACTCTTCATCTTATGTGAGCATTTACTCATTTTTTTGGGTATCCTCTTTACAAATTGGATTTATCTCCTCCCTACACATGGATTGATGCTATTGGCCCATAGGAACCTTAATTGGACCATAATCCAAAAATTTCTGAAAATCTAGTCCCTTAGGCTAAGGTCCTTTATACCCATTTCTAATTAATTCCAATTGCACATTGGAAAGTTCTTTTTGAATTTCTGTTTCAGGGGAACTTATTTTAATAAGATGAGATAATTTTCTATCCAAAAATATTAAAAATCTGAATATTCTCTCTCTAGAATATTTTCTCTCTCTAGGTTAAAACAGTTAGAAACAAGTCTTTTATATTTCTGAAGAGGGATTGATTACAGGAGAAGATGCTGGACATTTTGAGAGGCTGGGGAGGAATCTTACAATATTCAACTCTTCATCTTATGTGAGCATTGAAGGGACTCCCCTTCCTTACATATGTGTCAAAATGGAATCATTATACCCAAAATATCTCATATTTTTAATATCACTCATAATTTCTTACTAATAAACCTTGTACATAGTCAACTCTTCATCTTATGTGAGCATTTACTCATTTTTGGGTATCTTCTTTTACAAAATTGGATTTATCTCCTTCCCACACATGGATTGATCCTATTGGCCCATAGGAACCTTAATTGGACCATAATCCAAAATTTTCTGAAGTTCCCAAGTGAGAGAAAAGTGAGCGCTCATACAGTTCTATAAAATCCTTCTTCACAGACTCGCTTGCGTCTTGAGGGTGAGAAATCATCATGGATAAAACCAAGTCTTACTGCCAAGCCATGAAGGAGATTAAGAAAGAAAGGAGATCGATGGAAGTAAGATTACTGCGAGCCAAGTAAGAGTTACGACTTATATAAATGAAGGAACTAGCGTAACTTAGAAGCCAACGGAGTATCCGCTGAAGTTTTACCGTCTTTCCATGATTTGGGTTTGGCATATATTTCTATAGAAGGCTTACATGAAATACATTATGAACTTTGAGATGAGGAGGTAAAAGAAGCTCGTAGGCTAAGTCACCTACTTTCTTTGAAATCAGATATGGCCCACAATATCTAGGGGATAACTTTTTATACTTCCCAAGAGATATAGAACTTCTTTTGGGCCATACTCGAATGAAGACCATATCTGGTTCTTTGAATTCTCTGACTGTCCTCTTCTTAACTGCATACTGCTTCTGTCGATCCTGGGCAGCTTTTATATCTTTATGAATTGCCTGCATCTGCTGCTCCATGTCGTCAAGCATTTGTCTGGACATCTCGACCCTAATCAATGGGTTGGACCTAGTTAATGGAGTTTAAGCAATCTTGTCCGAGACGGACCCTGATTAGATTGGTATGAAGGAATTGGTCTCTGAATTCGGGGTTCTTGACTTCCCTGTGCTCTTGACATGGCAGGAGTCGGGCCATCTTTTAATTGATGACCAAAACCTTGGCACCCAAAACACCGGTTCTCACTTCTGAACTCATCGTTCTGAATCCTTAAAACAGGTGGGCTCCTGTGAAGTATTCTAGGGAAAGGGTCTTTCTTTTTTTAAACAGAATCTTTCTTTTATTTTAGAGAGGGGATAATTATAAGATCAGAAAGGGAGGTTCTTACTCCTGTATACCTCGAAGGCTGAGGGGAGGAATCTTACATTCTACCCCACTTAAAAAAAGTGCAAGATGTCATCTCGCAAAGTAGAGAACAACTCTTTTTCTTAAGATCTAATTTATTCTGGGGTCCTTATATTATGGTCAACCCAACAGAATACGGGGATAAATATCCCTTATATAGAACTCATAATTAAATAACAATTCATTCAGATCATATCATTCATATCTTTAACACAATAATGGTCCATTAGACTGAAAAAATTTCTTTCTGAACATTTCCCCACGGGAATTTCAGTCAAGCAAGTTCTCAATTTGTCATTCCTTAACTTGATCTACCGTGTCGAGTGTTAACAGTAGCAATGTGACAGCACAATCTACTAATCTCATAGTGATTTGCTGAAATCATTTTATCATCATTCTAGATATGAATATCATCACAGGGACTCGTCCCATTCATCCTCATTGTGGTTTCGCTCAGCTTATTACATTTCAACCAATTTTCAGGAATCATCATTTTTCAATCAGAATCCAATTCAATTCATCAGCAACGTAGTGCATGTGAATGTTATGGAAACATGGTGATCCCTTTGTTGTTCCTTCAAACTATGTCACAAAGTCAAGGGAGTGTATGTACAACTCTCTTAGGGTTTTCGCACCACGAGTGGCTCTTCTCTGATTTGAAATGATAGGGGTATGGGCACTACACACGGGCTCTTCTCACTACTTTCTTGTTGGTGGTGCACTCTTGCTTAAACTTTGGGGGTGGCATTGAATGGCTTTGGTTCTCTTCTCAATCCTGGATTTGATAATTAATGGGGTGTTTGTAGAGGCATAAGGCACTAGTTTCTTCGACCTTGGAACCTAAATGTAGGGTTTTCTTTATAGAATCCTTGAGCCTCCAGTAGCTTTGTTGGAATCAACCTACGTGTTACTTACTACTAGTGTGACATTTGGTGTTGGGATGATTGTTGCTTGACTCTCTTTGGCTTAGGATGTTGTGGTGCAGACGATGAGGTTTTTGGGACATAGAAGGTTTTCCCTTTGAAAAAGCCTTGAGCCTCTTACACTTTGAGCGGGGTGTTGAGTTTAGGGTAAAAGACCCTTACTTATTAAGGCTCCGAATTTGGTAGACCAAATGGTGGCTACTAGGTCTTTGCTTTGGCATCATACTTGTCTTGGCTAGCTAGGGTACTCTTAGGTACCCACCACTCCTTCTTGGTGACCTCCCTAACGGGTCATTTTGGGGGGTGGATTTCATCTTTGTCGGCAAGGTTTAGGATTTCCATAATGATTAGAAGGGGTGGCCGATATGTTAAGGTAAGAGGAGTATTATGACTTTGAGGATTGGATTCACGTTTTTGCAACAACCATGGATATTCATCCCCATTGAAGCTTGGGACAAGGTTTGCATGATTAGAGGGTGTCGAAATCATATCCATGTTCGTGCTTGATGCATTCGAAATGGAACCAATGGCAAAATTGACTCATCTTGAGTTAAAGTTTCCCCAAAAAGACTTCACATGAACCAATGCTCTAATACCATGAGAAGGATGTGGGGGAGAGGGTTAGCTTGAACTCTTTCTTGCAAGCAAACACAAATGCACAAGAATAGACAATCACACAAGAGAGATAGATGACTGAATTTTCTTCTATTCTCTTCTCTTCGCTACAACCATATATAAAGAGATAAGAGTACATACTATAAGGAAAAGTACTATCCTATTATAACTTACAAAGGTCAATCCACAGTGTAAACCTGATTACATGAGCTGGTGCTATAACTATACTATAACTTTAGTACACCAAAGTGGCTGCACAACCTATAAACCACTGGCGACATATTCCCCATAATCTCATCCCCCACCCAGCCAGTGGCGTAAATGTGGAAGCTATCACCTAGGCTGGTCATCAATGTTTGCAGCACTAGTTGAGCTCGATCTAGCTACATGGCCCGCCTTACTTGACATTGGGCCTAGCCACAACATGTTATCTTGGCAAACATGGACCTCATTAGGTCACCCACCTCTCGCACCACCTGCGTGAATTTTATATGGCCGTCGATTGTTTTGAAGCTGAATTTTATATTGGAGCTAAACCTACGTCTTGTATATTTAGGTGAACCCCATAAGTATACAATAAAAGAGAACATCATCCTCAGGAGGTGATGGATCATGGCCACGGCTTGCATTGTCACACAACTGGGGAAGAATAAACATAATGCTTGAGCTTTCCCTATGGAATGGTTACCATATCCCTGGTGGGTGAGGCACCCCAAACTTATCAACATCCCAAGTCTTGTCCTCCAATCATGAGAGCCAGTGGGTGTGGAGATCCAAAGCCAATTCCTTGTGAGCAACTGAGATGTGAGTAATCACATTTTCATAGACAAACTTGGTAGTAGATCATCTCTTATCAACATTTTCCTTGTGAGCAACTGAGATGTGAGTAATCACATTTTCATAGACAAACTTGGTAGTAGATCATCTCTTATCAACATTTTCATAGACAAACTTGGCAGTAGATCATCTCTTATCAGCATTCTATATAGCTTTGGCCTCAACGGACCCATACCTCCAATGCCAACTCCAAAGCTTAAGCAAGAATGGAGAGTAGTGGCTTCCACCTTGACTCATGTGCTGACACCATCTTCAAAAAAGTCGGTAGAGCCTTTGGACTCCAAGCAACAACAAGAGGAAATACCTTGCCCATATCCATCCCTATTTTCATTAAAGAAGTGCCATCCATGGTGCCAAACCCTAAAGACAATTGTGCACACACTTCTGTGGCACTACCGAGCAACCCCATGGCTCAAAAAGATCACTATGACCCCACAACACTTGTGTGTGTGCCACACCACAACACCAACTCGTAAGCTCTATAGAACTAGAAAGACAACGCTCAATCAAGCGTGCCAAACAAAGTCGACCATGGTGGCAAATGATTATGTGCCGTTGCCAATTGCGCATATGATAAATATGTAATGTGGCCCTTCCCCAAGTGTACGTTACTACCTTCACTAAAAATGAGAAAAACACAAAAAACCTAAAAACATATTGAGAATCATTAAAAAAACAACTAAAAACATGCACATGCGGTGTCACACGCACATGGTACTACACACACACACATTTACACATTTTCTAGAACGTGCATGTACACACACATTTGCACTTGCACGTGTATACCTTCACCTAATTGTACCTCGAGCACCCACCTTCACGCACGTGCACACCCATTTACACTCACACACACACGTGGACCCCATACAGTCACAATTGCACACTCACTTGCATTTATTAACTGGCACACGCATGTACCCCTCACACATTTGCATTTGCGCATCGGGCATGCAGATTTTTACCATATATATGCACTTGCATGCACGTGCACTACACCCACGTGCACCACATCCCATGCACATTTATGTCGTGCATACATACTCATGGTGGACACATTCACTTGTGCACAGCTTTGCTCCGTGCATACACATCACGCACGTGCACTCACTTATGCACCACCCACACATGCTTGTGCACACACCTTTGCACACGTACTGCATTTGCACTTTATGCATGCATGCCCACTTGCTCGTGTGTGTACCACCCATATTTACACTTATACATGCCTACCCCACACCCACTTGAACCTTGCACATCGTGCACATGGGCCCATGTGCATGCACGTGTGTACACACCATTCGCTCGTGCATGTGTGCGCACATGCACCTCACGTACACACTTGCGCATACCCATTCCATCTCGTGCATGTATAACGTGCATCCACGTACATGCATCTATGCATACCCAATGCCACATCCCCTCTCAACAAAATAAACCCTACTCCCGTCAAATTCTTTTAAAAATTTTCCACCCCTTTATTCTCTAGGTAAATTCCCTAGCCAACTAGCTATGAATTCCCTATGTAAAGATATGTCAAGGGTCACTTATCCCATCTGATTCTTGCACACAAGTGTTGATACCATTGGTAATCCTTAACTCCCAAATGTAAGGATCTGGAGATAACCACAAAGCTATGAATTAACAAGTCAACATTGTATGCATAGGTATGTGTCAGTGAGATCTAAGTCAAGATTCAAGTTCGTCATTGTAAGTATTCATATTTTGCAATGTGCAATAGATTAGGTCTATCTCTCCGCTACTGTGCCTTGCTCAATTTTGATTAGTTTTAATCTCTCATGTGCTAAAATTTATGTTTTTAACTCATTTTACCATATAAAATCTTATCTTAGGTGTAACAACCTAGGTAGAAGACACTATAATTATCGGGTCAACATTGGTGTAGAGTAGCGAGATATTCAATCTAAATGTGTATTTTGGATTTGTATTGTGAGGGGAGGCAAGGGTCTCCCAATCTATGGGGTTTCTATATGCAAACATGTATTTGTAAAAGTGATTTGTGAAAGGGAGAAGGTGGTGTGGTAGCATGAATGGGTCACATGGGCTAGACATACGTTGTGTGCTAGTCACATGAATTAGATAGATTTTGCATGGTTTGAGTGGTCTCACATGCTTTGTATGGTGTACGCATGGGTTGTGTGATGGGAATCGTGTGTATAAAATGAATGCTCAAGTGTTGGGGCCATGTGGTCATCTTTATGTCTATGTGTGATTGCCTTGGCATTCTCTTTTGCTTTCACATGTTTTAATTATGGTTGCAGGCGCTCGCCTTAGTTGGTGTGCCTTGTGTCTATTCTAACTTTGTTGTTTTGCTCCACCAGCTTCTTCGTGCTAGTTTTTCTCTGGCTACCTTTGTTTGCGCTCTTTGATGGCTTTATCTTTTTTTCCCATTGTCAGCCTTCTTTTATCTTGTGTGGCATTTTACGCTTATTCTTGGGCATTGTGGTGTTCTTGCATTCTTTATCTTTTCTTATTATTTTTATAACCCCACTCTCTCATAAACTGGTTGCACTTTCTCTCTATAGCCCCCCTCGAAGGTTCATTGGATTCATAGATAAAGTGTCCCCATGAGGGTGTGGATGATACCATTCCAAATCTAGATAAAGTGGCCATGAGGGTGTGGATGATATTACTCCAAATCTTGCAACTGTGACTCATAAAGAAAAGTGCCCTCAATGGCCTTAGTGCATCTAGCATTCCAAATGTGCGTATATATGTCTTGAAGATGGCATTGCCAAGCAATTCCCTGACTGATCATAATGAGATCCCTATCTGTTGAAATATTCAAGTGAATGGGTGTGTGTGGGAACAAGCCCTTAGCAAGAGATTGTAAAAGGGAACCCGTAATTGAGTGGGTAGCAGTGAAAAGGTGGTATCTACTAATTAGAGAATTAAGGGTAGCATGAATGATGTAACATATTGAGAATCATTAAAAAAACAACTAAAAACATGCACATGCGATGCACATGCACATGGTACACACACACACACACACATACACATTTTCTTGAACGTGCATGTACACACACATTTGCACTTGCACATGTATACCTTCACCTAATTGTACCTCAGGCACCCACCTTCATGCACGTGCACACCCATTTACACTCACACACACACGTGGACCCCACACAGTCACAATTGCACACTCACTTGCATTTATTAACTGGCACATGCATGTACCCCTCACACATTTGCATTTGCGCATCGGGCATGCAGATTTTTACCATATATATGCACATGCATGCACGTGCACTACACCCACGTGCACCACATCCCATGCACATTTATGCCGTGCATACACACTCATGGACACATTCACTTGTGCACAGCTTTGCTCCGTGCATACACATCACGCACGTGCACTCACTTATGCACCACCCACACATGCTCGTGCACACACCTTTGCACACGTACTACATTTGCACTTTATGCATGCATGCCCACTTGCTCGTGTGTGTACCACCCATATTTACACTTACACGTGCCTACCCCACACCCATTTGCACCTTGCACATCGTGCACATGGGCCCATGTGCATGCACGTGTGTACACACTATTCGCTCGTGCCTGTGTGTGCACATGCACCTCACGTACACACTTGCGCATACCCATTCCATCTCGTGCATGTATAACGTGCATCCACGTACATGCATCCACGTACATGCATACCCATTCCATCTCGTGCATGTATAACGTGCATCCACGTACATGCATCTATGCATACCCAATGCCACATCCCCTCTCAACAAAATAAACCCTACTCCCTTCAAATTCTTTTTTTTTAATTTTCCACCCCTTTATTGTGAGTGAAATCCCCAGGTAAATTCCCTAGCCAACTAGCTATGAATTCCCTATGTAAAGATATGTCAAGGGTCACTTATTCCATCTGATTCTTGCACACAAGTGTTGATACCATTGGTAGTCCTTAACTCCCAAATGTAAGGATCTGGAGATAACCACAAAGCTATGAATTAACAAGTTAACATTGTATGCATAGGTATGTGTCAGTGAGATCTAAGTCAAGATTCAAGTTCGTCTCATTGTAAGTATTCATATTTTGCAATGTGCAATAGATCAGGTCTATCTCTCCGCTATTGTGCCTTGCTCAATTTTGATTAGTTTTAATCTCTCATGTGCTAAAATTTATGTTTTTAACTCATTTTACCATATAAAATCTTAGCTTAGGTGTAACAACCTAGGTAGAAGACACTATAATTATCGGGTCAACATTGGTGTAGAGTAGCGAGATATTCAATCTAAATGTGTATTTTGGATTTGTATTGTGAGGGGAGGCAAGGGTCTCCCAATCTATGGGGTTTCTATATGCAAACATGTATTTGTAAAAGTGATTTGTGAAAGGGAGAAGGTGGTGTGGTAGCATGAATGGGTCACATGGGCTAGACATACGTTGTGTGCTAGTCACATGAATTAGATAGATTTTGCATGGTTTGAGTGGTCTCACATGCTTTGTATGGTGTACGCATGGGTTGTGTGATGGGAATCGTGTGTATAAAATGAATGCTCAAGTGTTGGGGCCATGTGGTCATCTTTATGCCTATGTGTGATTGCCTTGGCATTCTCTTCTGCTTTCACATGTTTCAATTATGGTTGCAGGCGCTCGCCTTAGTTGGTGTGCCTTGTGTCTATTCTAACTTTGTTGTTTTGCTCCACCAGCTTCTTTGTACTGGTGTTTCTCTTGCTACCTTTGTTTGCGCTCTTTGATGGTTTTATCTTTTTTTCCCCATTGTCAGCCTTCTTTTATCTTGTGTGGCATTTTACGCGCTTATTCTTGGGCGTTGTGGTGTTCTTGCATTCTTTATCTTTTCTTATTATTTTTGTGAGATCATCTCTTATCAGCATTCTATGTAGCTTTGGCCTCAACGGACCCATACCTCCAATGCCAACTCCAAAGCTTAAGTAAGAATGGAGAGTAGTGGCTTCCACCTTGACTCATGTGCCGACACCATCTTCAAAAAAGTCGGTAGAGCCTTTGGACTCCAAGCAACAAGAGGAAATACCTTGCCCATATCCATCCCTATTTTCATTAAAGAAGTGCCACCCATGGTGCCAAACCCTAAAGACAATTGTGCACACACTTCCGTGGCACTACCGAGCAACCCCATGGCTCAAAAAGATCACTGTGACCCCACAACACATGTGTGCCACACCACAACACCAACTCGTAAAGCTCTATAGAACTAGAAAGACAACGTTCAATCAAGCGTGCCAACAAAGATGACCATGGTGGCACCCAAGCTTTCATTGTGGAATGGCAAATGATTATGTGCCGTTGCCAATTGTGCATACGGTAAATATGTAATGTGGCCCTTCCCCAAGTGTACAGTTACTACCTTCACTGAAAATGAGAAAAACACAAAAAACCTAAAAACATATTGAGAATCATTAAGAAAACAACTAAAAACATGCACATGCGGTGTCACACGTACATGGTACACACACACACACACACACACACATATACACATTTTCTCGAACGTGCATGTACACACACATTTGCACTTGCACGTGTATACCTTCACCTAATTGTACCTCGGGCACCCACCTTCATGCACGTGCACACCCATTTACAATCACACACACACGTGGACCCCACAAAGTCACAATTGCACACTCACTTGTATTTATTAACTGGCACATGCATGTACCCCTCACACATTAGCATTTGCACATCAGGCATGCAGATTTTTACCATATATATGCACATGAATGCACGTGCACTACACCCACATGCACCACATCCCATGCACATTTATGTCGTGCATACACACTCATGGACACATTCACTTGTGCACAGCTTTGCTCCGTGCATACACATCACGCACGTGCACTCACTTATGCACCACCCACACATGCTCGTGCACACACCTTTGCACACGTATTGCATTTGCACTTTATGCATGCATGCCCACTTGCTCGTGTGTGTACCACCCATATTTACACTCACTTATGCACCACCCACACATGCTCGTGCACACACCTTTGCACACGTATTGCATTTGCACTTTATGCATGCATGCCCACTTGCTCGTGTGTGTACCACCCATATTTACACTTACACATGCCTACCCCACACCCACTTGAACCTTGCACATCGTGCACATGGGCCCATCTCGTGCATGTATAACGTGCATCCACATACATGCATCTATGCATACCCAATGCCACATCCCCTCTCAACAAAATAAACCCTACTCCCTTCAAATTCTTTTTTTAAAAATTTTCCACCCCTTTATTGTGAGTGAAATCCCCAGGTAAATTCCCTAGCCAACTAGCTATGAATTCCCTATGTAAAGATATGTCAAGGGTCACTTATCCCATCTGATTCTTGCACACAAGTGTTGATACCATTGGTAGTCCTTAACTCCCAAATGTAAGGATCTGGAGATAACCACAAAGCTATGAATTAACAAGTCAACATTGTATGCATAGGTATGTGTCAGTGAGATCTAAGTCAAGATTCAAGTTCATCTCATTGTAAGTATTCATATTTTGCAATGTGCAATAGATCAGGTCTATCTCTCCGCTATTGTGCCTTGCTCAATTTTGATTAGTTTTAATCTCTCATGTGCTAAAATTTATGTTTTTAACTCATTTTACCATATAAAATCTTAGCTTAGGTGTAACAACCTAGGTAGAAGACACTATAATTATCGGGTCAACATTGGTGTAGAGTAGCGAGATATTCAATCGAAATGTGTATTTTGGATTTGTATTGTGAGGGGAGGCAAGGGTCTCCCAATCTATGGGGTTTCTATATGCAAACATGTATTTGTAAAAGTGATTTGTGAAAGGGAGAAGGTGGTGTGGTAGCATGAATGGGTCACATGGGCTAGACATACGTTGTGTGCTAGTCACATGAATTAGATAGATTTTGCATGGTTTGAGTGGTCTCACATGCTTTGTATGATGTACGCATGGGTTGTGTGATGGGAATCGTGTGTATAAAATGAATGCTCAAGTGTTGGGGCCATGTGGTCATCTTTATGTCTATGTGTGATTGCCTTGGAATTCTCTTTTGCTTTCACATGTTTCAATTATGGTTGCAGGCGCTCGCCTTAGTTGGTGTGCCTTGTGTCTATTCTAACTTTGTTGTTTTGCTCCACCAGCTTCTTCGTGCTGTTGTTTCTCTTGCTACCTTTGTTTGTGCTCTTTGATGGCTTTATCTTTTTTTCCCATTGTCAGCCTTCTTTTATCTTGTGTGGCATTTTACGCTCATTCTTGGGCATTGTGGTGTTCTTGCATTCTTTATCTTTTCTTATTATTTTTATAACCCCACTCTCTCATAAATTGGTTGCACTTTCTCTCTATAGCCCCCCTCGAAGGTCCATGGATTCTAGATAAAGTGTCCCCATGAGGGTGTGGATGATACCATTCCAAATCTAGATGAAGTGGCCATGAGGGTGTGGATGATATCACTCCAAATCTTGCAGCTGTGACTCATAAAGAAAAGTGCCCTCAATGGCCTTAGTGCATCTAGCATTCCAAATGTGCTAAGTTTGCAATACTAGCAATAGTCTCCCATGCACTGTCTAAGCTTTGTACTAGGGGGACGTATCATATATCTCTTGTATATGTGTCTTGAAGATGGCATTGCCAAGCAATTCCCTGACTGATCATAATGAGATCCCTATCTGTTGAAATATGCAAGTGAATGGGTGTGTGTGGGAACAACCCCTTAACAAGAGATTGTAAAAGGGAACCTGTAATTGAGTGGGTAGCAGTGGGAGAAGGTGAGAGGTATCTACTAATTAGAGAATCAAGGGTAGCATGAATGAATGTAGGTGTGTGGAAAGATTCTAGGAAAACGTGCCCCCCCAGATGTAGGGGAGGTGGCACAAATCAATCAGTGGGATTAGATGCTTGGCATCTTGTGGATGTATAACCTATAAATTGAGGCATTGGCCTAATGAGCAATTGCTGATTTTTGAGTACCCATGCCTACATTATCGTATTAGATTAATTGTTCACTAATTTCATCTTAATCACATACTAATTATGTTGATTCTTGCATTTGATCCACCATAGCTCATCACATTGCTGCAAATTTAACACTATCCTCATACCTAAGCTGTGTGCCCGATTGTGTCAGCCAAATGGTAGTAGCAAAAGAAATGTAAGCATACTTCCTCATCCTTTCATGGAGATGTGTTATTACAGTCCACATCTTACTATTATTATTTGCCGAGGGGGCGAGTGGGTGTTTGAATTTTTTGGATTTGTGTGTATTTTGGGAGGGGGTGTGCACGAGTGTGTGGTGGTCTAGCTGCCTCAGTTAATTAACCAAGGTAAATGTTACAAGATTCATGGTGATATGACAAGGCTACCTTGCTCCTGGACCCATTGTTGTGTAGGGCCAGACTCTCAATCTAGATTCGAGCCCATCGTGCTGCTGTCAAACTACATCGAGAGTCCTTGGCTTTGAACCCTAGTTGATAGCATGTAGATGCACGTCATGTGTATAGGTGTGTGTGCTTTGTGATTGTGCACGTGTAGGGGTGTGTGTCTACTAGGGGGGTTTATTTTTTTTGGATTTGTGTGTGTTGAGGAGGGTGGTATGCATGGGTGTTTTACAGGTGTGCTCGTGTAGGTGTTTGTACTTTGTGATTGTGCACATGCACGTGTGTGTGTTTTGTGATTGTATGGTATAGGGGTTGTGTGAGCATTATGTGTACATGCAACTATGGACTTTGTGTGGAGGGTGTGTATGTGCAGATACAGGGGTGTGCACATCGAGGTGCTTTAGGATTATGCACGGATGTGTTGTGTGCGTGTGCGAGTGAGTGTTTGTATTATAATTGTGTACATGCACGTGCTTGTCTATGTGTGTGTATGTATGTGTTAATATGCATGTGTGTGTGCTTATTAGGGATTGTGTACATGCACGTACAGGTGTGTGCTTGTACGTAAATGAGAGTTTTTTTGGGGTTTTTTCTTTAAAGATTTTTTTAATCATTCTTAGGTATGTGTGTATGTAAAGTTGATAGGGTGTCCCACGTAACATACATACAATGGGGGGTCAAGATTTTTAGCAAAGGTAGAAAATTGCTTGCCCATCCATGACGAAAGATTAGATGCCACTGCCCCACCGACTTTGCTTGTGCGCCTGATTGAACTTTGCCCTTCCAACAACTAGCGGGTTGATGTTGCAACGTAGTGCATGTGAATGTTATGCGAACATGGTGATCTCTTGTCCATGGATTCTAGATAAAGTGTCCCCATGAGGGTGTGGATGATACCATTCCAAATCTAGATGAAGTGGCCATGAGGGTGTGGATGATATCACTCCAAATCTTGCAACTGTGACTCATAAAGAAAAGTGCCCTCAATGGCCTTAGTGCATCTAGCATTCCAAATGTGCTAAGTTTGCAATACTAGCAATAGTCTCCCATGCACTCTCTAAGCTTTGTACTCGGGGGACGTATCCTATATCTCTTGTATATATGTCTTGAAGATGGCATTGCCAAGCAATTCCTTGACTGATCATAATGAGATCCCTATCTGTTGAAATATGCAAGTGAATGGGTGTGTGTGGGAACAAGCCCTTAGCAAGAGACTATAAAAGGGAACCTATAATTGAGTGGGTAGCAGTGAAAAGGTGAGAGGTATCTACTAATTCGATAATCAAGGGTAGCATGAATGAATGTAGGGGTGTAGAAAGATTCTAGGAAAAGGTGCCCCAGATGTAGGGGAGGTGGCACAAATCAAAGGAGAAATCAGTGGGATTAGATGCTTGGCATCTTGTGGATGTACAACCTATAAATTGAGGCATTGGCCTACTGAGCAATTGCTGATTTTTGAGTACCCATGCCTACATTATCGTATTAGATTAATTGTTCATTGATTTCATCACATGCTAATTATGTTGATTCTTGCATTTGATCCACCATAGCTCATCACATTGCTGCAAATTTAACACTATCCTCATACACCTAAGTTGTGTGTCCGATTGTGTCAGCCAAATGGTAGTAGCAAAAGAAATGTAAGCATACTTCCTCATCCTTTTATGGAGATGTGTTATTACAGTCCACATCTTACTATTATTATTTGCGAGGGGGTGAGTGTGTGTTTGAATTTTTTGGATTTGTGTGTATTTTGGGAGGGGGTGTGCACGAGTGTGTGGTGGTCTAGCTGCCTCAGTTAATTAACCAAGGTAAATGTTACGAGTTTCATGGTGATATGACAAGGCTACCTTGCTCCTGGACCCGTTGTTGTGTAGGGCCAGACTCTCAATCTGGATTCGAGCCCATCCTGCTATTGTCAAACTACGTCGACAGTCCTTGGCTTTGAACCCTAGTTGATAGCATGTAGGTGCACGTCATGTGTATAGGTGTGTGTGCTTTGTGATTGTGCACGTGTAGGGGTGTGTGTCTACTAGGGGGGTTTATTCTTTTTGGATTTGCATGTGTTGAGGAGGGTGGTATGTATGGGTGTTTTACAGGTGTGCTCGTGTAGGTGTTTGTGCTTTGTGATTGTGCACATGCACGTGTGTGTGTTTTGTGATTGTATGGTGCAGGGGTTGTGTGAGCATTATGTGTACATGCAACTATGGACTTTGTGTGGAGGGTGTGTATGTGCAGATACAGGGGTGTGCACATCGAGGTGCTTCAGGATTATGCACGGATGTGTTGTGTGCGTGCGCATGTGAGTGTTTGTATTATAATTGTGTACAGGCGTGTGCTTGTATGTAAATGAGAGTTTTTTTGGGGGTTTTTTTAAAAAATATTTTTTTATCATTCTTAGGTATGTGTGTATGTAAAGTTGATAGGGTGTCCCACGTAACATACATACAATGGGAGGTCAAGATTTTTAGCAAAGGTAGAAAATTGCTTGCCCATCCATGACGAAAGCTTAGGCGCCACTGCCCCACCAACTTTGCTTGTGCGCTTGATTGAACTTTGCCCTTCCAACAACAACTAGCGGGTTGATGGTGCAACGTAGTGCATGTGAATGTTATGGGAACATGGTGATCCCTTTGTTCCTTCAAACTGCGTCACAAAGTCAAGGGAGTGTATGTACAACTCTCTTAGGGTTTTCGCACCACGAGTGGCTCTTTTCTAATTTGAAATGATAGGGGTATGGGCACTGCACACGGGCTCTTCCGACTACTTTGTTGTTGGTGGTGCACTCTTGCTTAAACTTTGGGGGTGGCATTGATTGGCTTTGGTTCTCTTCTCGATCCTAGATTAATTAATGGGGTGTTTGTAGAGGCATAAGGCACCAATTTCTTCGACCTTGGAACCTAAATGTAGGGTTTTCTTTGACCTTGGAACCTAAATGTAGGGTTTTCTTTATAGAATCCTTGAGCTTCTAGTAGCTTTGTTGGAATCAACCTAAGTGTTACTTACTACTAGTGTGTGTTAGTTACTACTAGTGTGGCATTTGGTGTTGGGATCGTTGCTTGACTCTCTTTGGCTTAGGATGTTGTGGTGCAGATGATGAGGTTTTTGGGACATAGAAGGTTTTCCCTTTGAAAAAGCCTTGAGCCTCTTACACTTTGAAAGGGTGTTGAGTTTAGGGTAAAAGACCCTTACTTATTAAGGCTCCGAATTTGGTAGACCAAATGGTGGCTTAGGTACCCACTCCTTGTTGATCTCCCTGAAGGGTCATTTTGGGGGGTGGATTTCATCTTTGTCGGCAAGGTTTAGGATTTCCATAATGATTATAAGGGGTGGCCGATGTGTTAAGGTAAGAGGAGTATTATGACTTTGAGGATTGGATTCACGTTTTAAGGAGCATGGGTGTCCACGTAGCGATACGTGTGGACCACACAGTGGGTGGCTGTCCTTTGGTTCTTGTGCGTCCATCGTACGGGCACCTTGGTAAGAGTGTATAGTCCAAATTTTAGGACAGGGTTCCCAAATTTGGGACGCCCACCTTGATTTGCGTGTCGGACTGCCCTCAGGGATGAATTTTTGTTTTGTCCGAAAGGTTCTCCTGGTTGTTGGGGTTCAGACCGTTCGTCAATCAGACACCCGGTCGTGCATTTATTAAGGTTTAAAGGTCGTCGCTTTTTAACTAAAAATGACTTAAATTTGCGTATAAGCTTGATCCAGTGTTCGTTTTGGATGCTATAAAATCCTATATTAGGATAAAATCTCACGTAAATTCTAAATTTGGGCTCAAAATTTAAAGATTCTAAGTAGAAATGACTCATTTAATAAAATCATTGATTTTTATACCATATAAGCTTGATCCAGTGTCCGTTTTGGATGCTATAAAATCCTATATTAGGATAAAATCTCATGCAGATTCTAAATTTGGGCTCAAAATTTGAAGATTCTAAGTAGAAATGACTCATTTAATAAAATCATTGATTTTTATACCATAAAAACTCATAGATTTATCTATTACATGGACATTTCTTTATTAGTGAGGATGGGTATGTTACATGCTATGAATTAACAAGTCAACATTGTATGCATAGATATGTTGTAACATACCCATTGTAAATAACAATGTACTTGCTTCAGAGTTGAAAAAGATGTAACATACCCATTGTAAATAACAATATACTTGCTTCAGAGTTGAAAAAGATGTAACATACCCATTGTAAATAACAATGTACTTGCTTCAGAGTTGAAAAATATAACTTAGTTTGTCATTTTTACGATCAGAAAACTTCTATTTTTAGAAAATGAGCCATTTTTGCTTAGAAATTTGTAATTTTGAATCCAAATTTGGAATCTACGCGTAATTTTACGCTCAAAATAGTTTTTCTGAACTAAAAACGGTTACCCGGAATGGGTTTAATTAAGCTTTTAAGCTTTTAATCTGCGAACTTCCGACCTAAAATAGTAACTATCCAGGCGTCTAATCAACGAACGGAACACGCCCCCATGGTCATGGGGAAAGGCCGGACATTTTTGTCAACAAAAAATTTTGACCCCCCCGGGACGACGACGGGCGGCCGGCGTGGGCCCCACCACGGGCGCCGCCCGTGAAAAAAACCGACAATCCACCCGGGACACCCAAGCGTGTACACGACCTAGACGCACCCTCCAGCACACCCGTACACGTACCCCCTCCTCCCAGAACCCTCTATCCACAGGTGTCGCGCTCTCTCTCTCTTGGGGACACCTCCACCCCCATGTGTCACACTTTCTCTCTCCTCGAGACACCTCCACCCCCAGGTGTCTCACGCCCACACTCTCTCCCGGACACCTACACCACCCAGGTGTCACCTTCCCGCACCCAGACGTCCACCCTCCAGCACCTATAAAAGGACCCTCCCAGCCCCCTTCTCCGAGCAAGCCCCAGAGCAAGCCCCTAGGCGCAAGCCCTCCCTCAAGCTCTAGGACATGTCCTACACTCTTCTCCCCCCCGTGTGAATAGACTTAAAGTGTGCTTGTTCTCCAACCCTTGCCTTGCTCTTCCCTAGGCCTCCCTAGACGTACACTCTTCTCAAGAGCTCTAGGACATGTCCTACACTCTTCTCCCCCCGTGTGAATAGACTTAAAGTGTGCTTGTTCTCCAACCCTTGCCTTGCTCTTCCCTAGGCCTCCCTAGACGTACACTCTTCTCAAGAGCTCTCCAAGTTAAGGACACCCTCTCGATTCCCCCCTCCCATATGCAGCGACTTAAACTTAGGCTAAGAGGTCGTTCCTACCCATAAGCCCAACAAGCTTTTCCTACCCCAAACGGACTCCGTTTCCGAATCCGTTTGAACCAGTAGAATCCTCTCTTTTCTCTCCAAGTTTCCAACCTCTTATATTCACCCCGTTCTCTCTCTATCCTCTTAAAACTCTAGTACTCCTATGGCGCCGAAACGCCGCCGAATTGAAGAACCACGCGCTGCCCAAGGAGGGAATGAAGCGAATCGCGTCCCTGCAATCGACTTCGCCCCTCTTGAAGCGAATAGGCAAGAAAACGATAACCAGGTTGGTCATTTAACAAGTCTCTCTTATGAAGCTTAATGCAAAGATTCGAAATAATAGGAAAGGAACCAAGGTTAAACCCCTAGTATAGATGGCCTAAAGTACCTTATGGTTACCCTTAAGTAAAGTTATAGGAAAATAATCTTGCTTTTGAATCATTGTCTTTTCGAAACGATGGTTTTTGTTAGTGTTTTGTGTGAATTCATTGAATAAAGGCTATGTCTCTTTTTATTGGATATACTGCTGGTTTATTGCTAACATGCAGGTACAGCTTCTCCCCCCCTTAGCTAACTCCGTGCTTGCCTGTGTAGCCGGGCGGAGGATATAGCGAGGCCGGGAGTCGGCCCAGGGCAATCCCCTCCTATGCCACTGGGAATTGGATTTCACCACCAGGGTGATGTATATATGCTGCCTAGTTCTGTGGGTCCAGGCTAGTGCGGTGACTTAACCCCACCTCATGAGGAGACGTCCCCTCCGAAGGGCGAGAGGGTTTGGTACAAGCGGCAGTACCTGAGGGGGTGACAGGACAGCTTGGCCCTCATCGACTGGCTGACGACAAGGGGAGACGGTCCGTGAGGTTTACCCAGCTGGTTGAGGCTGGAAGATCGAATTCTAGATCATCGGTGTGGTTGTGGTTGGATTGTGGTTATGGTTATGGTTATGGTTTGGACATGAAGTTTGGATTGGAATATCGGCCCGGTTCTAGGATCTTTGTAAATATTTTTCACTATAAGTATGTTTGTTGATTTCAATGTTGTGCTAAGGAAGATTTCTTTTAAGGAATCAAGTGTAATTAATTAACAAAGGAATTTGTTTTTAAGTGTTTCACAGTGTGGTAGGACTTAATTAGAAAACAATTGAACGGGTGAGTGTGTGGAAAGTGGGAGAATGGATGCCCTGACGGTACCATTCTAAGGATGGGTGGACCCGATCAGTCGGGTAGCTTTCTACTAGTCGTAACTTACGATACTTAGGGAATAGTAGAGTCCCGAACAAGACTTGTTTTAGGGGACCGAGCCAGCGGCCGTGCCTCATGAAATACGGGGGGAAAAAGGCGTTGGCTTCCTTGAACCAAGTGTGGGTCTTGTTCCATCTCCACGCACATCTCGTGCCAGGGATTAGAATTTCCTTTAGGATGACTACGCTTCCCCTGCGAGTTAGAGTTAGGTCCCTCCGTTTGCTCGTAACCTCGTATTTCTACGAGATCGAGGTGTCGTCAATCGGAAAAATAACACGAGACTTAACCGCCTATCAAAAGGATTCCCCCGCCCTACGGGTAGGGGTCCTTACACGTGGTATCAGAGCAGGTTTAGACTTGGGAGATTTCATATTGTATTCTCTTGTTGCTCTAGGAATTCTTGTTAAACTAACCTAGTTACGGCTGGACGCAGGAGGACGAGATGGATCCCTATTCTCGCTTCCTGGTATTCCAATGCATGTTCATGACTGCTTGTCGCTCTTCCGAATTTGAGTTCCGTGACACTATGATGCACATTGTAGACAAGCTAACCCTTCCTCATTACACTCGCATCGAAAGGGGATGGAATAGAGCTGAGTATTGGCATCGTCGATCTACCTATTTCATTATTCGAGCTGAGCACGTCGGTAATCTCACCAATGACTTGAGGCGGATCCGATATATCGAGATGTTGCGGATGGTTCGCCTAATCTGGTTTATTGGCACTCCTCGTAACACCTATGTCACTATCGATGGGAATCGCATGTTGCAGAATCGATGGGGTTATGATAGTGTGACTCGAGTTGTATCCCCTGATAGAGTAGCCGTTACCCATCTTTCTAGACGTGGTTTACCTCCCCTACCAGAGACTTATCGAGTTCTTGGAACCATGGGAGAACCCCCCTACTTTTTCAATGCTACCACCGCAGATCTTTATTAGGTTCCCTAGAGGACTACCATGTAAATAAATAAGATTGGATTTAGTCCAATCCTTGTAAATGGCTTAGTTCACTTGTAAATATTAAATCTTGGAATAAAAGGTTTTGATTTTCACACTCATTGTCTTATGTGTATTAAGCCGCCTAAGTGACATGATTCTAAATTTAGCTTCATATTGATAACCAGGATCGTCAACTTCTTGCTCCCAATGCATTATATACAGATACACAGGAGAAGAAGCTTCTCCTCAAACTAATGCAACCTCCCTCATTTAATGGGGCAGGTTCAAAGATTGAAAGGGATGCAGAAGTTTGGATAGAAGCCATGGACGATTACTTTTCGGCTGCTGGTACAGGAATTGGGAATCAATCCATGCTTGCCAGATTCCGTCTTACCGGGGACGCCAAACTTTGGTGGAAGCAATGGTGCCGAGATAAGGGCGTCACTGAAGATACCCAAACCTGGAGTGACATTAAGCAAGCTGTGAAGGGCCATTATCTTCCCCCATCTCATGAATCTATTAAGATGAACGAGTTCTTCAGCCTCAAGCAGCTTAGCTTAACCTTGGAGGAATCCTACTCAAAATTTGTCACACTTGTCCAACTATGTCGATCACTCAACAAGTGGCCTGATTTTGCCAAGGGCTGAATGAACCTTTGGATTCTCGCCTTGAAGCAATGAGGCCAACTACCTTGCAAGATGCCCTTACCCAAGCCAAAACTCTGGCTAAAGAAGTAAAGAGTGGTCAAGCAAAGAGGAGAATCTATCCTGAGTCTAACCCAAGGGGGCGCCTTCAGAAGAATTACCAATCGAATTTCCGCCACAACACTATTGGTCAGTACCCCAATAATTTTATCCCCCGCAGTTATGCTAATTCCACTTCAGAATCCTATGGGGACCAAAGGTGCTTTTATTGCAATGAAGTTGGCCACTTCCGGAATGAATGCCCCAAACTTGCAAGACCCTCTCTCAATCCTAGTGTCATTACTGCTCCACAAGGCGGCCGGGTAGTTCAAGGTCGTGGGATTCCTAATAACCGCCAGGCTGGACGAGGTGGTGGTGGACGTGGTAGAGGTCGTGGAGTGACTACCCGTGTCTGCTCTATGATTGGTGAACCGACTTTAGAGATGGAAGAAGAAGAGCAAGCCACCATTCATGCAGCTGTAGAACATCAAGGACCTAATCAGCAGTTTTCTGTTATCCAAGCTCCGGCTACTTATCAAGGTAGATCTTTCCAGCTCTTGATTGATTGTGGTAGTACGCATTCATTCCTTTCTCCAAAATGCTTGCGTAAGTTACAGTTAGATCAAAAACCAGCCCAAGCAATGATTGTTGAGTTAGCTAGTGGAAAAGAAGAAGTATCCCGACATTGTGTGGGAGATCTTGAATTTGAATTGGATGGTGAATCAACCCATGGGTATTTCAGAAGCTTACCATTAGGGATTTATGATGGAAGCCTTGGTATGGACTGGTTAATTGCAAACAATGCTGGCATTCACTGTGCTGAGGGAAGCATCACCTTTAAGAATAGTCAAGGACAGGTAGTATCAGCGCAGGGAAAAATAGGTAAACCCAAATTTCATTTGGTCAAAGCTAATTGCCTTCTTAAGGGAGTGCGCAAGGGCCAACAGATCTTCCTTGTCAAACTCAACAAGGTAGAAGAAAGCAATCCAGATTTAGAACCCTCTTGGCTCCAGGAGTTTTCATACATCTTTCCAGAGGAACTTACAAAGCTACCCCCATCTCGAGAAGTAGATCATGGGATTGAGTTAATCCCTAGGGCTGAATCAGTTTCAAGGAGACCTTACAAAATGTCTCTTCCTGAAGCCATAGAGCTCAAGGAGCAACTTAGGCAGCTCATTGAGCAAGGATTCATTCGCCCTAGTAATTCCCCATGGGGAGCGCCTGTTCTTTTCTAGAGAAAGAAGGATGGCACGCTTCGTCTTTGTATTGACTACCGAGGCCTAAACCAGGTCACTGTCAAAAACAAATACCCCATTCCTCGCATCATCGACGAACTTCTTGACAGACTTTATGGATCCAAAGTTTTCTCCAAGATGGATTTAAGGTCTAGCTACTATCAAATTAGGATCAAGGAATCAGATATCTCCAAAACCGCTTTCAATACCCGCTATGGCCACTATGAATTTACAGTCATGCCATTCGGATTAACCAATGCTCCCGCCACCTTCAACAACCTGATGCAGGATATCTTCCGACCCTACTTGGATGAATTTGTCCTTGTCTTCTTTGATGACATCTTGGTCTATTCTCAGTCAAAAGAGGAACATGAGGAGCATGTACGCAAAGTATTGCAAATACTGCGCGAACATAAGCTCTATGCCAAGAAAAGCAAATGTACCTTCTTCACTTCCCAAATTGAATATCTAGGGTTCATTGTCTCCTCAGAGGGCATCTCAGTAGACCCTACCAAAGTCAAGGATATATTGGAATGGCCACCCCCTAGGACAATCAAAGAAATCCGTGAGTTTCTAGGCATCACAGGATGGTACAGGATCTTCATCAAGGATTATGCCAAGATAGCCGCACCCTTAACTGATCTCCTCAAGAAGGAATGTAAGATAGTATGGTTACCAATCCACCAAATCAGTTTTAGCCAACTTAAGACTATCCTCACCTCAGCACCAGTTCTGAAGCTCCTTGACTTCACCAAAGAGTTTGAGGTTGTCACCGATGCTAGTGGCCTTGCACTTGGTGGTGTCTTAATTCAAGAAGGAAGGCCTGTGGCTTACACTTCTCGTAAGCTTAAACCCTATGAAGTCAATTATGCCACCCATGATTTGGAACTCCTTGCAGTTGTTCATTGTTTCAAGTTATGGAGACACTATCTCCTAGGCCGTAAGTTTCTGCTTGTAACTGACCACCAGAGTTTAAATATTTTTGGATGGAAAAATATCTCTTCGTATTTAAATAAGTTTCCCCGAAACAGAAGTTCAAAAATATTTTGAGAAGGTGCATTCGAAATAAATTATAATCTGTTCAAAAGGCCTTATCCTGGGGGTCGAGATTTTCTAAAAATTTTAAATTAAGGTTTTGAGGGGCCAGTCAGATTCATCCAAATGTGTGGAGAAGAAAAATGGAAGAAATAAAGAAAATCCCCCCAAAAATGAGTAAATGCTCACATAAGATGAAGAGTTGACTATGTACAAGGTTTATTAGTAAAAAACTATGAGTATTACTAAAAAAATGAGATATTTTGGGTATAATGATTCCATTTTGACACATGTGTAAGGAAGGGGAGTTCCTTCAATGGAGGCGCCTACTTCACATGCTTGAATGAGTTTTAAACTCAAAAATAATGTGATATTTTTATCTCTCCTCTCTCTTGGATCAAACCGAATCAAAAAGAAACCAAACCGAATAAAAAAAGGAACCAAACTACGTCCAAATTTGGTCCAAATTCAACCAAACTGAATCTAAAAAATTCTAGAAATCAGTTGGTCTTGGTTAGAGCCTTCCTCTCCTATAAATAGAACCTGAGCCCTTTGTAAAAAAAATAGGAGAACTATACTCTGCCAGAATTATGCTAAAATAATGATAATTTTTACTATTCACTAAAATTCTCTCCAAATTGAAGAAATTGGAGCTTCCCTCCTTCTTCAATCTCCATTAGTGGCTCCATTAGCATACCAAACCAATTGATTGGTTGGGGGCCTCTACCGTGATCAAAGAATCAAGCAATTTGTAAGGTAAAGTGTGATTTTTGATCTTTTTCCATAATTTCTCAATGTTTCTCTCTTCTCAACCCCTCTCAAGCTTGAGAAGCTTTATTGGAAGGCTTTTTAATGCTATTGAAGTTAATTGATGAATGGAAGTAAGGAAATACATAAATTCCCATGTATGCTTAATTTTTATGGTTTTTATGATTTTTGTCTTCTCTAAAATGAATATGATGTTATGCCTCATTGAAAAAAAGGCATTCCCCTCTCTTCTTTAGTAAATCCAACCATTCTTTATCCTAGATGAATGATTAATGGACAAAATCAAGTTTTTCATAATGTTTCTCTTAAATAAGAGAAAATGTTTACATTAGAATGATTTAAATACTCTTGGTGAAATTCTAATTAATTTTGGAGAGTTCAAAATTGAAAAATGGTCAGCCATACAAAGGAGGTTATGGCAAAAAAAATTTAAATTGTGTAAAATAAGTTTTACTTTTTTATTCAAAAAGAGTAATTCCCATCATATATGTATTCTTAAAGTGTTATTTTCCATCCTAGGTATAGAAAAATGCATACTAAAAATATTTTATTAAAAAAGTGTTATTTTCTTTAGAATTAAATTATATGCATAGAAGGAAGCATATTGAAATTGTTATTTTGATTATAAAAGTGTTATTTTCATCATAAATGATTTTTATGCATAAATGGATGCATAAAAGAAATTCTTTTATATTAAAAGAGTGATTTTTATCATAAATGATTTGTATGCATAAAATATTTTTTTATATTAAAAGTGTGATTTTCATCATAATTGGATTTTATACATAAATTAGATGCATAAAAGAAATTCTTTTATATTAAAAGAGTGATTTTCATCATAAATGATTTGTATGCATAAAAGATTTTTTTATATAAAAAGCGTGATTTTCATCATAAATGGATTTTATGCATAAATTAGATGCATAAGAGAAATTCTTTTATTCTAAAAGTGTAATTCCTACTAAATTGGATTTATGCATGGAAAGATGCATAAAGAATTTATTTTAATCCAAAAGTGTTATTCTCATGAATTTTGAATTTATGCATAGATATATGCATAAAAGATTTATTTTTATTTCAAAAGTATTATTTTTATTAAAATTAAATTTATGCATAGATAGAGGCATAAAAGATTTATTTTTATTTTGAAAGTATTATTTTCATGGAAATTGAATTTATGCATAGATAGATGCATAAAAGATTTATTTTTATTTTGAAAGTGTTATTCTCATGAAAATGGAATTTATGCATAGTAAAATACGTAAAAGGTTTATTTTTAATTTGAAAGTGTTATTTTTCTTAAAATTGAATTTATGCATAAATAGATGCATAAAAGGATTTTTATAAAAGTGTTATTCCTGGTAGAGTTGTCTTTATGCCTAATTAGATGCGTAAAGAATCTTTATATAAAAAAATAGAATTCTCTTACTTTCTATAAATGGATGTGGATGTATGAATGTGGATGTGGATGTGGATGTATGAATGTGAATGTGAATGTGGATGTGAAAATGGATGTATGGATGTAGATGTGAATGTGGATGTATGGATGTAGATATGGATGTGGATGTATGGATGTGGATGTGGATGTGGATCTGGATGTATGAATGTGAATGTGGATATTTTTTTCGAAAGTATTATTTTCATTGAAATTGAATTAATGCATGGATAGATGCATAAAAGATTTATTTTTATTTCGAAAGTATTATTTTTATTGAAATTGAATTTATGTATAGAGAGATGCATAAAAGTTTTTTTTATTTTGAAAGTGTTATTCTCATTAAATAGAATTTATGCATAGTAAAAAGCATAAAAGGTTTATTTTTAATTCAAAAGTGTTATTTTCCTTAAAATTGAATTTATGCATAAATAGATGCATAAAAGGATTTTTATAAAAGTGTTATTTCTGCTAGAGTTGTCTTTATGCCTAATTAGATGCGTCAAGAATCTTTATATCAAAAAAAATAGAATTCTCTTACTTTTTATAAATGGATGTGGATGTGGATGTGGATGTATGAATGTGGATGTGGATGTGGATGTGGATGTATGGATGTGGATGTGGATGTGGATGTGGATGTATGAATGTGAATGTGGATGTGAAAATGGATGTATGGATGTAGATGTGAATGTGGATGTATGGATGTGGATGTGGATGTGGATGTGGATGTATGAATGTGAATGTGGATGTGAAAATGGATGTATGGATGTAGAGGTGAATGTGGATGTATGGATGTGGATGTGGATGTATGAATGTGAATGTGGATGTGAAAATGGATGTATGGATGTAGATGTGAATATGGATGTATGGATGTAGATATGGATGTAGATATGGATGTGGATGTGGATGTGGATGTATGAATGTGAATGTGGATGTGAAAATGGATGTATGGATGTAGATGTGAATGTGGATGTATGGATGTGGATGTGGATGTATGAGTGTGGATGTGGATGTGGATGTGGATGTATGGATGTATGAATGTGGATGTGGATGTACGAAAGTGGATGTGAAAATGGATGTATGGATGTGGATGTAAGGATGTGGATGTGGGTGTATGAATGTGGATGTATGGATGTATGAATGTGGATGTGGATGTACGAATGTGGATGTGAAAATGGATGTATGGATGTAGATATGGATGTGGATGTATGGATGTAGATGTGAATGTGGATGTATGTATGTAGATATGGATGTGGATGTGGATGTGGATGTATGAATGTGAATGTGGATGTGAAAATGGATGTAGATATGGATGTGGATGTATAGATGTAGATATGGATGTGGATGTATGGATGTGGATTTATGAATGTGAATGTGGATGTGAAAATGGATGTATGGATGTAGATGTGAATGTGGATGTATGGATGTGGATGTATGAATGTGGATGTGGATGTGGATGTATGGATGTATGAATGTGGGTGTGGATGTACGAATGTGGATGTGAAAATGGATGTATGTATGTAGATATGGATGTGGATGTATGGATGTGGATGTGGATGTATGAATGTGGATGTGGATGTGGATGTATGAATGTGGATGTGAAAATGGATGTATGGATGTAGATGTGAATGTGGATGTACGAATGTGGATGTGTATGTGGAATAATGAATGCGAATATGTATGTGAATGGATATGAAGTCGATATGAGCGAATGGATGAGATGAGATGTCACGTGAATCAGAATGTGTGAATAATATAAGATGTGAACGAATGAGATGTAATGAGAAATGGATGTGATGAGACGTAATGTAAATTAAGAAAGATAGGAATGGATGTTATGTGAAGTGAATGAATCTGATGTGATGGGATGGAAAATGATGTATCTGGTCAAGAATGGATACACATATGATTTAGATTTGGGTTAAGTAATATGGATTGATGTGGAACAATCTAGAAAGATGTGAGTTCATTATAGAAACTGTATTTGTGAACTGTTTGTAAATGACTATTTTACGTCAAGAATGCTAGGAAAGCATTTTGACTGTCTCGAGAATGTGGTCGTGGAGACCTACCTGATAAAGTTGCAATAGCTGACGGAGAGTCAACAAAGGACATCTCGCGTAGCAAGGTCGACCGAGGTCTTGACCAGCCTCGGTTCGATTTAAATGGTGAGCTTCCGGTACGGTGGATGAGGGACTAAGGAAGCGGCCTATGAGTGAAGCGCTAGGTGACCTGCGAAGGATCCTAGAAGGTGCTGACCATATGGTGCTCGGGCTCTGGGTCGCCAAAGATACCCACACGTGCGTCGAAGGAAGATATTGAAACAAGGAGTAAGAGTTGTTTTCTGAAACCGAGTATGGATCTGGCTGATTGACCTTGCTGGTCCTCAACTGCTGATGAGTCCATAGCTCTCTTATATGGATCTGTTGGTTGATCTTGCTGATCTTCAACAAGGATTCCATCTTGATTTTTATATGTGAATATATTGCCAGTTACTAAGAGCTAGGAACTATCGACAAGGCCCCTGTGTGAATAGGTGGTGAGCGTTCTAGTTGCCAATGATGCCATAAGTACACCGATGAAGGAATGATTGGAAATAAGGAATCAACCAGAGATTTTGAGGATTGTGATCAGTGACACAATGGTTTCATTAAAGGATTGTTTTAAAGATAGCTGATGCTGAGAAAAAGGCAATTTCATATTGGGTGTGTAAAGATTTCTGAATTTTGGTGGCGAATTGTAATAACTAAGCAAAACCTTAATGAGGATGAATGGGACGAGTCCCTGTGATAATGTTCGTAGTTAGAATGATGTTAATGACTCCAGCAAATTACTATGAGATTATTGGATTGTGGTAGCATATTGCTGCTGTTAACACTTGACCCAGTGGATCAAGTTAAAGCAAGGTCAAATTAAAAATCAGCATAAATGAAAAATTTCCATGAAGGACTAATAGAAAATTCGGTCTAATGGACCATTATTGTGATAAGGAATTGAATGTTATGATCTGAGTGATTTGTTATTTAATAATGAGTTTTATATAAGGGATCTTTATCCCAGGATTTTGTTTGGGTTCACCAAAATATAAGGAACCCATAATCAGTTAGATCTTAAGAAAAAGAATTCTCCTCTAGTTTTGCGAGATGAGGACATCTCGTGTTTTTTAAGTGGGGTAGAATGTAAGATTCCTCCCCAACCTCTCAGAAAGTCTAGTATCTTCCCCTGTAGTCAAATCCCTCTTCAAAAATATCAAAGATCTTGTTTCTACCTGTTTTGACCTAGAGAGAGAAAATATTCTAAAGAGAGATTATTCAGATTAATGAGATATTTTGGGTATAATGATTCCATTTTGACACATGTGTAAGGAAGGGGAGTCCCTTCAAGGAGGCGTCTACTTCACATGCTTGAATATAAGGCCTTTTTCAGCCTGCATACTTTCCCTTCATGACCATGTTCTGCAAAACCTATGGGCTGATGTACATAAACTTCCTTCTCGAGGTCCCCATGTAGGAAAGCAATCTTGATGTCCAACTGATGAACAACCCAACTACGATGTGCAGCCAATGCAATGACACTCCTAAGTGTCGACATACGGGATGTAGGAGCAAATGTCTCCTCATAATCAATGCCCTTCTTCTGTGCATAGCTCTTTGCAACTAGACGGGCTTTGTACCTGTCAATGGATCCATCTGCATGTCTTTTCAACTTATAGACCCACTTAGTACCAATGGCTTTCTTGCCTTTGGGCAGATCAACCAAATCCCATGTTTGATTCTTTTTAATAGAATCAAGTTCATCCTGCATGGCTTTGTTCCAATGCACATTGTCTCGTGCATCCACAAATGAATTAGGCTCATCATCATCCTGTAAACTGGCTGCCATAACCATGTTTAAATCCATGATGTGTGCATGCTCATTGGTGTCTCCCTAAGAGTACGGCCAGCAAGAGGAGTTTCTAGATGGCTGTCTTGTAATGTCCTCAAATACCATCTAGGTATATGTCTGACCTGTGGAGCCTGTTGCCCCATATTTGACTCAACTTGTGGCTCAATCTCCTGCTGAATTTCTGCACCATCTTCATGATTAGCTAGCTGTCCTGCACCCTCATGTGTTGGATCACCAACTGTGGAATGAAACTCCATAGCTAGTAGGCCTTCAAACACATCATTTTCAGCCTGATTTGCATCATAACCAGCCATGGATATTTCTTAAACTCAAAATAAATGTGATATTTTTTATCTCTCCTCTCTCTTGGATCAAACCGAATAAAAAAGGAACCAAACCGAATAAAAAAGGAACCAAACTAGGTCCAAATCCGATCCAAATTCAACCAAACTGAATCTGGAAAATTCTAGAAATCAGTTGTTCTTAGTTAGAGCCTCCCTCTCCTATCAATAGAACCTGAGCCCTTTGTTAAAAAAATAGGAGAATTATACTATGCCAGAATTATGCTAAAATAATGATAATTTTTACTATTCTCTAAAATTCTCTCCAAATTGAAGAAATTGGAGCTTCCCTTCTTCTTCAATCTCCATTGGTGGCTCCATCAGCATACCAAACCAATTGATTGGTTGGGGGCCTCTACCGTGATCAAAGAATCAAGCAATTTGTAAGGTAAAGTGTGAATTTTGATCTTTTTCCATAATTTCTCAATGTTTCTCTCTTCTCAACTTCTCTCAAGCTTGAGAAGCTTAATTGGAATGGCTTTTTAATGCTATTGAAGTTAATTGATGAATGGAAGTAAGGAAATACATAAATTCCCATGTATGCTTAATTTTTATCGTTTTTATGATTTTTGTCTTCTCTAAAATGAATATGATGTTATGCCTCATTGAAAAAAAAGGCATTCCCCTCTCTTCTTTAATAAATCCAACCATTCCTTATCCTAGATGAATGATTAATGAACAAAATCAAGTTTTTCATAATGTTTCTCTTAAAAAAGTAGAAAATGTTTACATTAGAATGATTTAAATACTCTTGGTGAAATTCTAATTAATTTTGGAGAGTTCAAAATTGAAAAATGGTCAGCCATACAAAGGAGGTTATGGCAAAAAAAAATTTAAATTGTGTAAAATAAGTTTTACTTTTTTATTCAAAAAGAGTAATTTCCATCGTATATGTATTCTTAAAGTGTTATTTTTCATCCTAGGTATAGAAAAATGCATACTAAAAATATTTTATTAAAAAAGTGTTATTTTCTTTAGAATTAAATTCTATGCATAGAAGGAAGCATATTGAAATTGTTATTTTGATTATAAAAGTGTTATTTTCATCATAAATGATTTTTATGCATAAAAGATATTCTTTTATATTAAAAGAGTGATTTTTATCATAAATGATTTGTATGCATAAAAGATTTTTATATATTAAAAGTGTGATTTTCATCATAATTGGATTTTATGCATAAATTAGATGCATAAAAGAAATTCTTTTTTATTAAAAGAGTGATTTTCATCATAAATGATTTGTATGCATAAACATATGCATAAAAGATTTTTTTATATTAAAAGCGTGATTTTCATCATAAATGAAATTTATGCATAAATTAGATGCATAAAAGAAATTCTTTTATATTAAAAGAGTGATTTTCATCATAAATGGTTTGTATGCATAAAAGATTTTTTTATGTAAAAAGCATGATTTTCATCATAAATGGATTTTATGCATAAATTAGATGCATAAGAGAAATTCTTTTATTCTAAAAGTGTAATTCCTACTAAATTGGATTTATGCATGGAAAGATGCATGAAGAATTTATTTTAATCCAAAAGTGTTATTCTCATCAATTTTGAATTTATGCATAGATAGATGCATAAAAGATTTATTTTTATTTCAAAAGTATTATTTTCATTGAAATTAAATTTATGCATAGATAAATGCATAAAAGATTTATTTTTATTTCGAAAGTATTATTTTCATTGAAATTGAATTTATGCATAGATAGATGCATAAAAGATTTATTTTTATTTTGAAAGTGTTATTCTCATGAAAATGGAATTTATGCATAGTAAAATACATAAAAGGTTTATTTTTAATTCGAAAGTGTTATTTTTCTTAAAATTGAATTTATGCATAAATAGATGCATAAAAGGATTTTTATAAAAGTGTTATTCCTGCTAGAGTTGTTTTATGCCTAATTAGATGCGTAAAGAATCTTTATATCAAAAAAATTAGAATTCTCTTACTTTCTATAAATGGATGTGGATGTGGATGTGGATGTATGAATGTGGATGTGGATGTGTGGATGTGGATGTGGATGTATGAATGTGAATGTGGATGTGAAAATGGATGTATGGATGTAGATGTGAATGTGGATGTATGGATGTGGATGTGGATGTGGATGTGGACGTATGAATGTGAATGTGGATGTGAAAATGGATGTATGGATGTAGAGGTGAATGTGGATGTATGGATGTGGATGTGGATGTGGATGTGGATGTATGGATGTGGATGTGGATGTGAAAATGGATGTATGGATGTAGATGTGAATATGGATGTATGGATGTGGATATGGATGTATGGATGTAGATATGGATGTGGATGTGGATGTATGGATGTGGATATGGATGTGGATGTGGATGTATGAATGTGAATGTGGATGTGAAAATGGATGTATGGATGTAGAGGTGAATGTGGATGTGGATGTGGATGTATGAATGTGGATGTGGATGTATGGATGTCTGAATGTGGATGTGGATGTGAAAATGGATGTGGATGTATGAATGTAGATGTGGATGTATGGATGTGGATGTGGATGTGGATGTATGAATGTGGATGTGGATGTATGGATGTATGAATGTGCATGTGGATGTACGAATGTGGATGTGAAAATGGATGTATGGATGTAGATATGGATGTGGATGTGGATGTGGATGTATGGATGTATGAATGTGGATGTGGATGTACGAATGTGGATTTAAAAATGGATGTATGGATGTAGATATGGATGTGAATGTATGGATGTAGATGTGAATGTGGATGTATGGATGTAGATATGGATGTGGATGTATGGATGTGGATGTGGATGTGGATGTATGAATGTGAATGTGGATGTGAAAATGGATATGTGGATGTAGATGTGAATGTGGATGTATGGATGTAGATATGGATGTGGATGTATGGATGTAGATATGGATGTGGATGTATGAATGCGAATGTGGATGTGAAAATGGATGTATGGATGTAGATGTGAATGTGGATGTATGGATGTCGATGTATGAATGTGGATGTGGATGTGGATGTGGATGTATGGATGTATGAATGTGGATGTGGATGTACAAATGTGGATGTGAAAATGAATGTATGTATGTAGATATGGATGTGGATGTATGAATGTGGATGTGAAAATGGATGTATGGATGTAGATGTGAATGTGGATGTACGAATGTGGATATGTATGTGGAATAATGAATTCGAATATGTATGTGAATGGATATGAAGTCGATATGAGCGAATGGATGAGATGAGATGTCACGTGAATCAGAATGTGAATGAATAATATAAGATGTGAACAAATGAGATGTAATAAGAAATGGATGTGATGAGACGTAATGTAAATTAAGAAAGATAGAAATGGATGTTATGTGACGTGAATGAATATGATGTGATGGGATGGAAAATGATGTATCTGGTCAAGAATGGATACACATATGATTTAGATTTGGGTTAAGTAATATGGATTGATGTGGAACAATCTGGAAAGATATGAGTTCATTATAGAAACTGTATTTGTGAACTGTTTGTAAATGACTGTTTTAGGTCAAGAATGCTGGGGAAGCATTTTGACTGTCTTGAGAATGTGGTCGTGGAGACCTACCTGATAAAGTTGCAACAGCTGACGGAGAGTCAACGGAGGACGTCTCGCGTAGCAAGGTCAGCCGAGGTCTTGACCAGCCTCGGTTCGATTTAAATGGTGAGATTCCGGTATAGTGGATGAGGGACCAAGGAAGCGGCCTATGAGTAAAGCGCTAGGTGACCTGCGAAGGATCCTAGAAGGTGCTCACCATACGGTGCTCAGGCTCTGGGTCGCCAAAGATACCCACATGTGCGTCGTGGAAGATATTGGAACAAGGAGTAAGAGTTGTTTTCTGAAACCGAGTATGGATCTGGTTGATTGAACTTGCTGGTCCTCAACTAATGAGTCCATAGCTCTCTTATATGGATCTATTGGTTGATCTTGCTGATCTTCAACGAGGATTCCATCTTGATTTTTATATGTGAATATATTGCCAGTTACTATGAGCTAGGAACTATCGAAAAGGCCCCTGTGTGAACAGGTGGTGAGCGTTCTAGTTGCCAATGATGCCATAAGTACACCGATGAAGGAATGATTGGAAATAAGGAATCAACCAGAGATTTTGAGGATTGTGATCAGTGACACAATGGTTTCATTAAAGGATTGTTTTAAAGATAGTTGATGCTGAGAAAAAGGCAATTTCATATTGGGTGTGTAAGTGGTGTGACTAGTTTTATGTTTGCATGAACATCCGGCTAGGGGACTGGGACCTCTTTTTCCTGGTACCTGGGACAAAACCTAACCAAATTCCTAATTGGATCCCATCACTACAGTGGTTGGCTAACCCATGGGACTGGATGGGGTTATACTGGACTGATGGTGCTGGATTGATGGATACGTAAATCGAGACTCAATTTCTGTTTAGTTCGATAGATGAAGTTAATTTCAGACAAAAATTGTTCTATGAAAAAAGAATCGATGGCTGTGCCTCTCGATGACGAAAAAAGCGTTGGTCTCTATGATCCAAGTGCAATCTGTCCCTTGATCTGACTATGGAACTTACGAGTTCGGTCAGATCGATTCAGTTAGTTAAGGCTTTTGACTACATTAGGGAAAAGTTATCTTGGTGGAATCGCCCGTGCTTTCCAGGCAAAGGAAGTTTTTCCGGGTTCGGTTTTGGAAAAACCGATGGATTAGTCTCTTGTCTAGATATCCGTGGGCGAGGCCTCGAGTGTGGGACCCTGCCCCGTGCAAGAAGTGCTACTTTCGCTGCTAGCACCCCTAAATTTGTTGTGCGATAGGGACAGGGATCTTACAGAAGGTTTTCCCTTTGAAAAAGCCTTGAGCCTCTTACACTTTGAGTGGGGTGTTGAGTTTAGGAAAAAAGACCCTTACTTATTAAGGCTCCAAATTTGGTAGACCAAATGGTGGTTGCTAGGTCTTTGCTTTGGCATCATACTTGTCTTGGCTAGCCACGGTACTCTTAGGTACCCGCTCCTTCTTTGTGACCTCCCTGAAGGGTCATTTTGGGGGGTGGATTTCATCTTTATCGGCAGCAAGGTTTAGGATTTCCATAATGATTAGAAGGGGTGGCCAATGTGTTAAGGTAAGAGGAGTATTATGACTTTGAGGATTGGATTCACGTTTTTGCAACAACCATGGATACTCATCCCCATTGAAGCTTGGGACAAGGTTTGCATGATTAGATGGTGTCGAAATCACATCCATGTTCGTGCTTGATGCTGCATTCGAAATGGAACCAATGGCGAAATTGACTCACCTTGAGTTAAAGTTTCCCCAAAAAGACTTCACATGAACTAGTGCTCTAATACCATGAGAAGGATGTGGGGGAGAGGGTTAGCTTGAACTCCTTGCAAGCAAACACAAATGCACAAGAATAGACAATCACACAAGAGAGATATAGATGACTGAATTTTCTTCTATTCTCTTCTCTTCACTGAATTACGTTGTGTGCTAGTCACATGAATTAGATAGATTTTGCATGGTTTGAGTGGTCTCACATGCTTTGTATGGTGTACGCATGGGTTGTGTGATGGGAATCGTGTGTATAAAATGAATGATCAAGTGTTGAGGCCATGTGGTCATCTTTATGTCTATGTGTGATTGCCTTGGCATTCTCTTCTGCTTTCACATGTTTCAATTATGGTTGCAGGCTCTCGCCTTAGTTGGTGTGCCTTGTGTCTATTCTAACTTTGTTGTTTTGCTCCACCATCTTCTTCGTGCTGGTGTTTCTCTTGCTACCTTTGTTTGCACTCTTTGATGGCTTTATCTTTTTTTCCCATTGTCAGCCTTCTTTTATCTTGTGTGGCATTTTACGCTTATTCTTGGGCATTGTGGTGTTCTTGCATTCTTTATCTTTTCTTATTATTTTTATAACCCCATTCTCTCATAAATTGGTTGCACTTTCTCTCTATAGCCCCCCTCGAAGGTCTATGGATTCTAGATAAAGTGTCCCCATGAGGGTGTGGATGATACCATTCCAAATCTAGATGAAGTGGCCATGAGGGTGTGGATGATATCACTCCGAATCTTGCAACTGTGACTCATAAAGAAAAGTGCCCTCAATGGCCTTAGTGCATCTAGCATTCCAAATGTGCTAAGTTTGCAATACTAGCAATAGTCTCCCATGCACTGTCTAAGCTTTGTACTAGGGGGACGTATCCTATATCTCTTGTATATATGTCTTGAAGATGGCATTGCCAAGCAATTCCCTGACTGATCATAATGAGATCCCTATCTGTTGAAATATGCAAGTTAATGGGTGTGTGTGGGAACAAGCCCTTAGCAAGAGACTGTAAAAGGGAACCTGTAATTGAGAGGTATCTACTAATTAGAGAATCAAGGGTAAAACTACGTCGAGAGTCCTTGGCTTTGAACTTTAGTTGATAGCATGTAGGTGCACGTAATGTGTATAGGTGGCACAAATCAAAGGAGAAATCAGTGGGATTAGATGCTTGGCATCTTGTGGATGTAGAACCTATAAATTAAGGCATTGGCCTAATGAGCAATTGCTGATTTTTGAGTACCCATGCCTACATTATCGTGTTAGATTAATTGTTCACACTAATTTCATCTTAATCACATGCTAATTATGTTGATTCTTGCATTTGATCCACCATAGCTCATCACATTGCTGCAAATTTAACACTATCCTCATACCTAAGCTGTGTGCCCGATTCTGTCAGCCAAATGGTAGTAGCAAAAGAAATGTAAGCATACTTCCTCATCCTTTCATGGAGATGTGTTATTACAGTCCACATCTTATTATTAGTATTCGCCGAGGGGGTGAGTGGGTGTTTGAATTTTTTGGATTTGTGTGTATTTTGGGAGGGGGTGTGCACAAGTGTGTGGTGGTCTAGCTGCCTCAATTAATTAACCAAGGTAAATGTTACGAGTTTCATGGTGATATGACAAGGCTACCTTGCTCCTGGACCCGATGTTGTGTAGGGCCAGACTCTCAATCTGGATTCGAGCCCATCGTGCTGCTATCAAATTACGTCGAGAGTCCTTGGCTTTGAACCCTAGTTGATAGCATGTAGGTGCACGACGTCATGTGTATAAGTGTGTGTGCTTTGTGATTGTGCACGTGTAGGGGTGTGTGTCTAGGGGGTTTATTTTTTTTGGATTTGCGTGTGCTGAGGAGGGTGGTATGCATGGGTGTTTTACAGGTGTTCTTGTGGAATGCTGATAAGAGATGATCTACTGCCAACTTTGTCTATGAAAATGTGATTACTCACATCTCAAAACCGACACCGTACCTTTCCCACAGAGCCATGCAGGCCATTGATCTACAGCCTTTGCTGGTACACCATCCTTTTGTCCTTGCTTTGCGCAGCGCCCGTACCCCACAGTTATATAAACCCCCTGGGGTGCTCCATGGATAATATGCATTTTTTGCGTAGCCTATGCTCTGCGTGTCGCTGTCCATACCGCCGTCCGTCCCTGTGCAGTGTACTTGCTGTAGTACAGTCGCCCCTTGCAGCCACCCCTCTCACACCCCCTCATTTGCCACTTTTTAGATAAGCTAATTTTTCCTCCATTCCCCCCTTGCTAGGAGGCAGTGTCCTTAACTCTTCTCCCCCCTCCCTAAAGATAACAATTTCAATGCAATTCATTGAATAAAGCATTATTCAATTCGTCTTCATACAATTTTATGTCATTATTTTAAAAGGAAAAGATACACATACACTAATATTAAAAAAAACTCTTCTTTAAAAGAAAACCAAGCTAACCTTGCCACCATTTCCTTGAAGAGCTTGTAAAGGGAGGGTTGGGGCCGCATCAGGAGAATCTTCTCTAATCTTGTTGTTGCGTGCTTCTCTCGAGGCAATATTCTGATGTTTCCGGGAAGGGGCCATCTTAGATGTCGTCTTGTAAGGCTCGCTGGCACGGTCGAAACGCTTCAATTGGATCTCAATTCTGAGATCGTTTGCTCACTGTATAAGCAAAAGACCACAGCGCATGAACCCTCTCTAAGGCAAAAACCTCTTACTAAAGTCCATGCAAATGGGGGGGATTGTGAGATGTCCTTAACACAAAAACGTTTTGCAAAAGGGGAGAAGGGTCGAGGGCTACTGTAAGTCTCTTCACACAGGGGGGGAGAAGAGTTAAGGACACTGCCTCCTAGCAAGGGGAGAAGAGTTAAGGACACTGCCTCCTAGCAACAAGGGGGGGATGGGAGAAGAGTTGAGGACACTGCCTCCTATAGCAAGGGGGGGATGGCGGAAAAATTGGCTTATCTGAAAAGTGGCAAATGAGGGGGTGGGAGAGGGGTGTACCACAGCAAAGGCTATAGATCAGTGGCCTGCATGGCTCTGTGGAAAAGGTACGGTGTTGGCTTAACAGGGAAAGGAGTGGTACGCATGTACCTTATCTGGTCTGGGACAGCATGAGTGTCCACGTAGCGGTACGTGTGGACACTACACAGTGGGCGGTCGTCCTTTGGTTCTTGTTTGACCATCGTATGGGCACCCTGGTAAGTGTGTACGGTCTAAATTTTGGGACAGGGTCACCAAATGTGGGGCGTCCGCCTCGATTTGCGTGTCGGACTGCCTCGGGGGCGATTTTTTTTTTATCCGGGAGGTTCTCTTGGTCGTTGGGGTTTAGACCGTTCGTCAATCGGACGCCCGGTCTTTATTAAGGTTTAAAGGTTGTCGCTTTTTAACTAAAAATGACTCAAATTTGCGTATAAGCTTGATCCAGTGTCCGTTTTAGATGCTGTAAAATCCTATATTAGGGTAAAACCATGCACATATTCTAATTTTGGACTCAAAATTTGAAGATTTTCACAGCAGCCCTCAGCCCTCAGCCCTTTTTTGTAAAACATTTTTGTCTCACAATTCCCCCTCCCCATTTGCGTGGACTTTAGTAAGAGGTTTTTGCCTTAGAGAGGGTTCATGCGCTGTGAAAACCTTGTGAAAAGGGACTTAATTAAGGAACAGTTTATTTATGTCAACAAACAGTGTGGTAGGATTAATTAAAAAATAAATTAACGCGTGATTAGGGTGGAAGGTGGGAGGATGGAATGCCACGATGGTACCATCCTATGGACGGGTGGACCCGATTAGTCGGGTAGCTTTCCAACATATTAAGTGAAAGTCCTACGTTAGATAAATAGGTTCTCGGGCAATTCTATTCTAGAAGACTAGGCCAGCGACTGTGCCTTGCATGGATGAGGAAAAAAGCATTGCCTCTAGGAATCAAGACTAGTAGTTGCCCAATTTATGATCAATTACCCTATGGGTGATTTGATTTCTAGAAGATCATGCTCCCCCTGTGGGATAAGACTAGGTCTTATCTATGAATCGTATCCTTGAATCTCTACATGGTCAAGGTGTCGATAAATAGGAAATTTTCTTCAAGTTAAGACTTAGTGGACTATCTTAAGCATTTCTCCTATTTTAGAAGGGGGGAACCTTACAATTCTCCCCTTCCAAAAATAGGAGAAACACTTAAGATAGTCCACACTAAGTCTTATCTTGGAGAAAATTTCCTACTCATCGACACCTTGACCATGCAGAGATTTAAGGATACGATTCATAGGTAAGACCTAGTTCTCTCCCGCAGGTGGAGCGTGGTCTTCTAAAAATCAAATCACCCATAGGGTAATTGATCATAATTTGGGCAACTACTAGTCTTGATTCCTAGAGACAATGTTTTTTTTCTCATCCATGCAAGGCACAGTCGCTGGCCTAGTCTTCTAGAATAGAATTGCCCGAGAACCTATTTATCTAACGTAGGGCTTTCACTTAATATGTTGGAAAGCTACTCGACTAATCGGGTCCACCCGTCCGTAGGATGGTACCATCGTGGCATTCCATCCTCCCACCTTCCACCCTAATCACGCGTTAATTTATTTTTTAATTAATCCTACCACACTGTTTGTTGACATAAATAAACTGTTCCTTAATTAAGTCCCTTTTCACAAGGTTTGTTAAAACAGCCTTTTTACACAATACAATAATGCCAAGACAAGATTTATATAAAAAGTTTCTACATGAATCAATTTCATACAAGCCAAACCGGCTCTCTTATTCTTTTCCTTTATACCACCGATGATCTAGAATTCGACCTTCCAGCCTCTACATGCTGGGCAAAACCCTACGGGACCATACACCTCATCGTCGGCCGGTTGGCGAGGACTCAAGCCGGCCTGTCGCCCTCTCAGGCTCCCGTCCCTCATAGGGATGTCTGTGCACTAGGGTGGGCTAATTCACTGCACTAGCCTGGGCCCTCAGAACTAGGCAGCATCATAATCACTCGCCTCAATTGGCGAACCTCATTCTCCCAATTTTTTTAATGCATCTATTTATGCATAAAAATCCATTTTGATGAAAGTAACACTTTTGTAATAAAATAATAATAACCAATATGCATCTTTCTATGCATAGAATTTATATCTAAAAGAAATAACACTTTTATAATAAAAAAATATTCCTACTATGCATTTTTCTATGCCTAGAATGAAAATAACACTTTTAGAATACACAAATGGTGGGGATTACTCTTTTTGAATGATAAAAGATAAAACTTAATGGATCATTATTGTGTTAAAAATATGAATGAAATATTCTCTGATAAAGAGTTCTCTATGTTCTTCTTGTAGAAGGGATCTTTATCCCAAGATTCTATGAAAGATCCCTGCCCCCCTCAGCGCAATGACTTCTGGGGTGCTAGAAGCCGAAGTAGCTTTGTGATCTTTTCACCCATGATTATGAGGGTCCTGAGTTTAAAGCTCAAAACAAAATTTTGTAATCATCCATGGTATGAGGGTAACCATGCTCGAGCTCACCTAGAAGCTCGAAATGGTTGTTGTGTGATGTGTGCAAGAGCGATGCACGTGTGAGGTGCATGCGCATGGGTTGGATCCCACCCGAACTTCCATGTTCAAATCAGACTCAGTGGTTCCGCTGTGAGCGACGAGTCGGCTCAAAATGGACTAGGTGTCTAAGATGGTAGACACGTGCACACATGTTTGGATGATGGACACTCCAATGTATCATTGAGGGGGAGTGTTGAGAGATAGCAATTGCGTTTCTGCAATGCTACATTGTATGGATGATGGATGATGGGTGAGTTGTGGAACACCTCGATTAAGAGGGGGTGTTGAGAGATATAATCGCGGTGTTGTGTGTATGTGGGAAAGCACCCTAGAGGTGCAAGATATTATGGTGAGATAGGAATGCCACATGTAATATTGCATAGTGTGTGAGAGTTGACCAAAAGAGTGGAAAAGGAGTTGCCACATGGATGATGATGTGTAAAGAGGGATAAGGCTAGAGAGCCTATATCATTGTATGGTTCATTGTGATATGAAATACAAGGGAATAGTGTTGAGTGTGCAATCTCTCTCTCTCTCTCTCTAGTCATGGAGTTTTTAGTGTGGTTTAATCCACCTTAATCTTATGCTTAATCTATGTTCTTCACCATGATCAATCCCATTTCTAGAATCTTAACATCTGGGTCGTCGAAGATACCCACACGTTCGTCGTGGAAGATATTGGAACAAAGAATAAGAGTTGTTTTCTGAAACCGGGCATGGATCTAGTTAATTGACCTTGCTGGTCCTCAACGGATGAGTCCATGGCTCTTTTATATGGATCTGTGGGTTGATCTTGTTGATCTTCCACGGAGATTCCATTCTGTTATGTGAATATATTGCCCTTGCTGGTACTCAACGGATGAGTCCATGGCTCTTTTATATGGATGATTGTATCTTCCAGGGAGATTCCATTCTGTTATGTGAATATATTGCCGGTTACTATGAGCTAGGAAGTATGAAAAAGGCCCCTGAGTGAACAAGTGGTGAGCGTTTTGGTTGCCAATGATGCCATAAGTACACCGATGAATGAATGACTGGAAATAAGGATTCAACCAGAGACTTTGAGGATTGTCATCAGTGATATAATGGTTTCATGAAAGGATTGTTTTAAAGTTAGCTGATGCTGAGAAAAAGGCAATTTCATATTGGGTGTGTAAGTGGTGTGACTAGTTTTATGTTTGCATGAACTTCCGGCTAGGGGGCCTTGGAACTCTTTTCCTTGTTACCCGGGACAAAACCTAACCAAATTCGTAATTGGATCCCATCACTACAGTGGTTGGGAGGTTGGCTAACCCATGGGACTAGATGGGGTTAGGCTGGACTGATGGATCCGTAAATCGAGACTCAATTTCTGTTATTACGATAGATAAAGTAAATCTCGGATAGTAATTGTTCTATGGATAGGAATCAACGGTTGTGTCTCTTGATGGGGAAAAAAGCGTTGATCCCAATGATCCAAGTGCAAGTTTCTTCCTTGATCCGACCGAGTATCTTTATAGGTACAGTCAAATTAGCGTGATCAGTAATGATCTTGACTACGTTAGAGTAAAAAGTTATCCTGGTGGAATCGCCCGTGCTTTCCGGGTAAGGGAAATTTTTTCAGGTTCGGTTTTGGAAAAACCGACGGATTAGTCTCTTGTTTGGATATCCGTGGACGAGGTCCCAAGTGTGGGACACTGCCCCGTGCAAGAAGTGCTACTTCCGCTGCTAGTACCCCGAATCCATTGCGCGGTGGGGACAGGGATCCTACAGTTCACATCCATACATCTACATCTACATGCGTACATCCACATCTCCATGCATATATCCATATCCATAATCACATTCACATCCATACATCTACATCTACATACGTATATCCACATCTCCATGCATACATCAACATCTCCATGCATACATCCACATTCACATTCTCATTCACATCCATATATCTACATCTACATGTATACATCCGTTTTCACATTCATACATCCACAATCCCATTTCCACATCCACACATCCACATACATACATCCATTTCCACATTCCCATTCATATAGCCCCATACACCTTCACATCTATTCTTTTACATCACATCCTTCTCGCCCTATCACAACCCATATACATCTTATCTCATCACATACACTTCTTATCTCATCCCAAACACATCTTATCACATCTTAACTCATCTTATCACATCCTAACTCATCTCATATGCATCTTATCACATCTCATACACCTCTTATCACATCTCATACACTCTTATCACATCGTAACTCATCTTATCACATCCTAACTCATCTCATATACATCTTATCACATCTTATCACATCTCATACATCTCTTAACTTGATCTACCGTGTCAATCATTATCATCATTTATCATCATAGAGACTCGTCCCAATCATCCACATTGTGGTTTCGCTCAGCTTATTACATTCAACCAATTTTCAGGGATCATCATTTTTCAATCAGAATCCAAATCAACTTATTAGTTCTCAAACAGAATTAAAAATCATATCAACCACATTCGAATTCATCAACTAGATAGCATTAATGCTTATAATTTCAAGTCTTAGATTTACTCGTATATACTGCCGGTAAAGAGCTGCAGTTATACCCTCGGTATATACGGGTAGTCATGATACTTGGAACTATAAGGTAAATACCATCATGTCTAGGCCTCAAGCAAGTCAGAGTTCCATACAATTGCGGTACTTCCATCTGAAAACCCAATTACGAATTTACGAAATTTTCAGTTTGAATATCAAATTGTATGAATTTATATCACACAATTACAACCTTTTTGTGCTTCTTGATAAATTTTTGACATATTTCGCTTCTCAGTTGATCTTTATTAGCCAATTTGCTCTGATACCAACTGTGAGATCCCTGTTCCCACCGCGCAACAGATTCGGGGTACTAGCAGCGGAAGTAGCACTTCTTGCACGAGACAGGGGTCCCACATTCGTGGCCTTGTCCACGGATATCTGGACAAGAGACTAATCCGTCAGTTTTTCCAAAACCGAACCTGGAAAAACTTCCCTTACCCGGAAAGCACGGGCGATTCCACCAGGATAACTTTTTACTCTAACGTAGTCATGATCATTACTGATCACACTGATCCGACTATACCTATAAAGATACTCGGTCGGATCAAGGAAGAAACTTGCACTTGGATCATTGGGATCAACGCTTTTTTCCCCGTCAAGAGGCACAGCCGTTGATTCCTATCCATAGAACAATTACTATTCGGGATTTACTTTATCTATCGTAATAACAAAAATTGAGTCTCGATTTACGGATCCATCAGTCCAGCCTAACCCCATCCAGTCCCATGGGTTAGCCAACCACCCAACCACTGTAGTGATGGGATCTAATTAAGAATTTGGTTAGGTTTTGTCCCGGGTACCAAGGAAAAGAGTTTCAAGGCCTCCTGGCTGGAAGATCATGCAAACATAAAACTAGTCACACCACTTACACACCCAATATGAAATTGCCTTTTTCTTAGCATCATCAGCTAACTTTAAAACAATCCTTTAATGAAACCATTATGTCACTGATGACAATCCTTAAAGTCTCTGGTTGAATCCTTATTTCCAGTCATTCATTCATCGGTATACTTATGGCATCATTGGCAAACCAGAACGCTCACCACCTGTTTACTCAGGGGCCTTTTCCATAGTTCCTAGCTCATAGTAACCGGCAATATATTCATATAACAGAATGGAATCTCCGTGGAAGATCATCAAGATCAACCCACAGATCTATATAAAAGAGCCGTGGACTCATCCGTTGAGGACCAGCAAGGCCAATCAACCAGATCCATGCCCGGTTTCAGAAAACAACTCTTATTCCTTGTTCCAATATCTTCCACGACGCACGTGTGGATATCTTCGACGACCTAGAGCCCGAGCACCGTATGGTCAGCGCCCTCTAGGATCCTTCGTAGGTGACCTAGCGCTTCACTCATAGGCCGCTTCCTTTGTCCCTCATCCACCGTACCGGAAGCTCACCATTTAAATCGAACCGAGGCTGGTCAAGACCTCGCTCGACCTTGCTATGCGAGACGTCCTCTATGACTCTCCGTCAGCAGTTGCAACTTATCAGTTAGGTCTCCATGACCTTAATCCACAAGATGGTCAAAATGCTTCCCCAACATTCTTGACATAAAACAGTCATTTACAAATAGTCACAAAATATAGTTTCTATATCGAACTCTCGTCTTTCCACATTATCCCTCCTCAATCCACATTACTTAATCCACATTCCATTCAATGTATATTCATTTTCATCCATTTACTCATATCGACGACACATTATTTTCCATACGCATTCACGTTCATTATTCTACATCACCTCCATGTTCGTAGATCCACATCATACCTCCAATCCCACATCCACATACATACATCCACATCCACACTCACACATATGCATACATCCACATCCACATTCATATTAACATCCATACATCTACATCTACATGCATACATCCACACCTCCATGTATACATCCACATCCACATTCTCTTTCACATCCATATATCTACATCTACATGCATACATTCACATCTCCAAGTATACATCCACATCCACATTCTCATTCACATCCATACATCTACATCTACATGCATACATCTACATCTCCAAGTATACATCCACATCCACATTCTCATTCACATCCATACTTCTACATCTACATGTATACATCCGCATCTCCATGTATGCATCCACATCCACATTCTCATTCACATCCATACTCCTACATCTACATGTATACATCCGCATCCACATTCTCATTCACACCCATACATTCACCTCTACATCCACATTCACATTCATACATTCATTTCTACATTCCCATTCATATAATCACATACGCCTTCACATCTATTCTTTTACATCACATCCATTCTCGCCCTATCACAGCCCATATACATCTTATCTCATCACATACACTTCTTATCTCATCCCATACACATCTTATCACACCTTAACTCATCTTATCACATCCTAACTCATCTCATATGCATCTTATCACATCTTATCACATCTCATACACATCTTATCACATCTCATACACCTCTTATCACATCCTAACTCATCTCATATACATCTTATCCCATCACATACACTTCTTACCTCATCCCATACACATCTTATCACATCTTAACTCATCTTATCACATCCTAACTCATCCCATATGTATCTTATCACATCTTAACTCATCTTATCACATCCTAACTCATCCCAAAAGTATCTTATCACATCTCATCACATCTCTTATCACATCCTATCCCTTCCCATATCTATTTATAGAATACAAGGGAATTCTTATATTGATATAAGATTTCTTTACACATCTAATTATGCATAAATTTCATTTAAGGAGACTAACACTTTCGAAATAAAAATCAATCTTTTATGCATCTTCCTATGCATAAATTCATTTTAAATGAGAATGACACTTTGAATTAAAATTCAATCTTTTATGCATCATCTTATGCATAGATTCAATTTAGATGAGAATGACACTTTCGAATTAAAATCAATCTTTTATGCATCCTCTTATGCATAAAATTCAAATGTGATAAAAGTAACACTTTTAAAATAAAATAATCATTTTTTTTGGTAACATTTTTACAACAAAATAATAATTTTTTTTTTCACCTCTATGCACGAAATTCAATATGATAAAAGTAACATTTTTATAATAAAATAATTATTTTTTTTCTTTACAGTTTTATAATAAAATAATCTTTTTTTTTCATACCTCTATGCATGAAATTCAATATGCTAAAAGTAACACCTTTATAATAAAACATTCATATTTTATGCATATCTCTATGCATGAAATTCAATTATGCTAAAAGTAACACTTTTATAATAAAATATTCATCTTTTATGCATACCTCTATGCATGAAATTCAATTATGCTAAAAGTAACACTTTTATAATAAAATATTCATCTTTTATGCATACCTCTATGCATGAAATTCAATTATGCTAAAAGTAACACTTTTATAATAAAATATTCATCTTTTATGCATACCTCTATGCATGAAATTCAATTATGCTAAAAGTAACACTTTTATAATAACATATTCATTATAAAAACTTGACATTAATCAATTAACCATTCACCTAGGATGGAGAATGGTTGGTTTTGTTAGAAAAGAGAGGGAAATACCTTTTTGTAATGAGGTATAACATTTTTAGAGAAGACATAAAACATAAGAACCATTAAAGCCATAAAAATAATAAAATAAGTGAAAAGAAGAATCACCAACTTACTAATGACTTTGAAAGCTTTCCTTTGGCTTGATGGTTTGAGGGTTCAACTCTTGTTTGGACAAGAGTGGCCAACCAATCTTTGGAAGAGGAAAATGTCCAAAACTCATGAATTATTAATAAATTCATAGTTCTTGGCTTGGGTGAAATAGAGTAACAATGCCTTAAACACTCTATATTTTCAACAAGGGGGAGACTTCTATTTATAGGAAAAATTGAGCTCCTAACCAAACAAACTAATTCTAGAATTTTCCAAGTCAGTTTGGTCAATTTTTGACCATTTTTAGGTCAGTTAAGCTAACTTTTTGGAACTAGACTTGAATGAGGAGAGAGGAGAGATGAAATATCTCAATTTTTGATGATAAAAAACTCAATTTGTCCATGTGAAGTAGGCGCCTCATTGAAGGCCCTCCCCTTCCTTACATATGTGTCAAAAATGGATACTCAAAATATCTCATATTTTTAATATTGCTCATAGTTTCTTACTAATAAACCTTGTACATATTCAACTCTTCATCTTATGTGAGATTTGAAGGGACTCCCCTTCCTTACATATGTGTAAAAATGGAATCATTATACCCAAAATATCTCATATTATTAAAATTACTCATAGTTTGTTATTAATAAACCTTATACATATTCAACTCTTCATCTTATGTGAGAATTGAAGGGACTCCCCTTCCTTACATATGTGTCAAAATGGAATCATTATACCCAAAATATCTCATATTATTAAAATTACTCATAGTTTCTTATTAATAAACCTTGTACATATTCAACTCTTCACCTTATGTGAGCATTTACTCATTTTTTGGTATCTTCTTTTACAAAATTGGATTTATCTCCTCCCCACACATGGATTGATCTTATTGGTCCATAAGAACCTTAATTGGACCATAATCCAAGATTTCTGAAAATCTAGACCCTTAGGCTAAGGTCCTTTATACCCATTTTCAATTAATTCCAATTGCACATTGGAAAGTTCTTTCTGAATTTCTGTTTCAGAGAGAATTTATTTTAATAATATGAGAAATTTTTCTATCTAAAAATATTCAAAATCTGAATATTCTCTCTCTAGAATATTTTCTCTCTCTATGCCAAAACAGGCAGAGACAAGATCTTTTATATTTCTGAAGAGGGTATTGATTAGGGGAAGATGCTAGACATTTTGAGAGGCTGGGGAGGAATCTTACATTCTCTCCCACTTGAAAAACGCGAGATGTCCTCATCTCGCAAACTGGGGTAATTTTGCAAGATGCACGAATATGAGACTAAGAGAAAATTTTTATTAAGATTAACCACCAAGAAAAGTCTCAAAGAGAGTAAGACTCAAGACAAGAACAAAGATTTCAACTTTATTCATTCTTGAAACATATACAGTAAAGATAGAAGAACTCTTTACAATTCCATAAGCCCGTCCATCATATGGTCACAAAAGCAGCACTCACAAGTTGCACACGTATAAGGCAACTCATCTATGGAAATAATTCGGCTGGTTATTGCAGCACCTGCCTCAGTGGTATGAGGTGATCTAACAAAAGGACCTCTGAGAGGCAAGTCAAAAACGGGATAAAGGCATATCTTCTGATGAGGAAGAAAACATGCTAGTAAGAAGACCTGCTCAGAAAACCCAACATGCCTTGATCTCATCACGTAGTAGTATCCAGGACCCAAACCCAAAGCTTCAATAACCATGGCCAAGCAGATATTGTCACGAAAGTGCTACCGACCCCACGGTGTTACCCTAGTTATGTCTCGACAAGTCCGCCATTTGGTCTGAGCTACAGAAGTTCCCAAGTGAGGGAAAAGTGAGTGCTTATACAGTTCTATGAAATCCTTCTTCACAGACTCGCTTGCATCTTGAAGGTGAGAAATCATCATGGATAAAACTAAGTCTTGCTACCAAGCCATAAGAGAGATTAAGAAGAAGGAGATCGATGGAAGTAAGATTACTGCGAGCGACAAGTAAGAGTTACGACTTATATAAAAGAAGGAACTAGCGTAACCTAGAAGCCAACGTGTATCTTACCACCCCCACTGAAGTTTTACCATCTTTCTATGAATTGGGTTTGGCACATTTTTCTTTAGAAGGCTTACATGAAATACATTATGAACTTTGCGATGAGTAGGTAGAAGAAGCTCGTAAGGCTAAGTCACCTACTTTCTTTGAAATCAACTATGGCCCACTATATCTGGGGGATAACTTCTTATACTTCCCAGAGATAAAGAACTTCTTTTGGCCGTACTCGAATGAAGACCATATCTGCTTCTTTGCATTCTCTGACTATCCTCTTCTTATCTGCTTCTTTGCATTCTCTGACTGTCCTCTTCTTATCTGCCTACTACTTTTGTCAATCCTGGGTAGCTTTTATATCTTTATGAATTGTTTGCATCTGCTTGCTATATGTCGTCAAGTATTTATCTAGACATCTCGACCCTAATCAATGGGTCAGACCTAGTTAATGGAGTTAAGCAATCTTGTCCGAGATGGACCCTGATTAGATTGGTATGAAGGAATTGGTCTCTGAATTTGGATTCTTGACTTCCCTCTGCCCTTGTCATGGCACGAGTCGGGCAGTCTTTTAACTGATGACCAAAACTTTGGCATCCAAAACATCGGTTCTCACTTCTGAACTTATCGTTCTGAATCCTTAAAACGGGTGGGGCTCCTAAGAAGTATTCTGGGGAAAGGGTCTCCCTTTTTTAAACATAATCTTTTCTTTTATTTTAGAGAGGGAATAATTATAAGATCAGAAAGGGAGATTCTTACTCCTGTATACCTCGAAGGATGGGGGAGGAATCTTGCATTCTACCACACTTAAAGAAGTGCGAGATGTCCTCATCTCGCAAAGTAGAGGACGACTCTTTTTCTTAAGATCCAATTTATTCTGGGGTTCCTTATATTCTGGTCAACCCAACAGAAATACGGGGATAAATATCCCTTATATAGAACTCATCATTAAATAACAATTCATTCAGATCATATCATCCATATTTTTAACATGATAATGGTCCATTAGACCAAAAAATTTCCTTCTGAACATTCCTCCATGGGAATTTCAGTCAAGCAAGTTCTCAATTTGTCATCCCTTAACTTGATCTACCGTGTCAAGTATTAACAGTAGCAATTTGACAGCACAATCCACTAATCTCATAGTGATTTGCTGAAATCATTATCATCATTCCAGTTATGAATATCATCACAGGGACTCGTCCCATTCATCCTCATTGTGGTTTCGCTCAGCTTATTACATTTCATCAGGGATCATCATTTTTCAATCAGAATCCAAATCAATTCTTTAGTTCTCAAACAAAATTAAAAATCATATCAACCACATTCGAGTTCATCAACTGGATAGCATTAATGCTTATAATTTCAAGTCTTAGATTTACTCGTATATACTGCCGATAAAGAGCTACAGTTATACCCTCGGTATATACGGGTAGTCATGATACTTGGACCTATAAGGTAAATACCATCATGTCTAGGCCTCAAGCAAGTCAGAGTTCCATTTACCAATTTACGAATTTTTCAGTTTGAATATCAAATTGTATGAATTTATATTACACAATTACAACCTTTTTGTGCTTCTTGATAAATTTTTGACATATTTCGCTTCTCAGTTGATCTTTATTAGCCAATTTGCTCTGATACCAACTGTGAGATCCCTGTCCCCACCGTGCAACGGATTCGGGGTACTAGCAACAGAAGTAGCACTTCTTGCGCGGGGCAGGGTCCCACACTCGTTCCCACGGATATCCGGACAAGAGACTAATCCGTCGGTTTTTCCAAAACCGAACCCGAAAAAACTTCCCTTACCCGGAAAGCACGGGCGATTCCACCAGGATAACTTTTTACTCTAACGTAGTCAAGATCATTACTGATCACGCTGATCAGACTGCACCTATAAAGATACTCGGTTGGATCAAGGGAGAAACTTGCACTTGGATCATTGGGATCAACGCTTTTTTCCCCATCAAGAGGCACAGCCATTGATTCCTATCCATAGAACAATTACTATCCGGGATTTACTTTATCTATCATAATAACAGAAATTGAGTCTCGATTTACGGATCCATCAGTCCAGCCTAACCCCATCCAGTCCCATGGGTTAGCCAACCGCCCAACCACTGTAGTGATGGGATCCAATTAAGAATTTGGTTAGGTTTTGTCCCGGGTACCAAGGAAAAGAGTTCCAAGGCTCCCTAGCCGGAAGATCATGCAAACATAAAACTAGTCACACCACTTACACACCCAATATAAAATTGCCTTTTTCTTAGCATCAGCTAACTTTAAAACAATCCTTTAATGAAACCATTATGTCACTGATGACAATCCTTAAAGTCTCTAGTTGAATCCTTATTTCACAAAAACAATTCTTATTCCTTGTTCCAATATCTTCCACGATGCACGTGTGGATATCTTCGGCGACCCAGAGCCCGAGCACCGTATGGTCAGCACCCTCTAGGATCCTTCGCGCAGGTGACCTAGCGCTTCACTCATAGGCTGCTTCCTTTGTCCCTCATCCACCGTACCGGAAGCTCACCATTTAAATCGAACCGAGGCTGGTCAAGACCTCGGTCGACCTTGCTACGCGAGACGTCCTCCATTGACTCTCCGTCAATAGTTGCAACTTATCAGTTAGGTCTCCACATGACCTTAATCCACAAGATGGTCAAAATGCTTGCCCAGCATTCTTGACATAAAACAGTCATTTACAAACAGTCACAAAATACAGTTTCTATATCGAACTCTCGTCTTTCCACATTATCCCTCCTCAATCCACATTACTTAATCCACATTCCATTCAATGTGTATTCATTTTCATTCATTTACTCATATCGACGACACATTATTTTCCATACGCATTCACGTTCATTATTCTACATTCACCTCCATGTTCGTACATCCACATCATACCTCCAATCCCACATCCACATACATACATCCACATCCACATTCACACATATGCATACATACACATCCACATCCACATTCACATCCATACATCTACATCTACATGCATACATCCACACCTCCATGTATACATCCACATCCACATTCTCTTTCACATCCATATATCTACATCTACATGCATACATCCACATCTCCAAGTATACATCCACATCCACATTCTCATTCACATCCATACATCTACATCTACATGCATACATCTACATCTCCAAGTATACATCCACATCCACATTCTCATTCACATCCATACTTCTATATCTACATGTATACATCTGCATCTCCATGTATACATCCACATCCACATTCTCATTCACATCTATACTCGTACATCTACATGTATACATCCGCATCCACATTCTCATTCACATCCATACATCTACCTCTACATCCACATTCACATTTATACATTCATTTCTACATTCCCATTCAAATAATCACATACGCCTTCACATCTATTCTTTTACATCACATCCATTCTCGCCCTATCACAGCCCATATACATCTTATCTCATCACATACACTTCTTATCTCATCCCATACACATCTTATCACACCTTAACTCATCTTATCACATCCTAACTCATCTCATATGCATCTTCTCACATCTCATACACCTCTTATCACATCTCATACACCTCTTATCACATCCTAACTCATCTCATATACTACACATCTTATCACATCTTAACTCATCTTATCACATCCTAACTCATCCCATATGTATCTTATCACATCTTAACTCATCTTATCACATCCTAACTCATCCCTTAAGTATCTTATCACATCTCATCACATCTCTTATCACATCCTATCCCTTCCCATATCTATTTATAGAATACAAGGGAATTCTTATATTGATATAAGATTTCTTTACGCATCTAATTATGCATAAATTTCATTTAAGGAGACTAACACTTTCTAAATAAAAATCAATCTTTTATGCATCTTCCTATGCATAAATTCATTTTAAATGAGAATGACACTTTGAATTAAAATTCAATCTTTTATGCATCATCTTATGCATAGATTCAATTTAGATGAGAATGACACTTTTGAATTAAAATCAATCTTTTATGCATCCTCTTATGCATAAAATTCAAATGTGATAAAAGTAACACTTTTATAATAAAATAATCATTTTTTGTAACATTTTTATAATAAAATAATAAATTTTTTCACCTCTATGCACGAAATTCAATATGATAAAAGTAACATTTTTATAATAAAATAATCTTTTTTTTCTTTACAGTTTTATAATAAAATAATCATCTTTTTTCATACCTCTATGAAATTTAATTATGCTAAAAGTAACACTTTTATAATAAAATTATTCATCTTTTATGCATACCTCTATGCATGAAATTCAATTATGCTAAAAGTAACACTTTTATAATAAAATATTCATCTTTTATGCATACCTCTATGCATGAAATTCAATTATGCTAAAAGTAACACTTTTATAATAAAATAATCATTATAAAAACTTGACATTAATCAATTAACCATTCACCTAGGATAGAGAATGGTTGGTTTTGTTAGAAAAGAGAGGGAAATATCTTTTTGTAATGAGGTATAACATTTTTAGAGAAGACATAAAACATAAGAACCATTAAAGCCATAAAAATAATAAAATAAGTGAAAAGAAGAATCACCAACTTACTAATGACTTTGAAAGCTTTCCTTTGGCTTGATGGTTTGAGGGTTCAACTCTTGTTTGGACAAGAGTGGCCAACCAATCTTTGGAAGAGGAAAATGTCAAAAGCTCATGAATAATTAATAATTTCATAGTTCTTGGCTTGGGTGAAATAGAGTAACAATGCCTTAAACACTCTATATTTTCAACAAGGGGGGAGACTTCTATTTATAGGAAAAATTGAGCTCATAACCAAACAAACTGATTCTAGAATTTTCCAAGTCAATTTGGTCAATTTTTGACCATTTTTAGGTCAGTTAAGCTAACTTTTTGGAACTGGACTTGAATGAGGAGAGAGGAGAGATGAAATATCTCAATTTTTGATGATAAAAAACTCAATTTGTCCATGTGAAGTAGGCGCCTCATTGAAGGCACTCCCCTTCCTTACATATGTGTCAAAAATGGAATCATTATACTCAAAATATCTCATATTTTTAATATTGCTCATAGTTTCTTACTAATAAACCTTGTACATATTCAACTCTTCATCTTATGTGAGAATTTAAGGGACTCTCCTTTCTTACATATGTGTCAAAATGGAATCATTATACCCAAAATATCTCATATTATTAAAATTACTCATAGTTTCTTATTAATAAACCTTATACATATTCAACTCTTCATCTTATGTGAGAATTGAAGGGACTCCCTTTCCTTACATATGTGTCAAAATGGAATCATTATACCCAAAATATCTCATATTATTAAAATTACTCATAGTTTCTTATTAATAAACCTTGTACATATTCAACTCTTTACCTTATGTGAGCATTTACTCATTTTTTGGTATCTTCTTTTACAAAATTGGATTTATCTCCTCCCCACACATGGATTGATCTTATTGGTCCATAAGAACCTTAATTGGACCATAATCCAAGATTTCTGAAAATCTAGACCCTTAGGCTAAGGTCCTTTATACCCATTTCCAATTAATTCCAATTGCACATTGAAAAGTTCTTTTTGAATTTCTATTTCAGAGGGAATTTATTTTAATAATATGAGAAATTTTTCTATCTAAAAATATTCAAAATCTGAATATTCTCTCTCTAGAATATTTTCTCTCTCTATGCCAAAACAGGCAGAGACAAGATCTTTTATATTTCTGAAGAGGGTATTGATTACAGGGGAAGATGCTGGACATTTTGAGAGGCTGGGGAGGAATCTTACATTCTCTCCCACTTGAAAAATGCGAGATGTCCTCATCTCGTAAACTGGGGTAATTTCGCAAGATGCACGAATATGAGACTAAGAGAAAATTTTTATTAAGATTAACCACTAAGAAAAGTCTCAAAGAGAGTAAGACTCAAGACAAGAACAAAGATTTCAACTTTATTCATTATTGAAACATATACAGTAAAGATAGAAGAACTCTTTACAATTCCATAAGCCCATCCATCATATGGTCACAAAAGCAGCACTCACAAGCTGCACACGTATAAGGCAACTCATCTATGGGAATAATTCGACTGGTTATTGCAGCACCTGCCTCAGTGGTATGAGGTGATCTAACAAAAGGACCTCTGAGAGGCAAGCCAAAAACGGGATAAAGGCATATCTTCTGATGATGAGGAAGAAAACACGCTAGTAAGAAGACCTACTCAGAAAACCCAACATGCCTTGATCTCATCACGCAGTAGCATCGGGGACCCAAACCCAAAGCTTCAATAACCATGGCCAAGCGGACATTGTCACGAAAGTGCTGCCGACCCCACGGTGTTACCCTAGTTATGTCTCGACAGGTCCGCCATTTGGTCTGAGCTACAGAAGTTCCCAAGTGAGGAAAAAGTGAGCGCTCATACAGTTCTATGAAATCCTTCTTCACAGACTTGCTTGCGTCTTGAAGGTGAGAAATCATCATGGATAAAACTAAGTCTTGCTACCAAGCCATAAGAGAGATTAAGAAGTAGGATATCGATGGAAGTAAGATTACTGGCGAGCGACAAGTAAGAGTTACGACTTATATAAAAGAAGGAACTAGCGTAACCTAGAAGCCAACGGGTATCTTGCCACTGAAGTTTTACCGTCTTTCTATGAATTGGGTTTGGCACATTTTTCTTTAGAAGGCTTACATGAAATACGTTATGAACTTTGCGATGAGTAGGTAGAAGAAGCTCGTATGGCTAAGTCACCTACTTTCTTTGAAATCAACTATGGCCCACTATATCTGGGGGATAACTTCTTATACTTCCCAGAGATAAAGAACTTCTTTTGGCCATACTCGAATAAAGACCATATCTGCTTCTTTGCATTCTCTGACTATCCTCTTCTTATCTACCTACTGCTTTTGTCAATCCTGGGCAGCTTTTATATCTTTATGAATTGTTTGCATCTGCCTGTTGTATGTCGTCAAGTATTTGTCTAGACATCTCGACCCTAATCAATGGGTCGGACCTAGTTAATGGAGTTAAGCAATCTTGTCCGAGGACGGACCTTGATTAGATTGGTATGAAGGAATTGGTCTCTGAATTTGGATTCTTGACTTCCCTCTGCCCTTGTCATGGCACGAGTCGGGCAGTCTTTTAACTGATGACCAAAACCTTGGCATCCAAAACACCGGTTCTCACTTCTGAACTTATCGTTCTGAATCCTTAAAACAGGTGGGGCTCCTAAGAAGTATTCTGGGGAAAGGGTCTCCCTCTTTTAAACATAATCCTTTCTTTTATTTTAGAGAGGGAATAATTATAAGATCAGAAAGGGAGATTCTTACTCCTGTATACCTCGAAGGCTGGGGGAGGAATCTTACATTCTACCACACTTAAAAAAGTACGAGATGTCCTCATCTCGCAAAGTAGAGGACGACTCTTTTTCTTAAGATCCAATTTATTCTGGGGTTCCTTATATTCTGGTCAACCCAACAGAAATATGGGAATAAATATCTCTTATATAGAACTCATCATTAAATAACAATTCATTCAGATCATATCATCTATATTTTTAACACGATAATGGTCCATTAGACCGAAAAATTTCCTTCTGAACATTCCTCCATGGGAATTTTAGTCAAGCAAGTTCTCAATTTGTCATCCCTTAACTTGATCTACCGTGTCAAGTGTTAACAGTAGCAATTTGACAGCACAATCCACTAATCTCATAGTGATTTGCTGAAATCATTATCATCATTCCAGTTATGAATATCATTACAGGGACTCGTCCCATTCATCCTCATTGTGGTTTCGCTCAGCTTATTACATTTCATCAGGGATCATCATTTTTCAATCAGAATCCAAATCAATTCTTCAGTTCTCAAACAAAATTAAAAATCATATCAACCTTATTCGAATTCATCAACTGGATAGCATTAATGCTTATAATTTCAAGTCTTAGATTTACTTGGTAAAGAGCTACAGTTATACCCTCGGTATATACGAGTAGTCATGATATTTGGAACTATAAGGTAAATACCTTCATGTCTAGGCCTCAAGCAAGTCAGAGTTCCATACAATTGCAGTACTTCCATCTGAAGACCCAATTACCAATTTACGAATTTTTCAGTTTGAATATCAAATTGTATGAATTTATATCACACAATTACAACCTTTTTGTGCTTCTTGATAAATTTTTGACATATTTTACTTCTCAGTTGATCTTTATTAGCCAATTTGCTCTGATACCAACTATGAGATCCCTGTCCCCACCGTGCAACGGATTCGGGGTACTAGCAGCGGAAGTAGCACTTCTTGCGCAGGGCAGGGTCCCACACTCGGGGCCTCGTCCACGAATATCCGGACAAGAGACTAATCCGTCAGTTTTTCCAAAACCGAACCCGAAAAAATTTCCCTTACCTGGAAAGCACGGGCGATTCCACCAGGATAACTTTTTACTCTAACGTAGTCTAGATCTATACTGATCACACTGATCAGACTGCACCTATAAAGATACTCGGTTGGATCAAGGAAGAAACTTGCACTTGGATAATTGGGATCAATGCTTTTTTTCCCACCATCAAGAGGCACAGCCGTTGATTTCTATCCATAGAACAATTACTATCCAGGATTTACTTTATCTATCGTAATAATAGAAATTGAGTCTCGATTTACGGATCCATCAGTCCAGCCTAACCCCATCCAGTCCCATGGGTTAGCATTCTCTTCTGCTTTCACATGTTTCAATTATGGTACAGGCGCTCGCCTTAGTTGGTGTGCCTTGTGTCTATTCTAACTTTGTTGTTTTGCTCCACTAGCTTCTTCATGTTGGTGTTTCTCTTGCTAACTTTGTTTGTGCTCTTTGATGGCTTTATCTTTTTTTTCCTATTGTTGTTAGCCTTCTTTTATCTTGTGTGGCATTTTACGCTTCTTCTTGGGCATTGCGGTGTTCTTGCATTCTTTATCTTTTCTTAATTATTTTTATAACCCCACTCTCTCATAAATTGGTTGCACTTTCTCTCTATAGCCCCCCTCAAAGGTCCATGGATTCTAGATAAAGTGTCCCCCATGAGGGTGTGGATGATACCATTCCAAATCTAGATGAAGTGGCCATGAGGGTGTGGATGATATCACTCCAAATCTTGCAATTGTGACTCATAAAGAAAAGTACCCTCAATGGCCTTAGTGCATCTAGCATTCCAAATGTGCTAAGTTTGCAATACTAGCAATAGTCTCCCATGCACTGTCTAAGCTTTGTACTAGGGGGTCGTATCCTATATCTCTTGTATATATGTCTTGAAGATGGCATTGCCAAGCAATTCCTTGACTGATCATAATGAGATCCCTATCTGTTGAAATATGCAAGTGAATGGGTGTGTGTGGGAACAAGCCCTTAGCAGCAAGAGACTATAAAAGGGAACCTGTAATTGAGTGGGTAGCAGCAGTGAAAAGATGAGAGGTATCTACTAATTAGAGAATCAAGGGTAGCATGAATGAATGTAGGGGTGTGGAAAGATTCTAGGAAAACGTTCCCCCATATGTAGGGGAGGTGGCACAAATCAAAGGAGAAATCAGTGGGATTAGATGCTTGGCATCTTGTGGATGTACAACCTATAAATTGAGGCATTGGCCTAATGAGCAATTTCTGATTTTTGAGTACCCATGCCTACATTATCGTATTAGATTAATTTCTCACTAATTTCATCTTAATGCTAATTATGTTGATTCTTACATTTGATCCACCATAGCTCATCACATTGTTGCACATTTAACACTATCCTCATACCTAAGCCGTGTGCTTGATTGTGTCAGCCAAATGGTAGTAGCAAAAGAAATGTAAGCATACTTCCTCATCCTTTCTTGGAGATGTGTTATTACAGTCCACATCTTATTATTATTATTTACCGAGGGGGTGAGTGGGTGTTTGAATTTTTTGGATTTGTGTGTATTTTGGGAGGGGGTGTGCACGAGTGTGTGGTGGTTTAGCTGCCTCAGTTAATTAACCAAGGTAAATGTTACGAGTTTCATGGTGATATGACAAGGCTGTCTTGCTCCTGGACCCGTTGTTGTGTAGGGCCAGACTCTCAATCTGGATTCGAGCCCATCATGCTGCTGTCAAACTACATCGAGAGTCCTTGGCTTTGAACCCTAGTTGATAGCATGTAGGTGCACGTCATGTGTATAAGTGTGTGTGATTTGTGATTGTGCACGTGTAGGGGGGGTTTATTTTTTTTGGATTTGCATGTGTTGAGGAGGGTGGTATGCATGGGTGTTTTACAGGTGTGTCTTGCTCCTGGACCCGTTGTTGTGTAGGGCCAGACTCTCAATCTGGATTCGAGCCCATCATGCTGCTGTCAAACTACGTCGAGAGTCCTTGGCTTTGAACCCTAGTTGATAGCATGTAGGTGCACGTCATGTGTATAAGTGTGTGTGCTTTGTGATTGTGCACGTGTAGGGGGGGTTTACTTTTTTGGATTTGCATGTGTTGAGGAGGGTGGTATGCATGGGTGTTTTACAGGTGTGCTCGTGTAGGTGTTTGTGCTTTGTGATTGTGCACATGCACATGCACATGCACGTGTGTGTGTGTTTTGTGTTTGTATGGTATAGGGGTTGTGTGAGCATTATGTGTACATGCATCTATGGACTTTGTGTGGAGGGTGTGTGTGTGCAGATACATGGGTGTGCACGTCAAGGTGCTTTAGGATTATGCACGGATGTGTTGTGTGCGTGTGAGATGCTTCCAACTAATTTGGCATATCTTACGATTTTTAGATGCGAGCAAGGGTGAACTTGCTTCTTTCATTGTATCCATTAAAAGTTCAAAACTAATACTTATCATAGCACCACATTTGAAGGCAGTCATGATTAATACATGTGAGATCTTCATTTTTTTGAGAATTACATATCTGGTGCCTTGGGATTGACACATCCAAAGATTTTCAGGATTAACACATCTGAGATTATTAGTTTTCTGAAAATTACACATTTAGTATCTTGGGATTAACACATCTAAGAGCATGATCCTCTAGGAATTACACATCCGAGACCCATGTTTGTTTGATATGGGTTCAAGATCTTGGATGATTGTCCTTGTGTACAGCATCCAATGGATGGCATTCACATGTCAACTATTCAAACCTTAATGGAGTTATAATCTTAATAATTTATAATATGTAAACTAATGAGATATATCCTAAAAATGTCTCTAAACAAAGTTTCGCTCTATCCTTCTATTTAGTCTCTCACTAGTTTCTTAATTTGATCACCCTATGTTTTTCCTCAAAAAGGTTTCGTCCCCACTCTTATTTCTCAAATTTAGTGTACAATCTGTGCGCAATTTTACCATAATATAGGATTTTACAGCATCCAAAACGGACACCGAATCAAGCTTATATGCAAATTTCAGTCATTTTTAGTTAAAAAGCAACAACCTTTAAACCTTAATAAATGCACGACCGGGCATTTGATTGACAAACAGTCTGAACCCCAACGACCAGGAGAACCTCCAGGACAAAAAAAAAATTACCCCTGGGACGGTCCAGCACACAAATCGAGACGGGCACCCCAAATTTGAGGCCTCGCCCCAAAATTTAGACCGTCCACACTTACTAGAGTGCCGTACGATGGTCGTACAAGAACCAAAGGATGGCCACCCACTATGTGGTCCATACATACTGCTACGTGGACACCTATACTACCCCAGACCAGATAAGGTACATGCGTACCATTCCTTTCCCTGTGAACCGACACCGTACCTTTCCCACAGAGCCATGTAGGCCACTGATCTACAACCTTTGCTGGTACACCATCCTTTCGTCCTTGCTTTGCACAGCGCCCATACCCCACAATTATATAAACCCCCTCAAGGGCAACACACATTTTCTGCGTAGCCTATGCTCTGCTGTGCCGCCATCCGTACTGTCGTCCATCCCTGTGCAGTGTACTTGCTGTAGTACAGCCGCCCCTTGCAGCCACCCCTCTCACACCCCCTCATTTGCCACTTTTCAGATAAGCCAATTTTTCCTCCATCCCCCCCTTTGCTAGGAGGTAGTGTCCTTAACTCTTCTCCCCTCATGTGAAGAGACTTGCAAAACATTTTTGTGTTAAGGACATCTCACAATTCCCCCCCCATTTGCGTGGACTTTAGTAAGAAGTTTTTGCCTTAGAGAGGGTTTATGTGCTGTGGTCTTTTGCTCATACGGTGAGCAAATGATCTCAGAATTGAGATCCAATGGAAGCGTTTCGACCGCGCTAGTGAGCCCTACAAGATGACGTCCAAGATGGCCCCTTCCTGGAAATGTCAGAATATTGCCTCGAGAGGAGCACGCAACAACGAGATTATAGAAGATGCTCTCGATGCGGCCCCAACCCTCCCTTTACAAGCTCCTCAAGGAAATGGTGGCCAGGTTAGCTTGGTTATTTTTTAAATAAGAGTTCCTTTAAATATTAGTGTTAATAAATGTGTATCTTTTCCTTTTAAAAATGCACCCTTTTATTTGATAAAGGGTTAAAATGAACAAAAAACAAAAAGAAATTTAATTTCTTTATTGTGGTAGCCATGCGTCTGGCGCCTGCGAATCTGAACGTGCAAGCTGCAACTCGACGTCACTACCTTCAATCCGCGTGCGAGCACAGACGACTGTGGAGGACTCTGCATTACTTTTGCAGAGACGGGACCCACTTTGGTCATCGTATTCTTCAACAAGCTCTATTATACTGCTTTTTGAGCTTCCATGGCGACCTCCATTCTCTCTGGTATAGATACTGCCATATCCAATACCTTGGCATTCTTCTCTAAGTGTATGTGCTGTCTTATGCCCACTCCTTTTTGCTAACTTGATCTGCTGCCCTCGTATCTATTGTACTCCCTCTGCGGGCTGATGTCATCGCCAGGCTCAATCGCTATAGTTGCTCTTGCTCGCTTTCCTTCTCAACTCCAACTCTTCCTCGTTGAGCTGCAGTATCTCTTCATGTGCATTCTGCTGCGCTGCTTGAGGCTGCTATGCCTACTGGAATCACCTCCTTGCTATCTAAGTTTAGCAATGGCGCTTGTACAATTTGCTGCTGCCGATTCATCTCCCAGATCTGCTCTTGGAGCATGCTACAGAGGCAGCTCTCTGCTTTCTTTTAGCACCATACTCCATTGTCTATTTAAATAGACTTGCTTCTCTGCCATTTGTTGTGATTCTCTCTGCTGCCTGCCATTGTCTTGTCCATTCAGCTACCATATATGCTGCTCTTCTATTATAGCAGTATCTCCACGTTTGCTTGTATAACATAATCCTTATGGTTGTTGACATCATCTACTTCAAGATTCCAATATGCAACCTCTTTTTGTTGCACGATATTACTCTTCCTTACCTCAACACACCCTCTTCATGAGCTTCACACATAGCCATCCAAATGGCCTTCAAGAGCTCCCCAATTTGAGCTCTAACATGCATCTCCTTCTTGTTTCAATCTCTTTGCCTCTTCTAAACCTCTCTCATTGAGGTTTCTCCCATAGCCATCAATGATGGCCTTGCAAGTTCCCAAATGAACTTGCACTCTCTATGCTTTTTCTTGCATACAAACTTCAAGGGTGCTTCTTCACATGGTCTCTCAATTGAAACCATAGGTGCAAACCAATGTGAAAACTCCAAAAGCTTCCACCAAACATTGCCCATCTTCTATGAGCAAAAACATGAGCATCACTCTTTCCAATGTGCTCAACCATGGACTTCTTCCAAGCCCATAACCGCTTGTCCCTTCTTAGACAAGCATTGCACCTCTTACACTCTTTGCTTGGAAGCAAAGAACCTTGGGATTCTTCCATCCCATTAAGCAACCCTTATACATTGAGCATTTTTCCATGCTCAAACACAAAACTTTGAGGCAAAACTTCACAAAACCAACCTTCTTGAGGCATAATCAGTAGCATATCTTCTCTTGGCAGCTTCTCCTTGATGATGATGAAGACTCCATAGCCTTCATAATGCTGAAATCTCCATTTTCAGCTTCCTTGATGATGAGCAGGCTTTCCTTGTTGCAAAACTTCATTTGCAACTCTCTTGGGTAGCTTCTATGCAACCTCCTTGTTGCAAATCTCCTCTCAAACTTGAGAATGGTAGCTCCAAATCTCTCTCAAATCCTCACAAATGCAAATCTCCTCTCAAATCCTCATCACAAATGCAAATCCAAATGATAATATGAGTGTGCATAATTTTTTTTCATAATAACTGAAAATAATGCTTAATCAAAGAAACTCACAACCAAGCTAATATACATAATAAACACCATAACCAAGAGCCCATTTGGCTCTGATACCATGTTAAGATTCTAGAAATGGGATTGATCATGGTGAAGGACATAGATTAAGCATAAGATTAAGGTGGATTAAACCACACTAAAAACTCCATGACTAGAGAGAGAGAGAGAGAGATTGCACACTCAACACTATTCCCTTGTATTGCATATCACAATGAACCATACAATGATATAGGCTCTCTAGCCTTATCCCTCTTTACACATCATCATCCATGTGGCAACTCCTTTTCCACTCTTTTGGTCAACTCTCACACACCATGCAATATTACATGTGGCATTCCTATCTCACCACAATATCTTGCACCTCTAGGGTGCTTTCCCACATACACACAACACCGCGATTATATCTCTCAACACCAGAGCCCGAGCACCGTATGGTCAGCATCCTCTAGGATCCTTCGCAGGTCACCTAGCGCTTCACTCATAGGCCGTTTCCTTGGTCCCTCATCCACTGTACCGAAAGCTCACCATTTAAATCGAACCGAGGCTGGTCAACAAGACCTCGGTCGACCTTGCTACGCGAGACGTCCTCCATTGACTCTCCATCAGCAATTGCAACTTTAACAGTTAGGTCTTCATGACCCTAATTCCACAAGACAGTCAAAATGCTTCCCCAGCATTCTTGACATAAAGCAATCATTTACAAACAGTCACAAAATACAGTTTCTATATCGACTCGTCTTTCCACATTATCCCTCCTCAATCCACATTACTTAATCCACATTCCATTCAATGTGTATTCATTTTCGTCCATTTACTCATATCGACAACCCATTATTTTCCATACGCATTCACGTTCATTATTCTACATTCACCTCCATGTTCGTACATCCACAAGGGAATTCTTATATTGATATAAGATTTCTTTACGCATCTAATTATGGATAAATTCTATTTAAGGAGACTAACACTTTCGATATAAAAATCAATCTTTTATGCATCTTCCTATGCATAAATTCATTTTAATTGAGAATGACACTTTGAATTAAAATTCAATCTTTTATGCATCTTCCTATGCATAAATTCACTTTAGATGAGAATGACACTTTTGAATTAAAATCAATCTTTTATGCATCGTCTTATGCATAAATTCAATTTAGATGAGAATGACACTTTTGAATTAAAATCAATCTTTTATGCATCTTCTTATGCATAAAATTTAATTGTGATAAAAGTAACACTTTTATAATAAAATAATTATTTTTTTTGTAATATTTTAAATAAAATAATAATTTATTTATTTTTTCACCTCTACGCATGAAATTCAATATGATAAAAGTAACATTTTTATAATAAAATAATTATTTTTTTTCTTTACAGTTTTATAATAAAATAATCTTTTTTTTTCATACCTCTATGCATGAAATTCAATATGCTAAAAGTAACACCTTTATAATAAAACATTCATATTTTATGCATATCTCTATGCATGAAATTCAATTATGCTAAAAGTAACACTTTTATAATAAAATATTCATCTTTTATGCATACCTCTATGCATGAAATTCAATTATGCTAAAAGTAACACTTTTATAATAAAATATTCATCTTTTATGCATACCTCTATGCATGAAATTCAATTATGCTAAAAGTAACACTTTTATAATAAAATATTCATCTTTTATGCATACCTCTATGCATGAAATTCAATTATGCTAAAAGTAACACTTTTATAATAACATATTCATTATAAAAACTTGACATTAATCAATTAACCATTCACCTAGGATGGAGAATGGTTGGTTTTGTTAGAAAAGAGAGGGAAATACCTTTTTGTAATGAGGTATAACATTCTTAGAGAAGACATAAAACATAAGAACCATTAAAGTCATAAAAATCATAAAATAAGTGAAAAGAAGAATCACCAACTTACTAATGACTTTGAAAGCTTTCCTTTGGCTTGATGGTTTGAGGGTTCATGGTTTGGCCACTCTTGTTTGGACAAGAGTGGCCAACCAATCTTTGGAAGAGGGAAATGTCAAAAACTAATGAATTATTAATAAATTCATAGTTCTTGGCTTGGGTGAAATAGAGTAACAATGCCTTAAACACTCTATATTTTCAACAAGGGGGAGGCTTCTATTTATAGGAAAAATTGAGCTCCTAACCAAACAAACTGATTCTAGAATTTTCCAAGTCAGTTTGGTCATTTTTTGACCATTTTTAGGTCAGTTAAGCTAACTTTTTGGAACTTGACTTGAATGAGGAGAGAGGAGAGATGAAATATCTCAATTTTTTATGATAAAAAACTCAATTTGCCCATGTGAAGTAGGTTCCTCATTGAAGGCCCTCCCCTTCCTTACATATGTGTCAAAAATGGAATCATTATACTCAAAATATCTCATATTTTTAATATTGCTCATAGTTTCTTACTAATAAACCTTGTACATATTCAACTCTTCATCTTATGTGAGAATTGAAGGCACTCCCCTGTCCCACGCAAGAAGTGCTACTTCCGCTCTGCTAGTACCTCGAATCTATTGCGTGGTGGGGATAGGGATCTCACATGAGACCACTCAAACCATGCAAAATTTATCTAATTCATGTGACTACCACACAACATATGTCTAGCCCATGTGACCCATTCATGCTACCACACCATCTTCTCCCTCTCACAAATCACTTTTACAAATACACCTTTGCATATAGAAACCATAGATTGGGAGACCCTTGCCTCCCCTCACAATACAAATCCAAAATACACATTTAGATTGAATATCTCGCTACTCTACACCAATGTTGACCCGATAATTATAGTGTGTTCTACCTAGGTTACACCTAAGCTACGACTTTTAATGGTAAAGTGAGTTAAAAACATAAATTTTAGCACACATGAGAGATTAAAACTAATCAAAATTGAGCAAGGCACAATAGCGGAGAGATAGACCTAATCTATTGCACATTGCAAAATATGAATACTTACAATGACAAACTTGAATCTTGACTTAGATCTCACTGACACATAGCTATGCATACAATGTTGACTTGTTAATTCATAGCTTTGTGGTTATCTCCAGATCCTTACATTTGGGAGTTAAGGACTACCAATGGTATCAACACTTGTGTGCAAGAATCAGATGGGATAAGTGACCCTTGACATATCTTTATATAGGGAATTCATAGCTAGTTGGCTAGGGAATTTACTTGGGGAATTCACTCACAATAAAGGGGTGGAAAATTTTTAAAAAAAGAATTTGACGGGAGTAGGGTTTATTTTGTTGAGAGGGGATGTGGCGTTGGGTATGCATAGATGCATGTACGTGGATGCACATTATACATGCACGAAATGGAATGGGTATGCGCAAGTGTGTACGTGAGGTGCATGTGCGCACACATCCACAAGCGAATGGTGTGTACACACGTGCATGCACGTGGGCCCATGTGCACGATGTGCAAGGTGCAAATGGGTGTGGGGTTTACACGTGTAAGTGTAAATATGAGTGGTACACACACGAGCAAGTGGGCATGCATGCATAAAGTGCAAATGCAATACGTGTGCAAAGGTGTGTGCAGGAGCGTGTGTGGGTGGTGCATAAGTGAGTGCACGTGCGTGATGTGTATGCACAGAGCAAAGCTATGCACAAGTGAATGTATCCATGAGTGTGTATGCAAGGCATAAATGTGCATGGGATGTGGTGCACATGGGTGTAGTGCACGTGCATGCATGTGCATATGGTAAAAATCTACATGCCCGATGCGCAAATGCAAATGTGTGAGGGATACATGCGTGTGCCAGTTAATAAATGCAAGTGAGTGAGTGTGCAATTGTGACTGTGTTGTGGGGTCCATGTGTGTGTGAGTGTAAATGTTGTGGGGTCCATGTGTGTGTGTGTGTGTGTGTGTGTGTGTGTGTGTGTGTGTGTAAATGGGTGTGCACGTGCGTGAAGGTGGGTGCCCGAGGTACAATTAGGTGAAGGTATACACATGCAAGTGCAAATGTGTGTGTACATGCGCGTTCGAGAAAATGTGTGAATGTGTGTGTGTGTGTGTGTACCATGTGCGTGTGACACCGCATGTGCATGTTTTTAGTTGTTTTTTTAATGATTCTCAATATTTTTTAGGTATTTTGTGTTTTTCTCATTTTGAGTGAAGGTTGTAACTGTACACTTGGGAAATGGCCACATTACATATTTACCGTATGCGCAATTGGCAACGGCACATAATCATTTGCCATTCCACAATGAAAGCTTGGGTGCCGCCATGGTCGTCTTTGTTGGCACACTTGATTGAGCATTGTCTTTCTAATTCTATAGAGCTTACGAGTTGGTGTTGTGATGTGGCACACACAAGTGTTGTGGGGTCATAGTGATCTTTTTGACCCATGGGGTTGCTCGTCGGTAGTGCCACCAGAGAAGTGTGCACAATTGTCTTTAAGGTTTGGCACCATGGGTGGCACTTCTTTAATGAAAATAGGGATGGATATGGGCAAGGTATTTCCTCTTGTTACTTGGAGTCCAAAGGCTCTACCGACTTTTTTGAAGATGGTGTCGGCACATGAGTCAAGGTGGAAGCCACTACTCTCCATTCTTGCTTAAGCTTTCAAGTTGGCATTGGAGGTATGGGTCCGTTGAGGCCAAAGCTATATAGAATGCTGATAAGAGATAATCTACTGCCAAGGTTGTCTATAAAAATGTGATTACTCACATCTCAATTGCTCATAAGGAATTGGCTTTGGATCACACCTTGGATTTGAGGTGATGGCTCTCATGATTGGAGGACAAGACTTGGGATGTTGATAAGTTCGGGGCGCCTCACCCACAAGGGATACGACAACCATTCCATGGGGAAAGCTCAAGCATTACCTTTCTTCTTCCCCAGTTGTGTGACCATGCAAGCCGTGGCCATGATTGATCGCCGTCTGAGGATGATGTTCTCTTTTATTGTATATTTATGGGGTTCACATAAATATACAAGACGTACGTTTAGCTCCAATATAAAATTCAGCTTCAAAACAATCAAGGGTCATATAAAATTCACGCAGGTGGTGTGAGAGGTGGGTGACCTAATGAGGTCCATGTTTGACAAAACATGTTGTGGCTAGGCCCAATGTCAAGTAAGGCAGGCCATGCAGCTATATTGAGCTCAACTAGTGCTACGAACATTGATGACCAGCCTAGGTGATAGCTTCCACATTTACGCCACTGGCTGGGTGGATGAGATTATGGGGAATATGTCGCCAGTGGTTTATAGGTTGTGCAGCCACTTTGGTGTACTAGAGTTATAGTATAGTTATAGCACCAGCTCATGTAATCAGGTTTACACTGTGGATTGACCTTTGTAAGTTATAATAGGATAGTACTTTTCCTTATAGTATTTACTCTTATCTCTTTATATATGGTTGTAGCGAAGAGAAGAGAATAGAAGAAAATTTAGTCATTTATCTCTCTTGTGTGATTGTCTATTCTTGTGCATTTGTGTTTGCTTGCAAGAAGTTCAAGCTAACCCTCTCCCCCACATCCTTCTCATGGTATTAGAGCACTGGTTCATGTGAAGTCTTTTTGGGGAAACTTTAACTCAAGGTGAGTCAATTTCACCATTGGTTCCATTTCGAATGCATCAAGCATGAACATGGATGTGATTTCAACACCATCTAATCATGCAAACCTTGTCCCAAGCTTCAATGGGGATGAGTATCCATGGTTGTTGCAAAAAGGTGAATCCAATCCTCAAAGTCATAATACTCCTCTTACCTTAACACATAGGCCACCCCTTCTAATCATTATGGAAATCCTAAACCTTGCCGACAAAGATGAAATCCACCCCCCAAAATGACCCTTCAGGGAGGTCACCAAGAAGGAGTGGGTACCTAAGAGTACCCTGGCTAGCCAAGACAAGTATGATGCCAAAGCAAAGACCTAGCAGCCACCATTTGGTCTACCAAATTCGGAGCCTTAATAAGTAAGGGTCTTTTACCCTAAACTCAACACCCCACTCAAAGTGTAAGAGGCTCAAGGCTTTTTCAAAGGGAAAACCTTCTATGTCCCAAAAACCTCATCGTGTGTACCACAACATCCTAAGACAAAGAGAGTCAAGCAACGATCCTAACATCAATTGTCACACTAGTAGTAAGTAACACTTAGGTTGATTCCAACAAAGCTACTGGAAGCTCAAGGATTCTATAAAGAAAACCCTACATTTAGGTTCCAAGTTCGAAGAAACTGGTGCCTTATGCCTCTACGAACACCCCATTAATTATCAAATCCAAGATTGAGAAGAGAAACAAAGCAATTCAATGCCCCAAAGTTTAAGCAAGGGTGCACCACCAACAACAAAGTAGTCGGAAGAGCCCGTGTGCAGTGCCCATACCCCTATCATTTCAAATTAGAGAAGAGCCACTCGTGGTGCAAAAACCCCAAGAGAGTTGTACATACACTCCCCCTTGACTTTATGACACAGTTTGAAGGAACAAAGGGATCACCATGTTCCCATAACATTCACATGCACTACGTTGCAACATCAACCCGCTAGTTATTGGAAGGGCATAGTTCAATCAAGCGCACAAGCAAAGTTGGTGGGCAGTGGCGTCCAAGCTTTCGTCATGGATGGGCAAGCAATTTTCTACCTTTGCTAAAAATCTTGACCCCCCATTGTATGTATGTTATGTGGGACACCCTATCAACTTTACATACACATACCTAAGAATGATAAAAAAAATCTTTTTAAAAAAACCCCAAAAAAACTCTCATTTATGTACAAGCACACACCTATACGTGCATGTACACAATCCCTAAGCACACACACATGCATATTAACACATACATACACACACATAGACAAGCACGTGCGTGTACACAATTAAAATACAAACACTCACACTCACACGTGCATGCACACAACAGATCCATGCATAATCGTAAAGCACCTTGATGTGCACACCCCAGTATCTGCACATACACACCCTCCACACAAAGTCCATAGTTGCATGTACACATAATGCTCACACAACCCCTGTACCATACAATCACAAAACACACACACACGTGCATGTGCACAATCACAAAGCACAAACACCTACATGAGCACACCTGTAAAACACCCATGCATACCACCTTCCTCAACACACGCAAATCCAAAAAACATAAACCCTCCTAGACACACACCCCTACACGTGCACAATCACAAAGCACACACACTTATACACATGACGTGCACCTACATGCTATCAACTAGGGTTCAAAACCAAGGACTCTCGACGTAGTTTGACAGCAACACGATGGGCTCGAATCCAGATTGAGAGTCTGGCCCTACACAACAACGGGTCCAGGAGCAAGGTAGCCTTGTCATATCACCATGAAACTTGTAACATTTACCTTGGTTAATTAACTGAGGCAGCTACACCACCACACACTCGTGCACACCCCCTCCCAAAATACACACAAATCTAAAAAATTCAAACACCCACTCACCCCCTCGGCAAATAATAATAATAAGATGTGGACTGTAATAACACATCTCCATGAAAGGATGAGGAAGTATGCTTACATTTCTTTTGCTACTACCATTTGGCTGATACAATCAGGCACACAGCTTAGGTATGAGGATAGTGTTAAATTTGCAGCAGTGTGATGAGCTATGGTGGATCAAATGCAAGAATCAACATAATTAGCATGTGATGAGCTATGGTGGATCAAATGCAAGAATCAACATAATTAGCATGTGATTAAGATGAAATTAGTGAACAATTAATCTAATACAATAATGTAGGCATGGGTACTCAAAAATAAGCAATTGCTCATTAGGGCAATGCCTCAAATTATAGGTTGTACATCCACAAGATGCCAAGCATCTAATCCCACTGATTTCTCCTTTGATTTGTGCCACCTCCCCTACATCTGGGGGCACGTTTTCCTAGAATCTTTCCACACCCCTAAATTCATTCACGCTACCCTTGATTCTCTAATTAGTAGATACCTCTCACCTTTTCACTGCTACCCACTCAATTACAGGTTCCCTTTTACAGTCTCTTGCTAAGGGCTTGTTCCCACACACACCCATTCACTTGCATATTTCAACAGATAGGGATCCCATTATGATCAGTCAAGGAATTGCTTGGCAATGCCATCTTCAAGACATATATACAAGAGATATAGGATACGACCCCCTAGTACAAAGCTTAGACAGTGCATGGGAGACTATTGCTAGTATTGCAAACTTAGCACATTTGGAATGCTAGATGCACTAAGGCCATTGAGGGCACTTTTCTTTATGAGTCACAGTTGCAAGATTTGGAGTGATATCATCCACACCCTCATGGCCACTTCATCTAGATTTGGAATGGTATCATCCACACCCTCATGGTGGGGACACTTTATCTAGAATCCATGGACCTTCGAGGGGGGCTATAGAGAGAAAGTGCAACCAATTTATGAGAGAGTGGGGTTATAAAAATAATAAGAAAAGATAAAGAATGCAAGAACACTGCAATGCCCAAGAATAAGCGTAAAATGCCACACAAGATAAAAGAAGGCTGACAATGGGAAAAAAAGATAATCAAAGAGCGCAAACAAAGGTAGCAAGAGAAACACCAACATGAAGGAGCTAGTGGAGCAAAACAAAAAAGTTAGAATAGACACAAGGCACACCAACTAAGGTGAGCGCCTGCAACCATAATTGAAACATGTGAAAGCAGAAGAGAATGCCCAGGCAATCACACATAGACATAAAGATGACCACATGGCCCCAACACGAGCATTCATTTTATACACACGATTCCCATCACACAACCCATTCGTACACCATACAAAGCATGTGAGACTACTCAAACCATGCAAAATCTATCTAATTCATGTGACTAGCACACACAACGTATGTCTAGCCCATGTGACCCATTCATGCTACCACACCACTTTCTCCCTTTCCCAAATCACTTTTACAAATTTACGTTTGCATAGAGAAACCATAGATTGGGAGACCCTTGCCTCCCCTCATAATACAAATCCAAAATACACATTTAGATTGAATATCTCGCTACTCTACACCAATGTTGACCCGATAATTATAGTGTCTTCTACCTAGGTTACACCTAAGCTAAGATTTTTAATGGTAAAGTGAGTTAAAAACATAAATTTTAGCACACATGAGAGATTAAAACTAATCAAAATTAAGAAAGGCACAATAGCGGAGAGATAGACCTAATCTATTGCACATTGCAAAATATGAATACTTACAATGACGAACTTGAATCTTGACTTAGATCTCACTGACACAGACCTATGCATACAATGTTGACTTGTTAATTCATAGCTTTGTGGTTATCTCCAGATCCTTACATTTGGGAGTTAAGGACTACCAATGGTATCAACACTTGTGTGCAAGAATCAGATGGGATAAGTGACCCTTGACATATCTTTACATAGGGAATTCATAGCTAGTTGGCTAGGGAATTTACCTGGGGAATTCACTCACAATAAAGGGGTGGAAAATTTTTAAAAAAAGAATTTGACGGGAGTAGGGTTTATTTTGTTGAGAGGGGATGTGGCGTTGGGTATGCATAGATGCATGTACGTGGATGCACGTTATACATGCACGAGATGGAATGGGTATGCGCAAGTGTGTACGTGAGGTGCATGTGCGCACACATGCATGAGCGAATGGTGTGTACACACGTGCACACATGGGCCCATGTGCACGATGTGCAAGGTGCAAATGGGTGTGGGGTGGACACGTGTAAGTGTAAATATGGGTGGTACACACACGAGCAAGTGGGCATGCATGCATAAAGTGCAAATGCAGTACGTGTGCAAAGGTGTGTGCACGAGCGTGTATGGGTGGTGCATAAGTGAGTGCACGTGTGTGATGTGTATGCACAAAGCAAAGCTGTGCACAAGTGAATGTGTTCATGAGTGTGTATGCACGGCATAAATGTGCATGGGATGTGGTGCACGTGGGTGTAGTGCACATGCATGCATGTGCATATGGTAAAAATATGCATGCTCGATGCGCAAATGCAAATGTGTGAGGAGTACATGCGTGTGCCAGTTAATAAATGCAAGTGAGTGTGCAATTGTGACTGTGTTGTGGGGTCCACGTGTGTGTGAGTGTAAATGTTGTGGGGTCCACGTGTGTGTGTGTGAGTGTAAATGGGTGTGCACGTGCGTGAAGGTGGGTGCCCGAGGTACAATTAGGTGAAGGTATACACGTGCAAGTGCAAATGTGTGTGTACATGCGCGTTCGAGAAAATGTGTGAATGTGTGTGTGTGTGTGTGTGTGTGTGTACCATGTGCGTGTGACACTGCATGTGCATGTTTTTAGTTGTTTTTTTAATGATTCTCAATATGTTTTTAGGTTTTTTGTGTTTTTCTCATTTTCAGTGAAGGTAGTACTGTGCACTTGGGGAATGGCCACATTACATATTTACCGTATGCGCAATTGGCAATGGCACATAATCATTTGCCATTCCACAATGAACGCTTGGGTGTCGCCATGGTTGTCTTTGTTGGCACGCTTGATTGGGCATTGTCTTTCTAGTTCTATAGAGCTTAGGAGTTGGTGTTGTGGTGTGGCACACACAAGTGTTGTGGGGTCATAGTGATCTTTTTGACCCATGGGGTTGCTCGGTAGTGCCACCACGGAAGTGTGTGCACAATTGTCTTTAGGGTTTGGCACCATGGGTGGCAAACCCTAAAGACAATTATCTTTAGGGTTTGGCACCATGGGTGGCACTTGTTTAATGAAAATAGGGATGGATATGGGCAAGGTATTTCCTCTTGTTGCTCGGAGTCCAAAGGCTCTACCGACTTTTTTGAAGATGCTGTCGGCACATGAGTCAAGGTGGAAGCCACTACTCTCCATTCTTGCTTAAGCTTTGGAGTTGGCATTGGAGGTATGGGTCCGTTGAGGCCAAAGCTATATAGAATGCTAATAAGAGATGATCTACTGCCAAGTTTGTCTATGAAAATGTGATTACTCATGTCTCAGTTGCTCACAAGGAATTGGCTTTGGATCTCCACACCCACTTGGATTTAAGGTGATGGCTCTCATGATTGGAAGACAAGACTTGGGATGTTGATAAGTTCGGGGTGCCTCACCCACCAGGGATACGGTAACCATTCCATGGGAAAAGCTCAAGCATTACGTTTCTTCTTCCCCAGTTGTGTGACGATGCAAGCCGTGGCCATGATTCATCGCCTTCTGAGGATGATGTTCTCTTTTATTGTATATTTATGGGGTTCACATAAATATACAAGACGTAGGTTTAGCTCCAATATAAAATTTAGCTTCAAAACAATAAACGGTCATATAAAATTCATGCAAGTGGTGCGAGAGGTGGGTGACCTAATGAGGTCCATGTCTGCCAAGACAACATGTTGTCAAGTAAGGTGGGCCATGTAGCTAGATCGAGCTCAACTGGTGCTGCGAACATTGATGACCAGCCTAGGTGATAGCTTCCACATTTACGCCAGTGGCTGGGTGGATGAGATTATGGGGAATATGTCGCCAGTGGTTTATAGGTTGTGCAGCCACTTTGGTGTACTAGAGTTATAGTATAGTTATAGCAACAGCTCATGTAATTAGGTTTACACTGTGGATTGACCTTTGTAAGTTATAATAGGATAGTACTTTTCCTTATAGTATGTACTCTTATCTCTTTATATATGGTTGTAGCGAAGAGAAGAGAATAGAAGAAAATTCAGTCATCTATCTCTCTTGTGTGATTGTCTATTCTTGTGCATTTGTGTTTGCTTGCAAGGAGTTCAAGCTAACCCTCTTCCCCACATCCTTCTCATGGTATTAGAGCACTGGTTCATGTGAAGTCTTTTTGGGGAAACTTTAACTCAAGGTGAGTCAATTTCACCATTGGTTCCATTTTGAATGCATCAAGCACGAACATGGATGTGATTTTGACACCATCTAATCATGCAAACCTTGTCCCAAGCTTCAATGGGGATGAGTATCCATGGTTGTTGCAAAAAGGTGAATCCAATCCTCAAAGTCATAATACTCCTCTTACCTTAATACATCGGCCACCCCTTCTAACCATTATGGAAATCCTAAACCTTGCCGCGACAAAGATGAAATCCACCCCCCAAAATGACCCTCCAGGGAGGTCACCAAGAAGAAGTGGGTACCTAAGAGTACCCTGGCTAGCCAAGACAAGTATGATGCCAAAGCAAAGACCTAGCAGCCACCATTTGGTCTACCAAATTTGGAGCCTCAATAAGTAAGGGTCTTTTACCCTAAACTCAACACCCCTCTCAAAGTGTAAGAGGCTCAAGGCTTTTTCAAAGGGAAAACCTTCTATGTCCCAAAAACCTCATCATCTGCACCACAACATCCTAAGCCAAAGAGAGTCAAGCAATGATCCCAACACCAAATGTCACACTAGTAGTAGTAAGTAACACAGGTTGATTCCAACAAAGCTACTAGAAGCTCAAGGATTCTATAAAGAAAACCCTACATCTAGGTTCCAAGGTCGAAGAAACTCGTGCCCTATGCCTCTACGAACACCCCATTAATTATCAAATCCAGGATCGAGAAGAGAACCAAAGCCATTCAATGCCACCCCCAAAGTTTAAGCAAGAGTGCACCACCAACAACAAAGTAGTCGGAAGAGCCCGTGTGCAGTGCCCATACTCCTATCATTTCAAATTAGAGAAGAGCCACTCGTGGTGCGAAAACCCTGAGAGAGTTGTACATACACTCCCCCTTGACTTTGTGACGAAGTTTGAAGGAACAAAGGGATCACCATGTTCCCATAACATTCACATACACTACATTGCAAGATCAAGCCGCTAGTTGTTTTGGAAGGGCAAAGTTCAATCAAGCGCACAAGCAAAGTCAGTGGGACAGTGGCATCTAAGCTTTCATCATGGATGGGCAAGCAATTTTCTACCTTTGCTAAAAATCTTGACCCCCCATTGTATGTATGTTACGTGGGACACCCTATCAACTTTACATACACACATACCTAAGAATGATAAAAAAATCTTTTAAAAAAAACCCAAAAAAACTCTCTTTTACGTACAAGCACACACCTGTACATGCATGTACACAATCCCTAAGCACACACACATGCATATTAACACATACATACACACACATAAACAAGCATGTGCATGTACACAATTATAATACAAATTCTCACACGTGCATGCACACAACACAATCCCTAAGCACACACACATGCATATTAACACATACATACACACACATAAACAAGCATGTGCATGTACACAATTATAATACAAATTCTCACACGTACAAGCACACACCTGTACATGCATGTACACAATCCCTAAGCACACACACATGCATATTAACACATACATACACACACATAAACAAGCATGTGCATGTACACAATTATAATACAAATTCTCACACGTGCATGCACACAACACATCTGTGCATAATCCTAAAGCACCTCGACGTGCACACCCCTGTATCTGCACATACACACCCTCCACACAAAGTCCATAGTTGCATGTACACATAATGCTCACACAACCCCTGTACCATACAATCCCTGTACCTGCACATACACACCCTCCACACAAAGTCCATAGTTACATGTACACATAATGCTCACACAACCCCTGTACCATACAGTCACAAAACACACACACGTGCATGTGCACAATCACAAAGCACAAACACCTACACGAGCACACCTGTAAAACACCCATGCATACCACCCTCCTCAACACACGCAAATCCAAAAAAAAATAAACCCCCCTAGACACACACCCCTACACGTGCACAATCACAAAGCACACACACTTATACACATGACATGCACCTACACACTTATACACATGACATGCACCTACATGCTATCAACTAGGGTTCAAAGCCAAGGACTATCGATGTAGTTTGACAGTAGCATGATGGGCTCGAATCCAGATTGAAAGTCTCGCCCTACATAATAACGGGTCCAGGAGCAAGGTAGCCTTGTCATATCACCATGAAACTTGTAACATTTACCTTGGTTAATTAACTGAGGCAGACCACCACACACTTGTGCACACCCCCTCCCAAAATACACACAAATCCAAAAAATTCAAACACCCACTCTTCCCCTCGGCAAATAATAATAATAAGATGTGGACTGTAATAACACATCTCTATGAAAGGATTTGGCTGACACAATCGAACACACAGCTTAAGTATGAGTATAGTGTTAAATTTGTAGCAGTGTGATGAGCTATGGTGGATCAAATGCAAGAAACAACATAATTAGCATGTGATTAATTAGCAATTAGTGAACAATTAATCTAATACGATAATGTCGGCATGGGTACTCAAAAATTAGCAATTGCTCATTAGGTCAATGCCTCAATTTTTAGGTTGTACATCCACAAGATGCCAAGTATCTAATCCCACTGATTTCTCCTTTGATTTGTGACACCTCCCCTACATCTGGGGGCACGTTTTCCTAGAATCTTTCCACACCCCTAAATTCATTCATGCTGCCCTTGATTCTCTAATTAGTAGATATCTCTCACCTTTTCATTGCTACCCACTCAATTACAGGTACCCTTTTATAGTCTCTTTTGCTAAGGGCTTGTTCCCACACACACCCATTCATTTGCATATTTCAACAGGTAGGGATCTCATTATGATCAATCAGGGAATCGCTTGGCAATGCCATCTTCAAGACATATATACAAGAGATATAGGATACGTCTCCCTAGTACAAAGCTTAGACAGTGCATGGGAGACTATTTCTAGTATTGCAAACTTAGCACATTTGGAGTGCTAGATGCACTAAGGCCATTGAGGGCACTTTTCTTTATGAGTCACAGTTGCAAGATTTGGAGTGATATCATCCACACCCTCATGGCCACTTCATCTAGATTTGGAATGGTATCATCCACACCCTCATGGCCACTTCATCTAGATTTGCAAGATTTGGAGTGATATCATCCACACCCTCATGGCCACTTCATCTAGATTTGGAATGGTATCATCCACATCCTCATGGGGACACTTTATCTAGAATCCATGGACCTGCGAGGGGGGCTATAGAGAGAAAGTGCAACCAATTTATGAGAGAGTGGGGTTATAAAAATAATAAGAAAAGATAAAGAATGCAAGAACACCACAATGCCCAAGAATAAGCGTAAAATGCCACACAAATAAAAGAAGGCTGACAATGGGAAAAAAAGATAAAGCCATCAAAGAGCACAAACAAAGGTAGCAAGAGAAACACCAACACGAAGAAGCTAGTGGAGCAAAACAACAAAGTCAGAATAGACACAAGGCACACCAACTAAGGCGAGCACCTGCAACCATAATTGAAACATGTGAATGCAGAAGAGAATGCCAAGGCAATCACACATTGACATAAAGATGACCACATGGCCCCAACACTTGAGCATTCATTTTATACACACGATTCCCATCACACAACCCATGCGTACACCATACAAAGTATGTGAGACCACTCAAACCATGCAAAATCTATCTAATTCATGTGACTAGCACACAATGTATGTCTAGCCCATGTGACCCATTCATGCTACCACACCACCTTCTCGCTCACAAATCACTTTTACAAATACACGTTTGCATATAGAAACCATTGATTGGGAGACCCTTGCCTCCCCTCACAATACAAATCCAAAATACACATTTAGATTGAATATCTCGCTACTCTACACCAAGTTGACCCGATAATTATAGTGTCTTCTACCTAGGTTACACCTAAGCTAAGATTTTTAATGGTAAAATGAGTTGAAAACATAAATTTTAGCACATGAGTGATTAAAACTAATCAAAATTGAGCAAGGCACAATAGCGGCGGAGAGATAGACCTAATCTATTGCACATTGCAAAATATGAATACTTACACAATGACGAACTTGAATCTTGACTTAGATCTCACTGACACATACCTATGCATACAATGTTGACTTGTTAATTCATAGCTTTGTGGTTATCTCCAGATCCTTACATTTGGGAGTTAAGGATTACCAATGGTATCAACACTTGTGTGCAAGAATCAGATGACATAAGTGACCCTTGACATACCTTTATATAGGGAATTCATAACTAGTTGGCTAGGGAATTCACCTGGGGGGACGTCACTTGCGTGCATGAACCTCAAGAAAACCCCCTATATATGATGCTTATAAGATGATAACACCCCCCTATGTAAGCTTATAAGGATACCTTTAAAAATGACTATTTCACTCCCCTTCCTTATATCCATGTTTTTTCTCTAGCATTTAGAGATAAAAGTATGTTACTTTGAACCTTATTGATAAAACATAAGTGCTTCATGCATGCTACCAAGAAATAGATGTTAAGTACTAGGAAATCATCACTATAAATCACCACAACTTACTTGAATCATGATTGAAGCATGCTGTGATCATTTGTTGTGATAGCTTCCAATTACTATTGCAAATGAGGACTTTCCAACACCAATGTTATCATAGGATTTCGGCATGCTAACAAGGGTGATTATGTATGGATAGATGTCTATTTGGAGACGATTTGGTGCTTTCTCACCATGCCCATGTTGGGCATGCCCTACTATTAGTGTAGACTAGATGACTACATCCTAAATAGAAAGCTCCTCCAATGCTTGTGTGCTTTTGCGAGTTGGCATATGTATCCACTAAAGTGGTTGCAATAAGTATGATAGCTTTTCCCATCAATTACTGACAACTTCAACACATATATTTCCCCTTGATCAATTGCTCATATGCTACCACATACATTCATATGACTACATCTTGAGAAATTACCTCACATTGCATTTTTTGAAGATATCTTAGTGCTTCCTTACCATGCCTGTGTTGGCAAATCCTATGATGAATGCATTAAATGATTGCATGCATTAAGCACATAAACTGAGGTGATTGTTTGGAAAGACACCCTTGTGTTGCATCCATTCAAGATAGCTTAATATTCTTAATGTGCCTATATTGGAAGCATTTCATCCTAGGTAGAAAGGCTCATCAAGAACTTATGCTTCTTCAAATCTATGATGAATACATTGACTGATTGCATGCATTAGGCACATAAACTGAGGTGATTGTGTTTGGAAAGACACCCTTGTGTTGCATCCGTTCATGATAGCTTAATCTGTGTTGCATCCATTCATGATAGCTTAATCTGTGTCAATGTTCTTGTATTAGAAGCATTTCTAAAGACTACATCCTAGATATAAAGCTCATCAAGCACTTGTTATGCAATGTCATCGTGTATGTATGTGCCCTTATTAGCTGCTCTTACCACAAACTTTCAAGGTGAAAATAAATGTTGGAGAGATACCCTCATCTTACATTTGTTCAAGAAATCTCAATCTTCTTCTCACCATGATTGTGTAGGGCACAAACCGTGCCTTCACTCTGGCCTCCTCTGCACAGCTTATGGTGATGCAAAGAAGGACGCATTCTTCGACAGAGAAATGTCAATTGGAACCATGATCTAACAGGTTCCCCATGGCTGCCCCGGGCGGCCTTTGCAATTGCCTCTTCAAAGGTGCAAATGCTAGGGATGAACAAGACACATGTAAACGTGCCAATTGTGTGGTGCTAGAGGAAGGCATCGACCGTATGGATGTTTTTTTAAAAATTTTAATTAACTAATCAATCAATTAATAAATTAATCAATACTGGTTCATGTGAAGTCTTTTTGGGGAAACTTTAACTCAAGGTGAGTCAATTTTGCCATTGGTTCCATTTCGAATGCATCAAGCACAAACATGGATGTGATTTCCACACCATCTAATCATGCAAACCTTGTCCCAAGCTTCATTGGGGATGAGTATCCATGGTTGTTGCAAAAACGTGAATCCAATCCTCGAAGTCATAATACTCCTCTTACCTTAACACATCGGCCACCCCTTCTAATCATTATGGAAATCCTAAACCTTGCTGCGACAAAGATGAAAGTCATAATACTCCTCTTACCTTAACACATCGGCCACCCCTTCTAATCATTATGGAAATCCTAAACCTTGCTACGACAAAGATGAAATCCACCCCCCAAAATGACCCTTCAGAGAGGTCACCAAGAAGGAGTGGGTACCTAAGAGTACCCTGGCTAGCCAAGACAAGTATGATGCCAAAGCAAAGACCTAGCAGCCACCATTTGGTCTACCAAATTTGAAGCCTTAATAAGTAAGGGTCTTTTACCCTAAACTCAAAAACCCACTCAAAGTGTAAGAGGCTCAAGGCTTTTCAAAGGGAAAACCTTCTATGTCCCAAAAACCTCATCGTGTGCACCACAACATCCTAAGCCAAAGAGAGTCAAGCAACGATCCCAACGCCAACTGTCACACTAGTAGTAACAGTTAGGTTGATTCCAATAAAGCTACTGGAAGCTCAAGGATTCTATAAAGAAAACCCTACATTTAGGTTCCAAGGTCAAAGAAACTCGTGCCTTATACCTCTATGAACACCCCATTAATTATCAAATCCAAGATCGAGAAGAGAACCAAAGCCATTCAATGCCACCCCCAAAGTTTAAGCAAGAGTGTACCACCAACAACAAAGTAGTTAGAAGAGCCCGTGTGTGCAGTGCCCATACCCCTATCATTTCAAATTAGAGAAGAGCCACTCGTGGTGCAAAAACCCTAAGAGAGTTGTACATACACTCCCTTGACTTTGTGACGCAATTTGAAGGAACAAGGGATCACCATGTTCCCATAACATTCACATGCACTACGTTGCAACATCAACTCGCTAGTTGTTGGAAGGGCAAAGTTCAATCAAGCGCATAAGCAAAGTCGGTGGAGCAGTGGCATCTAAGCTTTCGTCTCATGGATGGGCAAGCAATTTTCTACCTTTGCTAAAAATCTTGACCCCCCATTGTATGTATGTTACGTGGGACACCCTATCAACTTTACATACACACATACCTAAGAATAATAAAAAATCTTTTTTAAAAAACCCCAAAAAACTCTCATTTATGTACAAAGACACACTTGTACGTGCATGTACACAATCCCTAAGCACACACACATGCATATTAACACATACATACACACACATAGACAAGCACATGTGTGTACACAATTATAATACAAACACTCACACGTGCATGCACACAACACATCCGTGCATAATCCTAAAGCACCTAGACGTGCACACCTCTGTATCTACACATACACACCCTCCACACAAAGTCCATAGTTGCATGTACACATAATGCTCACACAACCTCTATACCATACAATCACAAAACACACACACGTGCATGCACAATCACAAAGCACAAACACCTACATGAGCACACCTGTAAAACACCCATGCATACACCCTCCTCAACACACGCAAATCTAAAAAAATAAACACCCCTAGACACACACCCCTACACGTGCATAATCACAAAGCACACACACTTGTACACATGATGTGCACCTACATGCTATATACTAGGGTTCAAAGCCAAGGACTCTCGACGTAGTTTGACAACAGCACGATGGGCTCGAATCCAGATTGAGAGTCTAGCCCTACAAAACAACAGGTCCAGGAGCAAGGTAGCCTTGTCATATCACCATGAAAATTGTAACATTTACCTTGGTTAATTAACTCAGGCAGCTAGACCACCACACACTCATGCACAACCCCTCCCAAAATATAAACAAATCCAAAAAATTCAAACACCCACTCACCCCCTCGGCAAATAATAATAATAAGATGTGGACTGTAATAATAACACATCTCCATGAAAGGACGAGGAAGTATGCTTACATTTCTTTCTACCATTTGACTGACACAATCGTGCACACAACTTAGGTATGAGGATAGTGTTAAATTTGCAGCAATGTGATGAGCTATGGTGGTCAAATGCAAGAATCAACATAATTAGCATGTGATTCAGATGATATTAGTGAACAATTAATCTAATATGATAATAAAGGCATGGGTACTCAAAAATCAAGAATCAACATAATTAGCATGTGATTCAGATGATATTAGTGAACAATTAATCTAATACGATAATGTAGGCATGGGTACTCAAAAATCAGCAATTGCTCATTAGGCCAATGCCTCAATTTATAGGTTGTACATCCACAAGATGCCAAGCATCTAATCCCACTGATTTCTCCTTTGATTTGTGCCACCTCCCCTACACTGGGGGGGGCACCTTTTCCTAGAATCTTTCCACACCCCTACATTCATTCATGCTACCCCCCTTGATTCTCTAATTAGTAGATACCTCTCACCTTTTCACTGCTACCCACTCAATTACAGGTTCCCTTTTACAGTCTCTTGCTAAGGGCTTGTTCCCACACACACCCATTCACTTGCATATTTCAACAGATAGGGATCTCATTACGATCAGTCAGGGAATTTCTTGGCAATGCCATCTTCACGACATATATACAAGAGATATAGGATACGTCCCCCTAGTACAAAGCTTAGACAGTGCATGGGAGACTATTGCTAGTATTGAAAACTTAGCACATTTGGAATGCTAGATGCACTAAGGCCATTGAGGGCACTTTTCTTTATGAGTCACAGTTGCAAAATTTGGAGTGATATCATCCACACCCTCATGGCCACTTCATCTAGATTTGGAATGGTATCATCCACACCCTCATGGTGGGGACACTTTATCTAGAATCCATGGACCTTCGAGGGGGGCTATAGAGAGAAAGTGCAACCAATTTATGAGTACCAGTTGCAAGATTTGGAGTGATATCATCCACACCCTCATGGCCACTTCATCTAGATTTGGAATGGTATCATCCACACCCTCATGGTGGGGACACTTTATCTAGAATCCATGGACCTTCGAGGGGGGCTGTTCGAGGGGGCTATAGAGAGAAAGTGCAACCAATTTATGAGAGAGTGGGGTTATAAAAATAATAAGAAAAGATAAAGAATGCAAGAACACCGCAATGCCCAAGAATAAGCATAAAATGCCACACAAGATAAAAGAAGGCTAACAATGGGAAAAAAAGATAAAGCCATCAAAGAGCACAAACAAAGGTAGCAAGAGAAACACCAACACGAAGAAGCTAGTGGAGAAAAACAACATAGTTAGAATAGACACAAGGCACACAAACTAAGGCGAGCACCTACAACCATAATTGAAACATGTGAAAGCAGAAGAGAATGCCAAGGCAATCACACATAGACATAAAGATGACCACATGGCCCCAACACTTGAGCATTCATTTTATACACATGATTCCCATCACACAACCCATGCGTACACCATACAAAGCATGTGAGACCACTCAAACCATGCAAAATCTATCTAATTCATGTGACTAGCACACAACATATGTCTAGCCCATGTGACCCATTCATGCTACCACACCACCTTCTCCCTTTTAAAAATCACTTTTACAAATACGCGTTTGCATATAAAAACCATAAATTGGGAGACCCTTGCCTCCCCTCACAATACAAATCCAAAATACACATTTAGATTGAATATCTCGCTACTCTACACCGATGTTGACCCGATAATTATAGTGTCTTCTACCTAGGTTACACCTAAGCTAAGATTTTTAATGGTAAAATGAGTTGAAAACATACATTTTAGCACATGAGAGATTAAAACTAATCAAAATTGAGCAAGGCACAATAGCGGAGAGATAGACCTAATCTATTGCACATTGCAAAATATGAATACTTACAATGACGAACCTGAATCTTGACTTAGATCTCACTAACACATACCTATGCATACAATGTTGACTTGTTAATTCATAGCTTTGTGGTTATCTCCAGATCCTTACATTTGGGAGTTAAGGACTACCAATGGTATCAACACTTGTGTGCAAGAATCAGATGACATAAATGACCCTTGACATACCTTTATATAGGGAATTCATAGCTAGTTGGCTAGGGAGAAGTTACCTGGGGAATTCACTCACAATAAAGGGGGACGTCACTTGCGTGCATGAACCTCAAGAAAACACCTATATATGATGCTTATAAGATGATAACACCCCCTATTAAAGCTTATAAGGATACCTTTAAAAATGACTATTTCACTCCCCTTCCTTATATCCATGTTTTTTCTCTAGCGTTTACAGATAAAAGTATGTTACTTTGAACCTTATTGATAAAACATAAGTGCTTCATGCATGCTACCAAGAAATAGATGTTAAGTACTAGGAAATATCACCGTAAATCACTAAAAATTACTTGAATCATGATTGAAGCATGCTGTGATCATTTGTTGATAGCTTGCAAATGAGGACTTTCCAACACCAATGTTGTCATAGGATTTTGGCATGCTAACAAAGGTGATTGTGTATGGATAGATGTCTATTTGGAGACAATTTGGTGCTTTCTCACCATGCCCATGTTGGGCATGCCCTACTATTAGTGTAGACTAGATGACTACATCGTAAATAGAAAGCTTCTCCAATACTTGTGTGCTTTTGCGAGTTGGCATATGTATCCACTAAAGTAGTTGCAATAAGTATGATAGCTTTTCCCATCAATTACTGACAACTTCAACACATATATTTCCCCTTGGTCAATTGCTCATATGCTACCACATACTTTCAAGATTTAAGTAAAGATGACTACATCTTGAGAAATTACCTCACGTTGCATTTTTTGAAGATATCTTAGTGCTTCCTTACCATGCCTGTGTTGGAAAATCCTATGATGAATGCATTAAATGATTGCATGCATTAAGCACATAAACTGAGGTGATTGTTTGAAAAGACACCCTTGTGTTGCATCCGTTCAAGATAGCTTAATATTCTCAATGTGCCTATAGTGGAAGCATTTCTAAAGATTACATCCTAGGTAGAAAGCTCATCAAGAACTTGTTATGCTTCTTCAAATCTATGATGGATGCATTGAATGATTGCATGCATTAAGCACATAAACTGAGGTGATTGTGTTTGGAAAGACACCCTTGTGTTGCATCCGTTGAAGATAGCTTAATCTGTGTCAATGTTCTTGTATTGGAAGCATTTCTAAAGACTACATCCTAGATATAAAGCTCATCAAGCACTTGTTATGCTTCTTCAAGTGAACCATATTTGTCCTACATATCCACCAAAGCATTGGCAAGCACAATATATTCCCTAGCAAACTCTATCTAGCAATCTCATCGTGTATATATGTGCCCTTGTTAGCTGCTCTTACCACAAACTTTCAAGGTGAAAATAAATGTTGGAGAGATACCCTCATCTTACATTTGTTTAAGAAATCTCAATCTTCTTCACCATGATTGTGTAGGGCATATCCTGCTACTATTATAGACTAGGTAAATACATCGCAAACAAGAACCTCCTTAAGCACCACATTTTGCATACATATCCACAAATGCATTGGCAAGCAGAAGATATTTTCCCAAAAAACCTCTATTCACAATCTCATCATGTACTTTTCCCCTTGTCAATTACTTTAATGCTGCCACCACATACTTTCAACATGCAAATAGAGATGCCTTCTCTTTGCATGCACTTGTGTTTTTGGGAGTGCACCACATTCTGCATACATATCCACCAACCAACACAATATACATCTGAAACATGATGTTATGCTTTTCTGAGTGTACCACATTTGGCATACATATCCAACAATGAATTGGCAAAAGCACAACATATTTCCTAGCAATCTCTATCTCTAACAATATCATTCTGCATATTTCCACTGAGCAACTGCTCCAATGCTGCCACAAAGCTGTTAAAACCCTAAGATCCCTCTAGATAATTGTTATGCATAAAACATGCATAAATCAGGCATAAACTCAACCACCCAACCACCCCCGAGCCCAAGGGATGCACACATGAATCATAAATGAAATACATCATACCTCTACCTTGATATCCCATACCATCAAGAGGTATAACTCCAATCCAATAGCATGTAGCTATAGTGTGAAATGGTAGGTGAATAGATATGAACCTCTACAAAGAGAGCATAACATAGCCTTGGCCTCATGGAGCCCAAACCTCCAAGCCCCCCTTGAGTGTGCCCCATGCCCCTATTATATAGGAGGGCCCTCAAGTGACTCTTGACTTTCCATTCCTCATCATGTGTGACCCTTGGATGCCTGACCCTAACCTTAACCCTTAAGGTTAGTCCTAACCCATGCTCCACTAGAGCTTGTTCCCATGCTCCCGTGCTCACAAGCCTAATGTGGGTTAGTCTCCTAGTATATGCACACATAATGTGTATATAGCATAGCACACATAATGTACATATAACATACTTCCCCTCTCTCAAAACATTGCACTCTTGCAATGAAAAGAAGGAGAACTGCGCTGAACAATCTCAACCGACTCCCAAGTCGAATTCACAATTTCCCTATCTTTCCACCTAATTTTAACCTCAGAGATTAGTCAACTACAAAGTTTCCTTTCCCTGAATTCAAGTACCTTATCAGGTTCATGTGGAACATAGGATAATTCATCGACTTCAACGAGTTCTTGAGGAGTAACTGTGTCATCCTCACCTCCCAGTTTCCCTTTCAATCTATCGATATGAAAGACTGGATGAACCCTAACAATTGGAGGTAGTCTTAGTTCATATGCAACCGTGCCAATCCGATATATATCTCGAAATGGACCACAATATCTAGGAGATAAATTCGAGCATTTTCCATTGACAAAGTCTGAAAATCTTTAGGAACATTAAAATAAACCAACGCTCCTGGTTCAAAAGACCGAGATGAGCGTCCCCTATCAGCATAAAACCGTGCCCTATCATGAGAACTCCTGATAGAATTCCGAGCTTCGGTCAGAATTTCCTACATATCACGCAAGAAATCCCTCGATGCATCAAGCTCGATGTCCTTAAGACCGACATCAATAGGTGCCCTGGGTTAATACCCATACATAAGTATGCACGGACTAAAACTAATAGCCGTATATTTAAAACTGTTATAGGCAAATTCCATCATTGGAAGATATTTTTCCCAATATGATGATTTTCTAGAGACATATGCATGAAGCATATCCTCTACAATCTGATTCATACACTCTGTTTGCCCATCAGACTACTGCGGATGATCAGAACAATTCACATTCAAAGTAACTTTTTCATTGTAAATCTTTCGGAATAAAGTAGGAAAGCATGGCATTATAACAACAGAAACCAGGGATTCATCGGCGCCCCGACATACCCACATCTGCATATGGAATAATCGACGTCTCGAGTTACCCATATCAACATAGAGTCATCAACGTCTCGATGAGTCACATATGTCCATCCGTAAACCTATCAGGTTGATTGTGTAAATCACCTAAAGTACGGAACTAGAGAAAGAAATGCTAACAAAGGAAGAATCCAAATTTCCTTATCCGAACACAACAAGATAAACTTGTTTGAACTCTAAAGAAAGAGATTTCAACAAGTGAAAATGCCGATGAGATTACCCTCATCAAAACATGCAGGCTATAGATAAAAGAAATTTATCTAGAGAATGCCCACAATATAACTTCTAGTGAATTTAGAAAATAAGATTGTCTATGAATGTTGAGGTCAACATGCTAAGTGATGTAAGCAAAGCAACAATCTTGAGTCCAAATTATCCCATAAGATAATATATGTGAGGGATCCCTAGCGTCCCATACCACCATGATACCACCCATACATACCTTAACAATTTGAAACTCCCTAGTATGCCGTCTAGGAAAATATGAATAAAATCCTGTATAAGAGGAATAAGATGGCCTTATCCAGACTTTCACATACTAAACCTGTCTCTATATACTTGAGACTACATCAAGGAATAAATCCTTCTGAGTACATCATCAGAAAAGAAATTGAATTATTGGCGCCTTTCTAATGATAACTACCCAAAACACAATAAAGTTAGGGTAGAAAAATAACTCACCTAGATATATAAGTAACTAGGTATCTGAGTTGGAATATGTACAAGAGTACAAGGAACATAGTCCAAAATTATGTGCAAAAACAAAGGCAAATGCTACCTTCAAAGCACATGTAATTATTCAAAAGATCAAAAGATCCTTATAAAACCATGGATAAAAGCATAGAAGCTCCTTAAATCCATAAAAACCATAGTTGATCATAAAAGTCAATGTATACCATCTAATGGACATAAATCATGCCAAAAGAAGCATTAAAATTGGTGGCCAACTCATCAATCCGGAGTATATGAACATTGTGTTGTTCAAATAAAACTCCAAAGTAAGAAAGTGTAGCACATGTGTGTAGCACTCAATAAGAAAACCCTAGACATAAGTGATCTAGGCAGAACCTGATGAGTCCATATAAAACTTGGAAAATATCCAATAAAATCCACCAAAACAAACCGATCAACTAACCCATGATAGAGGCTTAAGAAATTAAGCACAAACCACAATAAATTATCATGGAAAAGTGTCAAAGGTGAAACACACTTTGAACGAAAATTATAGCCATAAAAAAAATTTAAGGAACATGTCCAAAAAGAATGGCTAAACAATGGTAAAAAATCATGAATACATCGTTTAGAATTAATCCAAACATAAATATCCATTAATACGAGATATAATCGTATTAATAATATATGCGAATAACCCGCATCTATCTAATGTCAGCACGAGAAAACGTACTTCAACATTAAATAACCCTCGAAAATATTAAATTCTCGAGAAAAAAAATTATCATGATTTTTTTCTAATTTTCCCAAATTTATAGGGCCTCAAAATATAATAATTTTGAATTCCACCAAACCTATCTCATGGCATTCCAAACCTATATTTTTCCAGAAAATTTTTAGCAATCTAATTTGCCAAAATACCATTGATATTTTAAAAATACCAACTTTTAGGATTTCTAAATATAATATCTAGAATATTCCTTATTTTCCCTGAGAATCCCATCGTTCACGAAATTTCCAATTCCGCCCGACAATTCTCAAATCCAATGAAAATTTTCAATTTTAATGGATTTTTCTAATTTTCTGAGTCAAAAAATATAATTTTAAAGGAATTTGAATGGTCACGGGTGTCCGAATGGACACACCACATGCCAAACACCAACCCCACATTTTTCCAAAATTTAAAATAACCTTTGTCTAATTTTTCACTAATTTTCAAGAATTTTTTGAAATTTTTAATCAACCCCGAACGCATTTAGAATACGAACGGTCAAAAAATTTTGGAATTCCAACGGTTTTCCCGGAATACGGAAAGCCAAAAGTTTTGGGAAAATGAAAAGACAAAAAAAATTCGGAATGTGAAAGGTCAAAGGTTTCCGGAATACGGAAGGTCAAAAGTTTTTCCGGAATTCGGAAAGCCAAAAGGTTTCGGGAAAACGGAAAGCCAAAGGTTTTCCGGAAGTTGAAAAGCCAAAAAATTTCATTAAAAAATTTCCAGGAATTTTTCAGAGTTTTTTTACTCAAATCCAGTAATTTTCAGAAATTTCTAGGCTTTTTTCCCAAGCTTTTTTCTTGAGAAATATCAAAAAGCTCTTTTTTTTAAATAAAAACTCTTTTTTTAAAAAAAATGGAAAAAAAAATAATAAGCTTTTTATAGCTTATATGGTAATTTGATTTTTTAGGGGGGTGGGCGTTTTTTTCCGCCCGGCTGCAGCGCAGCCCCCCCCTTCCCGTCGTCGAAATGCGCCTGAGAGAGAGAGAGAATTTGATTCTCTCTTCTCCCCTCTCTCCTCCCTTTCCTCTCCATTCCTATCGCTCCTCCAATCTCTTCTCTCTCTCTGTTAATCAGAGAGAGATTAGCTTAATCTTTGATTAAGCTTTTTTTAATTAAATCCTTAATCATAATTAGCATTAATTATGATTAATGTTTAAAAAAATCATTTTCAAGAGAATTTTCACCCGGAAAAGAGAAAGAAAAATCAGATTTGAGAGGCGGAGAGAGTCCCACGCACACGGGAGAGCATCTCATGCATCAACACGCTGTCCCCTACTGAATTTCAGTAGAAATTGACAGAAATTTGATCGCATTCCCGCGGAAAAAACCCGCAAAAAATGTATAAAAATACATTTTTAATCATAAAAATGCTCAAAAAATTCCTAAAAAATTAGGAAAAATTTCTAAAAAATTCTAGAAATTCAGGGAATCCATCCTACAAAAATATCCACCATAAACTTTATAGTATTTTTGTAAAAAAATTCCATTAATGCTCGATTTTAACCATAAAAAATAGGAAAAAATAGCATTAACTCACGGTATTCCCCCGCAACGTCGATTCGTCCATTGAATTGTAGTTACACACGTTCCAATCACCAAATCGATGATCCACGTGCAATTCATCAACACAAATCAACAAAAAATAACATTTTATTAGTAAATATTAAAATTTACTAAAAAAAATCAACAATTAAATAGAGATTGCTCTGATACCACTGTTAAAACCCTAAGATCCCTCTAGATAATTGTTATGCATAAAACATGCATAAATCAGGCATAAACTCAACCACCCAACCACCCCCGAGCCCAAGGGATGCACACATGAATCATAAATGAAATACATCATACCTCTACCTTGATATCCCATACCATCAAGAGGTATAACTCCAATCCAATAGCATGTAGCTATAGTGTGAAATGGTAGGTGAATAGATATGAACCTCTACAAAGAGAGCATAACATAGCCTTGGCCTCATGGAGCCCAAACCTCCAAGCCCCCCTTGAGTGTGCCCCATGCCCCTATTATATAGGAGGGCCCTCAAGTGACTCTTGACTTTCCATTCCTCATCATGTGTGACCCTTGGATGCCTGACCCTAACCTTAACCCTTAAGGTTAGTCCTAACCCATGCTCCACTAGAGCTTGTTCCCATGCTCCCATGCTCACAAGCCTAATGTGGGTTAGTCTCCTAGTATATGCACACATAATGTGTATATAGCATAGCACACATAATGTACATATAACAAAAGCTTTCAACATGCAAATAAAGGGGATTGTGTATGGAGAGACGCCTTCTCATTCAAACTCATACCTTTTGATTACTGCATTCTAGGAGACTACATTCCAAGCAAGAAGATTGCCAAGCACTTTGTGGTGCTTTTGGGACTACACCATAGTTGGCATACATACTCACCAAACCAATGGTAATCCTTTTCCAACAACTCCTTTTTGACAATCTCATCCTGTACTTTTTTGGCCTTGTCAACTACTCATATACTACTACCATATGTTTTCAAGATGCATGAAGGCTCCTTGCAAACTCAATATCAACATGTAGTCTACATCACTTTGCTCTCCATGAACCCAAGCTTGATTATATACAACGTAACATAACCACATTGGAGCATTGTAAAACACTTAGCAAAAATCCCTAATAAGAAGGGATTTAAAGCATACTAAAAGAGAGACTCCATTTTAAGAAAAAACTAGCACATACATATACACAAGAAGGGAAAAATCTTAAATTCAACTTCATTTTCTACCAAGAAAACCAAACATCGAAAGAGAACAACATCTGAACAATCCATGTCGATAATCCAAAATTGTAAACAACCAAAAATGAATACATTTTAGAAATTTTGAGGATGTGCCATTGATTGGGGCTTCTCTTATGTCACTTCTATGATAATCTTCTCCTGAATGGCATCTCAAATCCTGCAAATATTGCCAACAAATTTATCCTACAAAATATAGCACACGTAGTAGAGGAGTAAAATCTTGCACAATAGTGCAATACATGATCTTAGTTTACATATGCTTCTAAAAGGAGTATAAAAAAATGTCTCAAGAAAATGGGAAATATGGGAGTGATACAAAGCTTCTCAAATGCTCAAGAAATTAAATTTACCTTTTCAACCCTTCATGTATTCATTGTCTAATCGAGATGGTATTTCTTTGATTATGGATCATAATTGAGATTAGCCAAGGATATTATGGACTCTAAATTGACACATTGGTGGGCAACAAGATCATAACTATAGGTTCTGGTTCCCTTTGCTTGTTGATACTATGACAAATAAATTTGAACATTTAGTGGCCGATCTAATAGATCAAAGGGACCTCTTGCCTCTTTTAGACAAGTCCAAATCTTTCTCCGTATGCTTACTACCATTCCAAGGCAATTCCCTGATTGGTATTCCCAAGTTTTCCCTTTCCTCTTGTCCTTTTGTTTGCATTCAAAGATGTGCTTCCAAATAATACTGCACAATCAGACCCTATCCAAAACATGTTCCTGTATGAATCATTGCCTTCTTCTGTAAAAAAAAATATGATCATTTTCACTCTTGTTATTCTATCTTTAGATAGTGTGGGATTACCATTGGCTGACAAGTGTGCTTTTAGAGATCAACTTCCCATTCACTTCGACAAATGGTGATATTTCAGCAGGGGTGAACCTTCTCCTCCTCATCAATTAAACAATCAATCACATGGCTAAGCTCACTTTCAGTTGTAATTTCCTCCTCTAAATGACTTGGAACATCACCATCAAAGCCAATGTCTACATCTAATGGTTCATCTTTATCCAGCTCATTGTTGATGACAAGGTTCAAGAGATCTCCCTCCTCCCATGAGTCATCCCACCAAGTGCCATCCCGCATACAAAGTTTCTCACACATGGCCTTTGCCTCAGATAATCCCTCTTTCAATGCAGATACCATGTGATGATCATTGCACACAGAAGCATAGTCAGCAAGATTGGCCAAAGGAGTGTCACCTTCCTTTTCCAAAGTAACCCATATGTTTTTTTGTTTTGAATGAGCTGCTGGAAATTTCAGGTGTGAACCTACTTGAAACTCCGTTATTCTATTTAATGCCCCTATACTACTCAATAAATTCATAGCATCTTTCATTCCGAACCATGTCACCAACCTTGATACAAAAGTTTTCACATGCATCCGATCCTATGCAAGAAAGGGGTACTTACAAGTGAGCATACTTATCCTTGAAGGTCTTAAGAGAACCACAAAGTGACATGACAGTTGGATGTCAATGAATGTTTCTCTGCTAAAGTTTTTCTTTAAGGAGTAGTCATTGTGCTTAGTCACCCACAAGTGCCAAAGCTTGAAGATACACAAAGAAAAATGTGTATTGGCCATATGAACCCTGGAAACACTTTCACAACCCTTAACTCACATCATGAAGTGAGAAAGATAGCAACTATTAGATACCTAAAGAAGAAAGACACCTTTCCTACAGCTTTCACACGACAATATAAGTCAAGGGTAGGTGACAAGAAAATGTCAATGTGTTATGCTACTATTGATAGGTACATACATGTGCCAAGTGTTTGCTCATGGTGAGCATAACCTTGTTGTCATGATTGCAAACACTTTTGCACTTTCCTTGAAGCAATCCTTTGTGTGCAGATCTCCAATTTTGTCTATCCTTCCTCTCAATATCCCCTTCTTGCAAGACATGTTCATCAACCTTGAATAATTGATATACAATTGCTATGTGCTTCAAAGTCACAAGATCTCAACCAAGCACCAACCTTAGATGCGCTATCCAAAGGTTTGATAAGCTTCTTTCCATTATGTATATAATCTTGATCATGCGAACCGCTAATGCTCCCATCACATGTGACATGTACTGTGAAGGGCCACCCCTTCCAAGGAATAGGACCTTGAAGAGAGGAGTAATCCTCCCACATCAATTTTGTATGCTTGCTATCCCCATCTGAAGCATTTCCGATCAAGGGACGCACCATATCCCTTAGAAGCATTTTCCAATAAGTTTCAATACTCTCCCATTGCTAACAAACATGGAGTCAAACCTATTACATGTCAATGAAATCAATAAAACTAGCTTTGGTAAGAATTCAACACCCTTGCATAATGAGAAATTTACATTATGTTGAAAAGAATCCACAACTCTAAGGTATCCATCCTCACCATTGCCAAATTGGACCACAAAATCTGGAATACAAAGGTGATTCAACTTTTTACCATAAAATCCAACCAAAATATCATCTCGTGCCACCCACCTCACCATTCTCAACAGTATCATCCTTAGCTAGAATAATTGGCACACTACCCAAGGATAAATCATTCTTCATCATTTGACATGTAAATTTATCTTAATTCATACCAAAGTGCTTGTGGCCCTCATTGTAGTTGACATGCGTGGACCTCCAAGATTAAGCGATAAGAAGTTGTGCAACCTTGTTCCACCCCACATCTTTATAGCCTCAAATAGCTCCTTTGTTGTGTTAGAATATCTCTTCCCCTGACCTATTCTAGAAATGTTTTGTGAGATGTCAATAAAGAAGCCCCATAAGGCTTTCCCTCAAACAAGCCTAACTCGTGAGCATTAACTATGTCTTGACAAAATTTTCGGACATCTTTCCTCACCATGGCTTCAATAGTACTCTCTCGAAGGGTTCTAGCCTTCACAGTTAATGCAACAACTTTAGTCCTTGTGAAGGCTATCTCCTTCTTTAATGCCCGAACCATTCTAGATTTTGTTTTTGCTACTCCTAGTAACTCTGAATGGGTCAAATAATTCAGCCGTCTACCGCCTCCTATGTCCCTTGATCCACGAGTGTCTGATGATCAAAGTTCTCGATACACTCGCATGTGAAAGTCTTGTTCTTTAGGAATAGTGGCACATGAAAAACATTGCAAATTATCAAAGGATGTTGTCCCCAAACATATCCTCTTGCAATCCTAATGATGAAAAGTGCCATCAATGTTGATTAGTTGTCCCCATCATAATTGTTACCTCGCATGCTGGCTCACTGTGCCATTTGCCACCTCCCTTGCTATCATCCAAAAAGGGCTTTAAGTCAACCACATCCCTTGCTATCATCCAAAAAGGGCTTTAAGTCATCCAAAAAGGGCTTTAAGTCAACCACATCCCTTGCTATCATCCAAAAAGGGCTTTAAGTCAACCATTTGCCACCTCCCTTGCTATCAACCACATTTCCATAAATAGCTATATACCCCTTGCCAAAAACCCCAACACAAGGTAGCAAGCATAAACGAGACCATTTTGTACTTCTTGAAGAAATAATTGAAAGCTCACAAAATAGATCAAAAATTAAAACAAAGACTATTAAAATCAAAGAGCATAGCATAGCATAAGACAAGAGAAATAGAATAAAATCACCATCAAGACAAGATTGGGTGCAATCTCCCCCCCCATGCCGTGTAGCTCCACTTCCATATGACATGAGTATTAAGAGAATTAAAAATAGCCGAAGGAGCTAATAGTTTAACGTACAAATTGGGCTTGCTTTTCCCACTTTTGGGATATTGCTTTACATATTTTTAACTATATCAAAATCCCTATGATTTGTACATATAAAAACCTTAGCCCAAATATAAATGCTAATGGGCCTTTACACATAAAATAACTTTGTGTACATTTTCACGTAAAATAATCTTGTGCACATTCGCACATTCCATTAAGTCGATTGTTGTACACATTAAATCAAGCATATTTTTCTTTGATTATTAATTCATAAAAAAATATGATAAAATATATACTTGTGTAACAGTTCTCTCATTTGAGGAAGCAACTGTTCTCAGTTATGTAAAAGAAAATTCTACAACAACAAAATCCCTTATATGTGACACACACACATTGCTCATCACCTATTTCTGTAAACATATTCCAATTAATAGACCCCGTGGGAGATCGTGCTGAGGGAGGCATGCCGACCATCAGTGGCGGAACTTGTAGGCTTTGTACAACCACATTTTATGCTTACCAGACCATACACCAAGAAGGTTTGCTAGAGCTATGAAGATTTCGTGACATCTACCACAACTTATCATAACCAATTTCAAGCATCATTAGCAAGCAACGAGCTTGTATGTTTTTTGGCCTTAGCCTTGTTGGTGCTTCCTATCATGGTTACAACTTTTTCATGTTCTCCAATTGGTAGATTTTACATGTTCTTTACAAATCTAAAGTCGTCAATCTTAGTTTTGTTTGTTTTGTATATAGTTCTTGAAATTGAAACCAAAACAAAGAGAGAGAACTTGAGAAGAAGTGGGCTTGAGATCTTGAGAGAATATGTGAGTGAGAGCAAGAATGGTCCCCCAACCTCTCCAACAATACAAACTCCCAAGAGTTTCACAACATAAACGTCACCGATATACCAACTCTAGCCACCATCATATCAACTGGTGTGAAAACCCTAAGAGAGTTGTACATACACTCCCTTGACTTTGTGGCGCAATTTGAAGGAACAAATGGCGTCTAAGCTTTTGTCTCATGGATGGGCAAGCAATTTTCTACCTTTGCTAAAAATCTTGACCCCCCATTGTATGTATGTTACGTGGGACACCCTATCAACTTTACATACACACATACCTAAGAATGATAAAAAAATATTTTAAAAAAAACCCCAAAAAACTCTTATTTACGTACAATCACACACCTGTACGTGCATGTACACAATCCCTAAGCACACACACATGCATGTTAACACATACATACACACACATAGACAAGCATGTGCGTGTACACAATTATAATACAAACACTCACACGTGTATGCACACAACACATCCGTGCATAATCCTAAAGCACCTGGACGTGCAAACCCCTGTATCTGCACATACACACCCTCCACACAAAGTCCATAGTTACATGTACAAGCATGTGTGTGTACACAATTATAATACAAACACTCACACATGCACACCCCTGTATCTGCACATACACACCCTCCACACAAAGTCCATAGGTACATGTACACAATTATAATACAAACACTCACACATGCACGCACACAACACATTCGTGCATAATCCTAAAGCACCTGGACGTGCACACCCCTGTATCTGCACATACACACCCTCCACACAAAGTCCATAGTTGCATGTACACATAATGCTCACACAACCCCTGTACCATACAATCACAACACACACGTGCATGTGCACAATCACAAAGCATAAACACCTGCATGAGCACACCTGTAAAACACCCATGCATACCACCCTCCTCAACACACGTAAATCCAAAAAAAATAAACCCCCCTAGACACACCCCTACATAATTATAAAAATAAATTTCTTCATGATTACAATGAGAATCATTCAATTAATCTAGGATGATAATTCCTACAATATGGTAAGAAGTCCTCTTTTCATATTATGAATGAAAATGTTTTATGTGCTTATTTTACATAAATTTTGCCATAGCTCCGCTACTATTACTGATAATTCTCAATTTAATTGAGAGAATGAAGTTTAATATTATTAGTATGATTAGAATGACCACTAATTGGATCATTATCCAATTATGGATTGATTCATAATTTCTCTATGAAATAAATATCATAAGAGCATTAAAAAGCCATTATTTTAGCCTCCAATTAGACAAGCATAAAAATTACTTTTGGATTAGAGAAATGCTTCATGAGAATAGGTCATAGGAATGACCTTTCTTTGGGGGGAGGGAGAGAAATGCTTAAAAGCCATTAAAATTAAGCATAAAAGGAAATTTTTATGTTTCTTTATTACAATACATTAAATAATAATATTCAAAAGCCATTCAAATTAAAGCTTCTCAAGCTTGAGAGGGGTTGAGAAGAAAGAAACATTTAGAAATTATAGAAAAAAGACCATAATCCACTATTTACCTCCTAAAATGCTTAATTCTTTAGTCATTGTAGAGGCCCCCAACCAATCAATTGGTTTGGTATGTCGTAGGAGTCATCAAGGAAGATTAAAGAGAGAGAGAAGCTCCAATCTCTTCAATTTTGTAGAGGTTTTTAGAGGATAATAGAAATTAAGCTTAGTTTAGAGTAATACCGGCATAGTTTAGTTCACAGATAATAATACAAAGGAACGAGGGTTTATTTATAGGAGAGGGAGGCCACTAGCTAAGTCCAGCTGAGTTCTAGAATTTTCCAACTTCAATTTGGCTGAATTTGGACAAGTTTTGGACTAGCTTGGCTCCCTTTTTTATTTGGTTTAATTTAGGAGAGAGGAGAGATAAAAATATCCTATTATTTTTTAGTTTTAAACTCATCCAAGCATGTGAAATGGACGCCTCCTTGAAGATCTCCCTTTTTCTTACACATGTGTCAAAAACGAATGATTACTCTAAAATATCTCATTTTTTATTAATACACCATAATTTTTAACTAATAACCCTAGTACTTGGTCAACTCTTCATCTTATGTGGGCATTTACTCATTTTTTGGGTATTTTCTTTTATTCTTTGGATTTATCTTGTCCAAACACTTGGATTAATCTTATTGGTCCATAGGAACCTTAATTGGACCATAATAAAAAAAATTAAAAATCTAGACTCTTAGGCTAAGGTCTTCAGAATCAATTTTAATTCCAATTGCACCTTGGAAAATCTATTTTGATTTTCTGTTTCAACATTTTTTTTGATATTTGAAGAATTTATTTATCCAAAAATATCCCAATTTTGATTTACCACTCTCTAGAATTTTTTAAATCTCACTAGGCAAAACAAGGAAAAATGATATTTTCTTGTATTCAGAAACATTGAATGATTACAAGGGATTGAAGTAGAGGCTTATTTGATATTCAGGCTGAGGAGGAATCTTACATAGACAGTGCATGGGAGACTATTGCTCTAGTATTGAAAACTTAGAACATTTGGAATGCTAGATGCACTAAGGCCATTGAGGGCACTTTTCTTTATGAGTCACAGTTGCAAGATTTGGAGTGATATCATCCACACCCTCATGGCCACTTCATCTAGATTTGGAATGGTATCATCCACACCCTCATGGGGACACTTTATCTAGAATCCATGGACCTTCAAGTGGGCTATAGAGAGAAAGTGCAACCAATTTATGAGAGAGTGGGGTTATAAAAATAATAAGAAAAGATAAAGAATGCAAGAACACCACAATGCCCAAGAATAAGCGTAAAATGCCACACAAGATAAAAGATGGCTGACAATGAAAAAAAAAAGATAAAGCCATCAAAGAGCGCAAACAAAGGTAGCAAGAGAAACACCAACATGAAGAAGCTAGTGGAGCAAAACAACAAAGTTAGAATAGACACAAGGCACACCAACTAAGGCGAGCGCCTGCAACCATAATAGAAACATGTGAAAGCAGAAGAGAATGCGGCGAGCGCCTGCAACCATAATAGAAACATGTGAAAGCAGAAGAGAATGCCAAGGCAATCACACATTGACATAAAGATGACCACATGGCCCCAACACTTGAGCATTCATTTTATATACACATGATTCCCATCACACAACCCATGCGTGCACCATACAAAGCATGTGAGACCACTCAAACCATGCAAAATCTATCTAATTCATGGTGACTAGCACACAACATATGTTTAGCCCATGTGACCCATTCATGCTACCACACCACCTTCTCCCTCACAAATCACTTTTACAAATACACGTTTGCATATAGAAACCATAGATTGGGAGACCCTTGCCTCCCCTTACAATACAAATCCTAAATACACATTTAGATTGAATATCTCGCTACTCTACACCAATGTTGACCTGATAATTATAGTGTCTTCTACCTAGGTTAATGGTAAAATGAGTTAAAAACATAAATTTTAGCACGAGTACTAATTCATGTGTGACTAGCACACAACATATGTCTAGCCCATGTGACCCATTCATGCTACCACACCACCTTCTCCCTCACAAATCACTTTTACAAATACACGTTTGCATATAGAAACCATAGATTGGGAGACCCTTGTCTCCCCTCACAATACAAATCCAAAATACACATTTAGATTGAATATCTCGCTACTCTACACCAATGTTGAACCGATAATTATAGTGTCTTCTAGCTAGGTTACACCTAAGCTAAGATTTTTAATGGTAAAATGAGTTGAAAACATAAATTTTAGCACATGAGAGATTAAAACTAATCAAAATTGAGCAAGGCACAATAGCGGAGAGATAGACCTAATCTATTGCACATTGCAAAATATGAATACTTACAATGACGAACTTGAATCTTGACTTAGATCTCACTGACACATACCTATATAGGCATACAATGTTGACTTGTTAATTCATAGCTTTGTGGTTATCTCCAGATCCTTACATTTGGGAGTTAAGGACTACCAATGGTATCAACACTTGTGTGCAAGAATAAGATGAGATAAATGACCCTTGACATACCTTTATATAGGGAATTCATAGCTAGTTGGCTAGGGAATTTACCTAGTGGAATTCACTCACAATAAAGGGGGACATCACTTGCGGGCATGAACCTCAAGAAAACCCCCTATATATGATGCTTATAAGATGATAACACCCCCCTATTTAAGCTTATAAGGATACCTTTAAAAATGACTATTTCACTCCCCTTCCTTATATCCATGTTTTTTCTCTAGCATTTACAGATAAAAGTATGTTACTTTGAACCTTATTGATAAAACATAAGTGCTTCATGCATGCTACCAAGAAATAGATGTTAAGTACTAGGAAATCATCACTGTAAATCACCACAACTTACTTGAATCATGATTGAAGCATGCTATGATCATTTGTTGATAGCTTCCAATTACTATTGCAAATGAGGACTTTCCAACACCAATGTTATCATAGGATTTCGGCATGCTAACAAAGGTGATTGTGTATGGATAGATGTCTATTTGGAGACAATTTGGTGCTTTCTCACCATGCCCATGTTGGGCATGCCCTACTATTAGTGTAGACTAGATGACTACATCCTAATAAATAGAAAGCTCCTCCAATGCTTGTGTGCTTTTGCGAGTTGGCATATGTATCCACTAAAGTAGTTGCAATAAGTATGATAGCTTTTCCCATCAATTACTGACAACTTCAACACATATTAGATGACTACTATTAGTGTAGACTAGATGACTCCATCCTAAATAGAAAGCTTCTCCAATGCTTGTGTGCTTTTGCGAGTTGGCATATGTATCCACTAAAGTAGTTGCAATAAGTATGATAGCTTTTCCCATCAATTACTGACAACTTCAACATATATATTTTCCCTTGGTCAATTGCTCATATGCTACCACATACTTTCAAGATTCAAGTAAAGATGACTACATCGTGAGAAATTACCTCATGTTGCATTTTTTGAAGATATCTTAGTGCTTCCTTACCATGCTTGTGTTGGCAAATCTTATGATGAATGCATTAAATGATTGCATGCATTAAGCACATAAATTGAGGTGAATTTTTGAAAAGACACCCTTGTGTTGCATCCGTTCAAGATAGCTTAATATTCTCAATGTGCCTATATTGGAAGCATTTCTAAAGATTACATCTTAGGTAGAAAGCTCATCAAGAAATGCCTATATTGGAAGCATTTCTAAAGATTACATCCTAGGTAGAAAGCTCATCAAGAACTTGTCATGCTTCTTCAAATCTATGATGAATGCATTGAATGATTGCATGTATTCTTTGAGGTTGGGGGACCATTCTTACTCTCTCACATATTCTCTCAAGATCTCAAGCCCAGTTCTTCTCAAGTTCTCTCTCTTTGTTTTGGTTTCAATTTTAGGAATTATATACAAAACAAACAAAACTAAGATTGACGACTTTAGATTTGTACAGCATATGTAAAATCTACCAATTGGGATGATGATACTTTACATGTTGATGAGCATACGATAGTGCATGAGGAGCATTGACCTGAGATCCTAGTGCTAGATGAGTCAAGATACTCTTTTAGGGCTTCTATTCACGAGGATATGTATGATTCTATCTCTACTCCTAGCTCTCATAGCATACCTGGTAGCATTCACTTAGGTTTAGTGCATATGTTTGGGTAGTCAGGCACTGCACATGAGCATAGCCATGATTTTGTTGAGGTGAGACCTCGTAGGAGAAAGGATTAAGCATATGGATCTAGAGAGATTTTCATTTGATCTAGATATGTACCTAGATCCATTTTTATTGGAGATAGATCTATCTTGGGATCTAGGCCATATAGGGGCATCATGGATTGGTATATATCATTCTTATAGGGGTGACCTTAGTGATCTTGGATATTCTGAGGTTTATAAGCGTGCATTCACGGCATTAGGAACATGTGTGGGGACCTAGGAACATGTGTGGCCCAGTATGATTGTGAACATGCATCCCGAGATATGAACATCTGTGGTTGGATACTTGCAAACTTATGAACATGCATTTAGTAGTGAGAACGTGCATTTCTAGTTTGGCATGTTGAGGGGAAATCTGAGCCCCTCACAAACATGATGTATGTATATATAGAGTGTGTGTATGATAGTGTTGTGCAAATCCAAGGTAGCCAAAGATGTGTGGTAGGCAAAGGAAAAATGCAAATGTGCTAAACCAAAATAGAAGCAATACCGGCGATCATAGGCCAGGCGGCATAATCTTCTAGAAGAGAACAAAGGCAGCGAGGGCTTGAAGAGGAAAATGGGTGATTAACCGAGTGTGGTTGGATAACAATAAGGTTGGAGAGACCATCAAGAAAGAACTGTAGTTGTGTGGGCTTTTGCAAGTCTCACTGTAGCACGCTAGAGATGCCTACATGTATTTCTAGGTCTACAAAGAAGAGTGAGATGTAGTGAGGGAGGAGTGTTTAGATCAAAGCACAAGGAGGTAGCCGAGTGAAGGATTGGCCAAGGTGTTTCCTGGATTCTCTAAGCAAAACCTCTATTACAAACCTGATCCAGATTAGAACTTCTTTGACTATACCTATTTTCTAGTTGAAAGCTGGTTAGTCGAGGATGAAGATGATGATGATGTAAAAATTGGAGTTGTGGGTCTATCTGTGGTGGCTGATCCTGAAAGTTTCTTGTACTTTCTTCAATTTTCTTTGAAGCCCAAGGTCTCAGGCTTGTTCAGATTGTTTGTTTGGTTTGAATGAAGGGTAGAGTGTTTTGAGCTTGTGTATTTTGTAGTTTGGTGAGTTTTTGTGCCTTGATGCTTTATTTGTGTTGAGTTAAGTGAGATGATGGAGGGATCTCTGAGAGGGCAAATCAAGTGTCTTTTGTGTCAAAACTGATTCTGAGTTAGAATGAGAAGAGAAAGTATATAGAGTTAGTTCTGTGTAAGCAGAACATCAAAACCATTATCTGGGAGTAAGAGGATCTTGAGCTGACTTGTCTGAGTGTGTAAGGAGTGTTTCTGGGCCTCGTCTGACAGTCAGAGCTGTCATCTATTAGTAACAGGAAGGTTTTGTGTTTCTGTGTGGCATCAATGATTCAGGTGCTGTCAGTTGAGTATCCATTGTGATGGGATTTTGTGTGGTTTGAGTGGTGTGAGCAACTAGAAGTGCTAGTTGACTCAGAAAAGAGAGATTCTACTTCAGTTAGTCATCCTCAAGAGGAAAGTCATTCGGAGTTAGCTGTGGGCTTGTAAAACTGTTGGAACAGCAAAGAGCATGTGAGGTTAGAGTTAGTCATCCTCAAGAGGAAAGTCATTCGGAGTTAGCTGTGGGCTTGTAAAACTGTTGGCACAGCAAAGAGCATGTGAGGTGATATCCCTTCAAGTTTGGAGTGGTCTGAGGGTCAGGCAGAGTCTATGGACACAGAGGAAAAGGACGTGGGATCTATGGCTAAGGGGCCTGATTTTGGGTGGGGGCGATTTGGGCCATCGGATCGCCAAAAGTAAACTAAGGATCCTAGTTTACTTCAGAGGCCAAGTTTTTTTTTGTGATGTCTGCACTCGGCCTGTGAAGTAAACTAGGGATCCTAGTTTACTTCACAGGCCAAGTTTTTTTTGAGATATCGTGCTTCGCCTCCCCTAGTTTACAAAAGATCTAGGGCCCCAAACTAAACTAGGGCCATGCTGTAGTAAAGTCGGGGTTGCATAGTTTACTCCAGTTCCCGAGTTTAGACTTTGAATTATTTTGCATAAGTAGCAAAATGCAAAAGAAAGGATTTGAACGCACGATGTGTCGCTAAGGAGGCCATAGTCTTACCAGTAGGCTATAATTTCTACTAGCTAGTGTAAGCGGCTCTGTATTAATACATGCTTTTGTTATGCGGGGACAGTCCTAGTTTACTTTGGGGCCCTAGTTTACTATCGGGCGGCCCTAGTTTACTTTCGGGGATCCAATGGTCCGGATCGCCTCCGCCCAAAATCGAGCCTCCCTTAGCCGTCGACCGGATCGCCCCCGCCCAAAATCGGGCCCCCCTCAGCCGTCGATCCCACTTGAACCCCCTCTTAAATGCACCGTGCCTTTTAGACACGAGGCAAGCATTGGGCAATCGCTATGCTCAAGACGCTCTTCCGAGGTGTTCGTTCATCGAGTCTCCTTGTTTGACATCAACACCAAGAGGAGCCGCTTCTGTGTTCTTCTCGGCTACTTTTTCCTCCTTGGCTGCTGTTGCAGAAGCACAAGCACCACTGGCACTTGCTGCTGCGGCTCCACCACCGCCACCAAGGAAAAGCATGGCGCCATCACCGTCGCCACCAAGGAAAGCACCACAACCACCGCCACCACCAAGAAGAACTTGGTAGACAGCGAATGAGGATGCAATAGAGGAGAATCAAAGGAGACACCCCTCTGAAAGGTAGTTGGAAACTGTGAACAACAAAGTTGGAAAAGGCCCGTCATGTTTGAGGGCCCAGAGGTGTCATGTAGGAAATGGACCTTGCGTACGGTTGAGAGGCCATATTCAGAGGATAGAATCAAGGGCGCCTTTGATTGAGGGGGTGTATGTTGCAGAAGAAGGTGAGGGCCCCACTGTGGGGATGTATGGAGATGAGGTGGAAAGGACCTCGCCGTGCGTTTAGGAGGGTCTAGGCTGATAAAGCAAGATTTATGCGCAAGGGATATGGGGACTGCTGCATGCTACACTTACAGTATCAACAATGGTGGTCTACTGGGTGCCTATGGACTTTGTATCTCGCAATCTTTACAAGGGTTTTCAAGCTTGTCTCTGTGATTGGCTTGTTTACCTTTGATATGCGAGCATTTGCTATAATTAGGACTATTTCTCACATTGTCAAAGGAGTCATGTTGTACTAGGACCGTTCCTTTACCTTGCAGGTAGCACCTTATGTGACATGCGGGGGATTGATCTTAGTAATCACAATCTTAGGCTAACTAAACTGCACTTATTATACTTAACAGATAGACAATGGTGTCAATGCAATGCAATGCAACTATATTAAATGTAATGGTTACAATTAAGATCTATGAATAGATCTATGCTGAACATCCTTCTCAGAATGAGAGAGATATGTTGAATGCTGACGGTGAATGACTGTTCTCCACTGCTGAGGTCCACCCTTTGGATGTCGGTTTTCCTCTATGTAGGAGGTAGGAGATGAACTGTATGCTGTGCTGAATATGATGAATGCTGCTTTCGATCCCCTATACTCCACAGGCTGGAAACGCTGGAGAAGCGAAGATGCTGAGATACTGGACTAAATGATGCAATGGCCTATTTATATGAGATTATACCGCTAGTCGGCTAGTGTACAACAGTCGGCTGCCTGAATATTCCTCCACGACTTCATTAAATATTTATATGCTGTTTTCGGCTGGTTGACTGGACCCTGTCGGCTGCTGACCACAGTTCGTGACCATGATGTTGCATGCTCTAAATTGCTATGTATGCCTTATGTGCTGATGTAGGAGCTGAAACATCATGCTGCACATGATGAGATATATGTTGTAAATGCCCTGAATAATACTTGATGTTCTTGAATGCTATCTACTAAATGCTTATGAATGCTCTGATATGCCATGTCACTTGCACACCTTCTGGGTGTGCACGTGACACCTTCTACCCCATGACTTTTAAGTAGCTCAACAGACCTCATCAACACCCACAACACTCCACTAACCTCTTCATGAGAGAGCAGAAAGAACTTCGGTTGATGTTGAAAAAGTAGCCAAAACTACTCTTTGTATTACTTCCTGAAGGGTTGTACTGTGTACAGGGTATAAGGGTGACGGCCTCCATGCCTCCATGCCCCCTCCATGGTACAAGCTCTTATAACGCCTTCCCATTTTAGGAATCACACACCTTTGAAAACCAAGCTTGCTTACTTCAAGAATATCCAGCTACCTAACCTAGAAGAAAAAAGAGGTCTCATAATCCAGACTAGAGGTGAGGATAACATACAGGTCTTATCTTGCCACCAAGGCCAATTTCCCCCACAAATGCCATATGAGCTGGAATCTGTTTGTCAAAATAACTTAATGTTTGTAGGTTTTCTACAGACACTAGATAAGCGGCTGAAATTAATCGTTTGTGGACCCACGAATGCAAAGTTACTCTTTTGTCTCATCAATGTCCGCCACAAATGCCAATTTCCCCCACAAATGCCATATGACTTGGAATCTGTTTATCAAAATAACTTACTGTTTGCAGGTTTTCTACAGACACTAGATAAGTGGTTGAAATGAATCGTTTGTGGACCCACGAATGCAAAGTTAGTCTTTCTCGAGCGGTAGCTCAATTAGAAGGGGTGGCCATTAAACGCGAGGTTATAAGGTTAAACCCCACCTAACTACCTTGGATGGTAACACATTGCCATCGGGGTGGGTGACTCTACATGCACAAGCACGCCCCATCGTTTGAGCGGGCTGCTGCAGTAGAAGTAAGTGAGCATGAGCCCCAGACTAGAGGCGATTTTACAGGAGCCGAACAGGCCCCCCTTTTTTTGTGTGGGAGAGGCAGGGCTGGTGAAGCCTTTGAACATACCTGATGGTGCAGGGGAATTACGACAGATGCAGGTTGAGGTCAAGGATTTGACTAGGCATAGCAGGGCTTCTTGTTGTTGTTGGAGAGGCAATGGCAGAGCATTAGAGACAAGCCCCCCTTCGATTGGTGGGGTGGTTGCTTCATGCAGCACGAACAGTGACCTTATCTCCCCTTTATTTAAGGGGACCAATGCATTTCCAAGCACCCTGTTTTTTTGAGCAGCACATCCCTCTCTCACAATCTCAGCATGTATTTCTTTGACATTCTCAGTCGCTCGTATGTTACCACAGGATTTCAAGATGCAAGAACAATACATTACATTTGGAGATAGGCCGTCACATCACATCTGTTCGAAACAGCTGAGTGCTTCCTCACCATGCCCATTTTGGGCATATCCTGCAATTAATGCAGTCTCTCAAACACTTGTGCCTTTGAGAGTGCCCCACATTTGGCATACATATCCACCAATGCATAGTTAAGCACCCTGTTTTGGTGATTGTGTTAGATAATGGTGCAGCTGAAACTCATGTATTGGGATTTGTGCATCTCAAAACTGGTGGCACCAACAAGGACTTGAGAGAAGATATCATCCTTGATAGTCTCATAGACGATGAGTTTATGTTTTTGGGAGGATCTAGGAAACTTCCAATAGGGACCAAGCAAGAGAAGACATGGGCAGTTGATGTCCCAGAAGTGACTATCCAGTTGAAAATGGAATGTGATCCACAAGGTAAATAGCAAAAAGTGAGCTCAGAGGGGGATAGCAATAAATGGAGCTAGAGTGTATGGTGTCTACAATGGAAACGATGAATTTTTGTATGCATGATGTAAATCAAGGGGATGAAAGTTACAAAATAGTGGATGATTTGAGTACTCATGCTAGTGTTTCAACATATTTTCCAGAGAGTCGCATTGCAACACCATCTCTAATGTCAAGAAATGATAAAGAGCGATCAAGATAGCAAAAGAAAAGTTAAGAGAAAAAAGTAGACATAATAGGTTTGAGCTCATCTCAAAGGACAAGGATGGCCAAGGCTTATTTCAAGAGTGTGATTGCACTTCTGGACACATTGTATAATTTCACACACCCACACATCATCCCACATGAGGGCCATTGGATCACATGAGCAAGAGAGGCATAGAAAAGACAGTAGTGATTTATTTAATGACATTGTGGGATTAGGAAAAGAAAAAGTCAATGAAGCAATGCTAGAAGTTTCAACCTTTGCAAGTGAGAATAATGTGGTTTTTCAACTAGTAGAAGAGATTGTTGGAGATTATAGCTCTTTATCAAAGGCTTACATAAGTTGCATTTTGGATAACAAGTGGATACCATTATTTCCAAAGACAGGATCTCTACAACAATGCATGATTGAGTATATGAAATCCAAGTTACATGTCACAAAGGCCAGTGGCATGGATTCTAGTAGTTAAATGAAGAGGGTTCGTGGTCATCCCCATCGAAGGCATCAATTATAGACAAGAAGCGGTAAGGATTGCATGCTCTAGCTATGTTTTTAATTGTCTTTATACTTTTCTAGTGAACATTGTTTTAAAATTATATTGTCATGTCTTGTAGATAATGTCATCTCCCAAAATGCCAATACATCACAAAAATCATCAAGTATTCCTTGTATACTTACCATTTTCAATCTTTATTATGATTATTGTAGTTAAATCGGTTGTACCAATCATTATCTCTTTCCTCGCAGAGAGTAGCTTGCGTTGTTCATAATGTCCACTCTTTAGTTGTACGGGGACGCCCGGACGCTAGTGTGCCATCCTAGTGAATTGGTATGGTGGGTGACTCCACATTAAATACTGATTACCTAGTGGTATTGGCATAGCTTGAGACCATGCTTGACGGGTGTATGTTGTTAAAGTGTAACAAGTAGTACCCTGCTTGACAATTGTACTGTGGTCAAGTGAAACAAGTGGACTATGTTTGACAACTGCACACAATTGAAGTGAAACAAGTGGACTATATTTGACAACTGCACACAATTGAAGTGAAACAAGTGGTTTATGCAACTGATGTGCCATGCTCATTGGAGTGTAACAAGTGGTAACTCACACCATGCTAAATGATTTATACATAATGATACTCTCATCATAGTGAAATAAGTGGTGAATATATGTTGTGTTTGTGTTTATCAATGTATCATATTGGGATTAATTGTACACAAGGCAATTAATTGGGATATGTTTACAGAAATAGGTGATGAGCAATGTGTGTGTGTCACACATAAGGGATCTTGTCTATATCATATTATTTTGTATTATTATTTGTGATTTGATGATGGTGCGAGGATCACTAATTTAGGTGTCGCACGAGATTTTGTTGTTATAGAATTTTCTTTTACACAACTGAGGACAGTTGCTTCCTCAAACGGAAGGACTGTTACAGGTATATATTTTATCATATTTTTGATAAATTAATAATCGAAGAAAAATATGCTTGATTTAATGTGTGCAGGAATCGACTTAATGGAATGTACGAATGTGCACAAGATTATTATATGTGAAAGTGTATACAAAGTTATTTCATGTGTAAAGGTCCATTAGCATTTATATCTGGGCTAAGGTTTTTATATGTACAAACCTTAGGGATTTTGATATGGTTAAAATATGTAAAGCAATATTCCAAAAGTGAAAAAAGCAAGCCCAATTTGTATGCTCAATGATTATTAGTTCCTTGGACTATTTTTATGAATATAATTCTCTAAATACTCATGTCATGGAAGTGGAGCTATACGGCATGGGGGGGAGATTGCACCCAATCTTGTCTTGATGGTGATGTTATTCTAATTTTTTTGTTTTATGCTATGCTATGCTCTTTGATTTTAATTTGATTCAAGTTTTTATTTTAATTTTTTATTTATTTATGAGTTTTTAATTATTTCTTCAAGAAGTACAAAAGGGTCTCGTGATCGTGGTATCAGAGCTTTGGTTTAATTCAATCTTATTGAAGCCGGTCAAAGACTTGTGGAAAAGAGGTGAAAGAAACAAAGACAGAGGTGAATTTGATAAATTTTCAAGAGATGAATTTGGCAATTTTCAAGAGGTGAATTTGGTAATTTTTTAATTTAATTTGAAGAAGAAGATGTTTTTCTCTCTCAAAATAATTAGTAATTAGAGTAGTTGGTAATTGAAGAATTAAACGAGCTAAATCCTCTTCTTCTCCCCCAATTCGGCGGCCAGCGTGGGCACTGAGAATTTTTCCATCTCTCTATTCTTTCCAATCGGCGATGGCACATATTTCGTTCTTTCTTTTAAATTCGTTTCCTCTGCACGCTACTACGTGAATTCAGCCTATAGAGTATTTCTTTTAATAAGATTTGTAATAAAGCTTTTTTTTAAGAAACAATTAAATTTTTTCTTTTTCTCCCTCAAGGCGGTAACGCCGAATTCCACTGAATCCGTCTCTTCCCACAACCGCGTTGTGCGGATTCTTCCAAGGAGAAGGAGGGTCGTTCCATTTGTTCAAAGCTTTATAAAGCTTTGATAATAAATCTTTAATAAGCTTTTTTTTAAAGAGATAAAGCTGTACCTATATATATATATATATATATATATATATATATATATATATATAAATGTGTCTCTACTCCCCTTGTGGCGCTACTCGGTTGGATCAACTTGCCATAATTAGACAGCTTTATATTAGGCTTAGTTAACTCATATGTATATGTATATGTATATGTATATGTATATATATATATATATATGTGTGTGTGTGTGTGTGTGTGTGTGTGTGTATACATATATATATATATATATATATATATATATATATATATACATATACATATACATATACATATACATATGAGTTAACTAAGCCTAATATAAAGCTGTCTAATTATGGCAAGTACATATATATATATATATATATATATATATATATATATATGTATATAAGTCTCATGCTCTCTCTCATGAGTTCTACAAGAAAGCTTTTATTTTCCTTTTAAAAAGGGAAGAGAGAGCTTATTACTATAAGCTTCAAAAAGCTTAAACCTAATCAAGGGGATTCAAAGAAGAAGAAGAGCGTTACAAAAAAAGAGAGAGAAAAATTTCAGAAGAAGCTTTCTTTGGAAGCCTCTTGCTCTAAAAATTTTCGGCATTAAGAAAATTTTGGCTTTCTCAAATTTTTTAGAGAACGGAATCAAGCCAATTATTTCGTTTGACAAATTTAAAGGCTAAATTCTACGTTTTCATTTATTTGCAACGGCTACTTTACCCATATCGGTAACCCACGGTACAAGAACAAATCTTAGCATTTCAAGAACAAATGCTAGTGAATGAGAACTCCGATACAAATTAGAGCGTCAAGTCACGCGTGCCAAATGTAAACGTGATTCTTTCAATTCTTCTGACTTAGATGAGGAGGAAAGTGATAATGTTAGATGCACTGTTGAAGCTATCTTGCTTGCGTGCTCAAAATTCTAGGAAAGACTCACGAATCAGCTGAAAGGCATTCACTTTCTAAAATTATGATGGCAAGAAAGATGCATGAGTTCTTATTGCATGGATTAGCCAACTAGATGATTATTTCTATGGCGAAAAGTTCTCAGAAAAGGATAAAATTAAATGTGCTTGTAATCACTTGATCGAAAGTGCTGCCTTATGGTGGAATGTGATCAAACAAGGTGAACATAGACCTTTAAAGTGGAAAAAGTTTCAAAAACTCTTAAAGAAACATTTCCTACATTCACAATACAAAGCTAAGGCTCGACAACAATGGTCTACATTTAGACAGCTTAACAAAGAAAATAGATCAACTTATGTGGACAGGTTTTGGCAAACTTTATTACAAATGCATGTAATAAAGAAGGTTCGCATCAAGGATCAAAGAAGAAATTTCATAGCATGTTTGAAACCTACAATTCGATCTGAGGTAAATATGTTTCGACCACATTATCTTAACTCAGTCATTTCTCTAGTCTTGAATTGTGAAAAGAAAAATGGTTTTCCTAAGAAAACAATGACTCCCCAAACCTCGGCATTAACATATTTGAATCCTAAAATCTCTCCAAAATCATTTGACACATCTCTCAATGATCATAACACAAGTATTAACACTAAGATAGATGATTCACAAAAAGCTAATAAACACGATTCAAAGAAGTGTTACAGGTGTGACGAGATTGGACACATCGCATCAAATTGTCCATGGAAGTCAAAGTTTATTTCATTAGGACTCAATATGATTGATGAAGATGAAGAAGAAGAATACCACGATGACTACTCAGACTCTTGAGGTAACATATTTATTGCATTTGATTATTTAACACTTTTTGGTAAACTCAAGGAGAGTTTTTATGCATAAAAAGTAGAACTTCTTGAAAGAACTGGCCCTTCTATCTTGAATTATACTTTATGATTTTTTCACTATGTATTAGTCTTGTGGTATGGGACACGAGATTAATCCTTTGTGAAGGATTCTGATGCATACTTATCTCTGCATCTGTGTGAGATAATTTCTGGTGGTATGGGACACTAGAATTTATTACACATAGAAGTCCTTGATACAATATATTTTGTTATAAATTAGAGAACATACTTAAATTTATATAGTATATGACAATTGATCTCCTTTACTCACAATAAGTAAACACGCATCTGAGGTCAATTGCTTATCCAAGCAGGAGGGATGTTATATAATGTCCACCCTTTAGTTATATGGGGACGCCCGGATGCTACTGTGCCATCCTAGTGAATTGGTATCGTAGGGGTGAATCCACATTAAATACTGATCACCTAGTGGTATTGGCATAGCTTGAGACCGTGCTTGACGGGTATATGTTGTTAAAGTGTAACAAGTAGTACCATGGTTGACAACTGTATTGTGGTCAAGTGAACAAGTGGACTATGCTTGACAACTAGTTGCACACGATCGAAGTGAAACAAGTGGTTTATGCAATTGATGTGCCATGCTCATTGGAGTGTAACAAGTGGTAACTCACACCATGCTAGATGATTTATACATAATGATACTCTCATCGTAGTGAACAAGTGGTGAATATATGCTCTGTTTGTGCCTATCAATGTATCATATTGGGATTAATTGTACACAAGGTAATTAATTGGAATATGTTTATAGAAATAGGTGATGAGCAATGTGTGTGTCACATATAAGGGATCTTGTCTATGTCATATTATTTTGTATTATTATTTGTGATTTGATGATGGTGTGAGGATCACCAATTTAGGTGTCACACGAGATTTTGTTGTTGTAGAATTTTCTTTTACATAACTGAGAACAGTTGCTTCCTCAAACGAGAGGACTGTTACACAAGTATATATTTTATCATATTTTTTATGAATTAATAATCAAAGAAAAATATGCTTGATTTAATGTGTACAACAATCGACTTAATGGAATGTGCGAATGTGCACAAGATTATTATATGTGAAAATGTATACAAAGTTATTTTATGTGTAAAGGCCCATTAGCATTTATATTTGGGCTAAGGTTTTTATATGTACAAACCATAGGGATTTTGATATAGTTAAAAACATGTAAAGCAATATCCCAAAAGTGGGAAAAGCAAGCCCAATTTGTACGTTCAACGATTATTAGCTCCTTGGGCTATTTTTATGAATATAATTCTCTAAATACTCATGTCGTGGAAGTGGAGCTACACGGCATATGGGGAGGGGAGGTTGCACCCAATCTTGTCTTGATGGTGATTTTATTCTATTTCTCTTGTCTTATGCTATGCTATGCTCTTTGATTTTAATTTAATTTAAGTCTTTGTTTTAATTTTTGATCTATTTTGTGAGTTTTTAATTATTTCTTCAAGAAGTACAAAATGGTCTCGTGACATGCTTGCTACCTTGTGTTGGGGTTTTTGGCAAGGGCTATATAGCTATTTATGGAAATGTGGTTGACTTAAAGCCCTTTTTGGATGATAGCAAGGGAGGTGGCAAATGGCAAAGTGAGCAAGCATGCAAGGTAACAATTATGATGGGGACAACTAATCAACATTGATGGCACTTTTCATCATTAGGATTGTAAGAGGATATGTTTGGGGACAACATCCTTTGATAATTTGCCATGTTTTTCATGTGCCACTATTCCTAAAGAACAGGACTTTCGCATGCGAGTGTATCGAGAACTTTGATCATCAGACACTCGTGGATCAAGGGACATAGGAGGTGGTAGACACAGCTGAATTATTTGATCCATTCAGAGTTACTAGGAGTAGCAAAAACAAAATCTAGAATGGTTCGGGCATTAAAGAAGGAGATAGCCTTCACAAAGACTAAAGTTGTTGCATTAACTGTGAAGGCTAGAACCCTTCGAGAGAGTACTATTGAAGCCATGGTGAGGAAAGATGTCCGATAATTTTGTCAAGACATAGTTAATGCTCACGAGATTGGCTTGTTTGAGGGAAAGAAGGCCTTATGGAGCTTCTTTATTGACATCTCACAAAACATTTCTAGAATAGGTCAAGGGAAGAGATATTGTGACACAACAAAGGAGCTATTTGAGGCTATAAAGATGTGGGGTGGAACAAGGTTGCACAACTTCTTATCGCTTAATCTTGGAGGTCCATGCATGTCAACTACAATGAGGGCCACAAGCACTTTGGTATAAATCAAGAGAAATTTACATGTCAAATGAAAATGATTTATCCTTGGGTAGTGTGCCAGTTATTCTAGTTGAGGATGAGATTGTTGTGAAGAGAATGGTGAGGTGGGTGGCACGAGATGATATTCTGGTTGGATTTTGTGGTAAAAAGTTGAATCACCTTTGTATTCCAGATTTTGTGGTTCAAGTTGGCAATGGTGAGGATGGATACCTTAGAGTTGTGGATTCTTTTCAACATAATGTAAATTACTCATTATGCAAGGGTGTTGATAGTGAATCCTCTTGTTGAATGCTTACCAAAGCTAGTTTTATTGATTTCATCGACATGTAATAGGTTTGACTCCATGTTTGTTAGAGAACAATGGGAGAGTATTGAAACTTATTGGAACATGCTTCTAAGGGATGTGGTGCGTCCCTTGATTGGCAATGCTTCAGATGGGGATAGCAGGCATACAAAATTGATGTTGGAGGATTACTCCTCTCTTCAAGGTCCTATTCCTTGGAAGGGGTGGCCCTTCACAGTACATGTCACATGTGATGGGAGCATTAGCGGTTCGCATGATCAAGATTATATACATAATGGAAAGAAGCTTATCAATCCTTTGGATAGCGCATCTAAGGTTGGTGCTTGGTTGAGAGCTTGTGACTTTGAAGCACATAGCAATTGTATATCAATTATTCAAGGTTGATGTGAACATGTTTTGCAAGAAGGGGATATTGAGAGGAAGGATAAACAAAATTGGAGATCTGCACACAAAGGATTGCTTCAAGGAAAGTGCAAAAGTGTTTGCAATCATTACAACAAGGTTATGGTGCTCACCATGAGCAAACACTTGGCACATGTATGTACCTATCAATAGTAGCATGTTACATTGACATTTTTATGTCACCTACCCTTGACTTATATTGTCGCGTGAAAGCTGTAGGAAAGGTGTCTTTCTTCTTTAGGTATCTAATAGTTGCTATCTTTCTCACTTGACGATGTGTGGGTGACTAAGCACAATGACTACTCCTTAAAGCAAAACTTTATTAGTAGAGAAGCATTCATTGACATCCAACTGTCATGTCACTTCGTGGTTCTCTTAATAAAGACCTTCACGGATAAGTATCCTCACTTGAAAGTACCCCTTTCTTGCACAGGATCGGATACATGTGAAAACTTTTGTATCAAGGTTGGTGGCATGGTTCGAAATGAAAGATGCTATGATGGCTTTGATTTATTGAGTAGTATAGGGGAATTAAATAAAATAGTGGAGTTTCAAGTAGGTTCACACCTGAAATTTCCAGCAGCTCATTCAAAACAAGAAAACATATGGGTTACTTTGGAAAAGGAAGGTGACACTCCTTTGGCCAATCTTGCTGACTATGCTTCTGTGTGCAATGATCATCACATGGTATCTGCAAGGGATTATCTGAGGCAAAGGCCATGTGTGAGAAACTTGGTATATGGGATGGCACTTGATGGGATGACTCATGGGAGGAGGGAGATCTCTTGAACCTTGTCAACAATGAGCTGGATAAAGATGAACCATTAGATGTAGACATTGGCTTTGATGGTGATGTTCCAAGTCATTTAGAGGAGGAAATTACAGTTGAAAGTGAGCTTAGCCATGTGATTGATTGTTTAATTGATGAGGAGGAGAAGGTTCCCCTGCTGAAATATCACCATTTGTCGAAGTGGATGGGAAGTTGATCTCTAAAAGCACACTTGTTAGCCAATTGAATGGTAATCCCACACTATCTAAAGATAGAATAACAAGATTGAAAATGAGCATATTTTTTGTTGCAAAAGAAGGCAATGATTCATATGGGAACATGTTTTGGTATAGGGTCTGATTGTGCAGTATTGTTTGGAAGCACCTCTTTGAATGCAAACAAAAAGGACAAGAGGAAAGGGAAAACTTGGGAATACCAGTCAGGGAATTGCCTTGGAATGGTAGTAAGCATACGGAGAAAGATTTGGACTTGTCTAAAAGAGGCAAGAGGTCCCTTTGATCTATTAGATCGGCCACTAAATGTTCAAATTTATTTGTCATAGTATCAACAAGAAAAGTGAACCAGAACCTATAGTTATGATCTTGTTGACCACCAATGTGTCAATTTAGAGTCCATAATATCCTTGGCTAATCTCAACTATGATCCATAATCAAAGAAATACCATCTCGATCATAATGACTACTACAAACTTTTCAATGAATACGTGAAGGGTTGAAAAGGTAAATTTAATTTCTTGAGCATTTGAGAAGGTTTGTATCACTCCCATATTTCCCATTTTCTTGAGACATTTTTTTTTTTGCTCCTTTTAGAAGCATATGTGAACTAAGATCATGTATTGCACTATTGTGCAAGATTTTACTCCTCTACTACGTGTACTATATTTTGCAAGATAAATTTGTTGGCAATATTTGCACGATTTGAGATGTCATTCAGGAGAAGATTATCATAGAAGTGACATAAGAGAAGCCCCAATCAATGGCATATCCTCAAAATTTCTAAAATGTATTCATTTTTGGTTTACAATTTTGGATTGTCGACATGGATTGTTCAAATGTTGTTCTCTTTCGATGTTTGGTTTTCTTGGTAGAAAATGAAGTTTAATTTAAGATTTTTCCCTTCTTGTGTATGTATGTGCTAGTTTTTCTTAAAATGGAGTCTCTCTTTTAGTATGCTTTAAATCCCTTCTTATTAGGGATTTTTGCTAAGCGTTTGTTTTACAATGCTCCAATGTGGTTATGTTGCGTTGTATATAATCAAGCTTGGGTTCATGGAGAGCAAAGTGTTGTAGACTACATGTTGATATTGAGTTTGCAAGGAGCCTTCATGCATCTTGAAAACATATGGTAGTTGTATATGAGTAGTTGACAAGGCCAAAAAAGTACAGGATGAGATTGTCAAAAAGGAGTTGTTGGAAAAGGCTTACCATTGGTTTGGTGAGTATGTATGCCAACTATGGTGTAGTCCCAAAAGCACCACAAGTGCTTGGCAATCTTCTTGCTTGGAATGTAGTCTCCTAGAATGCAGTAATCAAAAGGTATGAGTTTGAATGAGAAGGCGTCTCTCCATACATATTTGCATGTTGAAAGCTTTGTGGTAGCATTGGATTAGTTGCCCAGTGGAAATATGCATAATGATACTGTTAGAGATAGAGGTTGCTAGGAAATATGTTGTGCTTTTGCCAATTCATTGGTGGATATGTATGCCAAATATGGTACACTCACAAAAGCATAACATCATGTTTCAGATGTATATTGTGTTGGGCACTAGTTTGGTGGATATGTATGCAAAATGTGGTGCACTCCCAAAAACACAAGTGCTTAACAAGCTTCCTACTTCTTTAAGTAGCCTGTTGGAATGTAGTCTCTTGGAATGCAGTAATCGAAAGGTATGAGTTTGAATGAGAAGGCATCTCTCCATACACAATCACTTTATTGGCAGCCTCGTGGTAGCATTGGGGCAGTTGGCCAATGGAAATATGCATGATGATATTGTTACATAGAGGTTGCTGGGAAAATATGTTGTGGCATTGGTGGATATGTATGCCAAAATGTGGTACACTCACAAAAGTATAACAAGTTCTCGATGAAGTTCTTGTTTTTCAAATGTATATCGTGTTGGGCACTGGCTTGGTGGATATGTATGCCAAATGTGGTGCACTCCCAAAAGAACAAGTGCTTTGATAAGCTTCTTGCTTGGAATGTAGCCTCTTGGAATGTACTAATTGCAAGATATGGCAAGAAAGAAACAAGTTGTCTTAAATGCATGCAAAGAGAAGGCATCTCTATTTGCATGTTGAAAGTATGTGGTGGCAGCATTAAAGTAATTGACAAGGGAAAAAGTACATGATGAGATTGTGAGATAGAGGTTGTTGGGAAAATATCTTCTGCTTGCCAATGCATTTGTGGATATGTATGCGAAATGTGGTGCACTCACAAGAGCAATACGTGCTTAAGGAGCTTCTTGTTTGAGATGTATTTACCTAGTCTACAATAGTAGCAGGATGATATGCCCTACTACACAATCATGGTTGTAAGATTCCTCTTTAGCCTGAATATCAAATAAGCCTCTACTTCAATCCCTTGTAATCATTCTATGTTTTTGAATACAAGAAAATATCATTTTTCCTTGTTTTGCTTAGTGAGATAAAAAAATTCTAGAGAGTGGTAAATCAAAATTGGGATATTTTTTGATAAATAAATTCTTCAAATATCAAAAAAATATTTTCTTGAAACAGAAAATCAAAATAGATTTTCCAAGGTGCAATTGGAATTAATTAAAATTGATTCAAAAGACCTTAGCCTAAGGGTCCAGATTTTCAAAAGTTTTTTGATTATGGTCCAATTAAGGTTCCTATGGACCAATAAGATTAATCCAAGTGTTAGGACAAGATAAATACAAAGAACAAAACTAATCATTCATTTTTGACACATGTAAGGAAAAGGGATACTTTTAAGGAGGCACCTATTTCACATGCTTAGATGAGTTTAAAACTTAAAAATAATTGGATATTTTTGTCTCTCATCTCTCCTAAATCAAACCAAATCAAAAAGGGAGCCAAACTGGTCCAAAACTTGTCCAAATTCAGTCAAACTAAAGCTGAAAAATTCTAGAACTCAGTTGGACTCAGTTAGTGGCCTCCCTCTCCTATAAATAAACCCTCATTCCTTTGTATTATTATCTGTGAACTAAATTATGTCGATATTACTCTCTAAACTAAGCTTAATTTTTATTATTCTCTAAAAACCTCTACAAAATTGAAGAGATTGGAGATTCTCTCTCTCTTCATTCTTCCTTGGTGACTCCTACGACATATCAAACCAATTGATTGGTTGGGAGCCTCTACACAGTGACTAAAGAATCAAGCATTTTAGGAGGTAAAGAGTGGATTATGGTCTTTTTTCTAGAATTTCTAAATGTTTCTTTCTTCTCAACCCCTCTCAAGCTTGAGAAGCTTTAATTTGAATGTCTTTTGAATATTATTGAAATGCTTTAATGTACTGTAATAAAGAAACAGATAAATTTTTATTTATGCTTAATTTTAATGGTTTTTTAAGCAATTCTCTCTCTCCCCCCAAAGAAAGGTCATTCCTATGACCTATTCTCAATCCAAATGAAGCTTCTCATGAAGCATTTCTTTAGTCCAAAAGTAATTTTTATGCTTGTTTAATTGGAGGCCAAAATAATGGCTTTTTAATGCTTTTATGATATTTATTTCATAGAGAAATTATGAATCAATCCATAATTGGATAATGATCCAATTAGTGGTCATTCTAATCATACTAATCATATTAAACTTTATTCTCTCAAATAAATTGAGAATTATCAATAATAGCAACGGAGCTATGGTGAAATGTTTGTAAAATAAACACATAAAACATTTTCATTCATAATATGAAAAGAGGACTTCCTACCATATTCTAGGAATTATCATCCTAGATTAATTGAATGATTCTCATTGTAATTTTATGAAGAAATTTATTTTTATGATTATACATAATTAGTAAATTAGAAAAAAGAGAAAATTTTGGTAATTTATTTTTATGTTAAAAGAGTAATCCCCAAGACATTGAAAATCCATGTATTCCAATGATTTAGAGAATAAAATTGGAATGCTAAAATAATGTATAATTTATGAAAGATTTTAGTTAAATTTATCTTTTTGTATAGATAAACTTTTATGATGAAAGAGAAATTCCCACCATATTGAAATTCAAATATTTAAATAAGGAAAGTATAATTCGTAGTGCAAACAAATTAATGAAGATTTTTATTTAATTTTTTAAGAGAAAATATAGCTAAATTTATCTTTTTGTATAGATAAATTTTTATGATGAAAGAGGAATTCCCACCATATTGGAATCCAATTAATTAAATGAAGAAAGTGTAATTCTTAGTGCAAAGTAATTAATGGAGATTTTTATTTAAATTTTAAGAGAAAATTTTAATTAAATTTATCTTTTTGCATAGATAAGTTTAAATGATGAAAGAGGAATTCCTACTATATTGGAATTCAAATGTTTAGATGAGAAAAGTGGAATTTTTACCTTAAAGGAATTAATCGTTATTTTTATGTAATTGTTAAGAAGAATTTTAATAGATTTAATTTAGGGAAAAGAGGAAATCCCATGATAATTGGATTGCACTCGTTGAAATGAGAAAAAGAAGGATTTCAAGTTTATTCAAAAAAATAGGTATTGATATTTTAGTTAAAAGATGAATTTCCATGATAATTAAGAAAAGATGGATTTAAATTAAATTCTAATGTCAAAAGATGAATCTCCATCATAATTCTACCTAATGAATTAAGGTTGAGAATTTATGTGGGAAAAAGAAAATCTTGGATAATTTAATTGGTAAAATCACTAAATGGCTATTTACCCAAAAACTAGATGTTTAGTTGAAAGTTCTATGGCAAGGGATCATCAGCTGTGCCTCGGAAATGAGGAAAAAAGCGGTGATTCCATGGAACAAGTGCAAGTCTCTTCTTGATCTGACCATGTGACTTCAGGCTTGGTCAGATCAGTTTAATTTAGTCAAGACTTGACTCGTTAGAGTAATCTTCTAGTTAAAAGATTTTTCACCTTCCTGATGGAATCGCCCGTGCCTTCCGGGCGAGGGGAGTCTTCTGGGCCCGGTCTCGGAGGGACTGCCCCCAGGCTAGCCTCTCATCCTCAGACATCCGCGAGCGAGGCCCCGAGTGTGCAGGACCCCCGCCCCGCGCGGGAGGCCGACGCCGCTTCCGCCGCTAGCAGGAGCCCCGGAGCGGTCGGGCGGGGACCTCACAATGGTGAAGAAGATTGAGATTTCTTGAACAAATGTAAGATGAGGGTATCTCTCCAACATTTATTTTCACCTTGAAAGTTTGTGGTAAGAGGAGCTAACAAGGGCACATATATACACGATGAGATTGCTAGATAGAGTTTGCTAGGGAATATATTGTGCTTGCCAATGCTTTGGTGGATATGTAGGACAAATATGGTTCACTTGAAGAAGCATAACAAGTGCTTGATGAGCTTTATATCTAGGATGTAGTCTTTAGAAATGCTTTCAATACAAGAACATTGACACAGATTAAGCTATCTTGAAACGGATGCAACACAAGGGTGTCTTTCCAAACACAATCACCTCAGTTTATGTGCTTAATGCATGCAATCATTCAATGCATTCATCATAGTTTTGAAGAAGCATAACAAGTTCTTGATGAGCTTTCTACCTAGGATTTTCTACCTAGGATGTAATCTTTAGAAATGGTTCCAATATAGGCACATTGAGAATATTAGGCCATCTTGAACGGATGCAACACAAGGGTGTCTTTCCAAACAGTCACCTCAGCTTATGTGCTTAATGCATGCAATCATTTAATGCATTCATCATAGGATTTTCCAACACAGGCATGGTAAGGAAGCACTAAGATATCTTCAAATATATAGGCGGTTTTCTTGAGGTTCATGCACACAAGTGACATCCCCCTTTATTGTGAGTGAATCCCCCAGGTAAATTCCCTAGCCAACTAGCTATGAATTTCCTATATAAAGGTATGTCAAGGGTCACTTATCTCATCTGATTCTTGCACACAAGTGTTGATACCATTGGTAGTCCTTAACTCCCAAATGTAAGGATCTGGAGATAAACACAAAGCTATGAATTAACAAGTCAACATTGTATGCATAGGTATGTGTTAGTGAGATCTAAGTCAAGATTCAAGTTTGTCATTGTAAGTATTCATATTTTTCAATGTGCAATAGATTAGGTCTATCTCTCCGCTATTGTGCCTTGCTAAATTTTGATTAGTTTTAATCTCATGTGCTAAAATTTATGCTTTCAACTCATTTTACCATTAAAAATCTTAGCTTAGGTGTAACCTAGGTAGAAGACACTATAATTATCGGGTCAACATTGGTGTAGAGTAACGAGATATTAAATCTAAATGTGTATTTTGGATTTGTATTGTGAGGGGAGGCAAGGGTCTCCCAATCTATGGTTTCTATATGCAAACGTGTATTTGTAAAAGTGATTTGTGAGGGAGAAGGTGGTGTGGTAGCACGAATGGGTCACATGGGCTAGACATATGTTGTGTGCTAGTCACATGAATTAGATAGATTTTGCATGTTTGAGTGGTCTCACATGCTTTGTATGGTGCACGCATGGGTTGTGTGTGGGGATCATGTGTATATAAAATGAATGATCAAGTGTTGGGGCCATGTGGTCATTTTTATGTCTATGTGTGATTGCCTTGGCATTCTCTTCTGCTTTCACATGTTTCAATTATGGTTGCAGGTGCTCGCCTTAGTTGGTGTGCCTTGTGTGATTGCCTTGGCATTCTCTTCTGCTTTCACATGTTTCAATTATGGTTGCAGGTGCTCGCCTTAGTTGGTGTGCCTTGTGTCTATTCTAACTTTGTTGTTTTGCTCCACTAGCTTCTTCATGTTGGTGTTTCTCTTGCTACCTTTGTTTGTGCTCTTTGATGGCTTTATCTTTTTTTCCCATTGTCAGTCTTCTTTTATCTTGTGTGGCATTTTATGCTTATTCTTGGACATTGTGGTGTTCTTGCATTCTTTATCTTTTCTTATTATTTTTATAACCCCGCTCTCTCATAAATTGGTTGCACTTTCTCTCTATAGCCCCCCTCGAAGGTCCATGGATTCTAGATAAAGTGTCCACATGAGGGTGTGGATGATACCATTCCAAATCTAGATGAAGTGGCCATGAGGGTGTGGATGATATCACTCCAAATCTTGCAACTATGACTCATAAAGAAAAGTGCCCTCAATGGCCTTAGTGCATCTAGCATTCCAAATGTGCTAGTTTGCAATACTAGCAATAGTCTTCCATGCACTGTCTAAGCTTTGTACTAGGGGGGATGTACCCTATATCTCTTGTATATATGTCTTCAAGATGGCATTGCCAAACAATTCCCTGACTGATCATAATGAGAGACCTATCTGTTGAAATATTCAAGTGAATGGGTGTGTGTGGGAACAAGCCCTTAGCAAGAGACTGTAAAAGGGAACCTGTAATTGAGTGGGTAGCAGAGTGAAAAGGTGAGAGGTATCTACTAATTAGAGAATCAAGGGTAGCATGAATGAATGTAGGGGTGTGGAAAGATTCTATGAAAAGGTGTTCCCAAATGTAGGGGAGGTGGCACAAATCAAAGGAGAAATCAGTGGGATTAGATGCTTGGCATCTTGTGGATGTACAACCTATAAATTGAGGCATTGGCCTAATGAGCAATTGCTGATTTTTGAGTACCCATGCCTTTATTATCGTATTAGATTAATTGTTCTTTAATCTCATCTTAATCACATGCTAATTATGTTGATTCTTGCATTTGATCCACCATAGCTCATCACATTGCGGCAAATTTAACACTATCCTCATACTTAAGCTGTGTGCTCGATTGTGTAAGCCAAATGGTAGTATAGCAAAAGAAATGTAAGCATACTTCCTCATTCTTTCATGGAGATATGTTATTAAAGTCCACATCTTATTATTATTATTTGCCGAGGGGGTGAGTGGGTGTTTGAATTTTTTGGATTTGTGTGTATTTTGGGAGGGGGTGTGCACGAGTGTGTGGTGGTCTAGCTGCTTGAGTTAATTAACCAAGGTAAATGTTATGAGTTTCATGGTGATATGACAAGGCTACCTTGCTCCTGGACTCGTTGTTGTGTAGGGCCAAACTCTCAATTTGGATTCGAGCCCATCGTGCTGTCAAACTACGTCGAGAGTCATTGGCTTTGAGCCCTAGTTGATAGCATGTAGGTGCACGTCGTGTGTATAAGTGTGTGTGCTTTGTGATTGTGCACGTGTAGGGGTGTGTGTCTAGGGAGCTTTATTTTTTTTGGATTGCGTGTGTTGAGGAGGATGGTATGCATGGGTGTTTTACAAGTGTGCTCATGCAGGTGTTTGTGCTTTGTGATTGTGCACATGCACGTGTGTGTGTTTTGTGATTGTATGGTACAGGGGTTGTGTGAGCATTATGTGTACATGCAATTATGGACTTTGTGTGGAGGGTGTGTATGTGCAGATACAGGGGTGTGTGAGCATTATGTGTACATGCAACTATGCTTATTCTTATTCTGCCGATGATCTAGAATTCGGCCTTCCAGCCTCTACATGTGGGCAAAACCCTACGGGACCATACACCTCATCGTCGGTCGCTGGCGAGGACTCAAGCCGGCCTGTCGCCCTCTCAGGCTCCATTGCTCGATCCTCCCGCTCCTCAGAGGGATGTCTGCACTCTAGGGTGGGCTTATTTACCGCACTAGCCTGGGCCCTCAGAACTAGGCAACCTCATAATCTCTCGCCTCAATCGGGGATCCTTATTCTCCCAAAGGTATGAGGGATACCTTGGGCCATTCTCGGGCTTTGCTAAGGACGCCGCGTGGCTACACAAGCACGGAACGGAGTTAGCGTTGAAGCCAAAAAAAAAATCTTGAATTCTAAAGATAACAACTTCAATGCAATTTACTAAGTATAGCATTCATAATTCATGAAGATAACAATTTCAATGCAATTTATCGAATACAACATCACATAATTCGTAACTTCATATAATTTTTATGTCGTCATTTTAAAAGGAAAAGACACCATTCATTAACACTAATTTAAGGAAAATCTCTTCTTTTTTAAAAATTAACCAAGCTAACCTGGCCACCGTTTCCTTGAGGGGCTTGAAAAGGGAGGACTGGAGCCGCATTGGACGCATCTTCCCCCATTTCGTTGTTACGTGCTCCTCTTGAGGCAATATTTTATCGTCTCTAAGATGAGGCCATCTTAGGTGTCGCCTTGTAGAGCTCGCTGTTGCGATCGAAACGCTTCAGTCGAATCTGAATTCCGAGCTCGTTTGCTCACCGTATGAGCAAAAGAATATGGCGCACGAACCCTCTCTTGAGTCAAAAAACCCTTATTAAAGTTTACGCAAATGGGGGGGGGGAATTGTGAGATGTCCTTAAGGGCAAAGGGAAAAACGTGGAGAGGGCTGGGAGGGGTTGCTGCAAGCCTCTCTGTAAGTCTCTTCACACGGGGGGGAGAAGAGTTAAGGACACTGGCTCCTAGCAAGAGGGGGATGGAGGAAAATTGGCTTATCTGAAAAGAGCCAAATGAGGGGGTGTGAGAGGGGTGGCTGCAAGGGCGGCTGTACTTGCAGCAAGTACGCTACACAGGGACGGACGGCGGTACGGACGGCGACACAACAGGGCATACGCTACACAGAAATGCGTGCCGTCTGTGGAGCACCCCGGGGTTTATATAGCTGAGGGGCGAGGGTACGGGCGCTGCGCAAAGCAAGGACGAAAGGACGGTGTACCTTCAAAGGCTATGGATCAGTGGCCTGCATGGGTCTAGGGGAAAGGTACGGTGTCGGTTGTCCGGGAAAGGAGTGGTACGCATGTACCTTATCTGGTCTGGGGTAGCATGGGTGTCCACGTAAGGGTACGCGTGGACCATACAGTGGGCGGCCGTCCTTTGGTTTATGGGCGGTCGTTGTACGGGCACCCTAGTAAGTGTGTATGGATCAAATTTTGGGACGGGGTACCCAAATTTGGGACGCCCGCCTCGATTTGCGTGTCGAACCGCCTCGGGGGGCGAAATTTTTTTTTTTGTCCGGGAGGTTCTCTTGGTCGCAGGGGTTCAGACCGTTCGTCAATCGGACGTGCGGTCGTGCATTTATTAAGGTTTAAAGATTGTCGTTTTTTAACTAAAATGATTGAAATTAGCGTATAGGCTTGATCCAGTGTCCGTTTTGGATGCTGTAAAATCCTATATTAGGGTAAAATTGCGCGCAGATTCCAAATTTGGGCTTAGAATTTGAAGATTCTAAGTAGAAATGACTTAAATAATAAAATCATTGATATTTTATCATAAAAACTCATAATTACATGGACATTTCTTTATTAGTGAAGATGGGTACGTTACATCCTTCTTCCCTTAAAGAAATCGAGATGTCCTCATCTCGTCATGAATTGGGGATAATCCTTTAAGAGTGTAGCTTCATCTTCCCAAGTTGCATCCTCTTCAGGGTAATCTTTCCACTGAACTAGATGTTCTACAAGAGTTCTATTTCGGAGTTGCCTTTCCCTAGAATCTATGATGCTACTGGGTTGTAATTCAAGGACTCCTTGAGTAGGGATTACAACTTGTTCATCATCAAGAATTTGATCGAGACTGGGGACATATGGTTTTAATAAACTTACATGAAATACATTATGGACTTTGATATGGGCTGGGAGTTGGAGTTTATAGGCACTTTTACCTAGACACTTGATAACTGTATAAGGACCACAATACCTAGGGCTGAGCTTCTTATATTTCCGGAGTGATAGAGAACTTCGTTTGGGTCGGACTCGTAGAAGAACTCTGTCTCCTTCCTTGAAGATCCTTTCAGACCTCTTGTTGTCAGCATAAAGCTTTTGTCGATCTTGGGCAGCTTTAATATCCTTTTGGATTGCCTTGGTTTGTTCCTCCATTTCTTCGAGCATTTTCCTGGATGCCTCAACTCTTATGGTTGGATCAGAGAAATTTAGAGGAGACAGGCATTCTTGCCCATAGAGTGCCTTGAATGGTGACATTCCTATGCTTTGATGATAAGATGTATTGTAGGCAAATTCTACCAGAGGAAGGTATTGAATCCACCTTCTTGGTTCCCGTCCACAATATGCTCCGAGAATGTCTTCAATTACTTGATTGACTCTCTCAATCTGGCCATCGGTCTCTGGATGGTAAGCTGTGCTAAAGCAAAGTTGAGTTCCCAGGGCTTGAAATAAAGACTGCCAGAATTTTGAAGTGAAATCAGAATCCCGATCACTTACTATCCTTTTTGGGAGACCATGAAGTTTGAGGACTTCCTTGATGAATATTCGAGCAACATCAGAAGCTTTGAAGGTCTTCTTTGCTGGTATAAGGTAAGCTACTTTGGTAAGTAAGTCCACTACTACTAGAATGGAGTCATATCCTCCTTGAACAGTGGGGAGACTTGTGACAAAATCCATACTAATGCACTCCCACTTCATTTGGGGAATATCTAAGGGTTGAAGTTTTCCAGGCATCTTGACCCTTTCAGCTTTGATCCTTTGGCATGAGAGACATTGCTTCAAGTACCGAAGCACATCATTTTTCAAGCCTGCCCAATGAAAGCTCCTTCTTACAGTATTTAATGTTTTTGCATAACCTGGGTGTCCTGCAGCAGAGCAGGGCTATCATGAGCTTCATGGAGGATTAGTTTCTTTAAAGCAGGGTCCTTAGGGATACATAGCCTGTGATTGAAGTAGAGGCTTCCTTCATGAGTGGAGTATCCCTTGATTAGATTCTTCTCTTTCTCTGAATGTCCCCCTTCTTCTACTAATTTTTTCATCCTCTGATAATCTGGATCATGAGATGAGACTTCTTCCACCTTGACCAGTATGGGATTATTTGGCATTGAAACTGCATTCAAGAAAGATTTGCGGCTAAGTGCATCTGCTACCACATTATCTTTCCCAGGGCAGAATTTGATGTCGAAATCATGTTCTTGTAGAATTTCAATCCATCTCCTTTGCCGCATGTTGGTGAAGATCCACTTTAGACTTTTGTGGTTAGTTACAAGCTGGAATTTGCCTCCCAAGAGATAATGTCTCCATAATTTGAGGCAATGAACAACTGCTAAGAGCTCCAAATCATGGGTGGCATAGTTTGCCTCATATTGCTTCAGCTGGCGGGAAGTATAAGCGACTAGTCTTCCTTCTTGGCCTAAGACACCACCAAGTGCTAGACTACTAGCATCGGTAACCACTTCAAATTCCTTGGAGAAATAATCTTCCTTCTTGGCCTAAGACACCACCAAGTGCTAGACTACTAGCATCGGTAACCACTTCAAATTCCTTGGGGTAGAAGTAATAATGACTTTCAGCTGATCAAAGCTGTTTTGATGGATTGGCAACCACACTATTTTGCAATCCTTCTTAAGAAGATCCGTCAAAGGTGCAGCTACCAAGGCATAATCTTTGATAAAAATCCTATACCAACCCGTGATTCCCAAAAATCCACGAACTTCACGAACTGATTTAGGGGGTGGCCATTCTAGAATATCCTTGACCTTGGCAGGGTCTACTGAGATGCTATCTTTGGAGACGATGAATCCAAGATACTCAATTTGATGAGTAAAGAAGGTACATTTGCTCTTCTTGGCATAGAGTTTGTGTCTGCGCAGCAATTGCAGAACTCTACGCACATGCTCCTCATGCTGTTCCATTGATTTGGAGTAGATTAAGATGTCATCAAAGAAAACAAGCACAAATTCATCCAAGTAAGGACGGAATATATCTTGCATTAGGCGGTTGAAGGTTGCAGGAGCATTGGTTAACCTGAATGACATTACAGTAAACTCATAGTGGCCATAACGAGTATTGAAGGCTGTTTTGGGTATATCTGCTTCCTTGACTTTGATCTGATAGTAACCAGACCTCAAATCTATTTTTGAGAAGACTTTGGCCCAATGAAGCCTGTCAAGAAGTTCATCGATGCGAGGGATAGGATACTTATTCTTGACAGTGACTTGATTTAGCCCTCGATAATCTATGCAGAGGCGGAGAGTCCCATCCTTATTTTTTTGGAAAAGAACAGGTGCTCCCCAAGGAGAGCTACTGGAGCATACAAATCCTTGTTCAATGAGTTGGGAAAGTTGCTCCTTAAGTTCAATGGCTTCAGGAAGGGACATTTTATAGGGAGTTTTTGAGACGGGTTGAGCTCCAGGGATCACCTCGATTTCATGGTCGACTTCTCGAGGAGGCGGTAACCCTATAAGCTCGTCAGGGAAGATGTCAGAGAATTCTTGGAGCCAAGAGGGCTCTGTCTCCATACTAGGTTCAATGACTTTGTTGAGTTTGACTAAGAAAACTTGCTGACCCTTATGTGTTCCCTTGAGAAGATGTTTTGCCTTGACTACCCTAGACTTAGGTTTTCCTGTGATCCCCTGAACAGATATTACTTGGCCATGCTCATTTTCAAAAGCGATACTCCCCTGGTTACAATGAATGCTAGCTTTGTTTGCAATTAACCAATCCATCCCAAGGATTCCATCATAAATTCCTAGTGGCAAGACTCTAAAGTGACCATGAGTTTGCTCATTACCCAGCTCAAAATCAAGGTTTCCTATAGAGTGGCGAGATACTACTTCTTTCCCACTGGCTAACTCTACAATCATTTTTCTAGCTGTTTTTTTGACTCAAGTTTAATTTTTGCAAGCACCTAGGAGAAAGGAATGAATGGGTACTGCCACAATCAATCAAAAGCTGAAATGGCTTACCGTGATGAGTGGCGGGGGTTTGGATTACACCAAATTGTTTATTCGGACCTTGGTGTTCTACTGTTGCATGGACGGTGGCGCGCTCTTCTTCAGCCGTTTCCAAGGTCGGTTCTTCACTTATAACACAGGCAGTTCTAGCAACTGCTCCTCCACGGCCACTGCCTCTTGCACCTTGGTGGGTAGGGGTTCCACGGCCTTGATTTCCTCTGTTACCTTGGGGAAATGATGTTGCCATCTTGGTGGAGCTCTAAAGTGTCCCGGCTCATTGCACTCAAAACATAGAGGGCCTTCTCTGGAAGAAGCAGCATACGAGCGGGGGGCAAAAGAGTTGCCTTGTCGCCCTCTGTTGTAGTAGGGGAAATTCTGTTGAGGTTTCTTGTAGGGTTGATCTCTAAGGTTTGCCTCAGGGTAAGATCTCTTTTGATTCTTCGGTTTGTTAGCCTTCATTTCTTTCACATGGGGCTTTGCTCGTATGAGAGCATCCTGTAATGTGCTTGGCCTCATTGCTTCAAGGCAGGAATCTAGGGGTTCATTTAGCCCTTGGCAGAAACGAGCCACTTGCTGGGAAGTAGTCATAGCTGGGGCATACTTCCGAAGGGTAATAAATTTGGAATAGTAGTCCTCAAGAGTTAAGCTGCACTGTCTAAGACTAAAAAACTCATTCATCTTTATGGATTCATGGATGGAGGAAGATATCTTTCCTTCACTACCTGCTTGATGTCTTCCCACATTTGAAGATGCTCGGTGACTTCCTTGTCATGGCACCACTGTTTCCACCAGAGTTTAGCATCTCCAATGAGGCGAAACCGTGCGAGCATAGACTGATTTGCTACTCCAGTACCGGCAGCAGAGAAATAATCGTCCATCGCCTCAATCCAGACTTCAGCATCCTTCTCAACCTTTGAACCTTCTCCTTTAAAGGAGGGAGGTTGCATTTGCTTGAGCAGGAGCTTTTTCTCCTGGGTATCGGTGTAAAGCGCATTGGGAAGTGGAGGGTGGTCGTCCTGGCCATCATTGTAAAAACAATTTTAAGATTACAAGATTCATATTTGCACAACGCTTAATTTTTGGAGAGTAAAACATTGAAATTATTTTATTTCCAAATATTTACAAGGACAAGTTTTATTACAAAGATCTGAGACTAATATAATTAGTCTTATTTGACATCAAGGGGAATTCCTAGGCTTGACTATGACATAAGGGTAGAGCGGTCCACATAGGTGAAATATGGGGGTTCTGCTGTAGTTTCTAAGACTCTAAAAACTGATGGTAAGGGTGGTAAACTCTGGATTGGGGTAGATCCCAACACCGCTACTCTATCAGCAGGTAAGACTTGCATCACTTTGTCATACACCCAACGATCCTGAGGTATGCGAACCCCATCTATAGTCACCGAGGTGTCGGCCCTGGGGGTACCGACGAACCAAAATAAGCGGATCATCTTCAGCTTCTCAATCCAACGAATCCGCTTAAGGTCGGTGGTGAGGTTCCCAATCTGATCTGCTCGGATGAAGAAGTATCTCGGCCCATGACTCCATAAAGCTCTACCCCATCCTCTTTGAATACAAGAGAAATGAGGGAGGGATATCTTCTCTAATATCTGCACCATGGTGTCGCGGAACTCGAAATTCGAGGAGTGACTAGCAGTCTCGAAGATGCATTGGAAAACTAGAAACTTGGAGTAGGCATCTTCCTCTTCCTACAATCATTCAAACATCAATTCAACTTATTTGTTTTAGTAGGATGTCTTTACTAATTAGCATTATGTTAGGTAAAACATTTATTACAAAACAGTCCTTAAACTGCAATTCCTAGGAGCCAAACTTGCTCTGATACCAATTGTAAGGTTTCTCCCTTCCAAGATGAGAGAAACACTTAAGATAGTCTGCTAAGTCTTATCTTGGAAAAAATTTCCTATTCATCGACACCTTGACCCTGCAGAGATTCAAGGATACGATTTATAAGTATGACCTAGCTCTATCCCGCAGGGGGAGCGTGATTTTCTAAACATCAAATCATCCATAGGGTAATCGATCCTAAATTGGGCAACTACTAGACTTGATTTCTAAGGATAACGCTTTTTTCCTCATCTTATGCAAGGCACAACCGCTGGCCTAGTCTTCTAGAATAGAGTTGCCCAGGAACCTAACTATCTAGCATAGGCTTTCACTTAATCTGTTGGAAAGCTACCCGACTAATCGGGTCCACCCATCCGTAGGATGGTGCCGTCAGGGCATTCCATCCTCCCACTTTCCACCCTACTCACGCATCAATTTATTTTCTAATTAATCCCACCACACTGTTTGACATAAATAAACATATTCCTTAATTAAGGCCCTTTTTCACAAGGTTCGTTAAAACAGCCTTCTTACACAATACAATCATACCAAAGACAAGATGTAATTATATAAAAAGTTTATACATGAACCAATTCCATACAAGCCAAACTGGCTCTCTTATTCTTATTCTACCGATGATCTAGAATTCGGCCTTCCAGCCTCTACATGCTGGGCAAAACCCTACGGGACCATACACCTCATCGTCGGCCGCTGGCGAGGACTCAAGCTCTAGAATGGTTGTCATACAGCCTGTCATCCCACTGGCTGCATATCACCCATGATCTCACCAACTATGCTAGTGCCTGTCGCCCTCTCAGGCTCCATTGCTCGATCCTCCCGCCCCTCAGAGGGATGTCTGCACACTAGGGTGGGCTTATTTACCGCACTAGCCTAGGCCCTCAGAACTAGGCAGCCTCATAATCTCTCGCCTCAATCGGGGATCCTTATTCTCCCAAAGGTATGAGGGATACCTTGGGCCATTCCCGGGCTTTGCTAAGGACACCGCCTGGCTACACAAGCACGGAACGAAGTTAGCGTTGAAGCCAAAAAAAAAATCTTGAATTCTAAAGATAACAACTTCAATGCAATTTACTAAGTATAGCATTCATAATTCATGAAGATAACAATTTCAACGCAATTTATCGAATACAACATCACATAATTCGTAACTTCATATAATTTTTATGTCGTCATTTTAAAAGGAAAAGACACCCTTCATTAACACTAATTTAAGGAAAATCTCTTCTTTTTTAAAAATTAACCAAGCTAACCTGGCCACCGTTTCCTTGAGGGGCTTGAAAAGGGAGGAGTGGAGCCGCATTGGGCGAATCTTCCCCCATTTCGTTGTTACGTGCTCCTCTTGAGGCAATATTTTGTCATCTCCGAGATAGATTTAACTAAAATCTTTCATAAATTATACATTATTTTAGCATTCCAATTTTATTCTCTAAATCATTAGAATACATGGATTCCAATGTCTTGGGGATTACTCTTTTAACATAAAAATAAATTACCAAAAATTTCTCTTTTTTCTAATTTACTAATTATGCATAATCATAAAAATAAATTTCTTCATGATTACAATGAGAATCATTCAATTAATCTAGGATGATAATTCCTAGAATATGGTAGGAAGTCCTCTTTTCATATTATGAATGAAAATGTTTTATGTGTTTATTTTACAGAAATTTTGCCATAGCTCCGCTGCTATTACTGATAATTCTCAATTTAATTGAGAGAATGAAGTTTAATATGATTAGTATGATTAGAATGACCCCACTAATTGGATCATTATCCAATTATGGATTGATTCATAATTTCTCTATGAAATAAATATCATAAAAGCATTAAAAAGCTATTATTTTGGCCTCCAATTAGACAAGCATAAAAAATTACTTTTGGATTAGAGAAATGCTTCATGAGAAGCTTCATTTGGATATGCCTCTTGAACAGATTATACTTAATTTCTAATGCACCTTCTAAAAATCTTTTTGAACTTCTGTTTCAAGGGAACTTATTTTAATAAGATGAGGTATTTTTATATCCAAAAATATTTAAAATCTGAATATTATCTCTCTAGAATATTTTCTCTCTCTAGGCCAAAACAGGTAGAAACAAGATCTCTTATATTTCTGAAGAGGGAAATGATTACAGGGAAAGATACTGGACATCCTGAGAGGCTGGGGGAGGAATCTTACATTCTACTCCACTTAAAAAACGCGAGATATCCTCATCTCGCAGGTGGAGTATGATCTCTTTCATCTTCTTCTTCTTCTTCAATCACTTCCAGTGTTACTGCCTTGGAAGTGGACGACCGATTTGGGAACAACTCTCTTTGACTTTCCCTATTCTGAGTTGGAGGTCTTGCATTACTTTGGGTTGAAACTGCAGGTTGGATAGAGGGTCTACCTCTGGGATTTCCCTGATTTTGGCGGATAGAACCGTGATTACTCTGGACGGAAGGGGCTGGAGTCTGGAATCTTGATCCCTGATTTTCCTGCCCTGAAAACCTTGATCCAAAAGGAGTTGGGCAATCCATACTGCGATGTCCAAATCCTTGACAGTTATAGCATTTCACTCTCTTGTTCAAGGGTGGAACTTCTGAAGTTGAATTCTAGGGGATTGAGTCTCGGGAAAAGGACATTTCTTCCATTTTGGAACTTCCCATATCCTGGGTTTGACCTTGATATCTCTTAGGCGGAGGAAGGTTGGAATCACTTTCTGGGAATAAAAACCTTTTGAAAGGTGATGGTGCTTGCTTTGGCGGGACTTTGACATCAAAGGCTTTGGCGAAATCCTTCGCCATCCGAACTGCTTCGGCCATGGAAATAGGTTTGGCATTCTTGACTAAAGTATCTAATGGCTCGTTCATTCCCCGAATGAACCTGGCCATCACAGCTGGCTGTTCATCCAATTGAGGGGAATATTTAAGGAGAAGGGCAAAAGCCTGATGGTACTCTTCAATTTTCCGATTTTCCTACTTTAGTTCCAAGAACTCATTCATCTTAATTTCAAGAAAGCCTGGGGGACAGAACCTCTTTCTGAGGTAAGCCTTGAGATCGGTCCAGGTTTGGGTATTTCGGTCGAGATGGTTTGTCTTGCAGTGGTTTCTCCACGCCACTCTAGCCGTCTCCACTATCTTCAGTCTTGCAAGAGCCATTTTGCTCTTCTCATTGTACTCGGTGACATCGAAGTATTCTTCCATTGATTCGATCCACTTCTCCACAGTCTCGCCCAAGTTTTTCCCTTCACCCTTGAAAGGTCCAGGCTGCGAACTATGAAGAGTTTTACGAACATCCAGGTCGAGCTCTTCTTCATCGAGTTGGGGGTTACCATTTCTACCACGACGACCTCGGTCCATGTTCCTATTAATACGAAAATTCTTGTTAAGTCTCTTTATTTATGATTCAATCTGATTTTTTATTCAACTGATTCTGGGGTTCTTTAAATAGGTCAGCTCCCCACAAAATCAAGGGATAAAGATACTCATATAGAACACATTATCAAATAACAATTCATTCAGAATATCTTATTCATATCTTTAACACAATAATGGTCCATTTTTTTCCATCTAAACAGTCCTCCATGGGGATTTCAATTTTTCAGATTTTTAATTTATCATCCCTTAACTTGATCCACTGGACAAAAGTTAACAATAGCAATCTGCCAGCACAATCCACTAATCTCATAGTGATTGGCTGAAGTCATTAACGTCATTCCAGTTAAGAACATCATCACAGGGCTTCGTCCCATTCATCCTCATTGCGGTTTCGCTCAGCTTATTACATTTCAACCAAATTTCAGGGATCATCATTTTTCAATCAGAATCCAAATCAACTCATCAGTTCTCAACCAGAATTTAAAAATCATATCAACCACATTCGAATTCATCATCTGGATAGCATTAATGCTTATAATTTCAAGTCTTAGATTTACTCGTATATACTGCCAGTAAAGAGTTGCAGTTATACCCTCGGTATATATGGGTAGTCATGGTTCTTGGAACTATAAGGTAAATACCATCATGTCTAGGCCTCAAGCAAGTCAGGGGCTCCATACAATTGCGGTACTTCCATCTGAAGACCCAATTACCGATTTACAAATTTCACTTTGAATATCAAATTGTATGAATTTTATCACACAATTACAACCTTTTAGTGCCTCTTGATAAATTTTTGACATTTTTGGCTTCTCGGTTGATCTTCATTAGCCAAATAGCTCTGATACCAACTGTGAAATCCCTGTCCCCACCGCGCAACAGATTCGGGGTGCTAGCAGTGGAAGTAGCACATCTTGCGTGGGGCAGGATCCCACACTCGGGGCCTCGCCCACGGATATCCGGACAGGTGACTAATTCCTTGATTCTTCCAAACCGAACTTGGAAAAACTTCTCTTGCCCGGAAAGCACGGGCGATTCCACCAGGATAGTTTTTCCCTAACGTAGTCAAAAGCCTTACTTAACTGAACTAATCTGACCGAACTCGTAAGTTCCATAGTCAGATTCAAGGGACAGATTGCACTTGGATCATAGAGACCAACGCTTTTTTCCTCATCGAGAGGCACATCCGTTGATCCTTTTTAAATAGAACAATTTTTGTCTGAGATTTACTTCATCTATCGAACTAAATAGAAATTGAGTCTTGATTTACGAATCCATCAGTCCAGCCTAACCCCATCCAGTCCCATGGGTTAGCTAACCGCCCAACCACTGTAGTGATGGGATCCAGTTAGGAATTTGGTTAGGTTTTGTCCCGGGTACCAAGGAAAAGAGTTCCCAGGCCCCCTAGCCGGAAGTTCATGCAAACATAAAACTAGTCACACCACTTACGCACCCGATATGAAATTGCTTTTTCTCAGCATCAGCTAACTTTAAAACAATCCTTTAATGACCATTATGTCATTGATCACTATCCTCAAAATCTCTGGTTGAATCCATATTTCTAATCATTCATTCATCGGTGTACTTATGGCATCATTGGCAACCAGAACGCTCACCACCTATTCACTCATGGGCCTTTTCGATAGTTCCTAGCTCATAGTAACCGGTAATATATTCACATAACAAAATGGAATCTCCGTGGAAGATCAGCAAGATCAACCAACAGATCCATATAAAAGAGCCATGGACTCATTCGTTGAGGACCAGCAAGGTCAATCAACCAGATCCATGCCCGGTTTCAAAAAACAACTCTTACTCCTTATTCCAATATCTTCCACGACGCACATGCGGGTATCTTCGACGACCCAGAGCCCGAGCACCGTATGGTCAGCACCCTCTAGGATCCTTCGCAGGTCACCTAGCGCTTCACTCATAGGCCGCTTCCTTGGTCCCTCATCCACTGTACCGAAAGCTCACCATTTAAATCGAACCGAGGCTGGCGAACCGAGGCTGGTCAAGACCTCGGCCGACCTTGCTACGCGAGATGTCCTCCATTGACTCTCCGTCAGCTATTGCAACTTTATTAGGTAGGTCTCTACGACCACATACTCAAGACAGTCAAAATGCTTCCCTAGCATCTTTGACATAAAACAGTCATTTGCAAACAGTTTACAAATACAGTTTCTATATTGAACTCTTGTCATTTCACATTATTCCATATCAATCCATATTACTTAATCCAATTCCAAATCATGTGTGTATCTATTCTTGACCAGATACATCATTTTCCATCCCATCACATCGGATTCATTCACTTCACATAACATCCATTCCTATCTTTCTTAATTTACATTACATCTCATCACATCCATTTCTGATTATATCTCATTCGTTCAGATCTTATATTATTCATTCACATTCTGACGATTCACATGACATCTCATCTCATACATTCGCTCATATCGACTTCATATCCATTCACATTCATATTTGCATTCATTATTCCACACACACATCCACTTTTTTATGCATCTTCCTATGCGTAAAATCAAAATTGATGAAAATAACTCTTTTGAACTAAAAATAGATTTCTTTATGCATCTTTCTATGCATAAAATTAAAATTGATGAGAATAACACTTTTGGATTAAAATAAATTCTTTATGCATCTTTTCATTCATAAATCCAATTTAGTAGGAATTACACTTTTTAGAATAAAAGAATTTCTCTTATGCATCTAATTATAAGCATAAAATCATTTATGATGAAAATCACACTTTTAATATATTAAAAAAATATCTTTTATGCATATGTTTATGCATACAATCATTTATGATGAAAATCACACTTACTTTTTATACTTGTGAGTGTTTGGTGTTTGTGAACCACAATGTGTGCGACCACAAACACTAGCTTATTTTAAAAAAAGAGGACCTTGTTTTAGAATATTGGACAATTTGTAGGGTAAATTACTAAAAGGGTCATGCCATGCTTTTTGTAGTTTTGGATGTTACATGACATAGACCTTAGTGATAATTCTTGATTTTTGTAATTTAAACCATTGACCATGACTTCTCCCTTTATTTGCATCGTATTATGATGATAATTTCTTTTATATGAAATTTTCTTTATTATGTGTATTAAAAAACAAGACAAAGAACTAGATTTTTCATTGTAAATCTTACATGCTACCCAATAATAAAATACTTTTTGTTTTGATGATGAATGGTGATCTCATTGTGGCTCTTTTATAAATAAGTATTCTTAATGTTATTGGGGGTGAGAGAGAGAGAGAGAGAGAGAGAGAGAGAGAGAGAGAGAGAGAGAGAGAGAATTCCATTTGAAATTAGTCATAAAAAGTATAATTCACCTAGCTATCTAGACGTAGAACCATCTATTTTATGCATATGCAGTTTGGGAACCATTAGCTTCATATTTATGCCTTGTCTTCTGCTTCTTTTTTGTGTAGCAAGCATTATTGGATCATCTTGGACACATGCATTGTGGGCTGTGCTATGATTGTATCAGATATAGGAGAAGATGGCCCACCTCTTGCAAAGCATTGCCATGAGGAGATGGCCCATTTGGGTATTTACACCCCACCACCTAGGTCTTACTATCCATCACCATAGTTTTCAAGTGTGCCACCCATGGTGCCACAAATAGCACCACACACTCTGTAGTCATCCAATTCTCTAAGTAGTTTTCAATCTCCTCCTCACACACACACACACACACACACACACACACTTGTTTACATTCATGGTGGCTCATAATGGTCAAGGAGAAATAGGATTAATCATAATGATAAGATGTTAGTGCTAATCAAGAGTGATTAGGGTGCACACATGAGATTAGCATAATGACAAGGTAATGTGGAAAAATGAGAGTGTGTCTCTTGCATTAGTTTGCCTCTTTAAATAGGCAAGTATAAAAGTGATTACAATGAGCTAATCAAGATTAGCTAACTAATCTAGATTCCAAATCCATAAATCTCTCCATGATTCTCTCCCATAGATTCCTCCTTAAATCTCTCTACACTCCACTATTCTCTCTCTCCCATGATTCTAGCTTTCCTAGATACAAGGTGGGATGATTGGCATCTTGTTGGTCACTTGCAAAAGTAGAGATTCTCTAGTAAATGACATTCTATTGAGCTAGTGAATACAAATAACCTTTGATCAAGTCTAGACCATATGCCCCATTATCCCCAAAACAACTAAATACATGGGTATTTTGGGGCATATTTCAACACCCTCCTCCCTCAGCAAAATATTCATGGCAATGATGATGTTATGATGGCAATGCTAGACCCATTAGGATCTCCCACTTAGGTCTTTGGTGCTAGTTATAATGACCTCTTTGGGTTTACAATGCTAGTTATAATGACCTCTTTGGGTTTACAATGCTAGTTACAATGACCATGCTAGTATGTCCATGTGAGTGGCTAGTTATGCTTACAATGCATACACTTATTCTTAGTATATGGGAGGAGCCAATAGGTAGGGGCTGACCCTTGTTGATCTATAAGGCCCAATCATCTTCAACACAGTTGGCCTCATATGAGACCTCTTGATGCTTGACTTCTTCTGCACTTGAATCTCCTTCTACAAGATAGGCCTTTTGAGCCTTGTTTTTATAAAAAAAATGTTTCTCAACAATTAGTTTTTCTATAGAAATCACACGATTTCTTTGGAAACTCCTTGTTAATGGGTCCTTTGTATTGGTCCTTTGAAAGAACCCTTTTTCTCTAATGAACCACTTTTATTGAAGTAGGTCTCTATGTTCAAGTGGAATGCGAGAGAGAGAGAGAGAGAGAGAGAGAGAGAGAGAGAGAGAGAGAGAGAGAGAGAGAGAGAGAGAGAGAGAGAGAGCTTGTGGTGGGTGCACAATCCACCCAGATCAAGATAATGTTCTCATTAGAAGTATATGCCATATATACAAAGGGTAATTGGGCCATTGGCCTTTACCCCAACAACCTCCCACTTAAAGGCCAATGTGCCTTTAAGGGAGAACAACCAATGGACATACTATCCAATGCCCATCAATATACGGCAATGATCAAACCGCTGACTAGGTAGACTCTTTGTCAGCATATCTGCAGGGTTATCATCCGTATGCACCTTGACAAGCTCTATGCGCTTGTCCTCAAGTACCTCTCTAATGAAATGATACTTGATCTCAATGTGTTTGGTCTTCACATGGAAGACTGGATTCCATGCTAGCTGAATAGCACTCATAGAATCACTATGCAATGTCGGTATACCTGTAGGAATCCCCAAGTCTCCCACTAGCCGACTAAGCCATATGGCCTCTTTGCATCCCTCAGTGGCTATAACATACTCGACCTCTGTGGTAGACAAAGCAATGCACTACTGTGCATGAGACATCCATGACACTGCACCACCTGCAAAGGTGAGCACATATCCAAAAATGGATCTCCTGTTATCCACATGCCCTACAAAATTAGAATTTGTGTATCCAAGTACACGTGTATCTCCTCTACCAAATCAGATACACATCTCCTTAGTGCCCTTCATATACCTCATGATGCACTTAACTGCCTCCCAATGTCTCCTTCTTGGATCAGCCATGTACCAGCTAACAACTCCCACTGCAAATGCAATGTCCAGTCTAGTAGCTATCATGGCACACATAAGACTACCAACTGCTGATGCATAAGGAACTTTGGCCATCATGGCCCTCTCCTCATCGAATTTAGGACTCTCATTCCAACTCCGTTTCACATATGGAGACAGTGGGTGTATGTATATATATATATGTATAGATGTGTATATATCTATACACACATATGTATGTATGTATGTATACATATGTATAGATGTATATATATCTTTACATACATATATATGTATGTATATCTATACGTATGTATAGATGTATATATTTCTTAATATACATATATATGTATGTATATCTTATACATATGTATATATTCTATAGATAGGTATATATATCTATATATAATGTATATGTACACGTGTATATGTATATATGTGTGTGAATTTGTTCCTCTCTCTCTCTCTCTCTCTCTATATATATATATATATATATTTGTGTGTGTGTGTGTGTCCCTCTCCCTCTGTTTCTCCTCCTCTCTCTTTATCCTAGATAGAGAGGGGGGGGGAGAGAGAGAGAGAGAGGGAGAGAGAGGGAGAGAGGGAGAGAGTCCCATACATATACATACATACATACATATGTGTGTGTGTGTGTGTGTGCACACACACACACTTTGTGAGTGTGTAAAATATCTCTCTTTCACTACAAGGGATAAGTGCTATGGCCACGAGCGTAGGCGTGCCTGCAAAACAAAGAAAATGAGAAATTAAAAAATTGCTATGCATGACCAATTATGTGGCTAGATGTGTAGCTTGGTTCCTACCACAAACATGAGCACGGCCATGCAAACGGTCACGCATTTTGTCTACATTACTAGCCGCACATATGGTTGTGCAGTGGTCATGTATAGCTATGTGAATGTAGTCGTGAGTGCGTATGTAATAAAAAGAAAGAAAGATCTCCTTGAGGCTGCACCATGAAGCCTACAAGTAGAGCTCCCTAGATTTTTATTTGTGCATGTCCTCATTTGCACAAAATCTCCATGACAAAGTGTCAAACACAAGCATATCCATTTTGGCTAGCCTGTGAAAAGCATTCAACATAACTAAAGTAGAGACATACTTGCAAATTAACAAGACACTTGAAACAAAATCACGTGTATTTATGAAACTATTCAGTTCAAAAAGGTATCGCTTGTATAAAATATAAATGGCAAAATATCAAGGGGCGAGGTCATCCTCCTCATTGCCTCTACATTGCTCTTTCTCATCTTTTGGGTATTCTTGGTCTCCCTTCACATCCATGCATAAAAAATGAATACACAAACTGCATCAATGTATATATAATTCCACTAATATCATTTAGTTACTCACCTCTTCAAGCCCCTATTGCTTAAGTTCACCGATCATGTCATGGTATCCAAAAAATGATTCCAAGCATCTACATAATAGGTTCCTATGGTAATTGACCTCTGCTTTTTATGTGGTTCGACAACCCATGATTTCCTCCTACATATAAGAAACACAATAGAAATTTAGTGACAAAATTTAGATAAAAGATAGGAGTTTTATAGTGGAGTGTACTTACGAAACTATCTTTCCATGTATCCTTCATGGTTGACCCCAATGTATTGTTGATGCGTTGTGGCCTATTAGGGGAATACAATCCCATTACTCACTTCATTCAACATATGGAGCCACTCCCTTTCATGTACCCCCTTTTTAGAGGGCCACAATTTTTGGCATTCGGTGCCCTTGCATTCTTGTGAATTTGGACACAATCACATGAGAAACGACGATTCTCATGATTGGGAAAGCACTCATATAGAGTCTAGAAGATGTAGTCAAGGTCCCTCTACCTCTAGTCGTTAAAGTTGATGAAGCAATTTTGTATATACTATTATATAACTGCTTCAACTAGGTATCCACCATAAGGGTACCTTTTGCATCCATAATTGGTTCATGTGTGTACTATGAGACATGATAGTAAAGGCCCTCCTCATTGGCCTTGACATTGGACTCTGGCTCATGAGAGCATGGCCAAAGCACGAAAGGTAACCGCTACCATGGGACCAGCCGTGCCACCCCTATGTTGACATCATGTAGAGTCTCTCAAGCCTGTGGATCTCAGCCAGGCGGTCTAGTGGAGGTGGGACTCACGATGCTCCTGTGATGGTGTTATTGAAATATGCACCAAAATACTAATTTAGCCTTAGGGGATAATGGGGCATATGGTCTAGACTTGATCAAATGTCATTTACTAGAGAATTTCTACTTTTGCAAGTGGCCAAGAAGATGATAATCAGCCCACCTTGTATCTAGGAAAGCTAGAATCATGGGAAAGAGAATAGTGGAGTGTGGAGAGATTCAAGGAGGAATCTGTGTGGAGAGATTCAAGGAGAAACTATGGGAGAGAATCATGGAGAGATTTGTGATTTGGATTAGTTATCTAATCTTGATTAGCTCATTATATCACTTTTGTACTTGCCTATTTAAAGAGGCAAACTAATGCAAGCAATACACTCTCATTTTTCCACATTATCTTGTCATTATGTTAATCTCATGTGTGTATGCTAATCACTCTTGATTAGCACTAATCTCTTATCATTATTCTTAGTCATGTTGCTGCTTGACCATTATGAGCCACCATGAATTCAAACATGGTATTAGAGCATTGGTTCATCATTTATCTACTTGCATTAGCCACTTAATCACTTTTTACTCACTATCATTAAGTTTAATCTCACTTTTCTCTCCTTAGGCCATTTTCCCCCTTTACCATAGCTAGTCAACAGTTGGTTTCTCCCTCCATATCTAATTATATATATACATACATACATACACACACACACACACACACACACACACACACACACACGTACATAAAAACATATATATACAAATATATATATGTACATAAGATATATACATATTTGTATACACACACACACGTGCGCACGTGTACATATACACACACACATGTACAAATGTATATGTATACATATGTATGTACACACACACACACACACATATGTGTATGTGTGTGTCTATATGTATACATGTTTATATACACGTGTGTGTGTGTGTGTATAGATGTATATCTATGCATATATATGAGATATATGTAAATATAGTATCTACATGTAAATATGTATATACATACATACATGCATGCATACATACATACATATATATATATATATATATATATACATTCATACATACATATGTATATATATATACATACATACATATATATATATATATATATATATATATATATATATATGTATGTATGTATGTATGTATGAATGTATGTATATACATTCATACATACATATGTATATATATATATACATACATATATATATATATATGTGTGTGTATGTATGTATGAATGTATGTATATACATACATTCATACATACATACATACATATATATATATATATATATATATATATATATATATATACACACACATATATATATACATATATATGCATATGTAGATATATATATATATGTGCATGCATGCATGTATGTATGTATATCTATTCTATTAAGTACATATTTCTCCCTTGCCACGTGTCACTCTCTCTAGCATCTCCTCCAAAACCATCTCCTCCAAGACCATCTCCTCTAAAATCATCTCCTCCTCCTCTAGCCACATGGCAATAGTGTACAAAGGGGTAGACTGTGAACATGTGAGGATAGTGCTATAGTAGCATGCGAGTGAAAAACTAGTATATGTATGTATGTATGTATGCATATGTATATGTATGTGTGTGTGTATTGGCGGATTTACATCCTAAAAAGTGACTTGGCACATTTCAACATCTCTGATGGGTGTCTTATGCATATTCTTCTCATTGAAGACCACATCATGTGGCTGCGTATGATCTTCTTGCCTTCTGGATCCCAAAGACGATAACCCATCTCTCCACTTTCACCATAACCTAGAAAGATGCATTTCTTAGATTTCGGATCTAGCTTCTCCCGAAGCTCTTTTGGCACATGTGCATATGCCTCACACCCAAATATGCGTAAATGACTGTAAGAGGGCTTCTTGCCACTCCATGGCTCTTCAGGAACACCACCTTCCAATTTCTTATTCGGTGATCTATTAATCACATGTACTACAGTCTTCATTGCCTCAGCCCAAAATCCATTAGATAGACTAGCATGAGAAAGCATACACTGCAACCTTTCTTGAATGGTGCGGTTCATCCTCTCTGCAGCTCCGTTTTGGGCTGGAGTATGAGTAGTAGTAAGCTCCCTCTTTATGCCACGTGTGTCACAAAAATGCTGAAACTCATTGTAGACATACTCTCCACCATTATCAGTCCACAAGCATTTAAGCCTTCCATCTGACTGATTCTCAACCAAAGCCAACCATTTTTGAAACACATTGAACACATCGCTCTTACGAGCCATAGCATAAGCCCAAACTTTCCTGGTTGCATCATCTATGAATATGACAAAATATTCATCCCCTCCTAATGACTGTGTAGGCATAGGACCACATACATTTGAATGAGCCAAGTCCAGTTTCTCAAGCTCTTTCTTAGCCTGTCTCTTGTGGGTTGATTTAGACTGCTTGCCATAAACACAATGTTCACAAAATTCAAAATCAGAAAAGCTCAAATGCAGCACATAGCCCAAACGACACAAGCTTTTCATTCCATTTTGGCTCATATGGCCCAACTGGCAATGCCACAAAGAAGTGCTTGGCTGCTCGGCTATAGCAACAACATTATCAGTCACACCTGATACATATGCAAGGGATATAATGTCCCACACTTGGCACCTCTTGCCAAAACTATAGAGCCCTTCTGTATTTTCCAACTCTGAAAACCAAAAGTAGTCTGATAACCACTATCATCCAACTGACCAGCTGATATGAGACTCTTGGTTAGCTTAGGTACATGTTGTACATTTTCAGAACAAATGAGGAACCATTTGCAAAAGAGAACTTAATGTCACCTGCTCCCACTATGTCACATGCATAGTTATTGCCAAGATGGACACAACCATTCTTTCCATTGTTATAAGTGGTGAACCATTCCCTGCGAGGAGTGACATGAAATGAAGCACCAGAATCTAGGATCCAATATTGGGAATATCCATCATCTGAAGTAGTCAGTACTTTTGCAGGTAGACTAGACATGAAAAGTATCTCATGGTCACTATTAGTCGTGACTACATTGATTTCCTCAATCTTTGCCTTTGCTTTATCATTCTTCTGCCCCTCTTCCTTATTGTTGGCATCCTTTTTCCTCTCCTTTTGCTCCCTCTTCCATGCATAGCAATCACACTTTATGTGGCCCTTCTTATTGCCACAATGATGGCACTCTGTGTCCTTGCGACTTCTAGACTTGCTGCGTGACCTGTCTCTTTCCTTGGACTTCCCCCCCTAAACTGCTTTCTACCTCTTTCCACATTAAGAGCTGCATCCTGCTTGCCATGATCCATGGACTTCTTCTGCAAACTACCCACAACATCATCAAAATTCAGTACTCCACCAGGTGTAGAGTTACTAATAGCTATGCGAAAAGTATCCCATGCTGATGGCAATGAACATAAGAGGAATATTGCCTTCATCTCCGCATCAAAATTCAGCTTTTAAGCTTGAAGCTGACTAAAGATGATGTTGAATTCATTGAGGTGGAATGCTATGGATCCACCCTCCTTCATCTACAACTCAAATAGCTTCTTCATGAGGTACACTTATTGGAAGTTGTCTCCTTCTCATACATAGCACATAGCTTGTTCCACAAAGCCTCTGTAGTCTTTTCATCAGTGAGACCACGGTAAAATAGACTGTCTCTGCCAAATGTAACCTGATAGTAGATCTCGCTAATGCATCCAGCTCATTCCAATCATCCACAGACATGGCTGCGGGCTTAGCAGTTATCCCCTTCAAGGGTTTTTGTTGCTTCTTTTGAATGAGTACATCCTGGATCTGCTCCTTCCAGAGCGAGAAGTTCGTGCCATCAAACTTCTTAATGTTAAACAATGCATTCTCCAATGCTGAAGCCATCACAATGGCTGACAAAACAACCAGGATACACTTGACCCCAATGCACCAAACTCAAGCCCAAAAAATATCAACTGCAATGACAACAGCCACTGTCACTTGTCACACATACATGTTCTGCTATAAGTGACCGTAGGGCATCCCAAAACAAGCCAATAACTTTTGCACGGTAGCTCCAATGCAAAAAGTGTGAACAGAAGAAATGTAGCCTGTAGGAAACTCTAAAACTTCTTAGTTTACAGTAGGTCCAAAATTCTTACATATTTGTTTTAATTTTGCTGTTGAAAATAGCCACTTGCACACTTTTTACTGTTATAGCAGCAGTTTGCATTACTACCGGCCTGTTTTGGGCAGCTAGTAACTTTTCAACCATAGCTCAGTTGTGATTGCTATAAAAAACAAACTTGGAGAAATTTGATAGCTCTATAATTGTTCAGTTCAATGCAGATCCCAGATCTTCACAGATTTGAAGTTATTCACCTTTGAAAGATAGCCTATGGCTCGTTCACAGCAACTTCTGGCAGTTTTGAAATGCTTCCAAAAGACAAATTGAAGTCTGTCCCAGAGATCTCCGACTTCTCAGTTCACACCAAAGCCCAATTCTGCACCATGAAAAAAATATTCAGTCCCAAAAATGATTGTTCCGTCATAAAAAACAGCGGCAACTTTTTAAAGACCTATCAGTCAAGAATATCATTCATTTTCTTGTGGGTTTCAAACACATCAACTTTTGGGCATTCTCACCCTCATGTGCATGTTCCAGTTGAGATTACTAGTAGCTCAAGTGCATTCACCCTTTACCAAGCAGGAATAAACTGACCAATATGCATCAACTGATAGCATCAACCAAAATGCATCCAGTATCTCTGCATAATCACTGCCAAAATAGCATGATCACTGGCATGTGTCACTGTCATTGCCAACTGATGTACCTGCAAGAAAAATATGCACCCGTTGACTAGAAAGAGAGAGCCGAGCTCTATGACAAGGGAATGAAATGGCCACACGGAGACGATTGTGTGTTATGAATGCAGGGAGCTCGAAAGAGAATGTCGATGAAGACACACTCTTCAACAATGCCAGCAAACAAACAAAGTCTTGCTCCACTCTTGAGCTAATCCAAAGCTAATTGCAGCTCCTGAATTGCAACTCAGATGGCGAATCTGACTGCACGAATGGCTCTGAAAGGGGGGTAAAACCGCAAGACACCTGATGGAAAAGCTCCTGGGACGCTGAATCTCCCGATGCCAAGCTCGGGAAGGGATCGTACCCCTGAAAAATGCACGCGCGAAAGCGAGAAGCAGAGATATAGAAACACAATGCTTGACTTTGAATATGCCAAGCTCGAGGCTCCTTGCTCTTCTCTGCTCTCTCGTGGATCAAGCACAAGAGCTCTGATACCAGTTGTGTTCAAGCGGAATGCGAGAGAGAGAGAGAGAGAGAGAGAGAGAGAGAGAGAGAGAGAGAGAGAGAGAGAGAGAGAGAGAGAGAGAGAGAGAGAACTTGTGGTGGGTGCACAATCCACCCAGATCAAGATAATGTTCTTATCAGAAGTATATGCCATATATACAAAGGGTAACTGGGCCATTGGCCTTTACCCCAACATGTCTCCTCTGAAATGGTGGAGTGGTATCCCTTCCTTTGCTTGATCTTCTTTTCTTCCTCCAACAAGGAAGCCTCAATTTCCACAAGCTTTGGAGATGGAATATTGGTGAGAGTGGTAACTAGATTACCATAGTCCTCTTATGGAAGACTCTTCAGTAAAACTGCAATGGTGATGTCATCTATATGCATTTTGATTCCTACAAGTTGTGTGGTTAAGCTCTTCATGTAGTTAAAATGAGTTGGCAGAGAGTCTCCTTGATGTTGAAATTTGAGCTAAATGATGAGCTAGGGTGGATCATACACTAGAATCAACATCATTAACAAAGTGATTAAGAAATGATTAAGACGTAATTAGTGAATAATTAGCAGATAGATTAATGTAGGCATGGATACTCAAAAACCAGCAAATTCTCATTAGGGCTATGCCTCAATTTATAGTGTTTACATCAAGCATCAAATCCCATTGATTTCTCCATGATTCACTCCCTGAATATCTCCACCTCTTGCCTGATTCTCTCCACCTCTTCTCTTTTCCCTGAATATCTCCCAGAATATCTCCACACTCCTAAATTCCCTCATGCTACCCATTATTCTCTCCCAGTAGATTCTTCTCACCTTTTCACAGGTTCTTTCACAATTACACTCCTCTTTTACAACCTCTATCCAAGAGCTTGTTCCCACACACACCCTATTCACTTGTATATTTCAACACCTCCCCTCAAGTGAATACTCCTAGTACACCTAGACCCTATACCAAGTTTGCCTCCCCTTACTTGATAGTCCGCGACCAGTGTCTACTCCTCCCCTCAAGTTATCTCAGCACACCTGGACCCTGTATCAAGTTTCTCTCTTACTTGACAGTCCGCGACCAGTGCCTCAAGTCCCTAAACTCCATAATCCTTGACACTCTCTCTCTCTATGTGTCCAAGGCTACTATAAGTGCCTGCGACCTTGACTAAAGTGCTCACACATACATCTACCACTTGGCCTACATCATCGGTGGCTCAGAGGTGGTTTTACTTTATTGGGGCAGGTTACATTGGGTTGTGGGCTCTCTCTCTCTCTCTCTCTCAGAGATTTTCACATGGCTCCTCACTCTTTGGAGCCTCACATCTTCTCTTTTCTTCAGTCTTCTTCTCGTGGCAGCATCTCTCCACGCGTCCGTCTCTTCTTCCAATCTTCTCGGGGCAGCTTCTCTTCTTGTGGCAGCTTCTCTTCTCGTGTCCATGTCTTCCTTCAGATTTTCTTCTTGGTGTGGATCCTCTTCTTGAGAAGAGATATTCTTCTTCTTTCATGGTTGGGGCCATGAGCTCGTCCGTCAGGTCTTTTTGCTCCATGTGAGCAACATGTTTCAATGTTTTGCTGACAATTCCTTTGGGCTTTTTATGTTTATTTTGTATCATTATGCAATGCAAACCCAAATTTATGCGGGAGGTCTTACCTCTTGCCTTAATCTGGACAAGGGCAGTGTCTGTTCCCATTTTTACACTGATAAAATGTGCCCAATACATAATGCGTATAGCATTCATTCTCATGCACATTCTAAATGCAACTCTGGCTGTGAATAATCTTGAATTTGAGTGAGATTTACAGGCATTAACCAAGGGTTGAATGCAAAATGATGATTTTCACAAATTTTATCAGCACAATTTTCCAGAAATTACACTAAATTGAGAGTAACCAATTTGTACGGGATGGTTGGAGTATCAAACCAACTCCGATTTGAAATCTGAAGTTATAGGGATCTGTATCAGATACCTAATGGTTAATTTGAACCCTCAATTGTACCAAAGTACAGTGATTAGCACTGATTAATCACTGATTAGCAAATTAATGCTCTGGTTTGTGTGCAGAAAATAGAGTATGCGGGGAGCTCAGATCTGGTGCCTTCCACTTCAAATGAACTCAAATGCTTTCAAAGGCATCAATAGCAATGAGTCTAGTAGAGGATTAAGCCAAGAAACACAAGATTTGACCAAATAATGAAAGCTTAATCTCTGTTTTACCAAAGTCACCTGCAGATTTGATGAAGAGCTTTGATCTCTCTGTAGACTTGATGAAATTGATTTCTGTCTTCACCAGCTTGTAGAGCATGCTTGATTACCCCTTGGGCTAGAAGGAATTGAAGTAATTTGATTGGAGCAAAGAGAAATCTGCAGATTACTCAGAAAAAAACGCGCCGGCTAAAAACGTAATTTCTCCTGAATGCCTTCGCGGTTTGCAACGCCGTTTTGATGGGCTGGTAGCCAAGGGTGTTGGCTAGCTTAAGCTAGAAGCTTGTGGCCTAATTTGAAGTGTGCTAAATGCTAGAGACCCTCCACTGGCTGGGGGTGAAGGGGAAGAGTGAAAACTCACTAAAAACTGATTTTTTTGCTAATTATCTTACTAATCCTGATTAATTCACTAATGGGCTCATAAATCTGGTTGATTCTAGGCATGGCTCTGATACCATGTTGAAATTTGAGCTAAATGATGAGCTAGGGTGGATCATACACTAGAATCAACATCATTAACAAAGTGATTAAGAAATGATTAAGACGTAATTAGTGAATAATTAGCAGATAGATTAATGTAGGCATGGATACTCAAAAACCAGCAAATTCTCATTAGGGCTATGCCTCAATTTATAGTGTTTACATCAAGCATCAAATCCCATTGATTTCTCCATGATTCACTCCCTGAATATCTCCACCTCTTGCCTGATTCTCTCCACCTCTTCTCTTTTCCCTGAATATCTCCCAGAATATCTCCACACTCCTAAATTCCCTCATGCTACCCATTATTCTCTCCCAGTAGATTCTTCTCACCTTTTCACAGGTTCTTTCACAATTACACTCCTCTTTTACAGCCTCTATCCAAGAGCTTGTTCCCACACACACCCTATTCACTTGTATATTTCAACACTTGATTCATTTTGAGTTCAAAGAACTTAATTCGTAAAGTGATTTTCGAATTTTTGGCTTGTGCTCCAAAGAGTGTAGATAAATGATCCCAAGCCTCACAAGTTATTTCTTAACCATCTATATGATGAATGTATTGATCACTCAATCCCAAGGCTATGATGGCAAGTGCTTTTTCATCCTTAGCTATGATGGCAAGTGTTCAATCCCAAGGCTATGAACACCATATTAGTGCTTTTTCATCCTTAGCTATGATGGCAAGTGTTCAATCCCAAGGCTATAATGATGGCAAATGCTTTTTCATCCTTAGCTACCCATAGTGCTTCACTCTCCCAGGTGCTAGGCTTCTTCTCCTTTCTATTAGTAGCTATGTTCCACAAACCCTTCTTCATTAAGGTGAACTTGATTTGTGAAAATTGGGCCCTTCAAACTTATCCATTTTCATTAGAGTGGCCATGAGTGAGGAAAGGTCTTACTTCTGTCATTTTTATAGAGTAAGCAGTGTGTAATCCCTTTACAATGTTATTTTACTAGTGCCCATTGGAAAAATTAAGGTTAATTACCACAAGCACTCCCTAAAGATTCAAAAAAGTGAATAGATGAACTTGGAGTGAATGGTTCATGTACTAATTCAAGGGGAAAATGTGTTGTGAAGTGATAGAGCACTCTAGTAGATCCCCAATGGCAAGTTTGAATCACCAATTCTACCAAATGGTTGAGATTTTATTGATTTATGCCCTCATTAGTGAAGTTGATTCACTATTAACTATGCAGAAAATAGTGGATGCTTGAAGTAATGATTTGAGCAAGTTAGATTTGAAATGAGCTCAAATTCTTTTAGGGTCATGAAAAGCAGTGATTCTACTTGGATTTTACCACCTTGAACACAAGATTAAGTGAATTAATCAATGATTATGCACCTAATTTCCAAAATGGGTCACTGCTTTGCACTTAACTGATAAAATGATCCTTACAACTTGTAGACTTGATCAAATGAGCTCAAACTTTGTGAGGAGCTTGCTTGTTATTGTATCCGACCTACCCTAAGAGAAATTATATCAATTCAAAGCAATGGAGGAGAAATCAGTGATTTTGTCCATTTCTACTGGCAACTGATCTTTAAGCTCCCGGTGCCATTTCGTGAGACACACTAATAAGGATATGATTAGTAGGTAAGACCTAGTTCTATCCCGCATAGGGGGAGCGTGGTCTTTCTAAAGGATTCCTAAAATCAAACCACTCATAGAGTGATCGACCTTAACTCGGGAACCCTCTATTCTTGACGTCTAGAAACAACGCTTTTTTCCTCATCTATGCAAGGCAGAGTCACTGACCTAGTCCTCTAGAGTAGGGTTTCCTAGGGACTTATTTATCTAACGTAGAGCTTCAATTAATTTATTGGAAAGCTACACGACTAATCGGGTCCACCCGCGTCCATAAGATGTTGCCATCAGGGCATTCCATCCTCCCACTTTCCACCCAACTCACGTGTCAATTTGTTTTCTAATTAATCCTACCACATTGTTCGACATAAATAAACAAGCTCCTTAATTAAAGGCCTTACACATTGTTCGTTTAAATTGTCTTTATCAATGATACACAATGCTTACAAAGGATTTCATTAAAAAATTAGATACAATGTTCAAAATTACTCATAGCCAAATCCAAGCTCTTTACTTTATTCTGCCGATGATCTAGAATTTAGCCTTCTAGCCTCCATAGATTGAGAAATACCTACAGTACCATACACCTCATCGTTTGGCAGCAGCAGAGCTGGTGAGGACTCAAGCCGGTCTATCTCCCTCTCAAGCTTCATCACTTTATCCTCTCGCCCCTCAAAGATCCGGATGTCTACGCGCTAGGGAGGGCTTATTCAACGCACTAGCTTGGGCCCACAAAACTAGGCAGCATCATAATACTCGCCTCCATCCATGAACCTCATTCTCCCAATGGTATGAGGGATACCTTGGGTCGACTCCGAGCTAACGTTGTCGCCTGGCTACACAAGCACAGAAATGCAGTGGTAGAACATCAAGGTCCAATCAACAATTTGGTGTTATTCAAACCCCAACCACTCATCACGGTAAGCTATTCCAGCTTTTGATTGATTGTGGCAGTACCTATTCATTTATTTTGCTATGGTGTTTGCAAAAATTAAACTTGGGTCATTAAAATGAATCTGGTAGACATAAAATGCAAGGCTAAAGAACCAGAGTGGTTAAGTGAGTATGCAGATGTATTTCCTGAAGAGTTGACTGAGATGCCTCCGTCTCGTGAAGTAGATCATGAGATCGAATTAACCCCCGCGGAGCTCAGCCAGTAGCCCAGTGTGCATACAAAATGCCAGTCCCTAAAGCCATAGAACTTAAGGAGCAATTAAGACAACTGTTAGAGCAGGGATTCGTCAGACCCAATGTCTCACCTTGGGGTGCACTCGTTCTCTTTCAAAAGAAGAAAGATGGAACATTAAGACTCTGTATTGACTACAGAGGACTGAATGAATTAACAATTAAGAATAAGTATCCTATTCCTATGATTGATGAGCTTCTGGATCGGTTAAGTGGTACCCAAATGTTTACAAAAATAGATCTCAAATCCGGGTACTACCAGATCAGAATCAAGGAGCAAGACATCCCAAAGACAGCATTCAATACTCGCTATGGGCATTATGAGTTCACAGTCATGCTGTTTGGATTGACTAATGCCCTGACGACATTCAATCGTCTTATGCAAGATATTCTCAGAGAATACTTGGATGATTTTGTTCTTGTCTTCTTTGATGATATCTTAGTATACTCGAAGAATGCTGCAGACCATGAAGATCATGTGCACAAAGTCCTGGAAATCTTAAGGAAACACCAACTCTTTGCAAAAGAAGAGCAAGTATTCCTTCTCTGTTGACCAGGTGGAATACTTGGGATTCATAGTGTCAAAGGATGGGATTTCTCCTGACCCCGCAAAGATCCAAGTAGTAGTTGAATGGCCAGAACCCAAGTTTGTAAAGGAAGTCAGAGGATTCCTAGGGTTAACCGGATGGTATAGGATCTTTATACCTAGGTATGCTCAGATAGCATCCCCTTTAACTAACCTTCTCAAGAAAAGTACACTTTTTTAGTGGACTGCAATGTGTCAGAGTGCCTTTGACAAGCTGAAGACAGCCTTAGTAACCAACCCTGTCCTTAAATTGCCAGATTTTACCAAACCCTTTGAGGTTTACTGATGCCAGTGGATTTGCCTTAGGCGGTGCTCTAATGCAGGAAGGTCATACAGTGGCCTATGAATCCAGAAAACTCAGAACACATAAGAGGAATTATGCCGTCCATGACTTGGAGTTACTCTCAGTAGTGTATGCTCTGAAGTTGTGGAGACATTATCTTTTGGGACAAAGATTCACCTTGATGACAGATCATCAAAGTCTAAAGTGGATCTTCACCCAAACAGATCTCAACATGCGTCAAAAGAGATGGATGATAGATCATCAAAGTCTAAAGTGGATTTTCACCCAAACGGATGGATGATAGATCATCAAAGTTTGAAGTGGATTTTCACCCAAACGGATCTCAACATGCGTCAAAGGAGATGGATGCACACCCTGCAGGAATTTGATTTTGAAATAAAGTATCGGTCGGGGAAAGAAAATGTGGTTGTAGATACGCTCAGCAGAAAAGCCTCCTTGCTTGCAATTACAGTGGTGTCAAATCCATAGATCAATGAAGCAAAGAAGAAAATTATGCAAGACAAACTCTTTGCCCCTATTGCTACCCTTCTGATGCATGAAAGCAAGACTCCTCAGGAAATGAGTCGAGTTCTTGGATACAAACTGGATGAAGGATGCATGTATATAATAATCGGCTATGTATCCCCAATGATGCGGGAATAAAGGGAATAATTCTGAGAGAAGCCCATGATAGCCTGATAGCTGGACATCTAGGGTTTATAAAAACCTATATGTCTGTGAAGAAAAGCTTCTTCTAGCCAGGACTCAAAAAGGATGTACTTGATCATGTAAGGAAATGCTTAATGTGCCAAAGAGTCACGACAGAGAGAGTCAAGATGCCAAGGAAACTGCAACCTCTAGACATTCCATAGATGAAGTGGGAATGCATCAGTATAGACTTTGTCACTAGATTACCTTAGTGCAATCAGGTTACAACTCCATTTTTGTGGTAGTTGACAGGCTAACCAAAGTTGCCCATCTGATTCCAGTGAAAGAAACATACTCTGTAGTGGATGTTGCCAAAGTTTTCCTTAAGGAGATCTTCAGATTGCATGGTTTACCCAGGAGGATAGTAAGTGATCGAGATCCCAAATTCACATCAAAATTCTGGACTGCATTCTTTGAAGCAGTAGGAACTTTCTTGGATCTCAGCACAGCCTATCACCCCGAACAGATGGGTGGTTAAGTCATTTGCATTTGGTCGAATTTGCTTACAATGCTTCTTACATCGGAGCATTGGGGATGAGTCCTTTCAAAGCTTTGTATGAACAAGATTGCCTTACACCGTTGACTTGGTCTGACCCATTGATCAGAGTCGAAATGTCTAGACAAATGCTTGATGACATGGACTAGCAGATGCAATCAATCCGTAAAGATATAAAGGTAGCCCAAGACAGGCAAAAGCAGTATGCAGATAAAAAGAGATCTGAGAGAGAGTTTGAAGAATCAGATATGGTCTTCATTCGAGTACGACCAAAAAGAAGTTCCTTATCCTTATGGAAGTACAAGAAGCTCTCTCCCAGATACTATGGGCCATATGCTGTCCTAAAGAAAGTGGGCGATCTAGCCTACAAACTTCTTTTTCCTCCCCATCTCAAGGTACATGATGTATTCCATGTCAGTTTGCTTAAGAAGTATGTATCTAGCCCGAATCACGTGCTTGGTGATGATGAGCAATTGATCTCTCCGACTCAAGGCCAGATGGTACTCCAACCTGAGGAAATCCTTGATGCTCGAGAGAGATATTCTCAGAAGCAAAGTCCTCAGAGAATTCTTAGTAAAGTGAAATTTCTTCCCTCTAGAAGATGCCACCTGGGAGAAAGAAGAAGAGTTGGCAAAGGATTACCCTCACTTTACCGAGATGAGGACATCTTACGTTTTTCAAGTGGGAGAGGATGTAAGATTTCTCCTCAGCTTGAATATCAAATAAGCCTCTACTTCAATCCCTTGTAATCATTCTATGATTCTGAATATCAAGAAAATATAATTTTTCCTTGTTTTGCCTAGTGAGATAAAAAAATTCTAGAGAGTGGTAAATCAAAATTGGGATATTTTTGGATAAATAAATTCTTCAAATATCAAAAAAATGTTTCCCTAAAACAGAAAATCAAAATAGATTTTCCAAGGTGCAATTGGAATTAATTAAAATTGATTCAAAAGACCTTAGCCTAAGGGTCCAAATTTTCGAAAAAAATTTGATTCTGGTCCAATTAAGGTTCCTATGGACCAATAAGATTAATCCAAGTGTTGGGACAAGATAAATCCAAAGAACAAAAGAAAATACCCAAAAATGAGTAAATGCCCACATAAGATGAAGAGTTGACCAAGTACTAGGTTTATTAGTTAAAAATTATGGTGTATTAATTAAAAAATGAGATATTTTAGAGTAATCATTCATTTTTGACACATGTGTAAGGAAAAGGGAGACTTTTAAGGAGGCACCTATTTCACATGCTTAGATGAGTTTAAAACTCAAAAATTATTGGATATTTTTGTCTCTCCTCTCTCCTGAATATAAAAGAGAGCCAAACTGGTCCAAAACTTGTCCAAATTCAGCCAAACTGAAGCTGGAAAAATTCTAGAACTCAGTTGGACTCAGTTAGTGGCCTCCCTCTCCTATAAATAACCCTCATTCCTTTGTATTATTATCTGTGAACTAAATTATGCCGGTATTACTCTAAACGAAGCTTAATTTCTATTATCCTCTAAAAACCTCTACAAAATTGAAGAGATTGGAGCTTCTCTCTCTCTCTCTCTTCAATCTTCCTTGGTGACTCCTACGACATACCAAACCAATTGATTGGTTGGGGGCTTCTATAGTGACTAAAGCATTTTAGGAGGTAAAGAGTGGATTATGGTCTTTTTTCTATAATTTCTAAATGTTTCTTTCTTCTCAACCCCTCTCAAGCTTGAGAAGCTTTAATTTAAATGGCTTTTGAATATTATTGAAATGCTTTAATGTATTGTAATAAAGAAACACATAAATTTCTATTTATGCTTAATTTTAATGGTTTTTAAGCATTTTTCTCTCTCCCCCCAAAGAAAGGTCCTTCCTATGACCTATTCTAGATCCCCCAAAAATGAGTAAATACTCACATAAGATGAAGAGTTGACTAAGGACGAGGTTAATAGTTAAAAAAGAGAGATATTTAGGTGAAATGATGCATTTTTGACACCTCTGCATGGGGGAATTTCCCTCATGAATAGGGCACCTATTTCACATGCTTGAATGAGTTTTAAACTCCCAAACAATAAGATATTTTCATCTCTTCTCTCTCCTGTTTCAACTAGATCCAAAAAGTGAGCAAAACTTACCTAAAAATGGTCAAAAATTGACCAAACTGATCTGGAAAATTTTAGAATCAGTTTGCTTGGTTAGAGGCTCACTTCTTCCTATAAATAGAAGCCCTCCCCTTTGTTGAAACTTAATAGTGTTTTATGCACTGTTACTCTGCTCTTCCCAAGCCAAGAACTGTGAATTTATTGATAATTCACTAGTTTTTGACATTTCCCTCTTCCAAAGATTGGTGGCCACTCTTGTTATACAAACAAGAGTTGAACCCTCAAACCATCAAGCCAAAGGAAAGCTCCAATATGTAAGTAGAGATTCTTGTATTTTTCTTTATTGATTTTATGTTTTTCTAATGTTTATGATTGTTTGAAGTGATAAATGGATGTTATGCCTTGATCGAAAGGCTTTTCCCCTCTCTCTTCTTAGAATCAACCCTTCTTTATCCTAGTTAAGTGAAAATTATTGAAATTAAACTTTTTATAATATTTTCTCTTTTATAAGTGAATTTTGATTAGTATAGATTACTTTAAATCAATTAGAGTTAATTTTTAAGATAAAATTAAGTAGAAAAAATTAAAAAATGGTCAACCATACAAAGGAGGTTATGGCAAAATTTTTGGAAATAAGAATTATCTTTTATTATACTAAAAGAGTAATTCCTATCAATTCTATACTCTAAAAGTGTCATTTTCATGCATAGAAGATGCATATTGATTATTATTATTCTTATGCATAAAGGAATAATTTTCTTTTATCATGAAAGTGTTACTTTCATCAAAATAGATTTTTTATGCATAAAGGAATAATTTTCTTTTATTATGAAAGTGTTACTTTCATCAAAATAGATTTTTAGGTATAAAAGATTATTATTGAAAAAGTGTTATTTTTATCATATTTGATTTTCATGCATAAAGGTATGCATAAAAGATTATTATTTTATTGTAAAAGTGTTACTTTTATCATATTTGATTTTCATGCATAGAGATATGCATAAAAGATTATTATTTTATTGTAAAAGTGTTACTTTTATCATATTTGATTTTCATGCATAGAGGTATTCATAAAAGATTATTATTTTATTGTAAAAGTGTTACTTTTATCATATTTGATTTTCATGCATAGAGGTATGCATAAAAGATTATTATTTTATTGAAAAAGTGTTACTTTTATCATATTTGATTTTCATGCATAGAGGTATGCATAAAAGATTATTATTTTATTGTAAAAGTGTTACTTTTATCATATTTGAATTTCATGCATAGAGGTATGTATAAAAGATTATTATTTTATTGTGAAAGTGTTACTTCTATCATAATTGAATTTCATGCATAGAGGTATGCATAAAAGATTATTATTTTATTGTGAAAGTGTTACTTCTATCATAATTGAATTTCATGCATAGAGGTATGCATAAAAGATTATTATTTTATTGTAAAAGTGTTACTTTTATCATAATTGAATTTCATGCATAGAGGTATGCATAAAAGATTATTATTTTATTATAAAAGTGTTACTTTTATCATATTTGAATTTCATGCATAGAGGTATGCATAAAAGATTATTATTTTATTGTAAAAGTGTTACTTTTATCATATTTGATTTTCATGCATAGAAGTATGCATAAACGATTAATTTTTTTATTATAAAAGTGTTACTTTTATCATATTTGATTTTCATCTAAACGATTATATGCATAATCGTATGCATAAAAGATATTTTTATATTAAAAGAGTGATTTTTATCATAAATGATTGTATGCATAAACATATGCATAAAAGATATTTTTTTATATATTAAAAGTGTGATTTTCATCATAAATGATTTTATGCTTAAATTAGATGCATAAGAGAAATTCTTTTATTCTAAAAAGTGTAATTCCTACAAAATTGGATTTATGAATGGAAAGATGCATAAAGAATTTATTTTAATCCAAAAGTATTATTCTCATCAATTTTAATTTTATGCATAGAAAGATGCATAAAGAAATCTATTTTTAGTTCAAAAGAGTTATTTTCGTCAATTTTGATTTTATGCATAGGAAGATGCATAAAAGATTGATTTTTAATTCAAAAGTGTCATTCTCATTTAAAATGAATTTATGCATAGGAAGATGCATAAAAGATTGATTTTTATTTCGAAAGTGTTATTCTCCTTCAAATGGAATTTATGTATAAATAGAAGCGTAAAGAAATCTTATATCAAAAATGAGAATTCTCTTGTATTCTATAAATAGATATGTGGATGTGGAAATGGAAGTATGGATGTGGATGTGGATGTGGATGTATGAATGTGGATATAGATGTGGATGTATGAATGTGAATGTGGATGTGAATGTATGAATGTGAATGGGGATGTGAATGTATGAAGGTGGATGTGGATGTATGAATGTGGATGTAGATGTGAAAGTATGAATGTGGATATGAATAAGGATGTGGAATGTGGATATGGATGTTTGGATGTGAATGTGAATGAGAATGTGGATGTACGTGAATGAGAATGTGAATGAGAATGTGGATGTACGTGAATGTGAATGTGGATGTGTGAATGGGGATATGGATGTAGATATGGAATGTGAATATGGATGTATGTGAATATGGATGTATGTGAATATGAATGTGGATGTGTGAATGGGGATATGGATGTAGATATGGAATGTGGATGTGGATGTATGTGAATGTGAATGTGAATGTAGATGTGAATGTGGATGTACGAATGTGGATGTGTGTGTGGAATAATGAATGCAAATATGAATGTGAATGGATATGAAGTCGATATGAGCGAACGGATGAGATGAGATGTCATGTGAATCATTAGAATGTGAATGAATAATATAAGATCTGAACGAATGAGATATAATGAGAAATGGATGTGATGAGACGTAATGTAAATTAAGAAAGATAGGAATGGATGTTATGTAAAGTGAATGAATCCGATGTGATGGGATGGAAAACGATGTATTTGGTCAAGAATGGATACACATATGATTTGGAATTGGATTAAGTAATATGGATTGATATGGAATAATGTGGAATGACGAGAGTTCAATATAGAAACTGTATTTGTAAACTGTTTGCAAATGACTGTTTTATGTCAAAGATGCTGGGGAAGCATTTTGACTGTCTTGAGTATGTGGTCGTAGAGACCTACCTGATAAAGTTGCAACAGCTGACGGAGAGTCAATGGATGTCTCGCGTAGCAAGGTCGGCCGAGGTCTTGACCAGCCTCGGTTCGATTTAAATGGTGAGCTTCCGGTACGGTGGATGAGGGACCAAGGAAGCGGCTTATGAGTGAAGCGCTGGGTGACCTGCGAAGGATCCTAGAGGGTGCTGACCATACGGTGCTCGGGCTTTGGGTCGCCAAAGATACCCACACGTGCATCGTGGAAGATATTGGAATAAGAAGTAAGAGTTGTTTTCTAAAATCGGGCATGGATCTGGTTGATTGACCTTGTTGGTCCTCAACGGATGAGTCCATGGCTCTTTTATATGGATCTGTTGGTTGATCTTGCTGATCTTCCACGGAGATTCCATTTTGTTATGTGAATATATTGCCGGTTACTATGAGCTAGGAACTATCGAAAAGGCCCTTGAGTGAATAGGTGGTGAGCGTTCTGGTTGCCAATGATGCCATAAGTACACCGATGAATGAATGATTAGAAATATGGATTCAACCAGAGATTTTGAGGATAGTGATCAATGGCATAATGGTCATTAAAGGATTGTTTTAAAGTTAGCTGATGCTGAGAACAAGGCAATTTCATATCGGGTGCGTAAGTGGTGTGACTAGTTTTATGTTTGCATGAACTTCCGGCTAGGGGGCCTGGGAACTCTTTTCCTTGGTACCCGGGACAAAACCTAATCAAATTCTTAATTGGATCCCATCACTACAGTGGTTGGGTGGTTGGAAACCCATGGGACTGGATGGGGTTTGGCTAGACTGATGGATCCATAAATCGAGACTTAATTTCTGTTTAGTTCGATAGATGAAGTAAAGCCCGGACAAAAATTGTTCTATGGAAAAAGGATCAACGGCTGTGCCTCTCGATGAGGAAAAAAGCGTTGGTCTCTATGATCCAAGTGCAATCTGTCCCTTTTATCTGACTATGGAACTTACGAGTTCGGTCAGATCAGTTCAATTAAGTAAGGCTTTTGACTACGTTAGGGAAAAGCTATCCTGGTGGAATCGCCCGTGCTTTCCAGGCAAGAGAAGTTTTTCCAAGTTCGGTTTGGAAGAATCGAGGAATTAGTCACCTGTCCGGATATCCGTGGGCAAGGCCCTGAGTGTGGGACCCTGCTCCATGCAAGATGTGCTACTTCCGCTGCTAGCAACCCGAATCTGTTGCGCGGTGGGGACAAGGAGGAGGAGCCTCAAGCAAACGTGTCATACCTGCCTTGACATCAAGTTAGGTATGACACCAAATCAAAGACATGGTAGCCACCATTAGGTCATAAGTATATCTATGAGTGCAAATCTACCAAGTGGGAGCCTCAAGCAAAGGTCTTGCATCCTCAACCTATACCATCAACTTGAGCCCCACTTTTGATCCCAATCAAAGTGTTAGAAGCTCAAGACTTCTACCAAGAAAACCTTGTTTGGGGTCCAAAAACCTCATCGTTCCGCACCATAACCCCCTAAGCTAAAAAGTGTCAAGTGACGACCCTAACACCTAATGCCATCCTAGCAAGCCATGCTTCAATGGATCCCAACAGAGTTACAAGAGGATCTTAAGGCTTCTATGAAGGGAACCCCTACATTTGGGTTCCAAGATCAAAGAAATCCATGTGTTAGGCCTTGACAAACACACCATTGTCAACCATCGTCAAATCTAAGATGGTGTGGCAACCTAAAGCCATGACTTGGATCGCACCCCCCCAAACTTTAAGGAGCGACTACCACCTTGACTTACATGCCAACACCACTAGCGAATTAGTTGGAAGAGTCCATGGACATTTCACTAAGTCCATGTGCGGTAGCTGGATCTAGAGGCTCCAAGTTGTAGCTTGCTAAATGATTAGATATGGAGGGAGAAACCAACTGTTGAACGAGCTGCGGGTAAAGGGAGGAAAGGACCTAAAGAGAGAAAAGTGAGATTAAACTTAATGATGGTGATTAAAAAGTGATTAAGTGGGGCTAATGTAAGTAGAGAAATGATGAACCAATGCAATAATACCATGTTTGAATTCATGGTGGCTCATAATGGTGAGGAAGCAACATGATTAAGCATAATGATAAGAGAATAGTGTGCTAATCAAGAATGATTAGAGTACACACATGAGATCAGGATAATGACAAGGTAATGTGGAAAAATGAGAGTGTCTTTTGCATTAGTTTGCCTCTTTAAGTAGACAAGTACAAAAGTGATTATAATAAGCTAATCAATATTAGCTAACTAATCCAAATCCAAAATCCTCTCCATGATTCTCTCCCACAAATTCTTCATTGAAGCTCTCCTCCACACTCCACTATTCTCTTTCCCATGATTCTAGCTTTCCTAGATACAAGGTGGAATGATTGGCATCTTCTTGGCCACTTGTTGTTGCAAAAGTAGAGATTCTCTAGTAAATGACATTCTACTGAGCCAAATAACCTCTGATCAAGTCTAGATGCCTCATTATCTCCTAAGGGTAAATGAGTATTTTGGTGCATATTTCAACAACACCATCACAAGAGCATCGTGAGTCGACCTCTGCTGGACCACCCGACTGAGGGCCACGGGCTCAAGGGACTCAGTATGTTGTCAACATCGTGCTGGCAGCTAGACCCATGGTGGCGGTTTCCTCTCGTGCTTTGGCCATGCTCATGATCTAGAGTCCCATGTCGAGGCCAATGAGGAGGGCCTTTACTATCGTGCCTCACAGTACATAGATGAACCAATTATGGATGCAAAAGGTACCCTTATGGCGGATACCCAGTTGAAGCAGTTATATAATAGTATATACAAAATTGCTTCATCCACTTTAACAACTAGAGGTAGGGGGACCTCTTCATTGGCAAAGGACCTCTTCACATGAGAAACGACGGTTCTCATGATTGGGAAAGCGCTCATATAGATTCTGGTAGATGTGGTCGAGGTTCCTCTACCTCTAGTTGTTAAAATGGATGAAGCAATTTTTGTATATACTATTATATAACTGCTTCAACTAGGTATCCACCATAAGGGTACCTTTTGTATCCGTAATTGGTGCATGTTTGTATTGTGAGACACGATAGTAAAGGCCCTCCTCATTGGCCTCAACATTGGACTCTAGCTCACGAGCATGGCCAAAGCATGAGGGGCAACCACCACCATGGGACTTACCACTACCACTATGTTGACAAGCATCTAGAGTCCCTTGAGCATGTGGACCTCAACTAGGTTGTCCAACGGAGGTCGACTCATGATGCTCCTATGATGGTGTTGTTGAAATATGCACAAAAATACTCATTTAGCCTTAGGAGATAATGGGGCATCTAGACTTCATCAAAGGTTATTTGGCTTAATAGAATGTCATTTACTAGAGAATCTCTACTTTTACAACAACAAGTGGCCAAGAAAATGCCAATCAGTCCAACCTCATCGTCTGCACCACAACATCCTAAGCCAAAGAGAGTCAAGCAACGATCCCAACACCAAATGCCACACTAGTAGTGACACTTAGGTCGATTCTAACAAAGCTACTAGAAGCTCAAGCTCAAGGCAAGAGAGAAGATCATGCAGGATAGATTCTTTGGCCCTATTGCTACCCTACTTATGCAGGAAAGCAAAACTCCACAGGAGTTGAACCGAGTTCAAGGGTACAGCCTGGATGATGGAATTATGTATTATAATCGTAGGCTATGCATTCCCAATGATGAGGGAACCAAGGGACAAATTCTGAATGAAGCACATGACAGCCTTATCGCAGGACATCCAGGTTTCATCAAAACCTACATGTCGGTGAAGAAAAGCTTCTTTTAGCCTGGTCTAAAAAAAGATGTGCTTAATCATGTACGTCAATGTCTGACCTGTCAAAAACTCAAGGCCGAGAGAGTAAAAATGCCTGGGAATTTACATCCTTTAGACATCCCCCAGATGAAGTGGGAATGTATCAGTATGGATTTTATTATTACTGGATTACCCTCAGTGCAATTAGGTTACAATTCCATCTTCGTGGTAGTTGATAGATTAACAAAGGTTGCCCATGTGATTCCAGTAAAAGAAACCTACACTGCAGTGGATGTGGCCAGAGTGTTTCTTAAGGAAATCTTCAGATTGCATGGCCTACCTAGAAGAATAGTAAGCACATCTTTCCTAGAGGACATCCAAGTGCTCATTTCTCCTCCACCATTAAGCATTGACAATGCATAGCTCCTTGCTTGCATTGCATCAACATACTCTTCATCAATATCCTCATCAATTCTGAATTACATGTAAGAATTAACAAATTGAGCAAAGTCTTTGTACTCCTTCTTAAAAGAAGGCAATTCCATCCAGCTATCATGAGCTTCCACTTGTCTTTGTGCAAAAGACATGTGCTCCCAATCATGATCAGCCAAGCCCTATCCTTATCCCCAAGCATCTCCTCATTTATCATGATGGAATGATTTGATTTTAAATAATATGGTATCCTCTTGGTATCTACACACAATTGAAGTGAAACAAGTGGTTTATGCAATTGATGTGCCATGCTCATTGGAGTGTAACAAGTGGTAACTCACACCATGCTAGATGATTTATACATAATGATACTCTCATCATAGTGAAATAAGTGGTGAATATATGTTGTATTTGTGCTTATCAATGTATCATATTGGGATTAATTGTACACAAGGCAATTAATTGGGATATGTTTACAGAAATAGGTGATGAGCAATGTGTGTGTGTCACACATAAGGGATCTTGTCTATATCATATTATTTTGTATTATTATTTGTGATTTGATGATGGTGCGAGGATCACCAATTTAGGTGTCACACGAGATTTTGTTGTTGTAGAATTTTCTTTTACACAACTGAGGAAAGTTGCTTCCTCAAAAGGAAGGATTGTTACAGGTATATATTTTATCATATTTTTGATGAATTAATAATCAAAGAAAAATATGCTTGATTTAATGTGTGCAAGAATCGACTTAATGGAATGTGCAAATGTGCACAAGATTATTATATGTGAAAATTTATACAAAGTTATTTCATGTGTAAAGGCTCATTAGCATTTATATTTGGGCTAAGGTTTTATATGTACAAACCTTAGGGATTTTGATATGGTTAAAATATGTAAAGCAATATTCCAAAAGTGGAAAAAGCAAGCCCAATTTGTATGCTCAATGATTATTAGTTCCTTGGGCTATTTTTATGAATATAATTCTCTAAATACTCATGTCATGGAATTGGAGCTACATGGCATGGGGGGGAGATTGCACCCAATCTTGTCTTGATGGTGATGTTATTCTATTTTTTCTTGTTTTATGCTATGCTATGCTCTTTGATTTTAATTTAATTCAAGTCTTTATTTTAATTTTTATTTATTTATGAGTTTTTAATTATTTCTTCAAGAAGTACAAAAGGGTCTCGTGATCGTGGTATCAGAGCTTTGGTTTAGTTCAATCTTATTGAAGCCGGTCAAAGACTTGTGGAAAAGAGGTGAAAGAAACAAAGTTAGAGGTGAATTTGATAAATTTTCAAGAGGTGAATTTGGTAATTTTTTAATTTAATTTGAAGAAGAAGACGTTTCTTTTCTTAGAATAATTAGTAATTAGACTAGTTAGTAATTTAAGAATTAAACGGGCTAAATCCTCTTCCCTTCCCCCAATTCGGCGGCCAGTGTGGGCACTGAGAATTTTTTCATCTCTCTATTCTTTCCAATCGGCAATGGCACATATTTCTTTCTTTCATTTAAATTTGTTTCCTCTACACGCTACTACTTGAATTCAGCCTATAGAGTATTTCTTTTAATAAGATTTGTAATAAAGCTTTTTTTTAAAAGAAACAATTGAATTTTCTCTTTTTCTCCCTCAAGGCAGTAACGCCGAATTCCACTGAATCCGTCTCTTCCCACAACTGTGCTGTGCGGATTCTTCCAAGCTATGATAATAAGCTTTTTTTTAAAGAGATAAAGCTGTATATATGTGTATATATATATATATATGTATGTATATATATATATATATGTATGTATATGTATATATATATGTATGTATATATATATATATATGTATGTATATATATATATATGTATGTATATATATATATATATATATATATGTATATATATACCTCATATATATATATGTATATAAGTCTCATGCTCTCTCTCATGAGTTCTACAAGAAAGCTTTTATTTTCCTTTTAAAAAGGGAAGAGAGAGATTATTACTATAAGCTTCAAAAAGCTTAAACCTAATCAAGGGGATTCAAAGAAGAAGAAGAGCCTTACAAAAAAAAAGAGAGAAAAATTTCAGAAGAAGCTTTCTTTGGAAGTCTCTTGCTATAAAAATTTTCGGCATTAAGAAAATTTTGGCTTTCTCAAAATTTTTGGAGAACAGAATCAAGCCAATTATTTCGTTTGATGAATTCAAAGGCTAAATTCTGCGTTTTCATTTATTTGCAATGGCTACTTTACCCATACCGGTAACCCACAGTACAAGAACAAATCTTAGTATTTCAAGAACAAATGCTAGTGAACGAGAACTCCGACACAAATTAGAGTGTCAAGTCATGCGTGCCAAATGTAAACGTGATTCTTCCAATTCTTCTGACTCAGATGAGGAGGAAAGTGATAATGTTAGATGCACTGTTGAAGCTATCTTGCTTGCGTGCTCGAAATTCTAGGAAAGACTCACGAATCAGCCGAAAGGCATTCACTTTCCAAAATTATGATGGCAAGAAAGATACACGAGTTCTTATTGCATGGATTAGCCAACTAGATGATTATTTCTCTGGCGAAAGTTCTCAGAAAAGGATAAAATTAAATGTGCTTGTAATCACTTGATCAAAAGTGCTGCCTTATGGTGGAATGTGATCAAACAAGGTCAACATAGACCTTTAAAGTGGAAAAAGTTTCAAAATTTCTTAAAGAAACATTTACTACCTTCACAATACAAAGCTAAGGCTCGACAACAATGGTCTACATTTAGACAGCTTAACAAAGAAAATATATCAACTTATGTGGATAGGTTTTGGCAAACTTTATTACAAAGCCATGTAATCAAGAAGGTTTGCATCAAGGATCAAAGAAGAAAGTTCATAGCATGTTTGAAACCTACAATTCGATCTGAGGTAAATATGTTTTGACCACATTATCTTAACTCAGTCATTTCTGTAGTCTTGAATTGTGAAAAGAGAAATGGTTTTCCTAAGAAAACAATGACTTCCCAAACCTCGGCATCAACATATTTGAACCCTTCTAAAATCATTTGACACATCTCTTAATGATCATAACACAAGTATTAACACTAAGATAGATGATTCACAAAAAGCTAATAAACATGATTCAAAGAAGTGTTACAGTTGTAACGAGATTGGACACATCGCATCAAATTGTCCACGGAAGCCAAAGTTTATTTCATTAGGACTCAATATGATTGATGAAGATGAAGAAGAAGAATACCACGATGACTACGTAGAGGACGTGTTTCAGAGCTTCTTTGCTCGAGTCCATGCACTTGTTTTGCTCTCTATAGCCATGGTGGAGGGCCTGACTCTGAACTTGTATTTTCTTCTGGGGCAAATACTCTGAGCCAATATCCTCTTGATTCCTTCCCCTAATTGAATCTTCCCTCTACTTGGCCTTGGTCGTCTTCCTCCCCACTCTCCCCTACTTGCTTACGGCCCCCACCTTCTTCACTCATGACTCCACAACTCTCTCTATGAAGCCATGGTGAGGAAAGATGTCTGAAAATTTTGTCAAGACATAGTTAATGCTCACGAGTTAGGCTTGTTTGAGGGAAAGAAGGCCTTATGGAGCTTCTTTATTGACATCTCACAAAACATTTCTAGAATAGGTCAAGGGAAGAGATATTCTGACACAACAAAGGAGCTATTTGAGGCTATAAAGATGTGGGGTGGAACAAGGTTGCACAACTTCTTATCGCTTAATCTTGGAGGTCCACGCATGTCAACTACAGTGAGGGCCACAAGCACTTGACCATACTATCTTTGGGTAAAGCTTCAGTAAACAAGCAAGAGCAGAACTAGGAACCTAAGGTTTGCTCCCTCAAGAAGTGAAACATTTTGGTGTCAATCATGAGCTAGGCTTATCCCAAGCTAACCATGATCGATTAGTAGCTCAACAACCGTAGTTACAGCAATCAAGACATGGAAATTTACACGTTAAATGATGAAGAATGATTTATCCTTGGGTAGTGTGCCAGTTATTCTAGCTGAGGATGAGACTGTTGTGAAGAGAATGGTGAGGTGGGTGGCACGAGATGATATTTTGGTTGGATTTTGTGGTAAAAAGGTGAATCACCTTTGTATTCCAGATTTTGTGGTCCAAGTTGGCAATGGTGATGATGGATACTTTAGAGTTGTGGATTCTTTTCAACATAATGTAAATTGCTCATTATGCAAGGGTGTTGATAGTGAATCCTCTTGTTGAATGCTTACCAAAGCTAGTTTTATTGATTTCATTGACATGTAATAGGTTTGACTCCATGTTTGTTAGAGAACAATGGGAGAGTATTGAAACTTATTGGAACATGCTTCTAAGGGATGTGGTGTGTCCCTTGATCGGCAATGCTTCAGATGGGGATAACAAGCATACAAAATTGATGTTGGAGGATTACTCCTCTCTTCAAGGTCCTATTCCTTGGAAGGGTGGCCCTTCACAGTACATGTCACATGTGATGGGAGCATTAGAGGTTCGCATGATCAAGATTATATACATAATGAAAAGAAGCTTATCAATCCTTTGGATAGCACATCTAAGGTTGGTGCTTGTTTTAGAGCTTGTGACTTTGAAGCACATAGCAATTGTATATCAATGATTCAAGGTTGATGAACATGTCTTGAAAGAAGGGGATATTGAGAGAAATGATAGACAAAATTGGAGATCTACACATAAAGGATTGCTTCAAGGAAAGTGCAAAAGTGTTTGCAATCATTACAACAAGGTTATGGTGCTCATCATGAGCAAACACTTGGCACATGTATGTACCTATCAATAGTAGCATGTTACATTGACATTTTCTTGTCACCTACCCTTGACTTATATTGTCGTGTGTGAAAGGTGTAGGAAAGGTGTCTTTCTTCTTTAGGTATCTGATAGTTGCTATCTTTCTCACTTCACGATGTGAGTAAAGGGTTGTGAAAGTGTTTCCATGGTTCATATGGCCAATACACATTTTTCTTTGTGTATCTTCATGCTTTGGCACTTGTGGGTGACTAAGCACAATGACTACTCCTTAAAGAAAAACTTTATTATTAGTACAGAAACATTCATTGACATCCAACTGTCATGTCACTTTGTAGTTCTCTTAATAAAGACCTTCACGGATAAGTATCTTCACTTGTAAGTACCCCTTTCTTGCATAGGATCAGATGCATGTGAAAACTTTTGTATCAAGGTTGGTGGCATGGTTCGGAATGAAAGATGCTATGATGGCTTTGATTTATTGAGTAGTATAGGGGCATTAAATAGAATAGCGGAGTTTCAAGTAGGTTCACACTTGAAATTTTTAGCAGCTCATTTTCAAAACAAGAAAACATATGGGTTACTTTGGAAAAGGAAGGTGACAATCCTTTGGCCAATCTTGCTGACTATGCTTCTGTGTGCAATGATCATCACATGGTATCTGCATTGAAAGAGGGATTATCTGAGGCAAAGGCCATGTGTGAGAAACTTGGTATGCGGGATGGCACTTGGTGGGATGAGTCATGGGAGGAGGGAGATCTCTTGAACCTTGTCAACAATGAGCTAAATAAAAATGATCTATTAGATGTAGACATTGGCTTTGATGGTGATGTTCCAAGTCATTTAGAGGAGGAAATTACAGCTGAAAGTGAGCTTAGCCATGTGATTGATTGTTTAATTGATGAGGAGGAGAAGGTTCCTCTATTGAAATATCACCATTTGTCGAAGTGGATGGGAAGTTAATCTCTAAAAGCACACTTGTTAGCCAATTGAATGGTAATCCCACACTATCTAAAGATAGAATAACAAGAGTGAAAATGAGCATATTTTTTTTTGCAAAAGAAGGCAATGATTCATACGGGAACATGTTTGGGTACAGGGTCTGATTGTGCAGTATTGTTTGGAAGCACATCTTTGAATGCAAACAAAAGGACAAGAGGAAAGGAAAAACTTGGGAATAGCAGTCAGGGAATTGCCTTGGAATGGTAGTAAGCATACGGAGAAAGATTTGTACTTGTCTAAAAGAGGCAAGAGGTCCTATTGATCTATTAGATCGGCCACTAAATATTCAAATTTATTTGTCATAGTATCAACAAGCAAAGGGAACCAGAACCTATAGTTATGATCTTGTTGACCACCAATGTGTCGATTTAGAGTCCATAATATCCTTGGCTAATCTCAACTATGATCCATAATCAAAGAAATACCATCTCGATCAGACAATGAATACATGAAGGGTTGAAAAGGTAAATTTAATTTCTTGAGCATTTGAGGAGCTTTGTATCACTCCCATATTTCCCATTTTCTTGAGACATTTTTTTATACTCCTTTTAGAAGCATATGTGAACTAAGATCATATATTGCACTATTGTGCAAGATTTTACTCCTCTACTACGTGTACTATATTTTGTAGGATAAATTTGTTGGCAATATTTGCAAGATTTGAGATGCCATTCAGGAGAAGATTATCATAGAAGTGACAGAAGAGAAGCCCCAATCAATGGCACATCCTCAAAATTTCTAAAATGTATTCATTTTTGGTTGTTTACAATTTTGGATTGTCGACATGGATTGTTCAAATGTTGTTCTCTTTTGATGTTTAGTTTTCTTGGTAGAAAATAAAGTTGAATTTAAGATTTTTCCCTTCTTGTGTATATGTGCTAGTTTTTCTTAAAATGGAGTCTCTCTTTTAGTATGCTTTAAATCCCTTCTTATTAGGGATTTTTGCTAAGTGTTTTACAATGCTCCAATGTGGTTATGTTGCGTTGTGTGAGGTCCTCGCCCGCCCGCTTCGGGGCTCCCTGCTTGTTGTGTGAGTTCCCCGCCCGCCCACCCACTCCGGGGCTCCTGCCGGCCGGTGGAAGCGGTGTTGGCCTCCCGCACGAGGCGGGGGTCCTGCACACTTGGGGGCCTCGCCTCCGCCGCGGATGTCCGAGATGAGAGGCTAGCCCGGGGGGCAGTCTCTTCAAGACCGGGCCTGGAAGACTCCCCTCGCCCGGAAGACACGGTCGATTCCACCAGGAAAGTGAAAAATCTTTTAACTGGAGATTACTCTAACGAGTCAAGTCTTGACTAAATTAAACTGATCTGACCAAGCCTGAAGTCACATGGTCAGATCAAGAAGAGATTTGCACTTGGTCCATGGAATCACATCTTTTTTCCTCATTTCCAAGGCACAACTGATGATCCCTTCCCACAGAACAAGGTCTTCTCAGGATTTAAACTGATTAACGTAACTAATCGTATCTAGTTGTTTCTCAGGAATCCTTCAATCCAGCCTAACCACCCGACCACTGAATTGGTGGGATTCTTTTATAAAGCTTTGATTGGGTTTTGGCCCGGGTACTGAGGAAAAGAGTTCCCAGGCCCCCTAGCTGGCGATTCATACAAAAATCAAATAGGCACACCACATACACACCCAATATGAAATTGCCATTTATAACAGATTCGACTAGCTTTAAGATAATCCTTGAATAAAATCATAATGTTTTCGATCATCATTTTCCAAAATTCCAAGTCCATTGTATTACAAAGATGCATCATCTGAACTCTACGTTGAAGACCAGCTGGCCAACCAACGAGATCCAGTATCAAATTTTTGTTCCCAAAAACCTTTCCTTTTTGTCCATCAGATATCTTCCTTGACGTACGCCTGGGTGTCCTAGCAACCGCCGTGAGCCCGTGCATCGCCTGGTCAGAACCCTCTAGGATCCTCCTTAGGTGTCCTAGCACTTCACTCAGGGACCGCTTCGTCGGCCCTCGCCCATCGTACCGAAAGCGCACCATGTTAACCGTACCGAGGCTGGTCAAGACCTTGGCAAGTTTTGCCGTGGGCGGTGTCCCTTGACGACTCCCCACCAGCTATTCCAACGAACCTCCTTTAGAAAAACATAAGCCAAATGCTTCCTCCAGCATTCTAGCATAAAACAGTCCTTTGAATGAAAAACAGAGTTTCCAATGCAAGTGAGATTCCAGTTTGAGATTGGTTCCAAAGACCCTTTTTTCAATAATTAGCAGTTTCATAATAATGAGGATCCTTGATCTCTTATGAGGGTAATCTACCCGTCATTTTATCCATTTATCCAACTAAATTCTTGGTGAGATTAGTCAGGGAAAACTAGATTAGTTCCAGTAGTCTATTCTTTGGATTTAGTAATTGGAATTGGTCACGAAGTTTTTGTCTGATTCAGTGCGAGAGAAGAACAATTAGGTTTACTGTTGAACCTCACGTAGTCTAACTAAATTCATTCAGTTTAGTTCTACCAGGATTCTTTTCAACTAAACATCTAGTTTTTGGGTAAATATCCATTTAGTGATTTTTCCAATTCAATTATCATCCAATTCAATTATCATCTAGTGGGTAAATATCCATTTAGTGATTTTTTCCAATTCAATTATCCAAGATTTTCTTTTTCCCAAATAAATTCTCAACCTTAATTCATTAAGTAGAATTATGATGGAAATTCATCTTTTGATATTAGAATTTAATTCAAATCCACCTTTTCTCAATTATCATGGAAATTCATCTTTTAACTAAAATATCAATACCTATTTTTTTGAATAAACTTGAAATCCTTCTTTTTCTCATTTCAATGAGTGCAATCCAATTATCATCATGGGAATTCCTCTTCTCCCTAAATTAAATCAATTAAAATTCTTCTTAAAAAATTACATAAAAATAACCATTAATTCCTTTAAGCTACAAATTCCACTTTTCTCATCTAAACATTTGAATTCCAATATAGTAGGAATTCCTCTTTTATCATTTAAACTTATCTATGTAAAAAAATAAATTTAATTAAATTTTTCTCTTAAAATTTAAATAAAAATCTCCATTAATTACTTTGCACTAGGAATTACACTTTATTCATTTAATTAATTGGATTCCATAAAAATTTATCTATACAAAAAGTTAAATTTAACTATATTTTCTCTTAAAAATTAAATAAAAATCTTCACTAATTCCTTTGCACTAGGAATTATACTTTCCTTATTTAAATATTTTAATTTCACATTTTTCAGCCTTTGGATCCAATTTCCTTCTTCTCTCATCTGGTACATGAACATATTGAACACATCCAAAGACTTTCAAGTGACCAATATCTGGCCTAAATCTTGTCATCCTCATAATAGGTGTACTCTCATGTATAGCTGCGCGGTAGGAGTCCTATTCAACAAGTACATTGCAATAACACATGCTGCTTCTACCCAAAAATAATTTGGCATAGACACTCACATCCTTTGACCATCATCATGTAGGTACATAGACCTAGCCAATCCTTCCTACCTTGTGGTCCATTCAACTTCCATTACGGCTAGTACTTCGTGAACATGCCTTGGCATCTATACACTCACAAAGGCTACTAGCCTTCCATTCAAGCATGTCACACTTGTACTTGGTGAAGATGCCCATTGGAGAATCCTCCATCTTACCCAATCAAATGGGCATCCCAATTGCGATCCATGCACCCAAATAGAGATCTTGAAATGGATCTAGACCAAAGATCAAGAAATCAACACATAAAGTTCAAATCTAGCATCCATTTGATGGGCCATCAAACACATATGAGAAACACATGTGATTATGATGAAAATAAAAGAAATCCATATGCACATGTAGCAAAGAAGGTATGTGCATAAGGCCTAAGTGATTTAACCTCTTACCATGAGGATACCTATCAAGCTTGCTATGAGCCCTAGACCATGAAAGGCCATCTCCAAGAAAGGAGCCAAGAGTACATGTAGATGTCCAAGATATGAATGACTAAAAGATCCCTACAATGAACCCAAGGCCCTATTTATAGTAGCCTTGTCCATGGCCCATTATTTACATGTTTTTGATCTTAGTCGTGCTTCATTACAAACCATCCCTTTCCAAAGATTTTGTCTTCAAAATCATACAAGATATCTATAATTCAACATAGCCTTAAATGAAATCAATGGGAAGTGGTGAAGGTCCCAAATATGCTCTTCAAATCTAAGGAAGTCCATGAAACTCATCTCCAATGTATATGTGTGGAACTGTTGTGTGGCAGCCCTTGTTGTAGATGAAATCCTTTGAAAAATTCTTCAAAAAAATCCCATAAAATAAGCCGCAAATGATGCATACACTTAGCTAAACATGTCCCGCATCATATTCTTCCATTGTGACCATTGAAGCTTGTTGGAGTAGAGCATCGACCCTAACAATGAACCTCACCAAAATTGTCTAGAAATTACAGCATACCTATAACCCCAAGTATTGCCCATTTTCTCCATACAAATCATGCCACTTGGTCAAGCACACACCTTCCTCAAGTATGCCATATTGTTTCACATACTCTAAAGATTGCCAAGTAACTATGTATCATCCCGGATCAAATAGAAAAACTACGAATATCGCCCCAAAGATGAGGTAATCCATACAACTGCAACCGTATGGACGAAATGTAAATCCAAGCCATGTAGAATCCAAAGCAATGGCTCTCAAACTGCTTGGATCGAACAGAGAATATAGAAAGTCCATGTCGGTGATGCGACTAGCCAATCCTCCTGGGTCGAATGGATAACCACAATGTAGATCATCCAACCATGAAACAAATGTGTGACCTCCTCGATTGAAAGGAAGACATAATGGCACATCCAATAATCCAAAACATAAATTCAACACCACCTCGGTATGAGAAACTCCATCATCAATGGTCATAGCACCAAATCTTCCTATCTCATAGAAATCCTGACTAATGGCCACACTATGCTGTGGTGTACCATGGCGTGCCACATAATCATATACCATGCATCTCAAGTGACATGATGCATGTGAAAGTGAATGCTCCATTCCCATTGATCATAGAATCATGTTGGTATCCATAGAATGTAAAGGCACATACTTCATAACTAACATCCCTATAAGCTTAGGTGTCATTGTCAAGAACAACATGTTTGCTACCAATGCATACTTCATCATCAACATATATAGTATGCATAAAATCCATGTGATAGTCATGATAGAAATATAATATGTCACCTTAGGACTATCATCATCTCCATGAACATGTGTACTACCCATATATGCATGATCATCTCAACACATGTATGGACAATCTTGTCATGTGATAATTCTCCCTTGTATGTGCATCATGATCCACATCTTCTAAGACTTCATAGTCAAACAAGAGACAATCATATGTCTTCCAACCGAGCTTGAAAATGGATCATACAATGCATTCTCATGAATCTTCCACGAACCAATCAATGTGTCACCTAATGCATGATCATCCAAAGCATGGTCATCACATGTATCACCAACAAATTTGTCATCATTCCATTCATCATCAACAAATGAGTACTCATCCAAAATGTCATCAATGACCATGTCTTAACAACCTCGTGGTGTCATATCATGAGCTAAAAATTCTTCAATCAAAGAACTTATGAAAGTTGTCCAATCACACCCATTTTTAGCTTGTGTATCTTCTTTAACTACGGATACATTGGTGACTTGTCGAGAAAGATTCGGCAACAAATTATCTTCATCTTCTTGTTGTCCATAAATTACAGCACAAGTGTCTCATCCACTTTAGCACCCACAATGTGTGCATAAAGACCCACATAGTTATACTCTATATAATGACCAAATGTGATAGTGAATGGAAGTCCTCTTTTGCATTTTCTCAAGCCAAAATCTTGCAACATTGTTTCCCCACTCAAAGTAAGAGGAAGACCGAGTGTAGGTACCAACAATTCACATATATTACCCTTGTTTATCTTGGCTTCACTCGTAGAGGTTTTAACATCAATCATTTGCACATTGTCTTCTTCCAATCACTCTCTTTGAAGAAAATGAAGTTTGACTATGTGCCTCATCATGTGTACCAACTTGATACATGGGTATATCAAACTCATTTGTCCCACCTTGTTGCAGAGGCATCCTCAATACACTTGTCCCCTCTTGGTGCATCAATGGTGGAAGTGAAATTTTCCTCCTAAAAATAGAACCACAACTATGATCACCTTGTTGTAAATTAAGTATGAAGTGTCATAAGCTTGCAGTTTGACTATCATAGCTTGAGACCTTTGTCTCTCTGTGTATCAAACAAATCTTTCCTAGAGGACATCCAAGTGCTCATTTCTCCTCCACCATTAAGCATTGACAATGCATAGCTCCTTGCTTGCATTGCATCAACATACTCTTCATCAATTTTGAATATTATGTAAGAATTAACAAATTGAGTAAAGTCTTTGTACTCCTTAATAATGGAAGGCAATTCCATCCAGCTATCATGAGCTTCCACTTGTCTTTGTGCAAAAGACATGTGCTCCCAATCATGATCAGCAAGCCCTATCCTTATCCCCAAGCATCTCCTCATTTATCATGATGGAATGATTTGATTTTAAATAAGATGGTATCCTCTTGGTATTTGCACACAATTGAAGTGAAACAAGTGGTTTATGCAACTGATGTGCCATGCTCATTGGAGTATAACAAGTGGTAACTCGCACCATGCTAGATGATTTATACAAAATGATACTCTCATCATAGTGAAATAAGTGGTGAATATATGTTGTGTTTGTGCTTATCAATGTATCATATTGGGATTAATTGTACATAAG